>NC_143069.1:10820000-11445000 GCF_052426305.1 Pelodiscus sinensis | reverse complement strand
GGTCGGGCGGGGCCTGGCTGGGAGGGGAAGCTGGGCGTGCAGGGACGGACTCGGGAGGGGAAGCTGGGCGGGCGGGGCCAGGCTAGGAGGGGAAGCTGGGCGGGCGGGGCCAGGCTGGGAGGGGAAGGTGGGCAGGCGGGGCCTGGCTTGGGAGGAGAAGCTGGGCGTGCGGGGCCGGGAACGGGCGGAGAAACTGGGCGGGCGGGGCCTGGCTGGGAGGGGAAGCTGGGCGGGCAGGGACGGACTCGGGAGGGGAAGCTGGCCGTGCGGGGCCAGGCTGGGAGGGGAAGCTGGGCGGGCAGGAACGGACTCGGGAGCGGAAGCTGGCCGGGCGGGGCCAGGATCGGGAGGGGAAGCTGGGCGGGCAGGGACGGACTCGGGAGGGGAAGCTGGGCGGGCGGGGCCGGGCTCAGGAGGAGAAGCTGGGCGGGCGGGGCCAGGCTGGGAGGGGAAGCTGGGCGGGCGGGGCAAGGCTGGGAGGGGAAGCTGGGCGGGCGGGGCCATGCTGGGAGGGGAAGCTCGGCGGGCGGGGTCAGGCTGGGAGGAGAAGCTGGGCGGGCGGGGCCTGGCTTGGGAGGAGAAGCTGGGTGGGCGGGTCCTGGCTCACGACGAGAAGCTGGGCGGGCGGGGCCAGGATGGGAAGGGAAGCTGGGCAGGCGGGGCCTGGCTTGAGAGGAGAAGCTGGGCGGGCGGGGCCGGGAACGGGAGGAGAAACTTGGCGGGCGGGGCCTGGCTGGGAGGGGAAGCTGGGCGGGCAGGGACGGACTCGGGGGGGAAGCTGGCCGGGCGGGGCCAGGCTCGGGAGGAGAAGCTGGGCGGGCGGGGCCTGGCTTGGGAGGAGAAGCTGGGCGGGCGGGGCCTTGCTTGGGAGGAGAAGCTGGGCGGGCGGGGCCTGGCTCAGGAGGAGAAGCTGGGCAGTCGGGGCCAGGCTGGGAGGAGAACCTCGGCGGGCGGAGCCTGGCTTGGGAGGAGAAGCTGGGCGGGCGGGGCCTGGCTCAGGAGGAGAAGCTGGGCGGGCGGGGCCAGGCTGGGAGGGGAAGCTGGGCGCGCGGGGCCGGACTCGGGAGGGGAAGCTGGGCGGGCGGGGCCAGGCTGGGAGGAGAAGCTGGGTGGGCGGGGCCGGGCTCGAGAGGGTAAGCTGGGAAGGCGGCGCCGGGCTCGGGAAGAGAAAGTGGGCGGGCGGGGCCAGGCTGGGAGGGGAAGCTGGGCGGGCGGAGCCAGGATGGGAGGGGAATCTGGGCGGGCGGGGTCTGGCTGGGAGGGGAAGCTGGGTGGGCGGGGCCAGGATTGGAGGGGAAGCTGGGGGGCGGGGCCAAGATGGGAGGGGAAGGTGGGCGGGCGGGGCCAGGCTGGGAGGAGAAGCTGAGCGGGAGGGGTCGGACTCGGGAGGGGAAGCTGGGCGGGCGGGGCCTGGCTGGGAAGGGGAAGCTGGGCGGTCGGGGCCAAGCTGGGAGGGGAAGGTGGGCGTGCGGAGCCTGGCTGGTAGGGGAAGCTGGGCGGGCGGGGCCTGGCTCGGAAGGGGAAGATGGGCGGGCGGGGCCAACTTGGAGGGAGAAGCTGGGTGGGCGGGGCCGGGCTCGGGAGGGGAAGCTGGGCGGGCGGGGCCAGGCTGGGAGGGGAAGCAGGGCGGGCGGGGCCTGGCTCATGAGGAGAAGCTGGGCGGGCGGGGCCGGGAACGGGAGGAGAAACTTGGCGGGCGGGGCCTGGCTGGGAGGGGAAGCTGGTCGGGCAGGAACGGACTCGGGAGCGGAAGCTGGCCGGGCGGGGCCAGGATCGGGAGGGGAAGCTGGGCAGGGGGGGCCGGGCTCAGGAGGAGAAGCTGGCCGGGCCGGGCCAGGCTGGGAGGGGAAACTGGTCGGGCGGGGCCTGGCTTGGGAGGAGAAGCTGGGCGGGCGGGCCCGGGAACGGGAGGAGAAACTGGTCGGGCGGGGCCTGGCTGGGAGGGGAAGCTGGGCGTGCAGGGACGGACTCGGGAGGGGAAGCTGGCGGGGCGGGGCCTGGCTGGGAGGGAAAGCTGGGCGGGCAGGAACGTACTCGGGAGCGGAAGCTGGCCGGGCGGGGCCAGCCTGGGAGGGGAAGCTGGGCGGGCGGGGCCTGGCACGGGAGGGGAAGCTGGGCGGGCGGGGCCTGGCACGGGAGGGGAAGCTGGGCGGGCGGGGCCAGGCTTGGGAGCAGAAGCTGGGCAGGCGGGGCCAGGCTGCGAGGAGAAGATGGCCGGGCGGGGCCAGGCTGGGAGGGGAAGCTGGGCGGGCGGGGCCTGGCTTGGGAGGAGAAGCTGGGCGGGCGGGCCCGGGAACGGGAGGAGAAACTGGGCGGGCGGAGCCTGGCTGGGAGGGGAAGCTGGGCGGGCAGAGACGGAATCGGGAGGGGAAGCTGGCCGGGCGGGGCCTGGCTGGGAGGGGAAGCTGGGCGGGCAGGAACGGACTCGGGAGCGGAAGCTGGCCGGGCGGGGCCAGGCTGGGAGGGGAAGCTGGGCGGGCGGGGCCTGGCTCGGGAGGGGAAGCTGGGCGGGCGGGGCCAGGCTTGGGAGCAGAAGCTGGGCAGGCTGGTCCAGGCTGGGAGGAGAAGCTGGCCGGGCGGGGCCAGGCTGGGAGGGGAAGCTGGGCGGGCGGGGCCGGACTCGGGAGGGGAAGCCGGGAAGGCGGGGCCGGGCTCGGGAAGACAAAGTGGGCGGGCGGGGCCGGACTCGGGAGGGGAAACTGGTCGAGCGGGGCCAGGCTGCGAGGGGAAGCTGCGGGGGCGGGGCCAAGCTGGGAGGTGAAGGTGGTCGGGCGGGGCCTGGCTTGGGAGGAGAAGCTGGGCGGGCGGGGCCTGGCTCATGAGGAGAAGCTTGGCGGGCGGGGCCATGCTGGGAGGGTAAGCTCGGCGGGCGGGGTCAGGCTGGGAGGAGAAGCTGGGCGGGCGGGGCGGGGCTTGGGAGGAGAAGCTGGGTGAGCGGGTCCTGGCTCACGACGAGAAGCTGGGCGGGCGGGGCCAGGATGGGAGGGGAAGCTGGGAGGGTGGAGCCAGGCTGGGAATGGAAGCTGGGCAGGCGGGGCCTGGCTTGAGAGGAGAAGCTGGGCGGGCGGGGCCGGGAACGGGAGGAGAAACTGGGCGGGCGGGGCCTGGCTGGGAGGGGAAGCTGGTCGGGCAGGGACGGACTCGGGGGGGAAGCTGGCCGGGCGGGGCCAGGCTCGGGAGGAGAAGCTGGGCGGGCGGGGCCTGGCTTGGGAGGAGAAGCTGGGCGGGCGGGGCCTGGCTTGGGAGGAGAAGCTGGGCGGGCGGGGCCTGGCTCAGGAGGAGAAGCTGGGCAGTCGGGGCCAGGCTGGGAGGAGAACCTCGGCGGGCGGAGCCTGGCTTGGGAGGAGAAGCTGGGCGGGCGGGGCCTGGCTCAGGAGGGGAAGCTCGGCGGGCGGGGCCAGGCTGGGAGGAGAAGCTGGGTGGGCGGGGCCGGGCTCGAGAGGGGAAGCTGGGAAGGCCGGGCCGGGCTCGGGAAAAGAAGCTGGGCGGGCGGGACCAGGCTGGGAGGGGAAGCTGGGCAGGCGGGGCCTGGCTTGGGAGGAGAAGCTGGGCGGGCGGGGCCGGGAACGGGAGGAGAAACTGGGCGCGCGGGGCCTGGCTGGGAGGGGAAGCTGGGCGGGCAGGGACGGACTCGGGAGGGGAAGCTGGCCGTGCGGGGCCTGGCTCGGTAGGGGAAGCTGAGCGGGCAGGGACGGACTCGGGAGGGGAAGCTGGGCGGGCGGGGCCAAGCTGGGAGGGGAAGCTGGGCGGGCGGGGCTTGGCTCCGGAGGAGAAGCTGGGCAGGCGGGGCCAGGCTGGGAGGGGAAGCTGGGCGGGCGGGCCCGGGAACGGGAGGAGAAACTGGTCGGCGGGGCCTGGCTGGGAGGGGAAGCTGGGCGTGCAGGGACGGACTCGGGAGGGGAAGCTGGGCGGGCGGGGCCAGGCTAGGAGGGGAAGCTGGGCGGGCGGGGCCAGGCTGGGAGGGGAAGGTGGGCAGGCGGGGCCTGGCTTGGGAGGAGAAGCTGGGCGTGCGGGGCCGGGAACGGGCGGAGAAACTGGTCGGGCGGGGCCTGGCTGGGAGGGGAAGCTGGGCGGGCAGGGACGGACTCGGGAGGGGAAGCTGGCCGTGCGGGGCCTGGCTCGGTAGGGGAAGCTGGGCGGGCAGGGACGGACTCGGGAGGGGAAGCTGGGCGGGCGCGGCCAAGCTGGGAGGGGAAGCTGGGCGGGCGGGGCTTGGCTCCGGAGGAGAAGCTGGGCAGGCGGGGCCAGGCTGGGAGGGGAAGCTGGGCGTGCGGGGCCTGCCTCGAGAGGGGAACCTGGGCGGGCGGGGCCTTGCTTGGGAGGAGAAGTTGGGCGGGCGGGGCCTGGCTCATGAGGAGAAGTGGTGCAGGCGGGGCCAGGCTGGGAGGGGAAGCTGGGCGGGCGGGGCCAGGCTGGGAGGGGAAGCTCGGCGGGCAGGAACGGACTCGGGAGCGGAAGCTGGCCGGGCGGGGCCAGGATCGGGAGGGGAAGCTGGGCGGGCAGGGACGGACTCGGGAGGGGAAGCTGGGCGGGCGGGGCCGGGCTCAGGAGGAGAAGCTGGGCGGCGGGGCCATGCTGGGAGGGGAAGCTCGGCGGGCGGGGTCAGGCTGGGAGGAAATGCTGGGCGGGCGGGGCCAGGCTGGGAGGGGAAGCTGGGCGGGCGGGGCAAGGCTGGGAGGGGAAGCTGGGCGGGCGGGGCCATGCTGGGAGGGGAAGCTGGGCGGGCGGGGCAAGGCTGGGAGGGGAAGCTGGGCGGGCGGGGCCTGGCTGGGAGGGGAAGCTGGGCGGGCAAGAAAGGAATCGGGAGCGGAAGCTGGCCGGGCGGGGCCAGGCTGGGAGGGGAAGCTGGGCGGGCGGGGCCTGGCTCGGGAGGGGAAGCTGGGCGGGCGGGGCCAGGCTTGGGAGCAGAAGCTGGGGAGGCTGGTCCAGGCTGGGAGGAGAAGCTGGCCGGGCGGGGCTTGGCTGGGAGGGGAAGCTGGGCGGGCAGGGACGGACTCGGGGGGGGGAAGCTGGCCGGGCGGGGCCAGGCTGGGAGGGGAAGCTGGGGGGGCGGGGCCAAGCTGGGAGGGGAAGGTGGTCGGGCGGGGCCTGGCTTGGGAGGAGAAGCTGGGCGGGCGGGTCCTGGCTCACGAGGAGAAGTTGGGCGGGCGGGGCCTGGCTCATGAGGAGAAGCTGTGCAGGCGGGGCCAGGCTGGGAGGGGAAGCTGGGCGGGCGGGCGGGGCCAGGCTGGGAGGGGAAGCTGGGCGGGCAGGAACGGACTCGGGAGCGGAAGCTGGCCGGGCGTGGCCAGGATCGGGAGGGAAAGCTGGGCGGGCAGGGACGGACTCGGGAGGGGAAGCTAGGCGGGCGGGGCCGGGCTCAGGAGGAGAAGCTGGGCGGGCGGGGCCAGGCTGGGAGGGGAAGCTGGGCGGGCGGGCCCGGGAACGGGAGGAGAAACTGGGCGGGCGGAGCCTGGCTGGGAGGGGAAGCTGGGCGGGCACGGACGGAATCGGGAGGGGAAGCTGGGCGGGCGGGGCTTGGCTCCGGAGGAGAAGCTGGGCAGGCGGGGCCAGGCTGGGAGGGGAAGCTGGGCCTGCGGGGCCTGCCTCGGGAGGGGAACCTGGGCGGGCGGGGCCTTGCTTGGGAGGAGAAGTTGGGCGGGCGGGGCCTGGCTCATGAGGAGAAGTGGTGCAGGCGGGGCCAGGCTGGGAGGGGAAGCTGGGCGGCCAGGGACGGACTCGGGGGGGGAAGCTGGCCGGGCGGGGCCAGGCTCGGGAGGAGAAGCTGGGCGGGCGGGGCCTGGCTTGGGAGGAGAAGCTGGGCGGGCTGGGCCTGGCTTGGGAGGAGAAGCTGGGCGGGCGGGGCCGGGAACGGGAGGAGAAACTGGGCGGGCGGGTCCTGGCTGGGAGGGGAAGCTGGGCGGGCAGGAACGGACTCGGGAGCGGAAGCTGGCCGGGCGGGGCCAGGATCGGGAGGGGAAGCTGGGCGGGCGGGGCCGGGCTCAGGAGGAGAAGCTGGGCGGGCGGGGCCGGGCTCAGGAGGAGAAGCTGGGCGGGCGGGGCCAGGCTGGGAGGGGAAGCTGGGCGGGCGGGGCAAGGCTGGGAGGGGAAGCTGGGCGGGCGGGGCCTGGCATGGGAGGAGAAGCTGGGCGGGCGAAGCCTGGCTGGGAGGGGAAGCTGGGCGGGCAGAGACGGAATCGGGAGGGGAAGCTGGGCGGGCGGGGCCTGGCTGGGAGGGGAAGCTGGGCGGGCAAGAAAGGAATCGGGAGCGGAAGCTGGCCGGGCGGGGCCAGGCTGGGAGGGGAAGCTGGGCGGGCGGGGCCTGGCTCGGGAGGGGAAGCTGGGCGGGCGGAGACAGGCTTGGGAGCAGAAGCTGGGGAGGCTGGTCCAGGCTGGGAGGAGAAGCTGGCCGCGCGGGGCTTGGCTGGGAGGGGAAGCTGGGCGGGCAGGGACGGACTCGGGGGGGGGGAAGCTGGCCGGGCGGGGCCAGGCTCGGGAGGAGAAGCTGGGCGGGCGGGGCCTGGCTTGGGAGGAGAAGCTGGGCGGGCGGGGCCTTGCTTGGGAGGAGAAGCTGGGCGGGCGGGGCCTGGCTCAGGAGGAGAAGCTGGGTAGTCGGGGCCAGGCTGGGAGGAGAAGCTGGGCGGGGAGGGGAAGCTGGGCGGGTAGGAACGGACTCGGGAGCGGAAGCTGGCCGGGCGGGGCCAGGATCGGGAGGGGAAGCTGGGCGGGCGGGGCCGGGCTCAGGAGGAGAAGCTGGGCGGGCGGGGCCGGGCTCAGGAGGAGAAGCTGGGCGGGCGGGGCCAGGCTGGGAGGGGAAGCTGGGCGGGCGGGGCAAGGCTGGGAGGGGAAGCTGGGCGGGCGGGGCCTGGCTTGGGAGGAGAAGCTGGGCGGGCGGGCCCGGGAACGGGAGGAGAAACTGGGCGGGCGAAGCCTGGCTGGGAGGGGAAGCTGGGCGGGCAGAGACGGAATCGGGAGGGGAAGCTGGGCGGGCGGGGCCTGGCTGGGAGGGGAAGCTGGGCGGGCAAGAAAGGAATCGGGAGCGGAAGCTGGCCGGGCGGGGCCAGGCTGGGAGGGGAAGCTGGGCGGGCGGGGCCTGGCTCGGGAGGGGAAGCTGGGCGGGCGGAGACAGGCTTGGGAGCAGAAGCTGGGGAGGCTGGTCCAGGCTGGGAGGAGAAGCTGGCCGCGCGGGGCTTGGCTGGGAGGGGAAGCTGGGCGGGCAGGGACGGACTCGGGGGGGGGGAAGCTGGCCGGGCGGGGCCAGGCTCGGGAGGAGAAGCTGGGCGGGCGGGGCCTGGCTTGGGAGGAGAAGCTGGGCGGGCGGGGCCTTGCTTGGGAGGAGAAGCTGGGCGGGCGGGGCCTGGCTCAGGAGGAGAAGCTGGGTAGTCGGGGCCAGGCTGGGAGGAGAAGCTGGGCGGGGAGGGGAAGCTGGGCGGGTAGGAACGGACTCGGGAGCGGAAGCTGGCCGGGCGGGGCCAGGATCGGGAGGGGAAGCTGGGCGGGCGGGGCCGGGCTCAGGAGGAGAAGCTGGGCGGGCGGGGCCGGGCTCAGGAGGAGAAGCTGGGCGGGCGGGGCCAGGCTGGGAGGGGAAGCTGGGCGGGCGGGGCAAGGCTGGGAGGGGAAGCTGGGCGGGCGGGGCCTGGCTTGGGAGGAGAAGCTGGGCGGGCGGGCCCGGGAACGGGAGGAGAAACTGGGCGGGCGAAGCCTGGCTGGGAGGGGAAGCTGGGCGGGCAGAGACGGAATCGGGAGGGGAAGCTGGGCGGGCGGGGCCTGGCTGGGAGGGGAAGCTGGGCGGGCAAGAAAGGAATCGGGAGCGGAAGCTGGCCGGGCGGGGCCAGGCTGGGAGGGGAAGCTGGGCGGGCGGGGCCTGGCTCGGGAGGAGAAGCTGGGCAGTCGGGGCCAGGCTGGGAGGAGAACCTCGGCGGGCGGAGCCGGGCTCGAGAGGGGAAGCTGGGCGGGCGGGGCCTGGCTGGGGAGGGGAAGCTGGGCGGGCGGGGCCTGGCTCGGGAGGAGAAGCTGGGCAGTCGGGGCCAGGCTGGGAGGAGAACCTCGGCGGGCGGAGCCGGGCTCGAGAGGGGAAGCTGGGCGGGCGGGGCCAGGCTGGGAGGGGAAGCTGGGCGCGCGGGGCCGGACTCGGGAGGGGAAGCTCGGCGGGCGGGGCCAGGCTGGGAGGAGAAGCTGGGCGGGCAGGGACGGACTCGGGAGGGGAAGCTGGCCGTGCGGGGCCTGGCTCGGTAGGGGAAGCTGAGCGGGCAGGGACGGACTCGGGAGGGGAAGCTGGGCGGGCGGGGCCAAGCTGGGAGGGGAAGCTGGGCGGGCGGGGCTTGGCTCCGGAGGAGAAGCTGGGCAGGCGGGGCCAGGCTGGGAGGGGAAGCTGGGCGGGCGGGCCCGGGAACGGGAGGAGAAACTGGTCGGGCGGGGCCTGGCTGGGAGGGGAAGCTGGGCGTGCAGGGACGGACTCGGGAGGGGAAGCTGGGCGGGCGGGGCCAGGCTAGGAGGGGAAGCTGGGCGGGCGGGGCCAGGCTGGGAGGGGAAGGTGGGCAGGCGGGGCCTGGCTTGGGAGGAGAAGCTGGGCGTGCGGGGCCGGGAACGGGCGGAGAAACTGGGCGGGCGGGGCCTGGCTGGGAGGGGAAGCTGGGCGGGCAGGGACGGACTCGGGAGGGGAAGCTGGCCGTGCGGGGCCAGGCTGGGAGGGGAAGCTGGGCGGGCAGGAACGGACTCGGGAGCGGAAGCTGGCCGGGCGGGGCCAGGATCGGGAGGGGAAGCTGGGCGGGCAGGGACGGACTCGGGAGGGGAAGCTGGGCGGGCGGGGCCGGGCTCAGGAGGAGAAGCTGGGCGGGCGGGGCCAGGCTGGGAGGGGAAGCTGGGCGGGCGGGGCAAGGCTGGGAGGGGAAGCTGGGCGGGCGGGGCCATGCTGGGAGGGGAAGCTCGGCGGGCGGGGTCAGGCTGGGAGGAGAAGCTGGGCGGGCGGGGCCTGGCTTGGGAGGAGAAGCTGGGTGGGCGGGTCCTGGCTCACGACGAGAAGCTGGGCGGGCGGGGCCAGGATGGGAGGGGAAGCTGGGAGGGTGGGGCCAGGCTGGGAAGGGAAGCTGGGCAGGCGGGGCCTGGCTTGAGAGGAAAAGCTGGGCGGGCGGGGCCGGGAGCGGGAGGAGAAACTTGGCGGGCGGGGCCTGGCTGGGAGGGGAAGCTGGGCGGGCAGGGACGGACTCGGGGGGGAAGCTGGCCGGGCGGGGCCAGGCTCGGGAGGAGAAGCTGGGCGGGCGGGGCCTGGCTTGGGAGGAGAAGCTGGGCGGGCGGGGCCTTGCTTGGGAGGAGAAGCTGGGCGGGCGGGGCCTGGCTCAGGAGGAGAAGCTGGGCAGTCGGGGCCAGGCTGGGAGGAGAACCTCGGCGGGCGGAGCCTGGCTTGGGAGGAGAAGCTGGGCGGGCGGGGCCTGGCTCAGGAGGAGAAGCTGGGCGGGCGGGGCCAGGCTGGGAGGGGAAGCTGGGCGCGCGGGGCCGGACTCGGGAGGGGAAGCTGGGCGGGCGGGGCCAGGCTGGGAGGAGAAGCTGGGTGGGCGGGGCCGGGCTCGAGAGGGGAAGCTGGGAAGGCGGCGCCGGGCTCGGGAAGAGAAAGTGGGCGGGCGGGGCCAGGCTGGGAGGGGAAGCTGGGCGGGCGGAGCCAGGATGGGAGGGGAATCTGGGCGGGCGGGGTCTGGCTGGGAGGGGAAGCTGGGTGGGCGGGGCCAGGATGGGAGGGGAAGCTGGGGGGCGGGGCCAAGATGGGAGGGGAAGGTGGGCGGGCGGGGCCAGGCTGGGAGGAGAAGCTGAGCGGGAGGGGCCGGACTCGGGAGGGGAAGCTGGGCGGGCGGGGCCTGGCTGGGAAGGGGAAGCTGGGCGGTCGGGGCCAAGCTGGGAGGGGAAGGTGGGCGTTCGGAGCCTGGCTGGGAGGGGAAGCTGGGCGGGCGGGGCCTGGCTCGGAAGGGGAAGATGGGCGGGCGGGGCCAACTTGGAGGGAGAAGCTGGGTGGGCGGGGCCGGGCTCGGGAGGGGAAGCTGGGCGGGCGGGGCCAGGCTGGGAGGGGAAGCAGGGCGGGCGGGGCCTGGCTCATGAGGAGAAGCTGGGCGGGCGGGGCCGGGAACGGGAGGAGAAACTTGGCGGGCGGGGCCTGGCTGGGAGGGGAAGCTGGTCGGGCAGGAACGGACTCGGGAGCGGAAGCTGGCCGGGCGGGGCCAGGATCGGGAGGGGAAGCTGGGCAGGGGGGGGCCGGGCTCAGGAGGAGAAGCTGGCCGGGCCGGGCCAGGCTGGGAGGGGAAGCTGGGCGTGCGGGGCCAGGCTGGGAGGGGAAGCTGGGCGGGCGGGGCCTGGCTTGGGAGGAGAAGCTGGGCGGGCGGGCCCGGGAACGGGAGGAGAAACTGGTCGGGCGGGGCCTGGCTGGGAGGGGAAGCTGGGCGTGCAGGGACGGACTCGGGAGGGGAAGCTGGCGGGGCGGGGCCTGGCTGGGAGGGAAAGCTGGGCGGGCAGGAACGTACTCGGGAGCGGAAGCTGGCCGGGCGGGGCCAGCCTGGGAGGGGAAGCTGGGCGGGCGGGGCCTGGCACGGGAGGGGAAGCTGGGCGGGCGGGGCCTGGCACGGGAGGGGAAGCTGGGCGGGCGGGGCCAGGCTTGGGAGCAGAAGCTGGGCAGGCGGGGCCAGGCTGCGAGGAGAAGATGGCCGGGCGGGGCCAGGCTGGGAGGGGAAGCTGGGCGGGCGGGGCCTGGCTTGGGAGGAGAAGCTGGGCGGGCGGGCCCGGGAACGGGAGGAGAAACTGGGCGGGCGGAGCCTGGCTGGGAGGGGAAGCTGGGCGGGCAGAGACGGAATCGGGAGGGGAAGCTGGCCGGGCGGGGCCTGGCTGGGAGGGGAAGCTGGGCGGGCAGGAACGGACTCGGGAGCGAAGCTGGCCGGGCGGGGCCAGGCTGGGAGGGGAAGCTGGGCGGGCGGGGCCTGGCTCGGGAGGGGAAGCTGGGCGGGCGGGGCCAGGCTTCGGAGCAGAAGCTGGGCAGGCTGGTCCAGGCTGGGAGGAGAAGCTGGCCGGGCGGGGCCAGGCTGGGAGGGGAAGCTGGGCGGGCGGGGCCGGACTCGGGAGGGGAAGCCGGGAAGGCGGGGCCGGGCTCGGGAAGACAAAGTGGGCGGGCGGGGCCGGACTCGGGAGGGGAAACTGGTCGAGCGGGGCCAGGCTGGGAGGGGAAGCTGCGGGGGCGGGGCCAAGCTGGGAGGTGAAGGTGGTCGGGCGGGGCCTGGCTTGGGAGGAGAAGCTGGGCGGGCGGGGCCTGGCTTGGGAGAAGAAGCTGGGCGGGCGGGGCCTGGCTCAGGAGGAGAAGCTGGGCAGTCGGGGCCAGGATGGGAGGAGAACCTCGGCGGGCGGAGCCTGGCTTGGGAGGAGAAGCTGGGCGGGCGGGGCCTGGCTCAGGAGGAGAAGCTGGGCGGGCGGGGCCAGGCTGGGAGGGGAAGCTGGGCGCGCGGGGCCGGACTCGGGAGGGGAAGCTGGGCGGGCGGGGCCAGGCTGGGAGGAGAAGCTGGGAGGGCGGGGCCGGGCTCGAGAGGGGAAGCTGGGAAGGCCGGGCCGGGCTCGGGAAGAGAAGCTGGGCGGGCGGGACCAGGCTGGGAGGGGAAGCTGGGCAGGCGGGGCCTGGCTTGGGAGGAGAAGCTGGGCGGGCGGCGCCGGGAACGGGAGGAGAAACTGGGCGGGCGGGGCCTGGCTGGGAGGGGAAGCTGGGCGGGCAGGGACGGACTCGGGAGGGGAAGCTGGCCGTGCGGGGCCTGGCTCGGTAGGGGAAGCTGAGCGGGCAGGGACGGACTCGGGAGGGGAAGCTGGGCGGGCGGGGCCAAGCTGGGAGGGGAAGCTGGGCGGGCGGGGCTTGGCTCCGGAGGAGAAGCTGGGCAGGCGGGGCCAGGCTGGGAGGGGAAGCTGGGCGGGCGGGCCCGGGAACGGGAGGAGAAACTGGTCGGGCGGGGCCTGGCTGGGAGGGGAAGCTGGGCGTGCAGGGACGGACTCGGGAGGGGAAGCTGGGCGGGCGGGGCCAGGCTAGGAGGGGAAGCTGGGCGGGCGGGGCCAGGCTGGGAGGGGAAGGTGGGCAGGCGGGGCCTGGCTTGGGAGGAGAAGCTGGGCGTGCGGGGCCGGGAACGGGCGGAGAAACTGGGCGGGCGGGGCCTGGCTGGGAGGGGAAGCTGGGCGGGCAGGGACGGACTCGGGAGGGGAAGCTGGCCGTGCGGGGCCTGGCTCGGTAGGGGAAGCTGGGCGGGCAGGGACGGACTCGGGAGGGGAAGCTGGGCGGGCGCGGCCAAGCTGGGAGGGGAAGCTGGGCGGGCGGGTCTTGGCTCCGGAGGAGAAGCTGGGCAGGCGGGGCCAGGCTGGGAGGGGAAGCTGGGCGTGCGGGGCCAGGCTGGGAGGGGAAGCTGGGCGTGCGGGGCCTGCCTCGGGAGGGGAACCTGGGCGGGCGGGGCCTTGCTTGGGAGGAGAAGTTGGGCGGGCGGGGCCTGGCTCATGAGGAGAAGCTGTGCAGGCGGGGCCAGGCTGGGAGGGGAAGCTGGGCGGGCGGGGCCAGGCTGGGAGGGGAAGCTGGGCGGGCAGGGACGGACTCGGGAGGGGAAGCTGGGCGGGCGGGGCCGGGCTCAGGAGGAGAAGCTGGGCGGGCGGGGCCATGCTGGGAGGGGAAGCTCGGCGGGCGGGGTCAGGCTGGGAGGAAATGCTGGGCGGGCGGGGCCAGGCTGGGAGGGGAAGCTGGGCGGGCGGGGCAAGGCTGGGAGGGGAAGCTGGGCGGGCGGGGCCATGCTGGGAGGGGAAGCTGGGCGGGCGGGGCAAGGCTGGGAGGGGAAGCTGGGCGGGCGCGGCCTGGCTGGGAGGGGAAGCTGGGCGGGCAAGAAAGGAATCGGGAGCGGAAGCTGGCCGGGCGGGGCCAGGCTGGGAGGGGAAGCTGGGCGGGCGGGGCCTGGCTCGGGAGGGGAAGCTGGGCGGGCGGGGCCAGGCTTGGGAGCAGAAGCTGGGGAGGCTGGTTCAGGCTGGGAAGAGAAGCTGGCCGGGCGGGGCTTGGCTGGGAGGGGAAGCTGGGCGGGCAGGGACGGACTCGGGGGGGGGAAGCTGGCCGGGCGGGGCCAGGGTGGGAGGGGAAGCTGGGGGGGCGGGGCCAAGCTGGGAGGGGAAGGTGGTCGGGCGGGGCCTGGCTTGGGAGGAGAAGCTGGGCGGGCGGGTCCTGGCTCACGAGGAGAAGCTGGGCGGGCGGGGCCAGGCTGGGAGGGGAAGCTGGGAGGGTGGGGCCAGGCTGGGAAGGGAAGCTGGGCAGGCGGGGCCTGGCTTGAGAGGAGAAGCTGGGCGGGCGGGGCCTGGCTCATGAGGACAAGCTGGGCGGGCGGGGCCAGGCTGGGAGGGGAAGCTGGGCGGGCAGGGACGGACTCGGGAGGGGAAGCTGGCCGTGCGGGGCCTGGGTCGGTAGGGGAAGCTGGGCGGGCAGGGACGGACTCGGGAGGGGAAGATGGGCGGGCGGAGCCAAGCTGGGAGGGGAAGCTGGGCGGGCGGGGCTTGGCTCCGGAGGAGAAGCTGGGCAAGCGGGGCCAGGCTGGGAGGGGAAGCTGGGCCTGCGGGGCCTGCCTCGGGAGGGGAAGCTGGGCAGGCGGGGCCTTGCTTGGGAGGAGAAGTTGGGCGGGCGGGGCCTGGCTCATGAGGAGAAGCTGTGCAGGCGGGGCCAGGCTGGGAGGGGAAGCTGGGCGGGCGGGGCCAGGCTGGGAGGGGAAGCTGGGCGGGCAGGAACGGACTCGGGAGCGGAAGCTGGCCGGGCGTGGCCAGGATCGGGAGGGAAAGCTGGGCGGGCAGGGACGGACTCGGGAGGGGAAGCTAGGCGGGCGGGGCCGGGCTCAGGAGGAGAAGCTGGGCAGGCGGGGCCAGGCTGGGAGGGGAAGCTGGGCCTGCGGGGCCTGCCTCGGGAGGGGAACCTGGGCGGGCGGGGCCTTGCTTGGGAGGAGAAGTTGGGCAGGCTGGTCCAGGCTGGGAGGAGAAGCTGGCCGGGCGGGGCCAGGCTGGGAGGGGAAGCTGGGCGGGCGGGGCCGGACTCGGGAGGGGAAGCCGGGAAGGCGGGGCCGGGCTCGGGAAGACAAAGTGGGCGGGCGGGGCCGGACTCGGGAGGGGAAACTGGTCGAGCGGGGCCAGGCTGGGAGGGGAAGCTGCGGGGGCGGGGCCAAGCTGGGAGGTGAAGGTGGTCGGGCGGGGCCTGGCTTGGGAGGAGAAGCTGGGCGGGCGGGGCCTGGCTCATGAGGAGAAGCTTGGCGGGTGGGGCCATGCTGGGAGGGTAAGCTCGGCGGGCGGGGTCAGGCTGGGAGGAGAAGCTGGGCGGGCGGGGCCTGGCTTGGGAGGAGAAGCTGGGTGAGCGGGTCCTGGCTCACGACGAGAAGCTGGGCGGGCGGGGCCAGGCTGGGAGGGGAAGCTGGGAGGGTGGAGCCAGGCTGGGAATGGAAGCTGGGCAGGCGGGGCCTGGCTTGAGAGGAGAAGCTGGGCGGGCGGGGCCGGGAACGGGAGGAGAAACTGGGCGGGCGGGGCCTGGCTGGGAGGGGAAGCTGGTCGGGCAGGGACGGACTCGGGGGGGAAGCTGGCCGGGCGGGGCCAGGCTCGGGAGGAGAAGCTGGGCGGGCGGGGCCTGGCTTGGGAGGAGAAGCTGGGCGGGCGGGGCCTGGCTTGGGAGGAGAAGCTGGGCGGGCGGGGCCTGGCTCAGGAGGAGAAGCTGGGCAGTCGGGGCCAGGCTGGGAGGAGAACCTCGGCGGGCGGAGCCTGGCTTGGGAGGAGAAGCTGGGCGGGCGGGGCCTGGCTCAGGAGGGGAAGCTCGGCGGGCGGGGCCAGGCTGGGAGGAGAAGCTGGGTGGGCGGGGCCGGGCTCGAGAGGGGAAGCTGGGAAGGCCGGGCCGGGCTCGGGAAGAGAAGCTGGGCGGGCGGGACCAGGCTGGGAGGGGAAGCTGGGCAGGCGGGGCCTGGCTTGGGAGGAGAAGCTGGGCGGGCGGCGCCGGGAACGGGAGGAGAAACTGGGCGGGCGGGGCCTGGCTGGGAGGGGAAGCTGGGCGGGCAGGGACGGACTCGGGAGGGGAAGCTGGCCGTGCGGGGCCTGGCTCGGTAGGGGAAGCTGAGCGGGCAGGGACGGACTCGGGAGGGGAAGCTGGGCGGGCGGGGCCAAGCTGGGAGGGGAAGCTGGGCGGGCGGGGCTTGGCTCCGGAGGAGAAGCTGGGCAGGCGGGGCCAGGCTGGGAGGGGAAGCTGGGCGGGCGGGCCCGGGAACGGGAGGAGAAACTGGTCGGCGGGGCCTGGCTGGGAGGGGAAGCTGGGCGTGCAGGGACGGACTCGGGAGGGGAAGCTGGGCGGGCGGGGCCAGGCTAGGAGGGGAAGCTGGGCGGGCGGGGCCAGGCTGGGAGGGGAAGGTGGGCAGGCGGGGCCTGGCTTGGGAGGAGAAGCTGGGCGTGCGGGGCCGGGAACGGGCGGAGAAACTGGTCGGGCGGGGCCTGGCTGGGAGGGGAAGCTGGGCGGGCAGGGACGGACTCGGGAGGGGAAGCTGGCCGTGCGGGGCCTGGCTCGGTAGGGGAAGCTGGGCGGGCAGGGACGGACTCGGGAGGGGAAGCTGGGCGGGCGCGGCCAAGCTGGGAGGGGAAGCTGGGCGGGCGGGGCTTGGCTCCGGAGGAGAAGCTGGGCAGGCGGGGCCAGGCTGGGAGGGGAAGCTGGGCGTGCGGGGCCTGCCTCGGGAGGGGAACCTGGGCGGGCGGGGCCTTGCTTGGGAGGAGAAGTTGGGCGGGCGGGGCCTGGCTCATGAGGAGAAGTGGTGCAGGCGGGGCCAGGCTGGGAGGGGAAGCTGGGCGGGCGGGGCCAGGCTGGGAGGGGAAGCTCGGCGGGCAGGAACGGACTCGGGAGCGGAAGCTGGCCGGGCGGGGCCAGGATCGGGAGGGGAAGCTGGGCGGGCAGGGACGGACTCGGGAGGGGAAGCTGGGCGGGCGGGGCCGGGCTCAGGAGGAGAAGCTGGGCGGCGGGGCCATGCTGGGAGGGGAAGCTCGGCGGGCGGGGTCAGGCTGGGAGGAAATGCTGGGCGGGCGGGGCCAGGCTGGGAGGGGAAGCTGGGCGGGCGGGGCAAGGCTGGGAGGGGAAGCTGGGCGGGCGGGGCCATGCTGGGAGGGGAAGCTGGGCGGGCGGGGCAAGGCTGGGAGGGGAAGCTGGGCGGGCGGGGCCTGGCTGGGAGGGGAAGCTGGGCGGGCAAGAAAGGAATCGGGAGCGGAAGCTGGCCGGGCGGGGCCAGGCTGGGAGGGGAAGCTGGGCGGGCGGGGCCTGGCTCGGGAGGGGAAGCTGGGCGGGCGGGGCCAGGCTTGGGAGCAGAAGCTGGGGAGGCTGGTCCAGGCTGGGAGGAGAAGCTGGCCGGGCGGGGCTTGGCTGGGAGGGGAAGCTGGGCGGGCAGGGACGGACTCGGGGGGGGGGAAGCTGGCCGGGCGGGGCCAGGCTGGGAGGGGAAGCTGGGGGGGCGGGGCCAAGCTGGGAGGGGAAGGTGGTCGGGCGGGGCCTGGCTTGGGAGGAGAAGCTGGGCGGGCGGGTCCTGGCTCACGAGGAGAAGTTGGGCGGGCGGGGCCTGGCTCATGAGGAGAAGCTGTGCAGGCGGGGCCAGGCTGGGAGGGGAATCTGGGCGGGCGGGCGGGGCCAGGCTGGGAGGGGAAGCTGGGCGGGCAGGAACGGACTCGGGAGCGGAAGCTGGCCGGGCGTGGCCAGGATCGGGAGGGAAAGCTGGGCGGGCAGGGACGGACTCGGGAGGGGAAGCTAGGCGGGCGGGGCCGGGCTCAGGAGGAGAAGCTGGGCGGGCGGGGCCAGGCTGGGAGGGGAAGCTGGGCGGGCGGGCCCGGGAACGGGAGGAGAAACTGGGCGGGCGGAGCCTGGCTGGGAGGGGAAGCTGGGCTGGCACGGACGGAATCGGGAGGGGAAGCTGGGCGGGCGGGGCTTGGCTCCGGAGGAGAAGCTGGGCAGGCGGGGCCAGGCTGGGAGGGGAAGCTGGGCCTGCGGGGCCTGCCTCGGGAGGGGAACCTGGGCGGGCGGGGCCTTGCTTGGGAGGAGAAGTTGGGCGGGCGGGGCCTGGCTCATGAGGAGAAGTGGTGCAGGCGGGGCCAGGCTGGGAGGGGAAGCTGGGCGGCCAGGGACGGACTCGGGGGGGGAAGCTGGCCGGGCGGGGCCAGGCTCGGGAGGAGAAGCTGGGCGGGCGGGGCCTGGCTTGGGAGGAGAAGCTGGGCGGGCTGGGCCTGGCTTGGGAGGAGAAGCTGGGCGGGCGGGGCCGGGAACGGGAGGAGAAACTGGGCGGGCGGGTCCTGGCTGGGAGGGGAAGCTGGGCGGGCAGGAACGGACTCGGGAGCGGAAGCTGGCCGGGCGGGGCCAGGATCGGGAGGGGAAGCTGGGCGGGCGGGGCCGGGCTCAGGAGGAGAAGCTGGGCGGGCGGGGCCGGGCTCAGGAGGAGAAGCTGGGCGGGCGGGGCCAGGCTGGGAGGGGAAGCTGGGCGGGCGGGGCAAGGCTGGGAGGGGAAGCTGGGCGGGCGGGGCCTGGCATGGGAGGAGAAGCTGGGCGGGCGGGCCCGGGAACGGGAGGAGAAACTGGGCGGGCGAAGCCTGGCTGGGAGGGGAAGCTGGGCGGGCAGAGACGGAATCGGGAGGGGAAGCTGGGCGGGCGGGGCCTGGCTGGGAGGGGAAGCTGGGCGGGCAAGAAAGGAATCCGGAGCGGAAGCTGGCCGGGCGGGGCCAGGCTGGGAGGGGAAGCTGGGCGGGCGGGGCCTGGCTCGGGAGGGGAAGCTGGGCGGGCGGAGACAGGCTTGGGAGCAGAAGCTGGGGAGGCTGGTCCAGGCTGGGAGGAGAAGCTGGCCGCGCGGGGCTTGGCTGGGAGGGGAAGCTGGGCGGGCAGGGACGGACTCGGGGGGGGGAAGCTGGCCGGGCGGGGCCAGGCTCGGGAGGAGAAGCTGGGCGGGCGGGGCCTGGCTTGGGAGGAGAAGCTGGGCGGGCGGGGCCTTGCTTGGGAGGAGAAGCTGGGCGGGCGGGGCCTGCCTCAGGAGGAGAAGCTGGGTAGTCGGGGCCAGGCTGGGAGGAGAAGCTGGGCGGGGAGGGGAAGCTGGGCGGGTAGGAACGGACTCGGGAGCGGAAGCTGGCCGGGCGGGGCCAGGATCGGGAGGGGAAGCTGGGCGGGCGGGGCCGGGCTCAGGAGGAGAAGCTGGGCGGGCGGGGCCGGGCTCAGGAGGAGAAGCTGGGCGGGCGGGGCCAGGCTGGGAGGGGAAGCTGGGCGGGCGGGGCAAGGCTGGGAGGGGAAGCTGGGCGGGCGGGGCCTGGCTTGGGAGGAGAAGCTGGGCGGGCGGGCCCGGGAACGGGAGGAGAAACTGGGCGGGCGAAGCCTGGCTGGGAGGGGAAGCTGGGCGGGCAGAGACGGAATCGGGAGGGGAAGCTGGGCGGGCGGGGCCTGGCTGGGAGGGGAAGCTGGGCGGGCAAGAAAGGAATCGGGAGCGGAAGCTGGCCGGGCGGGGCCAGGCTGGGAGGGGAAGCTGGGCGGGCGGGGCCTGGCTCGGGAGGAGAAGCTGGGCAGTCGGGGCCAGGCTGGGAGGAGAACCTCGGCGGGCGGAGCCGGGCTCGAGAGGGGAAGCTGGGCGGGCGGGGCCTGGCTGGGGAGGGGAAGCTGGGCGGGCGGGGCCAGGCTGGGAGGGGAAGCTGGGCGCGCGGGGCCGGACTCGGGAGGGGAAGCTCGGCGGGCGGGGCCAGGCTGGGAGGAGAAGCTGGGCGGGCAGGGACGGACTCGGGAGGGGAAGCTGGCCGTGCGGGGCCTGGCTCATGAGGAGAAGCTTGGCGGGTGGGGCCATGCTGGGAGGGTAAGCTCGGCGGGCGGGGTCAGGCTGGGAGGAGAAGCTGGGCGGGCGGGGCCTGGCTTGGGAGGAGAAGCTGGGTGAGCGGGTCCTGGCTCACGACGAGAAGCTGGGCGGGCGGGGCCAGGCTGGGAGGGGAAGCTGGGAGGGTGGAGCCAGGCTGGGAATGGAAGCTGGGCAGGCGGGGCCTGGCTTGAGAGGAGAAGCTGGGCGGGCGGGGCCGGGAACGGGAGGAGAAACTGGGCGGGCGGGGCCTGGCTGGGAGGGGAAGCTGGTCGGGCAGGGACGGACTCGGGGGGGAAGCTGGCCGGGCGGGGCCAGGCTCGGGAGGAGAAGCTGGGCGGGCGGGGCCTGGCTTGGGAGGAGAAGCTGGGCGGGCGGGGCCTGGCTTGGGAGGAGAAGCTGGGCGGGCGGGGCCTGGCTCAGGAGGAGAAGCTGGGCAGTCGGGGCCAGGCTGGGAGGAGAACCTCGGCGGGCGGAGCCTGGCTTGGGAGGAGAAGCTGGGCGGGCGGGGCCTGGCTCAGGAGGGGAAGCTCGGCGGGCGGGGCCAGGCTGGGAGGAGAAGCTGGGTGGGCGGGGCCGGGCTCGAGAGGGGAAGCTGGGAAGGCCGGGCCGGGCTCGGGAAGAGAAGCTGGGCGGGCGGGACCAGGCTGGGAGGGGAAGCTGGGCAGGCGGGGCCTGGCTTGGGAGGAGAAGCTGGGCGGGCGGCGCCGGGAACGGGAGGAGAAACTGGGCGGGCGGGGCCTGGCTGGGAGGGGAAGCTGGGCGGGCAGGGACGGACTCGGGAGGGGAAGCTGGCCGTGCGGGGCCTGGCTCGGTAGGGGAAGCTGAGCGGGCAGGGACGGACTCGGGAGGGGAAGCTGGGCGGGCGGGGCCAAGCTGGGAGGGGAAGCTGGGCGGGCGGGGCTTGGCTCCGGAGGAGAAGCTGGGCAGGCGGGGCCAGGCTGGGAGGGGAAGCTGGGCGGGCGGGCCCGGGAACGGGAGGAGAAACTGGTCGGCGGGGCCTGGCTGGGAGGGGAAGCTGGGCGTGCAGGGACGGACTCGGGAGGGGAAGCTGGGCGGGCGGGGCCAGGCTAGGAGGGGAAGCTGGGCGGGCGGGGCCAGGCTGGGAGGGGAAGGTGGGCAGGCGGGGCCTGGCTTGGGAGGAGAAGCTGGGCGTGCGGGGCCGGGAACGGGCGGAGAAACTGGTCGGGCGGGGCCTGGCTGGGAGGGGAAGCTGGGCGGGCAGGGACGGACTCGGGAGGGGAAGCTGGCCGTGCGGGGCCTGGCTCGGTAGGGGAAGCTGGGCGGGCAGGGACGGACTCGGGAGGGGAAGCTGGGCGGGCGCGGCCAAGCTGGGAGGGGAAGCTGGGCGGGCGGGGCTTGGCTCCGGAGGAGAAGCTGGGCAGGCGGGGCCAGGCTGGGAGGGGAAGCTGGGCGTGCGGGGCCTGCCTCGGGAGGGGAACCTGGGCGGGCGGGGCCTTGCTTGGGAGGAGAAGTTGGGCGGGCGGGGCCTGGCTCATGAGGAGAAGTGGTGCAGGCGGGGCCAGGCTGGGAGGGGAAGCTGGGCGGGCGGGGCCAGGCTGGGAGGGGAAGCTCGGCGGGCAGGAACGGACTCGGGAGCGGAAGCTGGCCGGGCGGGGCCAGGATCGGGAGGGGAAGCTGGGCGGGCAGGGACGGACTCGGGAGGGGAAGCTGGGCGGGCGGGGCCGGGCTCAGGAGGAGAAGCTGGGCGGCGGGGCCATGCTGGGAGGGGAAGCTCGGCGGGCGGGGTCAGGCTGGGAGGAAATGCTGGGCGGGCGGGGCCAGGCTGGGAGGGGAAGCTGGGCGGGCGGGGCAAGGCTGGGAGGGGAAGCTGGGCGGGCGGGGCCATGCTGGGAGGGGAAGCTGGGCGGGCGGGGCAAGGCTGGGAGGGGAAGCTGGGCGGGCGGGGCCTGGCTGGGAGGGGAAGCTGGGCGGGCAAGAAAGGAATCGGGAGCGGAAGCTGGCCGGGCGGGGCCAGGCTGGGAGGGGAAGCTGGGCGGGCGGGGCCTGGCTCGGGAGGGGAAGCTGGGCGGGCGGGGCCAGGCTTGGGAGCAGAAGCTGGGGAGGCTGGTCCAGGCTGGGAGGAGAAGCTGGCCGGGCGGGGCTTGGCTGGGAGGGGAAGCTGGGCGGGCAGGGACGGACTCGGGGGGGGGGAAGCTGGCCGGGCGGGGCCAGGCTGGGAGGGGAAGCTGGGGGGGCGGGGCCAAGCTGGGAGGGGAAGGTGGTCGGGCGGGGCCTGGCTTGGGAGGAGAAGCTGGGCGGGCGGGTCCTGGCTCACGAGGAGAAGTTGGGCGGGCGGGGCCTGGCTCATGAGGAGAAGCTGTGCAGGCGGGGCCAGGCTGGGAGGGGAATCTGGGCGGGCGGGCGGGGCCAGGCTGGGAGGGGAAGCTGGGCGGGCAGGAACGGACTCGGGAGCGGAAGCTGGCCGGGCGTGGCCAGGATCGGGAGGGAAAGCTGGGCGGGCAGGGACGGACTCGGGAGGGGAAGCTAGGCGGGCGGGGGGGGGGGGGGGGGGGGGGGCCGGGCTCAGGAGGAGAAGCTGGGCGGGCGGGGCCAGGCTGGGAGGGGAAGCTGGGCGGGCGGGCCCGGGAACGGGAGGAGAAACTGGGCGGGCGGAGCCTGGCTGGGAGGGGAAGCTGGGCTGGCACGGACGGAATCGGGAGGGGAAGCTGGGCGGGCGGGGCTTGGCTCCGGAGGAGAAGCTGGGCAGGCGGGGCCAGGCTGGGAGGGGAAGCTGGGCCTGCGGGGCCTGCCTCGGGAGGGGAACCTGGGCGGGCGGGGCCTTGCTTGGGAGGAGAAGTTGGGCGGGCGGGGCCTGGCTCATGAGGAGAAGTGGTGCAGGCGGGGCCAGGCTGGGAGGGGAAGCTGGGCGGCCAGGGACGGACTCGGGGGGGGAAGCTGGCCGGGCGGGGCCAGGCTCGGGAGGAGAAGCTGGGCGGGCGGGGCCTGGCTTGGGAGGAGAAGCTGGGCGGGCTGGGCCTGGCTTGGGAGGAGAAGCTGGGCGGGCGGGGCCGGGAACGGGAGGAGAAACTGGGCGGGCGGGTCCTGGCTGGGAGGGGAAGCTGGGCGGGCAGGAACGGACTCGGGAGCGGAAGCTGGCCGGGCGGGGCCAGGATCGGGAGGGGAAGCTGGGCGGGCGGGGCCGGGCTCAGGAGGAGAAGCTGGGCGGGCGGGGCCGGGCTCAGGAGGAGAAGCTGGGCGGGCGGGGCCAGGCTGGGAGGGGAAGCTGGGCGGGCGGGGCAAGGCTGGGAGGGGAAGCTGGGCGGGCGGGGCCTGGCATGGGAGGAGAAGCTGGGCGGGCGGGCCCGGGAACGGGAGGAGAAACTGGGCGGGCGAAGCCTGGCTGGGAGGGGAAGCTGGGCGGGCAGAGACGGAATCGGGAGGGGAAGCTGGGCGGGCGGGGCCTGGCTGGGAGGGGAAGCTGGGCGGGCAAGAAAGGAATCCGGAGCGGAAGCTGGCCGGGCGGGGCCAGGCTGGGAGGGGAAGCTGGGCGGGCGGGGCCTGGCTCGGGAGGGGAAGCTGGGCGGGCGGAGACAGGCTTGGGAGCAGAAGCTGGGGAGGCTGGTCCAGGCTGGGAGGAGAAGCTGGCCGCGCGGGGCTTGGCTGGGAGGGGAAGCTGGGCGGGCAGGGACGGACTCGGGGGGGGGAAGCTGGCCGGGCGGGGCCAGGCTCGGGAGGAGAAGCTGGGCGGGCGGGGCCTGGCTTGGGAGGAGAAGCTGGGCGGGCGGGGCCTTGCTTGGGAGGAGAAGCTGGGCGGGCGGGGCCTGCCTCAGGAGGAGAAGCTGGGTAGTCGGGGCCAGGCTGGGAGGAGAAGCTGGGCGGGGAGGGGAAGCTGGGCGGGTAGGAACGGACTCGGGAGCGGAAGCTGGCCGGGCGGGGCCAGGATCGGGAGGGGAAGCTGGGCGGGCGGGGCCGGGCTCAGGAGGAGAAGCTGGGCGGGCGGGGCCGGGCTCAGGAGGAGAAGCTGGGCGGGCGGGGCCAGGCTGGGAGGGGAAGCTGGGCGGGCGGGGCAAGGCTGGGAGGGGAAGCTGGGCGGGCGGGGCCTGGCTTGGGAGGAGAAGCTGGGCGGGCGGGCCCGGGAACGGGAGGAGAAACTGGGCGGGCGAAGCCTGGCTGGGAGGGGAAGCTGGGCGGGCAGAGACGGAATCGGGAGGGGAAGCTGGGGCGGGCGGGGCCTGGCTGGGAGGGGAAGCTGGGCGGGCAAGAAAGGAATCGGGAGCGGAAGCTGGCCGGGCGGGGCCAGGCTGGGAGGGGAAGCTGGGCGGGCGGGGCCTGGCTCGGGAGGAGAAGCTGGGCAGTCGGGGCCAGGCTGGGAGGAGAACCTCGGCGGGCGGAGCCGGGCTCGAGAGGGGAAGCTGGGCGGGCGGGGCCTGGCTGGGGAGGGGAAGCTGGGCGGGCGGGGCCAGGCTGGGAGGGGAAGCTGGGCGCGCGGGGCCGGACTCGGGAGGGGAAGCTCGGCGGGCGGGGCCAGGCTGGGAGGAGAAGCTGGGCGGGCAGGGACGGACTCGGGAGGGGAAGCTGGCCGTGCGGGGCCTGGCTCGGTAGGGGAAGCTGAGCGGGCAGGGACGGACTCGGGAGGGGAAGCTGGGCGGGCGGGGCCAAGCTGGGAGGGGAAGCTGGGCGGGCGGGGCTTGGCTCCGGAGGAGAAGCTGGGCAGGCGGGGCCAGGCTGGGAGGGGAAGCTGGGCGGGCGGGCCCGGGAACGGGAGGAGAAACTGGTCGGGCGGGGCCTGGCTGGGAGGGGAAGCTGGGCGTGCAGGGACGGACTCGGGAGGGGAAGCTGGGCGGGCGGGGCCAGGCTAGGAGGGGAAGCTGGGCGGGCGGGGCCAGGCTGGGAGGGGAAGGTGGGCAGGCGGGGCCTGGCTTGGGAGGAGAAGCTGGGCGTGCGGGGCCGGGAACGGGCGGAGAAACTGGGCGGGCGGGGCCTGGCTGGGAGGGGAAGCTGGGCGGGCAGGGACGGACTCGGGAGGGGAAGCTGGCCGTGCGGGGCCAGGCTGGGAGGGGAAGCTGGGCGGGCAGGAACGGACTCGGGAGCGGAAGCTGGCCGGGCGGGGCCAGGATCGGGAGGGGAAGCTGGGCGGGCAGGGACGGACTCGGGAGGGGAAGCTGGGCGGGCGGGGCCGGGCTCAGGAGGAGAAGCTGGGCGGGCGGGGCCAGGCTGGGAGGGGAAGCTGGGCGGGCGGGGCAAGGCTGGGAGGGGAAGCTGGGCGGGCGGGGCCATGCTGGGAGGGGAAGCTCGGCGGGCGGGGTCAGGCTGGGAGGAGAAGCTGGGCGGGCGGGGCCTGGCTTGGGAGGAGAAGCTGGGTGGGCGGGTCCTGGCTCACGACGAGAAGCTGGGCGGGCGGGGCCAGGATGGGAGGGGAAGCTGGGAGGGTGGGGCCAGGCTGGGAAGGGAAGCTGGGCAGGCGGGGCCTGGCTTGAGAGGAAAAGCTGGGCGGGCGGGGCCGGGAACGGGAGGAGAAACTTGGCGGGCGGGGCCTGGCTGGGAGGGGAAGCTGGGCGGGCAGGGACGGACTCGGGGGGGAAGCTGGCCGGGCGGAGCCAGGCTCGGGAGGAGAAGCTGGGCGGGCGGGGCCTGGCTTGGGAGGAGAAGCTGGGCGGGCGGGGCCTTGCTTGGGAGGAGAAGCTGGGAGGGCGGGGCCTGGCTCAGGAGGAGAAGCTGGGCAGTCGGGGCCAGGCTGGGAGGAGAACCTCGGCGGGCGGAGCCTGGCTTGGGAGGAGAAGCTGGGCGGGCGGGGCCTGGCTCAGGAGGAGAAGCTGGGCGGGCGGGGCCAGGCTGGGAGGGGAAGCTGGGCGCGCGGGGCCGGACTCGGGAGGGGAAGCTGGGCGGGCGGGGCCAGGCTGGGAGGAGAAGCTGGGTGGGCGGGGCCGGGCTCGAGAGGGGAAGCTGGGAAGGCGGCGCCGGGCTCGGGAAGAGAAAGTGGGCGGGCGGGGCCAGGCTGGGAGGGGAAGCTGGGCGGGCGGAGCCAGGATGGGAGGGGAATCTGGGCGGGCGGGGTCTGGCTGGGAGGGGAAGCTGGGTGGGCGGGGCCAGGATGGGAGGGGAAGCTGGGGGGCGGGGCCAAGATGGGAGGGGAAGGTGGGCGGGCGGGGCCAGGCTGGGAGGAGAAGCTGAGCGGGAGGGGCCGGACTCGGGAGGGGAAGCTGGGCGGGCGGGGCCTGGCTCGGAAGGGGAAGATGGGCGGGCGGGGCCAACTTGGAGGGAGAAGCTGGGTGGGCGGGGCCGGGCTCGGGAGGGGAAGCTGGGCGGGCGGGGCCAGGCTGGGAGGGGAAGCAGGGCGGGCGGGGCCTGGCTCATGAGGAGAACCTGGGCGGGCGGGGCCGGGAACGGGAGGAGAAACTTGGCGGGCGGGGCCTGGCTGGGAGGGGAAGCTGGTCGGGCAGGAACGGACTCGGGAGCGGAAGCTGGCCGGGCGGGGCCAGGATCGGGAGGGGAAGCTGGGCAGGGGGGGGCCGGGCTCAGGAGGAGAAGCTGGCCGGGCCGGGCCAGGCTGGGAGGGGAAGCTGGGCGTGCGGGGCCAGGCTGGGAGGGGAAGCTGGGCGGGCGGGGCCTGGCTTGGGAGGAGAAGCTGGGCGGGCGGGCCCGGTAACGGGAGGAGAAACTGGTCGGGCGGGGCCTGGCTGGGAGGGGAAGCTGGGCGTGCAGGGACGGACTCGGGAGGCGAAGCTGGCGGGGCGGGGCCTGGCTGGGAGGGAAAGCTGGGCGGGCAGGAACGTACTCGGGAGCGGAAGCTGGCCGGGCGGGGCCAGCCTGGGAGGGGAAGCTGGGCGGGCGGGGCCTGGCACGGGAGGGGAAGCTGGGCGGGCGGGGCCTGGCACGGGAGGGGAAGCTGGGCGGGCGGGGCCAGGCTTGGGAGCAGAAGCTGGGCAGGCGGGGCCAGGCTGCGAGGAGAAGATGGCCGGGCGGGGCCAGGCTGGGAGGGGAAGCTGGGCGGGCGGGGCCTGGCTTGGGAGGAGAAGCTGGGCGGGCGGGCCCGGGAACGGGAGGAGAAACTGGGCGGGCGGAGCCTGGCTGGGAGGGGAAGCTGGGCGGGCAGAGACGGAATCGGGAGGGGAAGCTGGCCGGGCGGGGCCTGGCTGGGAGGGGAAGCTGGGCGGGCAGGAACGGACTCGGGAGCGAAGCTGGCCGGGCGGGGCCAGGCTGGGAGGGGAAGCTGGGCGGGCGGGGCCTGGCTCGGGAGGGGAAGCTGGGCGGGCGGGGCCAGGCTTGGGAGCAGAAGCTGGGCAGGCTGGTCCAGGCTGGGAGGAGAAGCTGGCCGGGCGGGGCCAGGCTGGGAGGGGAAGCTGGGCGGGCGGGGCCGGACTCGGGAGGGGAAGCCGGGAAGGCGGGGCCGGGCTCGGGAAGACAAAGTGGGCGGGCGGGGCCGGACTCGGGAGGGGAAACTGGTCGAGCGGGGCCAGGCTGGGAGGGGAAGCTGCGGGGGCGGGGCCAAGCTGGGAGGTGAAGGTGGTCGGGCGGGGCCTGGCTTGGGAGGAGAAGCTGGGCGGGCGGGGCCTGGCTCATGAGGAGAAGCTTGGCGGGCGGGGCCATGCTGGGAGGGTAAGCTCGGCGGGCGGGGTCAGGCTGGGAGGAGAAGCTGGGCGGGCGGGGCCTGGCTTGGGAGGAGAAGCTGGGTGAGCGGGTCCTGGCTCACGACGAGAAGCTGGGCGGGCGGGGCCAGGCTGGGAGGGGAAGCTGGGAGGGTGGAGCCAGGCTGGGAATGGAAGCTGGGCAGGCGGGGCCTGGCTTGAGAGGAGAAGCTGGGCGGGCGGGGCCGGGAACGGGAGGAGAAACTGGGAGGGCGGGGTCTGGCTGGGAGGGGAAGCTGGTCGGGCAGGGACGGACTCGGGGGGGAAGCTGGCCGGGCGGGGCCAGGCTCGGGAGGAGAAGCTGGGCGGGCGGGGCCTGGCTTGGGAGGAAAAGCTGGGCGGGCGGGGCCTGGCTTGGGAGAAGAAGCTGGGCGGGCGGGGCCTGGCTCAGGAGGAGAAGCTGGGCAGTCGGGGCCAGGCTGGGAGGAGAACCTCGGCGGGCGGAGCCTGGCTTGGGAGGAGAAGCTGGGCGGGCGGGGCCTGGCTCAGGAGGAGAAGCTGGGCGGGCGGGGCCAGGCTGGGAGGGGAAGCTGGGCGCGCGGGGCCGGACTCGGGAGGGGAAGCTCGGCGGGCGGGGCCAGGCTGGGAGGAGAAGCTGGGTGGGCGGGGCCGGGCTCGAGAGGGGAAGCTGGGAAGGCTGGGCCGGGCTCGGGAAGAGAAGCTGGGCGGGCGGGACCAGGCTGGGAGGGGAAGTTGGGCAGGCGGGGCCTGGCTTGGGAGGAGAAGCTGGGCGGGCGGCGCCGGGAACGGGAGGAGAAACTGGGCGGGCGGGCCTGGCTGGGAGGGGAAGCTGGGCGGGCAGGGACGGACTCGGGAGGGGAAGCTGGCCGTGCGGGGCCTGGCTCGGTAGGGGAAGCTGAGCGGGCAGGGACGGACTCGGGAGGGGAAGCTGGGCGGGCGGGGCCAAGCTGGGAGGGGAAGCTGGGCGGGCGGGGCTTGGCTCCGGAGGAGAAGCTGGGCAGGCGGGGCCAGGCTGGGAGGGGAAGCTGGGCGGGCGGGCCCGGGAACGGGAGGAGAAACTGGTCGGGCGGGGCCTGGCTGGGAGGGGAAGCTGGGCGTGCAGGGACGGACTCGGGAGGGGAAACTGGGCGGGCGGGGCCAGGCTAGGAGGGGAAGCTGGGCGGGCGGGCCAGGCTGGGAGGGGAAGGTGGGCAGGCGGGGCCTGGCTTGGGAGGAGAAGCTGGGCGTGCGGGGCCGGGAACGGGCGGAGAAACTGGGCGGGCGGGGCCTGGCTGGGAGGGGAAGCTGGGCGGGCAGGGACGGACTCGGGAGGGGAAGCTGGCCGTGCGGGGCCTGGCTCGGTAGGGGAAGCTGGGCGGGCAGGGACGGACTCGGGAGGGGAAGCTGGGCGGGCGCGGCCAAGCTGGGAGGGGAAGCTGGGCGGGCGGGGCTTGGCTCCGGAGGAGAAGCTGGGCAGGCGGGGCCAGGCTGGGAGGGGAAGCTGGGCGTGCGGGGCCTGCCTCGGGAGGGGAACCTGGGCGGGCGGGGCCTTGCTTGGGAGGAGAAGTTGGGCGGGCGGGGCCTGGCTCATGAAGAGAAGTGGTGCAGGCGGGGCCAGGCTGGGAGGGGAAGCTGGGCGGGCGGGGCCAGGCTGGGAGGGGAAGCTCGGCGGGCAGGAACGGACTCGGGAGCGGAAGCTGGCCGGGCGGGGCCAGGATCGGGAGGGGAAGCTGGGCGGGCAGGGACGGACTCGGGAGGGGAAGCTGGGCGGGCGGGGCCGGGCTCAGGAGGAGAAGCTGGGCGGGCGGGGCCATGCTGGGAGGGGAAGCTCGGCGGGCGGGGTCAGGCTGGGAGGAAATGCTGGGCGGGCGGGGCCAGGCTGGGAGGGGAAGCTGGGCGGGCGGGGCAAGGCTGGGAGGGGAAGCTGGGCGGGCGGGGCCATGCTGGGAGGGGAAGCTGGGCGGGCGGGGCCTGGCTGGGAGGGGAAGCTGGGCGGGCAAGAAAGGAATCCGGAGCGGAAGCTGGCCGGGCGGGGCCAGGCTGGGAGGGGAAGCTGGGGAGGCTGGTCCAGGCTGGGAGGAGAAGCTGGCCGGGCGGGGCTTGGCTGGGAGGGGAAGCTGGGCGGGCAGGGACGGACTCGGGGGGGGGAAGCTGGCCGGGCGGGGCCAGTCTGGGAGGGGAAGCTGGGGGGGCGGGGCCAAGCTGGGAGGGGAAGGTGGTCGGGCGGGGCCTGGCTTGGGAGGAGAAGCTGGGCGGGCGGGTCCTGGCTCACGAGGAGAAGCTGGGCGGGCGGGGCCAGGCTGGGAGGGGAAGCTGGGAGGGTGGGGCCAGGCTGGGAAGGGAAGCTGGGCAGGCGGGGCCTGGCTTGAGAGGAGAAGCTGGGCGGGCGGGGCCTGGCTCATGAGGACAAGCTGGGCGGGCGGGGCCAGGCTGGGAGGGGAAGCTGGGCGGGCAGGGACGGACTCGGGAGGGGAAGCTGGCCGTGCGGGGCCTGGCTCGGTAGGGGAAGCTGGGCGGGCAGGGACGGACTCGGGAGGGGAAGATGGGCGGGCGGAGCCAAGCTGGGAGGGGAAGCTGGGGAGGCTGGTCCAGGCTGGGAGGAGAAGCTGGCCGGGCGGGGCCAGGCTGGGAGGGGAAGCTGGGCGGGCGGGGCCGGACTCGGGAGGGGAAGCCGGGAAGGCGGGGCCGGGCTCGGGAAGACAAAGTGGGCGGGCGGGGCCGGACTCGGGAGGGGAAACTGGTCGAGCGGGGCCAGGCTGGGAGGGGAAGCTGCGGGGGCGGGGCCAAGCTGGGAGGTGAAGGTGGTCGGGCGGGGCCTGGCTTGGGAGGAGAAGCTGGGCGGGCGGGGCCTGGCTCATGAGGAGAAGCTTGGCGGGCGGGGCCATGCTGGGAGGGTAAGCTCGGCGGGCGGGGTCAGGCTGGGAGGAGAAGCTGGGCGGGCGGGGCCTGGCTTGGGAGGAGAAGCTGGGTGAGCGGGTCCTGGCTCACGACGAGAAGCTGGGCGGGCGGGGCCAGGCTGGGAGGGGAAGCTGGGAGGGTGGAGCCAGGCTGGGAATGGAAGCTGGGCAGGCGGGGCCTGGCTTGAGAGGAGAAGCTGGGCGGGCGGGGCCGGGAACGGGAGGAGAAACTGGGAGGGCGGGGTCTGGCTGGGAGGGGAAGCTGGTCGGGCAGGGACGGACTCGGGGGGGAAGCTGGCCGGGCGGGGCCAGGCTCGGGAGGAGAAGCTGGGCGGGCGGGGCCTGGCTTGGGAGGAAAAGCTGGGCGGGCGGGGCCTGGCTTGGGAGAAGAAGCTGGGCGGGCGGGCCTGGCTCAGGAGGAGAAGCTGGGCAGTCGGGGCCAGGCTGGGAGGAGAACCTCGGCGGGCGGAGCCTGGCTTGGGAGGAGAAGCTGGGCGGGCGGGGCCTGGCTCAGGAGGAGAAGCTGGGCGGGCGGGGCCAGGCTGGGAGGGGAAGCTGGGCGCGCGGGGCCGGACTCGGGAGGGGAAGCTCGGCGGGCGGGGCCAGGCTGGGAGGAGAAGCTGGGTGGGCGGGGCCGGGCTCGAGAGGGGAAGCTGGGAAGGCTGGGCCGGGCTCGGGAAGAGAAGCTGGGCGGGCGGGACCAGGCTGGGAGGGGAAGTTGGGCAGGCGGGGCCTGGCTTGGGAGGAGAAGCTGGGCGGGCGGCGCCGGGAACGGGAGGAGAAACTGGGCGGGCGGGCCTGGCTGGGAGGGGAAGCTGGGCGGGCAGGGACGGACTCGGGAGGGGAAGCTGGCCGTGCGGGGCCTGGCTCGGTAGGGGAAGCTGAGCGGGCAGGGACGGACTCGGGAGGGGAAGCTGGGCGGGCGGGGCCAAGCTGGGAGGGGAAGCTGGGCGGGCGGGGCTTGGCTCCGGAGGAGAAGCTGGGCAGGCGGGGCCAGGCTGGGAGGGGAAGCTGGGCGGGCGGGCCCGGGAACGGGAGGAGAAACTGGTCGGGCGGGGCCTGGCTGGGAGGGGAAGCTGGGCGTGCAGGGACGGACTCGGGAGGGGAAACTGGGCGGGCGGGGCCAGGCTAGGAGGGGAAGCTGGGCGGGCGGGGCCAGGCTGGGAGGGGAAGGTGGGCAGGCGGGGCCTGGCTTGGGAGGAGAAGCTGGGCGTGCGGGGCCGGGAACGGGCGGAGAAACTGGGCGGGCGGGGCCTGGCTGGGAGGGGAAGCTGGGCGGGCAGGGACGGACTCGGGAGGGGAAGCTGGCCGTGCGGGGCCTGGCTCGGTAGGGGAAGCTGGGCGGGCAGGGACGGACTCGGGAGGGGAAGCTGGGCGGGCGCGGCCAAGCTGGGAGGGGAAGCTGGGCGGGCGGGGCTTGGCTCCGGAGGAGAAGCTGGGCAGGCGGGGCCAGGCTGGGAGGGGAAGCTGGGCGTGCGGGGCCTGCCTCGGGAGGGGAACCTGGGCGGGCGGGGCCTTGCTTGGGAGGAGAAGTTGGGCGGGCGGGGCCTGGCTCATGAAGAGAAGTGGTGCAGGCGGGGCCAGGCTGGGAGGGGAAGCTGGGCGGGCGGGGCCAGGCTGGGAGGGGAAGCTCGGCGGGCAGGAACGGACTCGGGAGCGGAAGCTGGCCGGGCGGGGCCAGGATCGGGAGGGGAAGCTGGGCGGGCAGGGACGGACTCGGGAGGGGAAGCTGGGCGGGCGGGGCCGGGCTCAGGAGGAGAAGCTGGGCGGGCGGGGCCATGCTGGGAGGGGAAGCTCGGCGGGCGGGGTCAGGCTGGGAGGAAATGCTGGGCGGGCGGGGCCAGGCTGGGAGGGGAAGCTGGGCGGGCGGGGCAAGGCTGGGAGGGGAAGCTGGGCGGGCGGGGCCATGCTGGGAGGGGAAGCTGGGCGGGCGGGGCCTGGCTGGGAGGGGAAGCTGGGCGGGCAAGAAAGGAATCCGGAGCGGAAGCTGGGCGGGCGGGGCCAGGCTGGGAGGGGAAGCTGGGGAGGCTGGTCCAGGCTGGGAGGAGAAGCTGGCCGGGCGGGGCTTGGCTGGGAGGGGAAGCTGGGCGGGCAGGGACGGACTCGGGGGGGGGAAGCTGGCCGGGCGGGGCCAGTCTGGGAGGGGAAGCTGGGGGGCGGGGCCAAGCTGGGAGGGGAAGGTGGTCGGGCGGGGCCTGGCTTGGGAGGAGAAGCTGGGCGGGCGGGTCCTGGCTCACGAGGAGAAGCTGGGCGGGCGGGGCCAGGCTGGGAGGGGAAGCTGGGAGGGTGGGGCCAGGCTGGGAAGGGAAGCTGGGCAGGCGGGGCCTGGCTTGAGAGGAGAAGCTGGGCGGGCGGGGCCTGGCTCATGAGGACAAGCTGGGCGGGCGGGGCCAGGCTGGGAGGGGAAGCTGGGCGGGCAGGGACGGACTCGGGAGGGGAAGCTGGCCGTGCGGGGCCTGGCTCGGTAGGGGAAGCTGGGCGGGCAGGGACGGACTCGGGAGGGGAAGATGGGCGGGCGGAGCCAAGCTGGGAGGGGAAGCTGGGGAGGCTGGTCCAGGCTGGGAGGAGAAGCTGGCCGGGCGGGGCTTGGCTGGGAGGGGAAGCTGGGCGGGCAGGGACGGACTCGGGGGGGGGAAGCTGGCCGGGCGGGGCCAGTCTGGGAGGGGAAGCTGGGGGGGCGGGGCCAAGCTGGGAGGGGAAGCTGGGCGGGCGGGGCCGGGCTCAGGAGGAGAAGCTGGGCGGGCGGGGCCAGGCTGGGAGGGGAAGCTGGGCGGGCGGGGCAAGGCTGGGAGGGGAAGCTGGGCGGGCGGGGCCTGGCTTGGGAGGAGAAGCTGGGCGGGCGGGCCCGGGAACGGGAGGAGAAACTGGGCGGGCGGAGCCTGGCTGGGAGGGGAAGCTGGGCGGGCAGAGACGGAATCCGGAGGGGAAGCTGGGCGGGCGGGGCCTGGCTCGGAAGGGGAAGATGGGCGGGCGGGACCAACTTAGGGGGAGAAGCTGGGTGGGCGGGGCCGGGCTCGGGAGGGGAAGCTGGGCGGGCGGGGCCAGGCTGGGAGGGGAAGCAGGGCGGGCGGGGCCTGGCTCATGAGGAGAAGCTGAGCGGGCGGGGCCGGGAACGGGAGGAGAAACTGGGCGGGCGGGTCCTGGCTGGGAGGGGAAGCTGGGCGGGCAGGAACGGACTCGGGAGCGGAAGCTGGCCGGGCGGGGCCAGGATCGGGAGGGGAAGCTGGGCGGGCGGGGCCGGGCTCAGGAGGAGAAGCTGGGCGGGCGGGGCCGGGCTCAGGAGGAGAAGCTGGGCGGGCGGGGCCAGGCTGGGAGGGGAAGCTGGGCGGGCGGGGCAAGGCCTGGAGGGGAAGCTGGGCGGGCGGGGCCTGGCTTGGGAGGAGAAGCTCGGCGGGCGGGCCCGGGAACGGGAGGAGAAACTGGGCGGGCGGAGCCTGGCTGGGAGGGGAAGCTGGGCGGGCAGAGACGGAATCGGGAGGGGAAGCTGGGCGGGCGGGGCCTGGCTGGGAGGGGAAGCTGGGCGGGCAAGAAAGGAATCGGGAGCGGAAGCTGGCCGGGCGGCGCCAGGCTGGGAGGGGAAGCTGGGCGGGCGGGGCCTGGCTTGGGAGGGGAAGCTGGGCGGGCGGGGCCAGGCTTGGGAGCAGAAGCTGGGCAGGCTGGTCCAGGCTGGGAGGAGAAGCTGGCCGGGCGGGGCTTGGCTGGGAGGGGAAGCTGGGCGGGCAGGGACGGACTCGGGGGGGGGAAGCTGGCCGGGCGGGGCCAGGCTGGGAGGGGAAGCTGGGGGGGCGGGGCCAAGCTGGGAGGGAAAGGTGGTCGGGCGGGGCCTGGCTTGGGAGGAGAAGCTGGGCGGGCGGGTCCTGGCTCACGAGGAGAAACTGGGCGGGCGGGGCCAGGCTGGGAGGGGAAGCTGGGAGGGTGGGGCCAGGCTGGGAAGGGAAGCTGGGCAGGCGGGGCCTGGCTTGAGAGGAGAAGCTGGGCGGGCGGGGCCTGGCTCATGAGGACAAGCTGGGCGGGCGGGGCCAGGCTGGGAGGGGAAGCTGGGCGGGCAGGGACGGACTCGGGAGGGGAAGCTGGCCGTGCGGGGCCTGGCTCGGTAGGGAAAGCTGGGCGGGCAGGGACGGACTCGGGGGGGAAGCTGGCCGGGCGGGGCCAGGCTCGGGAGGAGAAGCTGGGCGGGCGGGGCCTGGCTGGGAGGGGAAGCTGGGCGGGCAGGGACGGACTCGGGGGGGAAGCTGGCCGGGCGGGGCCAGGCTCGGGAGGAGAAGCTGGGCGGGCGGGGCCTGGCTTGGGAGGAGAAGCTGGGCGGGCGGGGCCTTGCTTGGGATGAGAAGCTGGGCGGGCGGGGCCTGGCTCAGGAGGAGAAGCTGGGCAGTCGGGGCCAGGCTGGGAGGAGAACCTCGGCGGGCGGAGCCTGGCTTGGGAGGAGAAGCTGGGCGGGCGGGGCCTGGCTCAGGAGGAGAAGCTGGGCGGGCCGGGCCTGGCTCAGGAGGAGAAGCTGGGCGGGCCGGGCCAGGCTGGGAGGGGAAGCTGGGCGCGCGGGGCCGGACTCGGGAGGGGAAGCTGGGCGGGCGGGGCCAGGCTGGGAGGTGAAGTTGGGTGGGCGGGGCCGGGCTCGAGAGGGGAAGCTGGGAAGGCGGGGCCGGGCTCGGGAAGAGAAAGTGGGCGGGCGGGGCCAGGCTGGGAGGGGAAGCTGGGCGGGCGGGGCCGGACTCGGGAGGGGAAGCCGGGAAGGCGGGGCCGGGCTCGGGAAGACAAAGTGGGCGGGCGGGGCCGGACTCTGGAGGGGAAGCTGGTCGAGCGGGGCCAGGCTGGGAGGGGAAGCTGGGGGGGCGGGGCCAAGCTGGGAGGGGAAGGTGGTCGGGCGGGGCCTGGCTTGGGAGGAGAAGCTGGGCGGGCGGGTCCTGGCTCACGAGGAGAAGCTGGGCGGGCGGGGCCAGGCTGGGAGGGGAAGCTGGGAGGGTGGGGCCAGGCTGGGAAGGGAAGCTGGGCGGGCGGGGCCGGGAACGGGAGGAGAAACTGGGCGGGCGGGGCTTGGCTGTGAGGGGAAGCTGGGCGGGCAGGGACGGACTCGGGGGGGAAGCTGGCCGGGCGGGGCCAGGCTCGGGAGGAGAAGCTGGGCGGGCGGGGCCTGGCTTGGGAGGAGAGGCTGGGCGGGCTGGGCCTGGCTTGGGAGGAGAAGCTGGGCGGGCGGGGCCTGGCTCAGGAGGAGAAGCTGGGCAGTCGGGGCCAGGCTGGGAGGAGAACCTCGGCGGGCGGAGCCGGGCTCGAGAGGGGAAGCTGGGCGGGCGGGGCCTGGCTGGGGAGGGGAAGCTGGGCGGTCGGGGCCAAGCTGGGAGGGGAAGGTGGGCGTGCGGAGCCTGGCTGGGAGGGGAAGCTGGGCGGGCGGGGCCTGGCTCGGAAGGGGAAGATGGGCGGGCGGGACCAACTTGGGGGGAGAAGCTGGGTGGGCGGGGCCGGGCTCGGGAGGGGAAGATGGGCGGGCGGGGCCAGGCTGGGAGGGGAAGCAGGGCGGGCGGGGCCTGGCTCATGAGGAGAAGCTGAGCGGGCGGGGCCGGGAACGGGAGGAGAAACTGGGCGGGCGGGTCCTGGCTGGGAGGGGAAGCTGGGCGGGCAGGAACGGACTCGGGAGCGGAAGCTGGCCGGGCGGGGCCAGGATCGGGAGGGGAAGCTGGGCGGGCGGGGCCGGGCTCAGGAGGAGAAGCTGGGCGGGCGGGGCCGGGCTCAGGAGGAGAAGCTGGGCGGGCGGGGCCAGGCTGGGAGGGGAAGCTGGGCGGGCGGGGCAAGGCTGGGAGGGGAAGCTGGGCGGGCGGGGCCTGGCTTGGGAGGAGAAGCTGGGCGGGCGGGCCCGGGAACGGGAGGAGAAACTGGGCGGGCGGAGCCTGGCTGGGAGGGGAAGCTGGGCGGGCAGAGACGGAATCCGGAGCGGAAGCTGGGCGGGCGGGGCCTGGCTGGGAGGGGAAGCTGGGCGGGCAAGAAAGGAATCGGGAGCGGAAGCTGGCCGGGCGGGGCCAGACTTGGGAGCAGAAGCTGGGGAGGCTGGTCCAGCCTGGGAGGAGAAGCTGGCCGGGCGGGGCTTGGCTGGGAGGGGAAGCTGGGCGGGCAGGGACGGACTCGGGGGGGGGAAGCTGGCCGGGCGGCGCCAGGCTCGGGAGGAGAAGCTGGGCGGGCGGGGCCTGGCTTGGGATTAGAAGCTGGGCGGGCGGGGTCTTGCTTGGGAGGAGAAGCTGGGCGGGCGGGGCCTGGCTCAGGAGGAGAAGCTGGGCGGGCCGGGCCTGGCTCAGGAGGAGAAGCTGGGCGGGCCGGGCCAGGCTGGGAGGGGAAGCTGGGCGCGCGGGGCCGGACTCGGGAGGGGAAGCTGGGCGGGCGGGGCCAGGCTGGGAGGTGAAGTTGGGTGGGCGGGGCCGGGCTCGAGAGGGGAAGCTGGGAAGGCGGGGCCGGGCTCGGGAAGAGAAAGTGGGCGGGCGGGGCCAGGCTGGGAGGGGAAGCTGGGCGGGCGGGGCCGGACTCGGGAGGGGAAGCCGGGAAGGCGGGGCCGGGCTCGGGAAGACAAAGTGGGCGGGCGGGGCCGGACTCTGGAGGGGAAGCTGGTCGAGCGGGGCCAGGCTGGGAGGGGAAGCTGGGGGGGCGGGGCCAAGCTGGGAGGGGAAGGTGGTCGGGCGGGGCCTGGCTCAGGAGGAGAAGCTGGGCAGTCGGGGCCAGGCTGGGAGGAGAACCTCGGCGGGCGGAGCCGGGCTCGAGAGGGGAAGCTGGGCGGGCGGGGCCTGGCTGGGGAGGGGAAGCTGGGCGGTCGGGGCCAAGCTGGGAGGGGAAGGTGGGCGTGCGGAGCCTGGCTGGGAGGGGAAGCTGGGCGGGCGGGGCCTGGCTCGGAAGGGGAAGATGGGCGGGCGGGACCAACTTGGGGGGAGAAGCTGGGTGGGCGGGGCCGGGCTCGGGAGGGGAAGATGGGCGGGCGGGGCCAGGCTGGGAGGGGAAGCAGGGCGGGCGGGGCCTGGCTCATGAGGAGAAGCTGAGCGGGCGGGGCCGGGAACGGGAGGAGAAACTGGGCGGGCGGGTCCTGGCTGGGAGGGGAAGCTGGGCGGGCAGGAACGGACTCGGGAGCGGAAGCTGGCCGGGCGGGGCCAGGATCGGGAGGGGAAGCTGGGCGGGCGGGGCCGGGCTCAGGAGGAGAAGCTGGGCGGGCGGGGCCGGGCTCAGGAGGAGAAGCTGGGCGGGCGGGGCCAGGCTGGGAGGGGAAGCTGGGCGGGCGGGGCAAGGCTGGGAGGGGAAGCTGGGCGGGCGGGGCCTGGCTTGGGAGGAGAAGCTGGGCGGGCGGGCCCGGGAACGGGAGGAGAAACTGGGCGGGCGGAGCCTGGCTGGGAGGGGAAGCTGGGCGGGCAGAGACGGAATCCGGAGGGGAAGCTGGGCGGGCGGGGCCTGGCTCGGAAGGGGAAGATGGGCGGGCGGGACCAACTTAGGGGGAGAAGCTGGGTGGGCGGGGCCGGGCTCGGGAGGGGAAGCTGGGCGGGCGGGGCCAGGCTGGGAGGGGAAGCAGGGCGGGCGGGGCCTGGCTCATGAGGAGAAGCTGAGCGGGCGGGGCCGGGAACGGGAGGAGAAACTGGGCGGGCGGGTCCTGGCTGGGAGGGGAAGCTGGGCGGGCAGGAACGGACTCGGGAGCGGAAGCTGGCCGGGCGGGGCCAGGATCGGGAGGGGAAGCTGGGCGGGCGGGGCCGGGCTCAGGAGGAGAAGCTGGGCGGGCGGGGCCGGGCTCAGGAGGAGAAGCTGGGCGGGCGGGGCCAGGCTGGGAGGGGAAGCTGGGCGGGCGGGGCAAGGCCTGGAGGGGAAGCTGGGCGGGCGGGGCCTGGCTTGGGAGGAGAAGCTCGGCGGGCGGGCCCGGGAACGGGAGGAGAAACTGGGCGGGCGGAGCCTGGCTGGGAGGGGAAGCTGGGCGGGCAGAGACGGAATCGGGAGGGGAAGCTGGGCGGGCGGGGCCTGGCTGGGAGGGGAAGCTGGGCGGGCAAGAAAGGAATCGGGAGCGGAAGCTGGCCGGGCGGCGCCAGGCTGGGAGGGGAAGCTGGGCGGGCGGGGCCTGGCTTGGGAGGGGAAGCTGGGCGGGCGGGGCCAGGCTTGGGAGCAGAAGCTGGGCAGGCTGGTCCAGGCTGGGAGGAGAAGCTGGCCGGGCGGGGCTTGGCTGGGAGGGGAAGCTGGGCGGGCAGGGACGGACTCGGGGGGGGGAAGCTGGCCGGGCGGGGCCAGGCTGGGAGGGGAAGCTGGGGAGGCGGGGCCAAGCTGGGAGGGAAAGGTGGTCGGGCGGGGCCTGGCTTGGGAGGAGAAGCTGGGCGGGCGGGTCCTGGCTCACGAGGAGAAACTGGGCGGGCGGGGCCAGGCTGGGAGGGGAAGCTGGGAGGGTGGGGCCAGGCTGGGAAGGGAAGCTGGGCAGGCGGGGCCTGGCTTGAGAGGAGAAGCTGGGCGGGCGGGGCCTGGCTCATGAGGACAAGCTGGGCGGGCGGGGCCAGGCTGGGAGGGGAAGCTGGGCGGGCAGGGACGGACTCGGGAGGGGAAGCTGGCCGTGCGGGGCCTGGCTCGGTAGGGAAAGCTGGGCGGGCAGGGACGGACTCGGGGGGGAAGCTGGCCGGGCGGGGCCAGGCTCGGGAGGAGAAGCTGGGCGGGCGGGGCCTGGCTGGGAGGGGAAGCTGGGCGGGCAGGGACGGACTCGGGGGGGAAGCTGGCCGGGCGGGGCCAGGCTCGGGAGGAGAAGCTGGGCGGGCGGGGCCTGGCTTGGGAGGAGAAGCTGGGCGGGCGGGGCCTTGCTTGGGATGAGAAGCTGGGCGGGCGGGGCCAGGCTGGGAGGGGAAGCTGGGGGGGCGGGGCCAAGCTGGGAGGGGAAGGTGGTCGGGCGGGGCCTGGCTTGGGAGGAGAAGCTGGGCGGGCGGGTCCTGGCTCACGAGGAGAAGCTGGGCGGGCGGGGCCAGGCTGGGAGGGGAAGCTGGGAGGGTGGGGCCAGGCTGGGAAGGGAAGCTGGGCGGGCGGGGCCGGGAACGGGAGGAGAAACTGGGCGGGCGGGGCTTGGCTGTGAGGGGAAGCTGGGCGGGCAGGGACGGACTCGGGGGGGAAGCTGGCCGGGCGGGGCCAGGCTCGGGAGGAGAAGCTGGGCGGGCGGGGCCTGGCTTGGGAGGAGAGGCTGGGCGGGCTGGGCCTGGCTTGGGAGGAGAAGCTGGGCGGGCGGGGCCTGGCTCAGGAGGAGAAGCTGGGCAGTCGGGGCCAGGCTGGGAGGAGAACCTCGGCGGGCGGAGCCGGGCTCGAGAGGGGAAGCTGGGCGGGCGGGGCCTGGCTGGGGAGGGGAAGCTGGGCGGTCGGGGCCAAGCTGGGAGGGGAAGGTGGGCGTGCGGAGCCTGGCTGGGAGGGGAAGCTGGGCGGGCGGGGCCTGGCTCGGAAGGGGAAGATGGGCGGGCGGGACCAACTTGGGGGGAGAAGCTGGGTGGGCGGGGCCGGGCTCGGGAGGGGAAGATGGGCGGGCGGGGCCAGGCTGGGAGGGGAAGCAGGGCGGGCGGGGCCTGGCTCATGAGGAGAAGCTGAGCGGGCGGGGCCGGGAACGGGAGGAGAAACTGGGCGGGCGGGTCCTGGCTGGGAGGGGAAGCTGGGCGGGCAGGAACGGACTCGGGAGCGGAAGCTGGCCGGGCGGGGCCAGGATCGGGAGGGGAAGCTGGGCGGGCGGGGCCGGGCTCAGGAGGAGAAGCTGGGCGGGCGGGGCCGGGCTCAGGAGGAGAAGCTGGGCGGGCGGGGCCAGGCTGGGAGGGGAAGCTGGGCGGGCGGGGCAAGGCTGGGAGGGGAAGCTGGGCGGGCGGGGCCTGGCTTGGGAGGAGAAGCTGGGCGGGCGGGCCCGGGAACGGGAGGAGAAACTGGGCGGGCAGAGCCTGGCTGGGAGGGGAAGCTGGGCGGGCAGAGACGGAATCCGGAGCGGAAGCTGGGCGGGCGGGGCCTGGCTGGGAGGGGAAGCTGGGCGGGCAAGAAAGGAATCGGGAGCGGAAGCTGGCCGGGCGGGGCCAGACTTGGGAGCAGAAGCTGGGGAGGCTGGTCCAGCCTGGGAGGAGAAGCTGGCCGGGCGGGGCTTGGCTGGGAGGGGAAGCTGGGCGGGCAGGGACGGACTCGGGGGGGGGAAGCTGGCCGGGCGGCGCCAGGCTCGGGAGGAGAAGCTGGGCGGGCGGGGCCTGGCTTGGGATTAGAAGCTGGGCGGGCGGGGTCTTGCTTGGGAGGAGAAGCTGGGCGGGCGGGGCCTGGCTCAGGAGGAGAAGCTGGGCGGGCCGGGCCTGGCTCAGGAGGAGAAGCTGGGCGGGCCGGGCCAGGCTGGGAGGGGAAGCTGGGCGCGCGGGGCCGGACTCGGGAGGGGAAGCTGGGCGGGCGGGGCCAGGCTGGGAGGTGAAGTTGGGTGGGCGGGGCCGGGCTCGAGAGGGGAAGCTGGGAAGGCGGGGCCGGGCTCGGGAAGAGAAAGTGGGCGGGCGGGGCCAGGCTGGGAGGGGAAGCTGGGCGGGCGGGGCCGGACTCGGGAGGGGAAGCCGGGAAGGCGGGGCCGGGCTCGGGAAGACAAAGTGGGCGGGCGGGGCCGGACTCTGGAGGGGAAGCTGGTCGAGCGGGGCCAGGCTGGGAGGGGAAGCTGGGGGGGCGGGGCCAAGCTGGGAGGGGAAGGTGGTCGGGCGGGGCCTGGCTCAGGAGGAGAAGCTGGGCAGTCGGGGCCAGGCTGGGAGGAGAACCTCGGCGGGCGGAGCCGGGCTCGAGAGGGGAAGCTGGGCGGGCGGGGCCTGGCTGGGGAGGGGAAGCTGGGCGGTCGGGGCCAAGCTGGGAGGGGAAGGTGGGCGTGCGGAGCCTGGCTGGGAGGGGAAGCTGGGCGGGCGGGGCCTGGCTCGGAAGGGGAAGATGGGCGGGCGGGACCAGCTTGGGGGGAGAAGCTGGGTGGGCGGGGCCGGGCTCGGGAGGGGAAGATGGGCGGGCGGGGCCAGGCTGGGAGGGGAAGCAGGGCGGGCGGGGCCTGGCTCATGAGGAGAAGCTGAGCGGGCGGGGCCGGGAACGGGAGGAGAAACTGGGCGGGCGGGTCCTGGCTGGGAGGGGAAGCTGGGCGGGCAGGAACGGACTCGGGAGCGGAAGCTGGCCGGGCGGGGCCAGGATCGGGAGGGGAAGCTGGGCGGGCGGGGCCGGGCTCAGGAGGAGAAGCTGGGCGGGCGGGGCCGGGCTCAGGAGGAGAAGCTGGGCGGGCGGGGCCAGGCTGGGAGGGGAAGCTGGGCGGGCGGGGCAAGGCTGGGAGGGGAAGCTGGGCGGGCGGGGCCTGGCTTGGGAGGAGAAGCTGGGCGGGCGGGCCCGGGAACGGGAGGAGAAACTGGGCGGGCGGAGCCTGGCTGGGAGGGGAAGCTGGGCGGGCAGAGACGGAATCCGGAGGGGAAGCTGGGCGGGCGGGGCCTGGCTCGGAAGGGGAAGATGGGCGGGCGGGACCAACTTAGGGGGAGAAGCTGGGTGGGCGGGGCCGGGCTCGGGAGGGGAAGCTGGGCGGGCGGGGCCAGGCTGGGAGGGGAAGCAGGGCGGGCGGGGCCTGGCTCATGAGGAGAAGCTGAGCGGGCGGGGCCGGGAACGGGAGGAGAAACTGGGCGGGCGGGTCCTGGCTGGGAGGGGAAGCTGGGCGGGCAGGAACGGACTCGGGAGCGGAAGCTGGCCGGGCGGGGCCAGGATCGGGAGGGGAAGCTGGGCGGGCGGGGCCGGGCTCAGGAGGAGAAGCTGGGCGGGCGGGGCCGGGCTCAGGAGGAGAAGCTGGGCGGGCGGGGCCAGGCTGGGAGGGGAAGCTGGGCGGGCGGGGCAAGGCCTGGAGGGGAAGCTGGGCGGGCGGGGCCTGGCTTGGGAGGAGAAGCTCGGCGGGCGGGCCCGGGAACGGGAGGAGAAACTGGGCGGGCGGAGCCTGGCTGGGAGGGGAAGCTGGGCGGGCAGAGACGGAATCGGGAGGGGAAGCTGGGCGGGCGGGGCCTGGCTGGGAGGGGAAGCTGGGCGGGCAAGAAAGGAATCGGGAGCGGAAGCTGGCCGGGCGGCGCCAGGCTGGGAGGGGAAGCTGGGCGGGCGGGGCCTGGCTTGGGAGGGGAAGCTGGGCGGGCGGGGCCAGGCTTGGGAGCAGAAGCTGGGCAGGCTGGTCCAGGCTGGGAGGAGAAGCTGGCCGGGCGGGGCTTGGCTGGGAGGGGAAGCTGGGCGGGCAGGGACGGACTCGGGGGGGGGAAGCTGGCCGGGCGGGGCCAGGCTGGGAGGGGAAGCTGGGGAGGCGGGGCCAAGCTGGGAGGGAAAGGTGGTCGGGCGGGGCCTGGCTTGGGAGGAGAAGCTGGGCGGGCGGGTCCTGGCTCACGAGGAGAAACTGGGCGGGCGGGGCCAGGCTGGGAGGGGAAGCTGGGAGGGTGGGGCCAGGCTGGGAAGGGAAGCTGGGCAGGCGGGGCCTGGCTTGAGAGGAGAAGCTGGGCGGGCGGGGCCTGGCTCATGAGGACAAGCTGGGCGGGCGGGGCCAGGCTGGGAGGGGAAGCTGGGCGGGCAGGGACGGACTCGGGAGGGGAAGCTGGCCGTGCGGGGCCTGGCTCGGTAGGGAAAGCTGGGCGGGCAGGGACGGACTCGGGGGGGAAGCTGGCCGGGCGGGGCCAGGCTCGGGAGGAGAAGCTGGGCGGGCGGGGCCTGGCTGGGAGGGGAAGCTGGGCGGGCAGGGACGGACTCGGGGGGGAAGCTGGCCGGGCGGGGCCAGGCTCGGGAGGAGAAGCTGGGCGGGCGGGGCCTGGCTTGGGAGGAGAAGCTGGGCGGGCGGGGCCTTGCTTGGGATGAGAAGCTGGGCGGGCGGGGCCTGGCTCAGGAGGAGAAGCTGGGCAGTCGGGGCCAGGCTGGGAGGAGAACCTCGGCGGGCGGAGCCTGGCTTGGGAGGAGAAGCTGGGCGGGCGGGGCCTGGCTCAGGAGGAGAAGCTGGGCGGGCCGGGCCTGGCTCAGGAGGAGAAGCTGGGCGGGCCGGGCCAGGCTGGGAGGGGAAGCTGGGCGCGCGGGGCCGGACTCGGGAGGGGAAGCTGGGCGGGCGGGGCCAGGCTGGGAGGTGAAGTTGGGTGGGCGGGGCCGGGCTCGAGAGGGGAAGCTGGGAAGGCGGGGCCGGGCTCGGGAAGAGAAAGTGGGCGGGCGGGGCCAGGCTGGGAGGGGAAGCTGGGCGGGCGGGGCCGGACTCGGGAGGGGAAGCCGGGAAGGCGGGGCCGGGCTCGGGAAGACAAAGTGGGCGGGCGGGGCCGGACTCTGGAGGGGAAGCTGGTCGAGCGGGGCCAGGCTGGGAGGGGAAGCTGGGGGGGCGGGGCCAAGCTGGGAGGGGAAGGTGGTCGGGCGGGGCCTGGCTTGGGAGGAGAAGCTGGGCGGGCGGGTCCTGGCTCACGAGGAGAAGCTGGGCGGGCGGGGCCAGGCTGGGAGGGGAAGCTGGGAGGGTGGGGCCAGGCTGGGAAGGGAAGCTGGGCGGGCGGGGCCGGGAACGGGAGGAGAAACTGGGCGGGCGGGGCTTGGCTGTGAGGGGAAGCTGGGCGGGCAGGGACGGACTCGGGGGGGAAGCTGGCCGGGCGGGGCCAGGCTCGGGAGGAGAAGCTGGGCGGGCGGGGCCTGGCTTGGGAGGAGAGGCTGGGCGGGCTGGGCCTGGCTTGGGAGGAGAAGCTGGGCGGGCGGGGCCTGGCTCAGGAGGAGAAGCTGGGCAGTCGGGGCCAGGCTGGGAGGAGAACCTCGGCGGGCGGAGCCGGGCTCGAGAGGGGAAGCTGGGCGGGCGGGGCCTGGCTGGGGAGGGGAAGCTGGGCGGTCGGGGCCAAGCTGGGAGGGGAAGGTGGGCGTGCGGAGCCTGGCTGGGAGGGGAAGCTGGGCGGGCGGGGCCTGGCTCGGAAGGGGAAGATGGGCGGGCGGGACCAACTTGGGGGGAGAAGCTGGGTGGGCGGGGCCGGGCTCGGGAGGGGAAGATGGGCGGGCGGGGCCAGGCTGGGAGGGGAAGCAGGGCGGGCGGGGCCTGGCTCATGAGGAGAAGCTGAGCGGGCGGGGCCGGGAACGGGAGGAGAAACTGGGCGGGCGGGTCCTGGCTGGGAGGGGAAGCTGGGCGGGCAGGAACGGACTCGGGAGCGGAAGCTGGCCGGGCGGGGCCAGGATCGGGAGGGGAAGCTGGGCGGGCGGGGCCGGGCTCAGGAGGAGAAGCTGGGCGGGCGGGGCCGGGCTCAGGAGGAGAAGCTGGGCGGGCGGGGCCAGGCTGGGAGGGGAAGCTGGGCGGGCGGGGCAAGGCTGGGAGGGGAAGCTGGGCGGGCGGGGCCTGGCTTGGGAGGAGAAGCTGGGCGGGCGGGCCCGGGAACGGGAGGAGAAACTGGGCGGGCGGAGCCTGGCTGGGAGGGGAAGCTGGGCGGGCAGAGACGGAATCCGGAGGGGAAGCTGGGCGGGCGGGGCCTGGCTGGGAGGGGAAGCTGGGCGGGCAAGAAAGGAATCGGGAGCGGAAGCTGGCCGGGCGGGGCCAGACTTGGGAGCAGAAGCTGGGGAGGCTGGTCCAGCCTGGGAGGAGAAGCTGGCCGGGCGGGGCTTGGCTGGGAGGGGAAGCTGGGCGGGCAGGGACGGACTCGGGGGGGGGAAGCTGGCCGGGCGGCGCCAGGCTCGGGAGGAGAAGCTGGGCGGGCGGGGCCTGGCTTGGGATTAGAAGCTGGGCGGGCGGGGTCTTGCTTGGGAGGAGAAGCTGGGCGGGCGGGGCCTGGCTCAGGAGGAGAAGCTGGGTAGTCGGGGCCAGGCAGGGAGGAGAAGCTGGGCGGGCGGGGCCTGGCTCAGGAGAAGAAGCTGGGCGGGCGGGGCCAGGCTGGGAGGAGAAGCTGGGTGGGCGGGGCCGGGCTCGAGAAGGGAAGCTGGGAAGGCGGGGCCGGGCTCGGGAAGAGAAAGTGGGCGGGCGGGGCCAGGCTGGGAGGGGAAGGTGGTCGGGCGGGGCCTGGGTTGGGAAGAGAAGCTGGGCGGGCGGGGCCTAGCTCATGAGGACAAGCTGAGCGGGCGGGGCCAGGCTGGGAGGGGAAGCTGGGCGGGCAGGGACGGACTCGGGAGGGGAAGCTGGCGGTGCGGGGCCTGGCTCGGTACGGGAAGCTGGGCGGGCAGGGACGGACTCGGGAGGGGAAGCTGGGCGGGCGGAGCCAAGCTGGGAGGGGAAGCTGGGCGGGCGGGGCTTGGCTCCGGAGGAGAAGCTGTGCAGGCGGGGCCAGTCTGGGAGGGGAATCTGGGCCTGCGGGGCCTGCCTCGGGAGGGGAAGCTGGGCGGGCGGGGCCTGGCTCATGAGGAGAAGCTGTGCAGGCGGGACCAGGCTGGGAGGGGAAGCTGGGCGGGCGGGTCCAGGCTGGGAGGGGAAGCTGGGCGGGCAGGAACGGACTCGGGAGCGGAAGCTGGCCGGGCGTGGCCAGGATCCGGAGGGAAAGCTGGGCGGGCAGGGACGGACTCGGGAGGGGAAGCTGGGCGGGCGGGGCCAAGCTGGGAGGGGAAGCTGGGCGGGCGGGGCTTGGCTCCGGAGGAGAAGCTGGGCAGGCGGGGCCAGGCTTGGGAGCAGAAGCTGGGCAGGCTGGTCCAGGCTGGGAGGGGAAGCTGGGCGGGCGGGGCCGGACTCGGGAGGGGAAGCCGGGAAGGCGGGGCCGGGCTCGGGAAGACAAAGTGGGCGGGCGGGGCCGGACTCTGGAGGGGAAGCTGGTCGAGCGGGGCCAGGCTGGGAGGGGAAGCTGGGGGGGCGGGGCCAAGCTGGGAGGGGAAGGTGGTCGGGCGGGGCCTGGCTCGGGAGGAGAAGCTGGGCGGGCGGGGCCAGGCTGGGAGGGGAAGCTCGGCGGGCGGGGTCAGGCTAGGAGGAGAAGCTGGGCGGGCGGGGCCTGGCTTGGGAGGAGAAGCTGGGCGGGCGGGTCCTGGCTCACGAGGAGAAGCTGGGCGGGCGGGGCCAGGCTGGGAAGGGAAGCTGGGAGGGTGGGGCCAGGCTTGGGAGGAGAAGCTGGGCGGGCGGGGCCTTGCTTGGGAGGAGAAGCTGGGCGGGCGTGGCCTGGCTCAGGAGGAGAAACTGGGCAGTCGGGGCCAGGCTGGGAGGAGAACCTCGGCGGGCGGAGCCTGGCTTGGGAGGAGAAGCTGGGCGGGCGGGGCCTGGCTCAGGAGGAGAAGCTGGGCCTGCGGGGCCTGCCTCGGGAGGGGAACCTGGGCGGGCGGGGCCTTGCTTGGGAGGAGAAGTTGGGCGGGCGGGGCCTGGCTCATGAGGAGAAGTGGTGCAGGCGGGGCCAGGCTGGGAGGGGAAGCTGGGCGGGCGGGGCCAGGCTGGGAGGGGAAGCTGGGCGGGCGGGGCCAGGCTGGGAGGGGAAGCTGGGCGGGCAGGAACGGACTCGGGAGCGGAAGCTGGCCGGGCGGGGCCAGGATCGGGAGGGGAAGCTGGGCGGGCAGGGACGGACTCGGGAGGGGAAGCTGGGCGGGCGGGGCCGGGCTCAGGAGGAGAAGCTGGGCGGGCGGGGCCAGGCTGGGAGGGGAAGCTGGGCGGGCGGGGCAAGGCTGGGAGGGGAAGCTGGGCGGGCGGGGCCTGGCTTGGGAGGAGAAGCTGGGCGGGCGGGGCCTGGCTCATGAGGACAAGCTGGGCGGGCGGGGCCAGGCTGGGAGGGGAAGCTGGGCGGGCAGGGACGGACTCGGGAGGGGAAGCTGGCCGTGCGGGGCCTGGCTCGGTACGGGAAGCTGGGCGGGCAGGGACGGACTCGGGAGGGGAAGCTGGGCGGGCGGAGCCAAGCTGGGAGGGGAAGCTGGGCGGGCGGGGCTTGGCTCCGGAGGAGAAGCTGGGCAGGCGGGGCCAGGCTGGGAGGGGAAGCTGGGCCTGCGGGGCCTGCCTCGGGAGGGGAACCTGGGCGGGCGGGGCCTTGCTTGGGAGGAGAAGTTGGGCGGGCGGGGCCTGGCTCATGAGGAGAAGTGGTGCAGGCGGGGCCAGGCTGGGAGGGGAAGCTGGGCCTGCGGGGCCTGCCTCGGGAGGGGAACCTGGGTGGGCGGGGCCTTGCTTGGGAGGAGAAGTTGGGCGGGCGGGGCCTGGCTCATGAGGAGAAGTGGTGCAGGCGGGGCCAGGCTGGGAGAGGAAGCTGGGCGGGCGGGGCCAGGCTGGGAGGGGAAGCTGGGCGGGCAGGAACGGACTCGGGAGCGGAAGCTGGCCGGGCGGGGCCAGGATCGGGAGGGGAAGCTGGGCGGGCAGGGACGGACTCGGGAGGGGAAGCTGGGCGGGCGGGGCCGGGCTCAGGAGGAGAAGCTGGGCGGGCGGGGCCAGGCTGGGAGGGGAAGCTGGGCGGGCGGGGCAAGGCTGGGAGGGGAAGCTGGGCGGGCGGGGCCTGGCTTGGGAGGAGAAGCTGGGCGGGCGGGGCCTGGCTCATGAGGACAAGCTGGGCGGGCGGGGCCAGGCTGGGAGGGGAAGCTGGGCGGGCAGGGACGGACTCGGGAGGGGAAGCTGGCCGTGCGGGGCCTGGCTCGGTACGGGAAGCTGGGCGGGCAGGGACAGACTCGGGAGGGGAAGCTGGGCGGGCGGAGCCAAGCTGGGAGGGGAAGCTGGGCGGGCGGGGCTTGGCTCCGGAGGAGAAGCTGGGCAGGCGGGGCCAGGCTGGGAGGGGAAGCTGGGCCTGCGGGGCCTGCCTCGGGAGGGGAAGCTGGGCGGGCGGGGCCTTGCTTGGGAGGAGAAGTTGGGCGGGCGGGGCCTGGCTCATGAGGAGAAGCTGTGCAGGCGGGGCCAGGCTGGGAGGAGAAGCTGGGTGGGCGGGGCCGGGCTCGAGAGGGGAAGCTGGGAAGGCGGGGCCAGGCTCCGGAAGAGAAAGTGGGCGGGCGGGGCCAGGCTGGGAGGGGAAGCTGGGCGGGCGGGGCCAGGCTTGGGAGCAGAAGCTGGGCAGGCTGGTCCAGGCTGGGAGGAGAAGCTGGCCGGGCGGGGCCAGGCTGGGAGGGGAAGCTGGGCGGGCGGGGCCGGACTCGGGAGGGGAAGCCGGGAAGGCGGGGCCGGGCTCGGGAAGACAAAGTGGGCGGGCGGGGCCGGACTCTGGAGGGGAAGCTGGTCGAACGGGGCCAGGCTGGGAGGGGAAGCTGGGGGGGCGGGGCCAAGCTGGGAGGGGAAGGTGGTCGGGCGGGGCCTGGCTTGGGAGGAGAAGCTGGGCGGGCGGGTCCTGGCTCACGAGGAGAAGCTGGGCGGGCGGGGCCACGCTGGGAGGGGAAGCTGGGCGGGCGGGGCCGGGAACGGGAGGAGAAACTGGGCGGGCGGGGCTTGGCTGGGAGGGGAAGCTGGGCGGGCAGGGACGGACTCGGGGGGGGAAGCTGGCCGGGCGGGGCCAGGCTCGGGAGGAGAAGCTAGGCGGGCGGGGCCTGGCTTGGGAGGAGAAGCTGGGCGGGCTGGGCCTGGCTTGGGAGGAGAAGCTGGGCGGGCGGGGCCTGGCTCAGGAGGAGAAGCTGGGCAGTCGGGGCCAGGCTGGGAGGAGAACCTCGGCGGGCGGAGCCGGGCTCGAGAGGGGAAGCTGGGCGGGCGGGGCCTGGCTGGGGAGGGGAAGCTGGGCGGTCGGGGCCAAGCTGGGAGGGGAAGGTGGGCGTGCGGAGCCTGGCTGGGAGGGGAAGCTGGGCGGGCGGGGCCGGGCTCGGGAGGGGAAGCTGGGCGGGCGGGGCCAGGCTGGGAGGGGAAGCAGGGCGGGCGGGGCCTGGCTGATGAGGAGAAGCTGAGCGGGCGGGGCCGGGAACGGGAGGAGAAACTGGGCGGGCGGGTCCTGGCTGGGAGGGGAAGCTGGGCGGGCAGGAACGGACTCGGAAGCGGAAGCTGGCCGGGCGGGGCCAGGATCGGGAGGGGAAGCTGGGCGGGCGGGGCCGGGCTCAGGAGGAGAAGCTGGGCGGGCGGGGCCGGGCTCAGGAGGAGAAGCTGGGCGGGCGGGGCCAGGCTGGGAGGGGAAGCTGGGCGGGCGGGGCAAGGCTGGGAGGGTGTGACGTAGTGGGGGTACTTGCTGGGCTGTGGTGACCCCTGCTGTCTGGAGCAAGACCCAGCAGGGAAAACCTCGCTAGGCAGAGGTAAGGCCAAACTTGTTGAGCCAGGGGCCAGACACCCCCCATGGAGAGGAACAAAGGAAGGTGGATGCTGCCCTGGCTGGGGGGCAGGGCTGGAAGTTGGTTAGTTGGTTGGTGGCTGTCTGTGAGGATGGAGGAGACAGCCTAGGGAGAGGAGCTGGAGTTTAGGGGCCCAGTCTCCCCCCAACTCAAGGGGGCCTGAGGCATCCTAGCCCCAGTTCCTGTAACCAGATTACATCTGTGCTGCGCTGTGCTGGAGGAGCAATAAACCACCCTCAATTCCACTGGCTGGTGCAGTCTGTTTGTGCCATTTCGGGGTGCAGGAGACGGGGGACCCCCAACGCGCCGTCACACTGGTGTCAGGGGTGGGATGCACTGCACCCCGTGGATGAAGCTCCCAGCGGCGAGCGACAAGGCGCCGTAGAAGCAAGAGCCCTGGAGCCAGGCATGCTTGAGGCAGAGCGAAGCGGTTCCGGGGAATCGTGGGGCGCTGCAGCACTAGACTGGTGAGTCTGCACCGAGGGGACCAGCGGGCAGATGGCCTATGCCCGACTCTTGAAGGCAGAGCTGGTGGGGCTGTGCAGAGAGAGGGGCTTGCCTGTGCGGAAAGCAACCAAGGCCCAGCTGATTACCCAGCTGGAAGAGAATGACCAGCCACGGGGCCAGGATCTTGTCCCCAGGGGAAGCAGCCAGACCCCCCCTGAGAGTGTGTCAGGCTCAGAGAGGGGGAGGAGCGCTGGAACCCAACGGAGAGATGAGACAGCGTCTCCCGGGAGGCCTGCAAGCCGTAGCCCATCTAGGGCAGGGGCCAGCCCAGCGGAGCTGCGGCGGCTGGAGATCCAGCTGCGGATCAGGGAATTGGAAGTAGAGGACCGAGAGAAGGACCGCCAGGACCGAGAGAGGGAGCGCCAAGATCGAGAGAGGCAGCGGCAGCATGAGCTGGCCATGGCAGAGCGGAGAACCGGCGGGGCACCGGCTGCGCCAAGTGCGGATGGGCCCCAGGGTCCCAGGACTGCGAGACGCTTGGAGAGGCTCGTGGTGGCCCAATTGAAGGACATGGGCGACATAGACAGGTTCCTCAGCTCCTTTGAGAGGGCCTGTGGACTGCAACGGGTTCCCCCAGCTGACTGGCTGCAGGAGCTCATCCCCGCACTGAACCAGGAGGCGGCCGGAGTGCTCAGTCAGCTGGAGGACCTACAGCCAGGGGATTACAACCGAGTCAAGGAGGCCCTGCTGCACAAGTTCGGGCTGACCCCCGAGATGTACAGGAAGAAGTTCCGGGGGGTACAGAAAGAGCCACGGGAGACCTATGTGGACCTGGCCTCCCGCCTGGCGCAATACTGCCGCAAGTGGGTCTCGGGAGTCGGAGCCCAGACCGCAGAGGAGCTGCTCAAGCTGGTCATGATGGAGCAGTTCTATGAAGCGTGCCCACCCAAACTGAGGCTGTGGCTCAAGGACCGGAGACCAGAGAACCCCCAGGAGGCCGGGAGGCTGGCAGATGAGTTCACGGAGAGCCGGTCCGGGTGTGAACGGGAGTCCCGGAGAGAGAGGGAACCGCGCAGAGACCGGATCTCGGCTGAGCGACGGAGGGAGTCAACTACGGGGCGAGACCAAGGAACAGGTCGTCTGTGCCCCAGAGAACCAGCCAGGGCCTGGACAGAGACAGCCCAAAGCCTAACTTGCCATCGCTGTGGGCAAAAAGGCCACAAGAGGGCTCAGTGCACCAGGTCCCAGGACCGGGGACTTTCCAGGGTTAACTGGCTGGGGCGGGAGGAAGGGCAGGCTGCCCCAGAGGCAGGGGCTGGCAGGCAAACCTCAGCTCAGAGAGAGGGGAAGGATGCTCAGTGCACCTCCCCTGGGAGGTCTGATTCTCAGGAGGCGGATTTCTCCGTGTACCGGGTGGGGGCAGGACGGCCCCTGCAGAGCGAGTGCCTCATACCCCTGGAGGTGGATGGTAGGAAGGTGACGAGCTTCTGGGACACGGGGGCGGAGGTGACTCTGGCCCGATCCGACATAGTGGCCCCGGAGCGGATACTACCCCACGCGCAGCTGACCCTGAAGGGCATAGACGGGTCCCCGTTTAAGGTGCCTGTAGCCAGGGTGCATCTGAAATGGGCCAAGGAGGGCCTCAAGGAAGTGGGGGTGCACCCGCACTTGCCCACCGAGGTGCTGATGGGGAATGACCTAGAGGAGTGGCCCCATGAATCCCAGCGGGCTCTAGTCACTACCCGGAGCCAGAGCCAGCGGGGGGCTGACAATGTGGGTCCAGGGAAGGACTCCTGGCAGCGTCCTCAGGGTCCCATCCCAGTGGACACGGGGTCCAGCCAGGCTGGGACTCCGGACCTAGGCAGAGGTGGGGGACAGGTCCCGATCCCTGCCTCAGCAGCTGAATTCCAGGCTGAGGTGCAGGCAGACCCCTCCTTGCAGAGGCTGAGGGACCAGGCTGGCCTCCGTGCAGCTCAGCCCCGGGGGAGAGGTGGCCAGGAGAGATTCCTGCGGGAGCGTGGGCTCCTGTTCCGTGAATGGCTCCCCCCCAGGAAGGTGAGGGCATGGAGGGTCCAGCGGCAGCTGGTCGTCCCCCGAAAGTATCGCCTCGAGCTGCTGTATTTGGCCCACGATGTCCCCGTTGGGGGCCACCGGGGGATCCGGAGCACCCGGCTGAAGCTGCTCCAGCACTTCTATTGGCCGGGAATCTTTACAGCCGTGCAGCGGTACTGCCGGTCCTGTGACTCCTGCCAGAGGGGCGGGAAGGCCCAAGACAGGAGGAAAGCGGCTTGGGGGTCTCTACCCCAGATAGACCCTCTGGGCTTGCTGAGAGAGTTATGGGAGGGGAAGACCTCCCTGGATGGAGCTTCGGGGGTGGAAGCCGCCCTGGCTGTCCAGAGAAGGCTCACTGGGCTCATGGCCCCAGCCCGAGAGACCCTGGCCAGAGATCAAGGCCAGCGGAAGGGTGGGTGTGACCCCTGAGGACAGGCCTGTGCCAGTCGCCCTGGAGCGGGGCGGCGAGTGGACAGAGGGAAGCCAGCTCATGTGGGGCCTTGCCACGGCCGGCCTGAGTCAAGGGGAGCACCCATGACCCCAGGGCGGGTTCCCACGCAGAGGACCCGAACTTCCCTATGTCACGAGCGGAGTGACCCTGCTCAGTTCGCTCTCGGAGCGGGGAGAACTGTGACGTAGTGGGGGTACTTGCTGGGCTGTGGTGACCCCTGCTGTCTGGAGCAAGACCCAGCAGGGAAAACCTCGCTAGGCAGAGGTAAGGCCAAACTTGTTGAGCCAGGGGCCAGACACCCCCCATGGAGAGGAACAAAGGAAGGTGGATGCTGCCCTGGCTAGGGGGCAGGGCTGGAAGTTGGTTAGTTGGTTGGTGGCTGTCTGTGAGGATGGAGGAGACAGCCTAGGGAGAGGAGCTGGAGTTTAGGGGCCCAGTCTCCCCCCAACTCAAGGGGGCCTGAGGCATCCTAGCCCCAGTTCCTGTAACCAGATTACATCTGTGCTGCGCTGTGCTGGAGGAGCAATAAACCACCCTCAATTCCACTGGCTGGTGCAGTCTGTTTGTGCCATTTCGGGGTGCAGGAGACGGGGGACCCCCAACGCGCCGTCACAGAGGGGAAGCTGGGCGGGCGGGGCCTGGCTTGGGAGGAGAAGCTGGGCGGGCGGGCCCGGGAACGGGAGGAGAAACTGGGCGGGCGGAGCCTGGCTGGGAGGGGAAGCTGGGCGGGCAGAGACGGAATCGGGAGGGGAAGCTGGGCGGGCGGGGCCTGGCTGGGAGGGGAAGCTGGGCGGGCAAGAAAGGAATCGGGAGCGGAAGCTGGCAGGGCGGGGCCAGGCTGGGAGGGGAAGCTGGGCGGGCGGGGCCTGGCTCGGGAGGGGAAGCTGGGCGGGCGGGGCCAGGCTTGGGAGCAGAAGCTGGGCAGGCTGGTCCAGGCTGGGAGGAGAAGCTGGCCGGGCGGGGCTTGGCTGGGAGGGGAAGCTGGGCGGGCAGGGACGGACTCGGGGGGGGGGGGGGGAAGCTGGCCGGGCGGCGCCAGGCTCGGGAGGAGAAGCTGGGCGGGCGGGGCCTGGCTTGGGAGGAGAAGCTGGGCGGGCGGGGCCTTGCTTGGGAGGAGAAGCTGGGCGGGCGGGGCCTGGCTCAGGAGGAGAAGCTGGGTAGTCGGGGCCAGGCTGGGAGGAGAAGCTGGGCGGGCGGGGCCTGGCTCAGGAGGAGAAGCTGGGCGGGCGGGGCCAGGCTGGGAGGAGAAGCTGGGCGGGCGGGGCCTGGCTCAGGAGGAGAAGCTGGGCGGGCGGGGCCAGGCTGGGAGGAGAAGCTGGGTGGGCGGGGCCGGGCTCGAGAGGGGAAGCTGGGAAGGCGGGGCCGGGCTCGGGAAGAGAAAGTGGGCGGGCGGGGCCAGGCTGGGAGGGGAAGGTGGTCGGGCGGGGCCTGGGTTGGGAAGAGAAGCTGGGCGGGCGGGGCCTGGCTCATGAGGACAAGCTGAGCGGGCGGGGCCAGGCTGGGAGGGGAAGCTGGGCGGGCAGGGACGGACTCGGGAGGGGAAGCTGGCCGTGCGGGGCCTGGCTCGGTACGGGAAGCTGGGCGGGCAGGGACGGACTCGGGAGGGGAAGCTGGGCGGGCGGATCCAAGCTGGGAGGGGAAGCTGGGCGGGCGGGGCTTGGCTCCGGAGGAGAAGCTGTGCAGGCGGGGCCAGTCTGGGAGGGGAATCTGGGCCTGCGGGGCCTGCCTCGGGAGGGGAAGCTGGGCGGGCGGGGCCTGGCTCATGAGGAGAAGCTGTGCAGGCGGGACCAGGCTGGGAGGGGAAGCTGGGCGGGCGGGTCCAGGCTGGGAGGGGAAGCTGGGCGGGCAGGAACGGACTCGGGAGCGGAAGGTGGCCGGGCGTGGCCAGGATCCGGAGGGAAAGCTGGGCGGGCAGGGACGGACTCGGGAGGGGAAGCTACGCGGGCGGGGCCGGGCTCAGGAGGAGAAGCTGGGCGGGCGGGGCCTGGCTTGGGAGGAGAAGCTGGGCGGGCGGGCCCGAGAACGGGAGGAGAAACTGGGCGGGCGGACCCTGGCTGGGAGGGGAAGCTGGGCGGGCGGGGCCAGGCTGGGAGGGGAAGCTGGGCGGGCGGGGCCTGGCTTGGGAGGAGAAGCTGGGAGGGCGGGCCCGGGAACGGGAGGGGAAGCTGGGTGGGCGGGGCAAGGCTGGGAGGGGAAGCTGGGCGGGCAGGGACGGAATCGGGAGGGGAAGATGGGCGGGCGGGGCCAGGCTGGGAGGAGAAGCTGAGCGGGCGGGGCCAGACTCGGGAGGGGAAGCTGGGCGGGCGGGGCCTGGCTGGGGAGGGGAAGCTGGGCGGGCGGGGCCTGGCTAGGGAGGGGAAGCTGGGCGGGCGGGGCCAGGCTTCGGAGCAGAAGCTGGGCAGGCTGGTCCAGGCTGGGAGGAGAAGCTGGCCGGGCGGGGCCAGGCTGGGAGGGGAAGCTGGGCGGGCGGGGCCAGGCTGGGAGGGGAAGCTGGGGGGGCGGGGCCAAGCTGGGAGGGGAAGGTGGTCGGGCGGGGCCTGGCTTGGGAGGAGAAGCTGGGCGGGCGGGGCGTGGCTCACGAGGAGAAGCTGCGTGGTTGGGCCAGGCTGGGAGGGGAAGCTCGGCGGGCGGGGTCAGGCTGGGAGGAGAAGCTGGGCGGGCGGGGCCTGGCTCAGGAGGAGAAGCTGGGCAGTCGGGGCCAGGCTGGGAGGAGAAGCTGGGCGGGCGGGGCCTGGCTTGGGAGGAGAAGCTGTGTGAGCGGGTCCTGGCTCACGACGAGAAGCTGGGCGGGCGGGGCCAGGCTGGGAGGGGAAGCTGGGAGGGTGGGGCCAGGCTGGGAAGGGAAGCTGGGCAGGCGGGGCCTAGCTTGAGAGGAGAAGCTGGGCGGGCGGGGCCGGGAACGGGAGGAGAAACTGGGCGGGCGGGGCCTGGCTGGGAGGGGAAGCTGGTCGGGCAGGGACGGACTCGGGGGGGAAGCTGGCCGGGCGGGGCCAGGCTCGGGAGGAGAAGCTGGGCGGGCGGGGCCTGGCTTGGGAGGAGAAGCTGGGCGGGCGGGGCCTGGCTTGGGAGGAGAAGCTGGGCGGGCGGGGCCTGGCTCAGGAGGAGAAGCTGGGCAGTCGGGGCCAGGCTGGGAGGAGAAGCTGGGCGGGCGGGGCCGGACTCGGGAGGGGAAGCCGGGAAGGCGGGGCCGGGCTCGGGAAGACAAAGTGGGCGGGCGGGGCCGGACTCGGGAGGGGAAACTGGTCGAGCGGGGCCAGGCTGGGAGGGGAAGCTGCGGGGGCGGGGCCAAGCTGGGAGGTGAAGGTGGTCGGGCGGGGCCTGGCTTGGGAGGAGAAGCTGGGCGGGCGGGGCCTGGCTCATGAGGAGAAGCTTGGCGGGCGGGGCCATGCTGGGAGGGGAAGCTCGGCGGGCGGGGCCTGGCTTGGGAGGAGAAGCTGTGTGAGCGGGTCCTGGCTCACGACGAGAAGCTGGGCGGGTGGGGCCAGGCTGGGAGGGGAAGCTGCGGGGGCGGGGCCAAGCTGGGAGGTGAAGGTGGTCGGGCGGGGCCTGGCTTGGGAGGAGAAGCTGGGCGGGCGGGGCCTGGCTCATGAGGAGAAGCTTGGCGGGCGGGGCCATGCTGGGAGGGGAAGCTCGGCGGGCGGGGTCAGGCTGGGAGGAGAAGCTGGGCGGGCGGGGCCTGGCTTGAGAGGAGAAGCTGGGCGGGCGGGGCCGGGAACGGGAGGAGAAACTGGGCGGGCGGGGCCTGGCTGGGAGGGGAAGCTGGTCGGGCAGGGACGGACTCGGGGGGGAAGCTGGCCGGGCGGGGCCAGGCTCGGGAGGAGAAGCTGGGCGGGCGGGGCCTGGCTTGGGAGGAGAAGCTGGGCGGGCGGGGCCTGGCTTGGGAGGAGAAGCTGGGCGGGCGGGGCCTGGCTTGGGAGGAGAAGCTGGGCGGGCGGGGCCTGGCTCAGGAGGAGAAGCTGGGCAGTCGGGGCCAGGCTGGGAGGAGAAGCTGGGCGGGCGGGGCCTGGCTTGGGAGGAGAAGCTGTGTGAGCGGGTCCTGGCTCACGACGAGAAGCTGGGCGGGCGGGGCCAGGCTGGGAGGGGAAGCTGGGAGGGTGGGGCCAGGCTGGGAAGGGAAGCTGGGCAGGCGGGGCCTGGCTTGAGAGGAGAAGCTGGGCGGGCGGGGCCTGGCTTGGGAGGAGAAGCTGTGTGAGCGGGTCCTGGCTCACGACGAGAAGCTGGGCGGGCGGGGCCAGGCTGGGAGGGGAAGCTGGGAGGGTGGGGCCAGGCTGGGAAGGGAAGCTGGGCAGGCGGGGCCTGGCTTGAGAGGAGAAGCTGGGCGGGCGGGGCCGGGAACGGGAGGAGAAACTGGGCGGGCGGGGCCTGGCTGGGAGGGGAAGCTGGTCGGGCAGGGACGGACTCGGGGGGGAAGCTGGCCGGGCGGGGCCAGGCTCGGGAGGAGAAGCTGGGCGGGCGGGGCCTGGCTTGGGAGGAGAAGCTGGGCGGGCGGGGCCTGGCTTGGGAGGAGAAGCTGGGCGGGCGGGGCCTGGCTCAGGAGGAGAAGCTGGGCAGTCGGGGCCAGGCTGGGAGGAGAAGCTGGGCGGGCGGGGCCTGGCTTGGGAGGAGAAGCTGTGTGAGCGGGTCCTGGCTCACGACGAGAAGCTGGGCGGGCGGGGCCAGGCTGGGAGGGGAAGCTGGGAGGGTGGGGCCAGGCTGGGAAGGGAAGCTGGGCAGGCGGGGCCTGGCTTGAGAGGAGAAGCTGGGCGCGCGGGGCCGGGAACGGGAGGAGAAACTGGGCGGGCGGGGCCTGGCTGGGAGGGGAAGCTGGTCGGGCAGGGACGGACTCGGGGGGGAAGCTGGCCGGGCGGGGCCAGGCTCGGGAGGAGAAGCTGGGCGGGCGGGGCCTGGCTTGGGAGGAGAAGCTGGGCGGGGGGGCCTGGCTTGGGAGGAGAAGCTGGGCGGGCGGGGCCTGGCTCAGGAGGAGAAGCTGGGCAGTCGGGGCCAGGCTGGGAGGAGAACCTCGGCGGGCGGAGCCTGGCTTGGGAGGAGAAGCTGTGCGGGCGGGGCCTGGCTCAGGAGGAGAAGCTGGGCGGGCGGGGCCAGGCTGGGAGGGGAAGCTGGGCGCGCGGGGCCGGACTCGGGAGGGGAAGCTCGGCGGGCGGGGCCAGGCTGGGAGGAGAAGCTGGGTGGGCGGGGCCGGGCTCGAGAGGGGAAGCTGGGAAGGCGGGCCGGGCTCGGGAAGAGAAAGTGGGCGGGCGGGGCCAGGCTGGGAGGGGAAGCTGGGCGGGGGGGACCAGGCTGGGAGGGGAAGCTGGGCGGGCGGGGCCTGGCTTGGGAGGAGAAGCTGGGCGGGCGGGCCCGGGAACGGGAGGAGAAACTGGGCGGGCGGAGCCTGGCTGGGAGGGGAAGCTGGGCGGGCAGAGACGGAATCCGGAGGGGAAGCTGGGCGGGCGGGGCCTGGCTGGGAGGGGAAGCTGGGCGGGCAAGAAAGGAATCGGGAGCGGAAGCTGGCCGGGCGGGGCCAGACTTGGGAGCAGAAGCTGGGGAGGCTGGTCCAGCCTGGGAGGAGAAGCTGGCCGGGCGGGGCTTGGCTGGGAGGGGAAGCTGGGCGGGCAGGGACGGACTCGGGGGGGGGAAGCTGGCCGGCGGCGCCAGGCTCGGGAGGAGAAGCTGGGCGGGCGGGGCCTGGCTTGGGATTAGAAGCTGGGCGGGCGGGGTCTTGCTTGGGAGGAGAAGCTGGGCGGGCGGGGCCTGGCTCAGGAGGAGAAGCTGGGTAGTCGGGGCCAGGCAGGGAGGAGAAGCTGGGCGGGCGGGGCCTGGCTCAGGAGAAGAAGCTGGGCGGGCGGGGCCAGGCTGGGAGGAGAAGCTGGGTGGGCGGGGCCGGGCTCGAGAAGGGAAGCTGGGAAGGCGGGGCCAGGCTCCGGAAGAGAAAGTGGGCGGGCGGGGCCAGGCTGGGAGGGGAAGCTGGGCGGGCGGGGCCAGGCTTGGGAGCAGAAGCTGGGCAGGCTGGTCCAGGCTGGGAGGAGAAGCTGGCCGGGCGGGGCCAGGCTGGGAGGGGAAGCTGGGCGGGCGGGGCCGGAGTCGGGAGGGGAAGCCGGGAAGGCGGGGCCGGGCTCGGGAAGACAAAGTGGGCGGGCGGGGCCGGACTCTGGAGGGGAAGCTGGTAGAACGGGGCCAGGCTGGGAGGGGAAGCTGGGGGGGCGGGGCCAAGCTCGGAGGGGAAGGTGGTCGGGCGGGGCCTGGCTTGGGAGGAGAAGCTGGGCGGGCGGGTCCTGGATCACGAGGAGAAGCTGGGCGGGCGGGGCCACGCTGGGAGGGGAAGCTGGGCGGGCGGGGCCGGGAACGGGAGGAGAAACTGGGCGGGCGGGGCTTGGCTGTGAGGTGAAGCTGGGCGGGCAGGGACGGACTCGGGGGGGGGAAGCTGGCCGGGCGGGGCCAGGCTCGGGAGGAGAAGCTAGGCGGGCGGGGCCTGGCTTGGGAGGAGAAGCTGGGCGGGCTGGGCCTGGCTTGGGAGGAGAAGCTGGGCAGGCGGGGCCTGGCTCAGGAGGAGAAGCTGGGCAGTCGGGGCCAGGCTGGGAGGAGAACCTCGGCGGGCGGAGCCGGGCTCGAGAGGGGAAGCTGGGCGGGCGGGGCCTGGCTGGGGAGGGGAAGCTGGGCGGTCGGGGCCAAGCTGGGAGGGGAAGGTGGGCGTGCGGAGCCTGGCTGGGAGGGGAAGCTGGGCGGGCGGGGCCGGGCTCGGGAGGGGAAGCTGGGCGGGCGGGGCCAGGCTGGGAGGGGAAGCAGGGCGGGCGGGGCCTGGCTGATGAGGAGAAGCTGAGCGGGCGGGGCCGGGAACGGGAGGAGAAACTGGGCGGGCGGGTCCTGGCTGGGAGGGGAAGCTGGGCGGGCAGGAACGGACTCGGAAGCGGAAGCTGGCCGGGCGGGGCCAGGATCGGGAGGGGAAGCTGGGCGGGCGGGGCCGGGCTCAGGAGGAGAAGCTGGGCGGGCGGGGCCGGGCTCAGGAGGAGAAGCTGGGCGGGCGGGGCCAGGCTGGGAGGGGAAGCTGGGCGGGCGGGGCAAGGCTGGGAGGGTGTGACGTAGTGGGGGTACTTGCTGGGCTGTGGTGACCCCTGCTGTCTGGAGCAAGACCCAGCAGGGAAAACCTCGCTAGGCAGAGGTAAGGCCAAACTTGTTGAGCCAGGGGCCAGACACCCCCCATGGAGAGGAACAAAGGAAGGTGGATGCTGCCCTGGCTGGGGGGCAGGGCTGGAAGTTGGTTAGTTGGTTGGTGGCTGTCTGTGAGGATGGAGGAGACAGCCTATGGAGAGGAGCTGGAGTTTAGGGGCCCAGTCTCCCCCCAACTCAAGGGGGCCTGAGGCATCCTAGCCCCAGTTCCTGTAACCAGATTACATCTGTGCTGCGCTGTGCTGGAGGAGCAATAAACCACCCTCAATTCCACTGGCTGGTGCAGTCTGTTTGTGCCATTTCGGGGTGCAGGAGACGGGGGACCCCCAACGCGCCGTCACACTGGTGTCAGGGGTGGGATGCACTGCACCCCGTGGATGAAGCTCCCAGCGGCGAGCGACAAGGCGCCGTAGAAGCAAGAGCCCTGGAGCCAGGCATGCTTGAGGCAGAGCGAAGCGGTTCCGGGGAATCGTGGGGCGCTGCAGCACTAGACTGGTGAGTCTGCACCGAGGGGACCAGCGGGCAGATGGCCTATGCCCGACTCTTGAAGGCAGAGCTGGTGGGGCTGTGCAGAGAGAGGGGCTTGCCTGTGCGGAAAGCAACCAAGGCCCAGCTGATTACCCAGCTGGAAGAGAATGACCAGCCACGGGGCCAGGATCTTGTCCCCAGGGGAAGCAGCCAGACCCCCCCTGAGAGTGTGTCAGGCTCAGAGAGGGGGAGGAGCGCTGGAACCCAACGGAGAGATGAGACAGCGTCTCCCGGGAGGCCTGCAAGCCGTAGCCCATCTAGGGCAGGGGCCAGCCCAGCGGAGCTGCGGCGGCTGGAGATCCAGCTGCGGATCAGGGAATTGGAAGTAGAGGACCGAGAGAAGGACCGCCAGGACCGAGAGAGGGAGCGCCAAGATCGAGAGAGGCAGCGGCAGCATGAGCTGGCCATGGCAGAGCGGAGAACCGGCGGGGCACCGGCTGCGCCAAGTGCGGATGGGCCCCAGGGTCCCAGGACTGCGAGACGCTTGGAGAGGCTCGTGGTGGCCCAATTGAAGGACATGGGCGACATAGACAGGTTCCTCAGCTCCTTTGAGAGGGCCTGTGGACTGCAACGGGTTCCCCCAGCTGACTGGCTGCAGGAGCTCATCCCCGCACTGAACCAGGAGGCGGCCGGAGTGCTCAGTCAGCTGGAGGACCTACAGCCAGGGGATTACAACCGAGTCAAGGAGGCCCTGCTGCACAAGTTCGGGCTGACCCCCGAGATGTACAGGAAGAAGTTCCGGGGGGTACAGAAAGAGCCACGGGAGACCTATGTGGACCTGGCCTCCCGCCTGGCGCAATACTGCCGCAAGTGGGTCTCGGGAGTCGGAGCCCAGACCGCAGAGGAGCTGCTCAAGCTGGTCATGATGGAGCAGTTCTATGAAGCGTGCCCACCCAAACTGAGGCTGTGGCTCAAGGACCGGAGACCAGAGAACCCCCAGGAGGCCGGGAGGCTGGCAGATGAGTTCACGGAGAGCCGGTCCGGGTGTGAACGGGAGTCCCGGAGAGAGAGGGAACCGCGCAGAGACCGGATCTCGGCTGAGCGACGGAGGGAGTCAACTACGGGGCGAGACCAAGGAACAGGTCGTCTGTGCCCCAGAGAACCAGCCAGGGCCTGGACAGAGACAGCCCAAAGCCTAACTTGCCATCGCTGTGGGCAAAAAGGCCACAAGAGGGCTCAGTGCACCAGGTCCCAGGACCGGGGACTTTCCAGGGTTAACTGGCTGGGGCGGGAGGAAGGGCAGGCTGCCCCAGAGGCAGGGGCTGGCAGGCAAACCTCAGCTCAGAGAGAGGGGAAGGATGCTCAGTGCACCTCCCCTGGGAGGTCTGATTCTCAGGAGGCGGATTTCTCCGTGTACCGGGTGGGGGCAGGACGGCCCCTGCAGAGCGAGTGCCTCATACCCCTGGAGGTGGATGGTAGGAAGGTGACGAGCTTCTGGGACACGGGGGCGGAGGTGACTCTGGCCCGATCCGACATAGTGGCCCCGGAGCGGATACTACCCCACGCGCAGCTGACCCTGAAGGGCATAGACGGGTCCCCGTTTAAGGTGCCTGTAGCCAGGGTGCATCTGAAATGGGCCAAGGAGGGCCTCAAGGAAGTGGGGGTGCACCCGCACTTGCCCACCGAGGTGCTGATGGGGAATGACCTAGAGGAGTGGCCCCATGAATCCCAGCGGGCTCTAGTCACTACCCGGAGCCAGAGCCAGCGGGGGGCTGACAATGTGGGTCCAGGGAAGGACTCCTGGCAGCGTCCTCAGGGTCCCATCCCAGTGGACACGGGGTCCAGCCAGGCTGGGACTCCGGACCTAGGCAGAGGTGGGGGACAGGTCCCGATCCCTGCCTCAGCAGCTGAATTCCAGGCTGAGGTGCAGGCAGACCCCTCCTTGCAGAGGCTGAGGGACCAGGCTGGCCTCCGTGCAGCTCAGCCCCGGGGGAGAGGTGGCCAGGAGAGATTCCTGCGGGAGCGTGGGCTCCTGTTCCGTGAATGGCTCCCCCCCAGGAAGGTGAGGGCATGGAGGGTCCAGCGGCAGCTGGTCGTCCCCCGAAAGTATCGCCTCGAGCTGCTGTATTTGGCCCACGATGTCCCCGTTGGGGGCCACCGGGGGATCCGGAGCACCCGGCTGAAGCTGCTCCAGCACTTCTATTGGCCGGGAATCTTTACAGCCGTGCAGCGGTACTGCCGGTCCTGTGACTCCTGCCAGAGGGGCGGGAAGGCCCAAGACAGGAGGAAAGCGGCTTGGGGGTCTCTACCCCAGATAGACCCTCTGGGCTTGCTGAGAGAGTTATGGGAGGGGAAGACCTCCCTGGATGGAGCTTCGGGGGTGGAAGCCGCCCTGGCTGTCCAGAGAAGGCTCACTGGGCTCATGGCCCCAGCCCGAGAGACCCTGGCCAGAGATCAAGGCCAGCGGAAGGGTGGGTGTGACCCCTGAGGACAGGCCTGTGCCAGTCGCCCTGGAGCGGGGCGGCGAGTGGACAGAGGGAAGCCAGCTCATGTGGGGCCTTGCCACGGCCGGCCTGAGTCAAGGGGAGCACCCATGACCCCAGGGCGGGTTCCCACGCAGAGGACCCGAACTTCCCTATGTCACGAGCGGAGTGACCCTGCTCAGTTCGCTCTCGGAGCGGGGAGAACTGTGACGTAGTGGGGGTACTTGCTGGGCTGTGGTGACCCCTGCTGTCTGGAGCAAGACCCAGCAGGGAAAACCTCGCTAGGCAGAGGTAAGGCCAAACTTGTTGAGCCAGGGGCCAGACACCCCCCATGGAGAGGAACAAAGGAAGGTGGATGCTGCCCTGGCTAGGGGGCAGGGCTGGAAGTTGGTTAGTTGGTTGGTGGCTGTCTGTGAGGATGGAGGAGACAGCCTAGGGAGAGGAGCTGGAGTTTAGGGGCCCAGTCTCCCCCCAACTCAAGGGGGCCTGAGGCATCCTAGCCCCAGTTCCTGTAACCAGATTACATCTGTGCTGCGCTGTGCTGGAGGAGCAATAAACCACCCTCAATTCCACTGGCTGGTGCAGTCTGTTTGTGCCATTTCGGGGTGCAGGAGACGGGGGACCCCCAACGCGCCGTCACAGAGGGGAAGCTGGGCGGGCGGGGCCTGGCTTGGGAGGAGAAGCTGGGCGGGCGGGCCCGGGAACGGGAGGAGAAACTGGGCGGGCGGAGCCTGGCTGGGAGGGGAAGCTGGGCGGGCAGAGACGGAATCGGGAGGGGAAGCTGGGCGGGCGGGGCCTGGCTGGGAGGGGAAGCTGGGCGGGCAAGAAAGGAATCGGGAGCGGAAGCTGGCAGGGCGGGGCCAGGCTGGGAGGGGAAGCTGGGCGGGCGGGGCCTGGCTCGGGAGGGGAAGCTGGGCGGGCGGGGCCAGGCTTGGGAGCAGAAGCTGGGCAGGCTGGTCCAGGCTGGGAGGAGAAGCTGGCCGGGCGGGGCTTGGCTGGGAGGGGAAGCTGGGCTGGCAGGGACGGACTCGGGGGGGGGGGGGAAGCTGGCCGGGCGGCGCCAGGCTCGGGAGGAGAAGCTGGGCGGGCGGGGCCTGGCTTGGGAGGAGAAGCTGGGCGGGCGGGGCCTTGCTTGGGAGGAGAAGCTGGGCGGGCGGGGCCTGGCTCAGGAGGAGAAGCTGGGTAGTCGGGGCCAGGCTGGGAGGAGAAGCTGGGCGGGCGGGGCCTGGCTCAGGAGGAGAAGCTGGGCGGGCGGGGCCAGGCTGGGAGGAGAAGCTGGGCGGGCGGGGCCTGGCTCAGGAGGAGAAGCTGGGCGGGCGGGGCCAGGCTGGGAGGAGAAGCTGGGTGGGCGGGGCCGGGCTCGAGAGGGGAAGCTGGGAAGGCGGGGCCGGGCTCGGGAAGAGAAAGTGGGCGGGCGGGGCCAGGCTGGGAGGGGAAGGTGGTCGGGCGGGGCCTGGGTTGGGAAGAGAAGCTGGGCGGGCGGGGCCTGGCTCATGAGGACAAGCTGAGCGGGCGGGGCCAGGCTGGGAGGGGAAGCTGGGCGGGCAGGGACGGACTCGGGAGGGGAAGCTGGCCGTGCGGGGCCTGGCTCGGTACGGGAAGCTGGGCGGGCAGGGACGGACTCGGGAGGGGAAGCTGGGCGGGCGGATCCAAGCTGGGAGGGGAAGCTGGGCGGGCGGGGCTTGGCTCCGGAGGAGAAGCTGTGCAGGCGGGGCCAGTCTGGGAGGGGAATCTGGGCCTGCGGGGCCTGCCTCGGGAGGGGAAGCTGGGCGGGCGGGGCCTGGCTCATGAGGAGAAGCTGTGCAGGCGGGACCAGGCTGGGAGGGGAAGCTGGGCGGGCGGGTCCAGGCTGGGAGGGGAAGCTGGGCGGGCAGGAACGGACTCGGGAGCGGAAGGTGGCCGGGCGTGGCCAGGATCCGGAGGGAAAGCTGGGCGGGCAGGGACGGACTCGGGAGGGGAAGCTACGCGGGCGGGGCCGGGCTCAGGAGGAGAAGCTGGGCGGGCGGGGCCTGGCTTGGGAGGAGAAGCTGGGCGGGCGGGCCCGAGAACGGGAGGAGAAACTGGGCGGGCGGACCCTGGCTGGGAGGGGAAGCTGGGCGGGCGGGGCCAGGCTGGGAGGGGAAGCTGGGCGGGCGGGGCCTGGCTTGGGAGGAGAAGCTGGGAGGGCGGGCCCGGGAACGGGAGGGGAAGCTGGGTGGGCGGGGCAAGGCTGGGAGGGGAAGCTGGGCGGGCAGGGACGGAATCGGGAGGGGAAGATGGGCGGGCGGGGCCAGGCTGGGAGGAGAAGCTGAGCGGGCGGGGCCAGACTCGGGAGGGGAAGCTGGGCGGGCGGGGCCTGGCTGGGGAGGGGAAGCTGGGCGGGCGGGGCCTGGCTAGGGAGGGGAAGCTGGGCGGGCGGGGCCAGGCTTCGGAGCAGAAGCTGGGCAGGCTGGTCCAGGCTGGGAGGAGAAGCTGGCCGGGCGGGGCCAGGCTGGGAGGGGAAGCTGGGCGGGCGGGGCCAGGCTGGGAGGGGAAGCTGGGGGGGCGGGGCCAAGCTGGGAGGGGAAGGTGGTCGGGCGGGGCCTGGCTTGGGAGGAGAAGCTGGGCGGGCGGGGCGTGGCTCACGAGGAGAAGCTGCGTGGTTGGGCCAGGCTGGGAGGGGAAGCTCGGCGGGCGGGGTCAGGCTGGGAGGAGAAGCTGGGCGGGCGGGGCCTGGCTCAGGAGGAGAAGCTGGGCAGTCGGGGCCAGGCTGGGAGGAGAAGCTGGGCGGGCGGGGCCTGGCTTGGGAGGAGAAGCTGTGTGAGCGGGTCCTGGCTCACGACGAGAAGCTGGGCGGGCGGGGCCAGGCTGGGAGGGGAAGCTGGGAGGGTGGGGCCAGGCTGGGAAGGGAAGCTGGGCAGGCGGGGCCTAGCTTGAGAGGAGAAGCTGGGCGGGCGGGGCCGGGAACGGGAGGAGAAACTGGGCGGGCGGGGCCTGGCTGGGAGGGGAAGCTGGTCGGGCAGGGACGGACTCGGGGGGGAAGCTGGCCGGGCGGGGCCAGGCTCGGGAGGAGAAGCTGGGCGGGCGGGGCCTGGCTTGGGAGGAGAAGCTGGGCGGGCGGGGCCTGGCTTGGGAGGAGAAGCTGGGCGGGCGGGGCCTGGCTCAGGAGGAGAAGCTGGGCAGTCGGGGCCAGGCTGGGAGGAGAAGCTGGGCGGGCGGGGCCGGACTCGGGAGGGGAAGCCGGGAAGGCGGGGCTGGGCTCGGGAAGACAAAGTGGGCGGGCGGGGCCGGACTCGGGAGGGGAAACTGGTCGAGCGGGGCCAGGCTGGGAGGGGAAGCTGCGGGGGCGGGGCCAAGCTGGGAGGTGAAGGTGGTCGGGCGGGGCCTGGCTTGGGAGGAGAAGCTGGGCGGGCGGGGCCTGGCTCATGAGGAGAAGCTTGGCGGGCGGGGCCATGCTGGGAGGGGAAGCTCGGCGGGCGGGGTCAGGCTGGGAGGAGAAGCTGGGCGGGCGGGGCCTGGCTTGGGAGGAGAAGCTGTGTGAGCGGGTCCTGGCTCACGACGAGAAGCTGGGCGGGTGGGGCCAGGCTGGGAGGGGAAGCTGCGGGGGCGGGGCCAAGCTGGGAGGTGAAGGTGGTCGGGCGGGGCCTGGCTTGGGAGGAGAAGCTGGGCGGGCGGGGCCTGGCTCATGAGGAGAAGCTTGGCGGGCGGGGCCATGCTGGGAGGGGAAGCTCGGCGGGCGGGGTCAGGCTGGGAGGAGAAGCTGGGCGGGCGGGGCCTGGCTTGAGAGGAGAAGCTGGGCGGGCGGGGCCGGGAACGGGAGGAGAAACTGGGCGGGCGGGGCCTGGCTGGGAGGGGAAGCTGGTCGGGCAGGGACGGACTCGGGGGGGAAGCTGGCCGGGCGGGGCCAGGCTCGGGAGGAGAAGCTGGGCGGGCGGGGCCTGGCTTGGGAGGAGAAGCTGGGCGGGCGGGGCCTGGCTTGGGAGGAGAAGCTGGGCGGACGGGGCCTGGCTTGGGAGGAGAAGCTGGGCGGGCGGGGCCTGGCTCAGGAGGAGAAGCTGGGCAGTCGGGGCCAGGCTGGGAGGAGAAGCTGGGCGGGCGGGGCCTGGCTTGGGAGGAGAAGCTGTGTGAGCGGGTCCTGGCTCACGACGAGAAGCTGGGCGGGCGGGGCCAGGCTGGGAGGGGAAGCTGGGAGGGTGGGGCCAGGCTGGGAAGGGAAGCTGGGCAGGCGGGGCCTGGCTTGAGAGGAGAAGCTGGGCGGGCGGGGCCGGGAACGGGAGGAGAAACTGGGCGGGCGGGGCCTGGCTGGGAGGGGAAGCTGGTCGGGCAGGGACGGACTCGGGGGGGAAGCTGGCCGGGCGGGGCCAGGCTCGGGAGGAGAAGCTGGGCGGGCGGGGCCTGGCTTGGGAGGAGAAGCTGGGCGGGCGGGGCCTGGCTTGGGAGGAGAAGCTGGGCGGGCGGGGCCTGGCTCAGGAGGAGAAGCTGGGCAGTCGGGGCCAGGCTGGGAGGAGAAGCTGGGCGGGCGGGGCCTGGCTTGGGAGGAGAAGCTGTGTGAGCGGGTCCTGGCTCACGACGAGAAGCTGGGCGGGCGGGGCCAGGCTGGGAGGGGAAGCTGGGAGGGTGGGGCCAGGCTGGGAAGGGAAGCTGGGCAGGCGGGGCCTGGCTTGAGAGGAGAAGCTGGGCGGGCGGGGCCGGGAACGGGAGGAGAAACTGGGCGGGCGGGGCCTGGCTGGGAGGGGAAGCTGGTCGGGCAGGGACGGACTCGGGGGGGAAGCTGGCCGGGCGGGGCCAGGCTCGGGAGGAGAAGCTGGGCGGGCGGGGCCTGGCTTGGGAGGAGAAGCTGGGCGGGGGGGCCTGGCTTGGGAGGAGAAGCTGGGCGGGCGGGGCCTGGCTCAGGAGGAGAAGCTGGGCAGTCGGGGCCAGGCTGGGAGGAGAACCTCGGCGGGCGGAGCCTGGCTTGGGAGGAGAAGCTGGGCGGGCGGGGCCTGGCTCAGGAGGAGAAGCTGGGCGGGCGGGGCCAGGCTGGGAGGGGAAGCTGGGCGCGCGGGGCCGGACTCGGGAGGGGAAGCTCGGCGGGCGGGGCCAGGCTGGGAGGAGAAGCTGGGTGGGCGGGGCCGGGCTCGAGAGGGGAAGCTGGGAAGGCGGGCCGGGCTCGGGAAGAGAAAGTGGGCGGGCGGGGCCAGGCTGGGAGGGGAAGCTGGGCGGGCGGGACCAGGCTGGGAGGGGAAGCTGGGCGGGCGGGGCCTGGCTTGGGAGGAGAAGCTGGGCGGGCGGGCCCGGGAACGGGAGGAGAAACTGGGCGGGCGGAGCCTGGCTGGGAGGGGAAGCTGGGCGGGCAGAGACGGAATCCGGAGGGGAAGCTGGGCGGGCGGGGCCTGGCTGGGAGGGGAAGTTGGGCGGGCAAGAAAGGAATCGGGAGCGGAAGCTGGCCGGGCGGGGCCAGACTTGGGAGCAGAAGCTGGGGAGGCTGGTCCAGCCTGGGAGGAGAAGCTGGCCGGGCGGGGCTTGGCTGGGAGGGGAAGCTGGGCGGGCAGGGACGGACTCGGGGGGGGGAAGCTGGCCGGCGGCGCCAGGCTCGGGAGGAGAAGCTGGGCGGGCGGGGCCTGGCTTGGGATTAGAAGCTGGGCGGGCGGGGTCTTGCTTGGGAGGAGAAGCTGGGCGGGCGGGGCCTGGCTCAGGAGGAGAAGCTGGGTAGTCGGGGCCAGGCAGGGAGGAGAAGCTGGGCGGGCGGGGCCTGGCTCAGGAGAAGAAGCTGGGCGGGCGGGGCCAGGCTGGGAGGAGAAGCTGGGTGGGCGGGGCCGGGCTCGAGAAGGGAAGCTGGGAAGGCGGGGCCGGGCTCGGGAAGAGAAAGTGGGCGGGCGGGGCCAGGCTGGGAGGGGAAGGTGGTCGGGCGGGGCCTGGGTTGGGAAGAGAAGCTGGCGGGCGGGGCCTAGCTCATGAGGACAAGCTGAGCGGGCGGGGCCAGGCTGGGAGGGGAAGCTGGGCGGGCAGGGACGGACTCGGGAGGGGAAGCTGGCGGTGCGGGGCCTGGCTCGGTACGGGAAGCTGGGCGGGCAGGGACGGACTCGGGAGGGGAAGCTGGGCGGGCGGAGCCAAGCTGGGAGGGGAAGCTGGGCGGGCGGGGCTTGGCTCCGGAGGAGAAGCTGTGCAGGCGGGGCCAGTCTGGGAGGGGAATCTGGGCCTGCGGGGCCTGCCTCGGGAGGGGAAGCTGGGCGGGCGGGGCCTGGCTCATGAGGAGAAGCTGTGCAGGCGGGACCAGGCTGGGAGGGGAAGCTGGGCGGGCGGGTCCAGGCTGGGAGGGGAAGCTGGGCGGGCAGGAACGGACTCGGGAGCGGAAGCTGGCCGGGCGTGGCCAGGATCCGGAGGGAAAGCTGGGCGGGCAGGGACGGACTCGGGAGGGGAAGCTACGCGGGCGGGGCCGGGCTCAAGAGGAGAAGCTGGGCGGGCGGGGCCAGGCTGGGAGGGGAAGCTGGGCGGGCGGGGCCTGGCTTGGGAGGAGAAGCTGGGCGAGCGGGCCCGAGAACGGGAGGAGAAACTGGGCGGGCGGACCCTGGCTGGGAGGGGAAGCTGGGCGGGCGGGGCCAGGCTGGGAGGGGAAGCTGGGCGGGCGGGGCCTGGCTTGGGAGGAGAAGCTGGGAAGGCGGGCCCGGGAACGGGCGGGGAAGCTGGGTGGGCGGGGCAAGGCTGGGAGGGGAAGCTGGGCGGGCAGGGACGGAATCGGGAGGGGAAGATGGGCGGGCGGGGCCAGGCTGGGAGGAGAAGCTGAGCGGGCGGGGCCGGACTCGGGAGGGGAAGCTGGGCGGGCGGGGCCTGGCTGGGGAGGGGAAGCTGGGCGGGCGGGGCCTGGCTAGGGAGGGGAAGCTGGGCGGGCGGGGCCAGGCTTCGGAGCAGAAGCTGGGCAGGCTGGTCCAGGCTGGGAGGAGAAGCTGGCCGGGCGGGGCCAGGCTGGGAGGGGAAGCTGGGCGGGCGGGGCCAAGCTGGGAGGGGAAGGTGGTCGGGCGGGGCCTGGCTTGGGAGGAGAAGCTGGGCGGCGGGGCGTGGCTCACGAGGAGAAGCTGCGTGGTTGGGCCAGGCTGCGAGGGGAAGCTCGGCGGGCGGGGTCAGGCTGGGAGGAGAAGCTGGGCGGGCGGGGCCTGGCTCACGAGGAGAAGGTGGGCGGGCGGGGCCAGGCTGAGAGGGGAAGCTGGGAGGGTGGGGCGAGGCTGGGAATTGAAGCTGGGCAGGCGGGGCCTGGCTTGGGAGGAGAAGCTGGGCGGGCGGGGCCGGGAACGGGGGTAGAAACTGGGCGGGCGGGGCCTGGCTGGGAGGGGAAGCTGGGCGGGCAGGAACGGACTCGGGAGCGGAAGCTGGCCGGGCGGGGCCAGGCTGGGAGGGGAAGCTGGGCGGGCGGGGCCGGGCTCGGGAGGGGAAGCTGGGCGGGCGGGGCCAGGCTTGGGAGCAGAAGCTGGGCAGGCTGGTCCAGGCTGGGAGGGGAAGCTGGGCGGGCGGGGCCGGACTCGGGAGGGGAAGCCGGGAAGGCGGGGCCGGGCTCGGGAAGACAAAGTGGGCGGGCGGGGCCGGACTCTGGAGGGGAAGCTGGTCGAGCGGGGCCAGGCTGGGAGGGGAAGCTGGGGGGGCGGGGCCAAGCTGGGAGGGGAAGGTGGTCGGGCGGGGCCTGGCTCGGGAGGAGAAGCTGGGCGGGCGGGGCCAGGCTGGGAGGGGAAGCTCGGCGGGCGGGGTCAGGCTAGGAGGAGAAGCTGGGCGGGCGGGGCCTGGCTTGGGAGGAGAAGCTGGGCGGGCGGGTCCTGACTCACGAGGAGAAGCTGGGCGGGCGGGGCCAGGCTGGGAAGGGAAGCTGGGAGGGTGGGGCCAGGCTTGGGAGGAGAAGCTGGGCGGGCGGGGCCTTGCTTGGGAGGAGAAGCTGGGCGGGCGTGGCCTGGCTCAGGAGGAGAAACTGGGCAGTCGGGGCCAGGCTGGGAGGAGAACCTCGGCGGGCGGAGCCTGGCTTGGGAGGAGAAGCTGGGCGGGCGGGGCCTGGCTCAGGAGGAGAAGCTGGGCCTGCGGGGCCTGCCTCGGGAGGGGAACCTGGGCGGGCGGGGCCTTGCTTGGGAGGAGAAGTTGGGCGGGCGGGGCCTGGCTCATGAGGAGAAGTGGTGCAGGCGGGGCCAGGCTGGGAGGGGAAGCTGGGCGGGCGGGGCCAGGCTGGGAGGGGAAGCTGGGCGGGCGGGGCCTGGCTGGGAGGGGAAGCTGGGCGGGCAGGAACGGACTCGGGAGCGGAAGCTGGCCGGGCGGGGCCAGGATCGGGAGGGGAAGCTGGGCGGGCAGGGACGGACTCGGGAGGGGAAGCTGGGCGGGCGGGGCCGGGCTCAGGAGGAGAAGCTGGGCGGGCGGGGCCAGGCTGGGAGGGGAAGCTGGGCGGGCGGGGCAAGGCTGGGAGGGGAAGCTGGGCGGGCGGGGCCTGGCTTGGGAGGAGAAGCTGGGCGGGCGGGGCCTGGCTCATGAGGACAAGCTGGGCGGGCGGGGCCAGGCTGGGAGGGGAAGCTGGGCGGGCAGGGACGGACTCGGGAGGGGAAGCTGGCCGTGCGGGGCCTGGCTCGGTACGGGAAGCTGGGCGGGCAGGGACGGACTCGGGAGGGGAAGCTGGGCGGGCGGAGCCAAGCTGGGAGGGGAAGTTGGGCGGGCGGGGCTTGGCTCCGGAGGAGAAGCTGGGCAGGCGGGGCCAGGCTGGGAGGGGAAGCTGGGCCTGCGGGGCCTGCCTCGGGAGGGGAACCTGGGCGGGCGGGGCCTTGCTTGGGAGGAGAAGTTGGGCGGGCGGGGCCTGGCTCATGAGGAGAAGTGGTGCAGGCGGGGCCAGGCTGGGAGGGGAAGCTGGGCCTGCGGGGCCTGCCTCGGGAGGGGAACCTGGGCGGGCGGGGCCTTGCTTGGGAGGAGAAGTTGGGCGGGCGGGGCCTGGCTCATGAGGAGAAGTGGTGCAGGCGGGGCCAGGCTGGGAGAGGAAGCTGGGCGGGCGGGGCCAGGCTGGGAGGGGAAGCTGGGCGGGCAGGAACGGACTCGGGAGCGGAAGCTGGCCGGGCGGGGCCAGGATCGGGAGGGGAAGCTGGGCGGGCAGGGACGGACTCGGGAGGGGAAGCTGGGCGGGCGGGGCCGGGCTCAGGAGGAGAAGCTGGGCGGGCGGGGCCAGGCTGGGAGGGGAAGCTGGGCGGGCGGGGCAAGGCTGGGAGGGGAAGCTGGGCGGGCGGGGCCTGGCTTGGGAGGAGAAGCTGGGCGGGCGGGGCCTGGCTCATGAGGACAAGCTGGGCGGGCGGGGCCAGGCTGGGAGGGGAAGCTGGGCGGGCAGGGACGGACTCGGGAGGGGAAGCTGGCCGTGCGGGGCCTGGCTCGGTACGGGAAGCTGGGCGGGCAGGGACGGATTCGGGAGGGGAAGCTGGGCGGGCGGAGCCAAGCTGGGAGGGGAAGCTGGGCGGGCGGGGCTTGGCTCCGGAGGAGAAGCTGGGCAGGCGGGGCCAGGCTGGGAGGGGAAGCTGGGCCTGCGGGGCCTGCCTCGGGAGGGGAAGCTGGGCGGGCGGGGCCTTGCTTGGGAGGAGAAGTTGGGCGGGCGGGGCCTGGCTCATGAGGAGAAGCTGTGCAGGCGGGGCCAGGCTGGGAGGAGAAGCTGGGTGGGCGGGGCCGGGCTCGAGAGGGGAAGCTGGGAAGGCGGGGCCAGGCTCCGGAAGAGAAAGTGGGCGGGCGGGGCCAGGCTGGGAGGGGAAGCTGGGCGGGCGGGGCCAGGCTTGGGAGCAGAAGCTGGGCAGGCTGGTCCAGGCTGGGAGGAGAAGCTGGCCGGGCGGGGCCAGGCTGGGAGGGGAAGCTGGGCGGGCGGGGCCGGACTCGGGAGGGGAAGCCGGGAAGGCGGGGCCGGGCTCGGGAAGACAAAGTGGGCGGGCGGGGCCGGACTCTGGAGGGGAAGCTGGTAGAACGGGGCCAGGCTGGGAGGGGAAGCTGGGGGGGCGGGGCCAAGCTCGGAGGGGAAGGTGGTCGGGCGGGGCCTGGCTTGGGAGGAGAAGCTGGGCGGGCGGGTCCTGGATCACGAGGAGAAGCTGGGCGGGCGGGGCCACGCTGGGAGGGGAAGCTGGGCGGGCGGGGCCGGGAACGGGAGGAGAAACTGGGCGGGCGGGGCTTGGCTGTGAGGTGAAGCTGGGCGGGCAGGGACGGACTCGGGGGGGGAAGCTGGCCGGGCGGGGCCAGGCTCGGGAGGAGAAGCTAGGCGGGCGGGGCCTGGCTTGGGAGGAGAAGCTGGGCGGGCTGGGCCTGGCTTGGGAGGAGAAGCTGGGCGGGCGGGGCCTGGCTCAGGAGGAGAAGCTGGGCAGTCGGGGCCAGGCTGGGAGGAGAACCTCGGCGGGCGGAGCCGGGCTCGAGAGGGGAAGCTGGGCGGGCGGGGCCTGGCTGGGGAGGGGAAGCTGGGCGGTCGGGGCCAAGCTGGGAGGGGAAGGTGGGCGTGCGGAGCCTGGCTGGGAGGGGAAGCTGGGCGGGCGGGGCCGGGCTCGGGAGGGGAAGCTGGGCGGGCGGGGCCAGGCTGGGAGGGGAAGCAGGGCGGGCGGGGCCTGGCTGATGAGGAGAAGCTGAGCGGGCGGGGCCGGGAACGGGAGGAGAAACTGGGCGGGCGGGTCCTGGCTGGGAGGGGAAGCTGGGCGGGCAGGAACGGACTCGGAAGCGGAAGCTGGCCGGGCGGGGCCAGGATCGGGAGGGGAAGCTGGGCGGGCGGGGCCGGGCTCAGGAGGAGAAGCTGGGCGGGCGGGGCCGGGCTCAGGAGGAGAAGCTGGGCGGGCGGGGCCAGGCTGGGAGGGGAAGCTGGGCGGGCGGGGCAAGGCTGGGAGGGTGTGACGTAGTGGGGGTACTTGCTGGGCTGTGGTGACCCCTGCTGTCTGGAGCAAGACCCAGCAGGGAAAACCTCGCTAGGCAGAGGTAAGGCCAAACTTGTTGAGCCAGGGGCCAGACACCCCCCATGGAGAGGAACAAAGGAAGGTGGATGCTGCCCTGGCTGGGGGGCAGGGCTGGAAGTTGGTTAGTTGGTTGGTGGCTGTCTGTGAGGATGGAGGAGACAGCCTATGGAGAGGAGCTGGAGTTTAGGGGCCCAGTCTCCCCCCAACTCAAGGGGGCCTGAGGCATCCTAGCCCCAGTTCCTGTAACCAGATTACATCTGTGCTGCGCTGTGCTGGAGGAGCAATAAACCACCCTCAATTCCACTGGCTGGTGCAGTCTGTTTGTGCCATTTCGGGGTGCAGGAGACGGGGGACCCCCAACGCGCCGTCACACTGGTGTCAGGGGTGGGATGCACTGCACCCCGTGGATGAAGCTCCCAGCGGCGAGCGACAAGGCGCCGTAGAAGCAAGAGCCCTGGAGCCAGGCATGCTTGAGGCAGAGCGAAGCGGTTCCGGGGAATCGTGGGGCGCTGCAGCACTAGACTGGTGAGTCTGCACCGAGGGGACCAGCGGGCAGATGGCCTATGCCCGACTCTTGAAGGCAGAGCTGGTGGGGCTGTGCAGAGAGAGGGGCTTGCCTGTGCGGAAAGCAACCAAGGCCCAGCTGATTACCCAGCTGGAAGAGAATGACCAGCCACGGGGCCAGGATCTTGTCCCCAGGGGAAGCAGCCAGACCCCCCCTGAGAGTGTGTCAGGCTCAGAGAGGGGGAGGAGCGCTGGAACCCAACGGAGAGATGAGACAGCGTCTCCCGGGAGGCCTGCAAGCCGTAGCCCATCTAGGGCAGGGGCCAGCCCAGCGGAGCTGCGGCGGCTGGAGATCCAGCTGCGGATCAGGGAATTGGAAGTAGAGGACCGAGAGAAGGACCGCCAGGACCGAGAGAGGGAGCGCCAAGATCGAGAGAGGCAGCGGCAGCATGAGCTGGCCATGGCAGAGCGGAGAACCGGCGGGGCACCGGCTGCGCCAAGTGCGGATGGGCCCCAGGGTCCCAGGACTGCGAGACGCTTGGAGAGGCTCGTGGTGGCCCAATTGAAGGACATGGGCGACATAGACAGGTTCCTCAGCTCCTTTGAGAGGGCCTGTGGACTGCAACGGGTTCCCCCAGCTGACTGGCTGCAGGAGCTCATCCCCGCACTGAACCAGGAGGCGGCCGGAGTGCTCAGTCAGCTGGAGGACCTACAGCCAGGGGATTACAACCGAGTCAAGGAGGCCCTGCTGCACAAGTTCGGGCTGACCCCCGAGATGTACAGGAAGAAGTTCCGGGGGGTACAGAAAGAGCCACGGGAGACCTATGTGGACCTGGCCTCCCGCCTGGCGCAATACTGCCGCAAGTGGGTCTCGGGAGTCGGAGCCCAGACCGCAGAGGAGCTGCTCAAGCTGGTCATGATGGAGCAGTTCTATGAAGCGTGCCCACCCAAACTGAGGCTGTGGCTCAAGGACCGGAGACCAGAGAACCCCCAGGAGGCCGGGAGGCTGGCAGATGAGTTCACGGAGAGCCGGTCCGGGTGTGAACGGGAGTCCCGGAGAGAGAGGGAACCGCGCAGAGACCGGATCTCGGCTGAGCGACGGAGGGAGTCAACTACGGGGCGAGACCAAGGAACAGGTCGTCTGTGCCCCAGAGAACCAGCCAGGGCCTGGACAGAGACAGCCCAAAGCCTAACTTGCCATCGCTGTGGGCAAAAAGGCCACAAGAGGGCTCAGTGCACCAGGTCCCAGGACCGGGGACTTTCCAGGGTTAACTGGCTGGGGCGGGAGGAAGGGCAGGCTGCCCCAGAGGCAGGGGCTGGCAGGCAAACCTCAGCTCAGAGAGAGGGGAAGGATGCTCAGTGCACCTCCCCTGGGAGGTCTGATTCTCAGGAGGCGGATTTCTCCGTGTACCGGGTGGGGGCAGGACGGCCCCTGCAGAGCGAGTGCCTCATACCCCTGGAGGTGGATGGTAGGAAGGTGACGAGCTTCTGGGACACGGGGGCGGAGGTGACTCTGGCCCGATCCGACATAGTGGCCCCGGAGCGGATACTACCCCACGCGCAGCTGACCCTGAAGGGCATAGACGGGTCCCCGTTTAAGGTGCCTGTAGCCAGGGTGCATCTGAAATGGGCCAAGGAGGGCCTCAAGGAAGTGGGGGTGCACCCGCACTTGCCCACCGAGGTGCTGATGGGGAATGACCTAGAGGAGTGGCCCCATGAATCCCAGCGGGCTCTAGTCACTACCCGGAGCCAGAGCCAGCGGGGGGCTGACAATGTGGGTCCAGGGAAGGACTCCTGGCAGCGTCCTCAGGGTCCCATCCCAGTGGACACGGGGTCCAGCCAGGCTGGGACTCCGGACCTAGGCAGAGGTGGGGGACAGGTCCCGATCCCTGCCTCAGCAGCTGAATTCCAGGCTGAGGTGCAGGCAGACCCCTCCTTGCAGAGGCTGAGGGACCAGGCTGGCCTCCGTGCAGCTCAGCCCCGGGGGAGAGGTGGCCAGGAGAGATTCCTGCGGGAGCGTGGGCTCCTGTTCCGTGAATGGCTCCCCCCCAGGAAGGTGAGGGCATGGAGGGTCCAGCGGCAGCTGGTCGTCCCCCGAAAGTATCGCCTCGAGCTGCTGTATTTGGCCCACGATGTCCCCGTTGGGGGCCACCGGGGGATCCGGAGCACCCGGCTGAAGCTGCTCCAGCACTTCTATTGGCCGGGAATCTTTACAGCCGTGCAGCGGTACTGCCGGTCCTGTGACTCCTGCCAGAGGGGCGGGAAGGCCCAAGACAGGAGGAAAGCGGCTTGGGGGTCTCTACCCCAGATAGACCCTCTGGGCTTGCTGAGAGAGTTATGGGAGGGGAAGACCTCCCTGGATGGAGCTTCGGGGGTGGAAGCCGCCCTGGCTGTCCAGAGAAGGCTCACTGGGCTCATGGCCCCAGCCCGAGAGACCCTGGCCAGAGATCAAGGCCAGCGGAAGGGTGGGTGTGACCCCTGAGGACAGGCCTGTGCCAGTCGCCCTGGAGCGGGGCGGCGAGTGGACAGAGGGAAGCCAGCTCATGTGGGGCCTTGCCACGGCCGGCCTGAGTCAAGGGGAGCACCCATGACCCCAGGGCGGGTTCCCACGCAGAGGACCCGAACTTCCCTATGTCACGAGCGGAGTGACCCTGCTCAGTTCGCTCTCGGAGCGGGGAGAACTGTGACGTAGTGGGGGTACTTGCTGGGCTGTGGTGACCCCTGCTGTCTGGAGCAAGACCCAGCAGGGAAAACCTCGCTAGGCAGAGGTAAGGCCAAACTTGTTGAGCCAGGGGCCAGACACCCCCCATGGAGAGGAACAAAGGAAGGTGGATGCTGCCCTGGCTAGGGGGCAGGGCTGGAAGTTGGTTAGTTGGTTGGTGGCTGTCTGTGAGGATGGAGGAGACAGCCTAGGGAGAGGAGCTGGAGTTTAGGGGCCCAGTCTCCCCCCAACTCAAGGGGGCCTGAGGCATCCTAGCCCCAGTTCCTGTAACCAGATTACATCTGTGCTGCGCTGTGCTGGAGGAGCAATAAACCACCCTCAATTCCACTGGCTGGTGCAGTCTGTTTGTGCCATTTCGGGGTGCAGGAGACGGGGGACCCCCAACGCGCCGTCACAGAGGGGAAGCTGGGCGGGCGGGGCCTGGCTTGGGAGGAGAAGCTGGGCGGGCGGGCCCGGGAACGGGAGGAGAAACTGGGCGGGCGGAGCCTGGCTGGGAGGGGAAGCTGGGCGGGCAGAGACGGAATCGGGAGGGGAAGCTGGGCGGGCGGGGCCTGGCTGGGAGGGGAAGCTGGGCGGGCAAGAAAGGAATCGGGAGCGGAAGCTGGCAGGGCGGGGCCAGGCTGGGAGGGGAAGCTGGGCGGGCGGGGCCTGGCTCGGGAGGGGAAGCTGGGCGGGCGGGGCCAGGCTTGGGAGCAGAAGCTGGGCAGGCTGGTCCAGGCTGGGAGGAGAAGCTGGCCGGGCGGGGCTTGGCTGGGAGGGGAAGCTGGGCGGGCAGGGACGGACTCGGGGCGGGGGGGGAAGCTGGCCGGGCGGCGCCAGGCTCGGGAGGAGAAGCTGGGCGGGCGGGGCCTGGCTTGGGAGGAGAAGCTGGGCGGGCGGGGCCTTGCTTGGGAGGAGAAGCTGGGCGGGCGGGGCCTGGCTCAGGAGGAGAAGCTGGGTAGTCGGGGCCAGGCTGGGAGGAGAAGCTGGGCGGGCGGGGCCTGGCTCAGGAGGAGAAGCTGGGCGGGCGGGGCCAGGCTGGGAGGAGAAGCTGGGCGGGCGGGGCCTGGCTCAGGAGGAGAAGCTGGGCGGGCGGGGCCAGGCTGGGAGGAGAAGCTGGGTGGGCGGGGCCGGGCTCGAGAGGGGAAGCTGGGAAGGCGGGGCCGGGCTCGGGAAGAGAAAGTGGGCGGGCGGGGCCAGGCTGGGAGGGGAAGGTGGTCGGGCGGGGCCTGGGTTGGGAAGAGAAGCTGGGCGGGCGGGGCCTGGCTCATGAGGACAAGCTTAGCGGGCGGGGCCAGGCTGGGAGGGGAAGCTGGGCGGGCAGGGACGGACTCGGGAGGGGAAGCTGGCCGTGCGGGGCCTGGCTCGGTACGGGAAGCTGGGCGGGCAGGGACGGACTCGGGAGGGGAAGCTGGGCGGGCGGATCCAAGCTGGGAGGGGAAGCTGGGCGGGCGGGGCTTGGCTCCGGAGGAGAAGCTGTGCAGGCGGGGCCAGTCTGGGAGGGGAATCTGGGCCTGCGGGGCCTGCCTCGGGAGGGGAAGCTGGGCGGGCGGGGCCTGGCTCATGAGGAGAAGCTGTGCAGGCGGGACCAGGCTGGGAGGGGAAGCTGGGCGGGCGGGTCCAGGCTGGGAGGGGAAGCTGGGCGGGCAGGAACGGACTCGGGAGCGGAAGGTGGCCGGGCGTGGCCAGGATCCGGAGGGAAAGCTGGGCGGGCAGGGACGGACTCGGGAGGGGAAGCTACGCGGGCGGGGCCGGGCTCAGGAGGAGAAGCTGGGCGGGCGGGGCCTGGCTTGGGAGGAGAAGCTGGGCGGGCGGGCCCGAGAACGGGAGGAGAAACTGGGCGGGCGGACCCTGGCTGGGAGGGGAAGCTGGGCGGGCGGGGCCAGGCTGGGAGGGGAAGCTGGGCGGGCGGGGCCTGGCTTGGGAGGAGAAGCTGGGAGGGCGGGCCCGGGAACGGGAGGGGAAGCTGGGTGGGCGGGGCAAGGCTGGGAGGGGAAGCTGGGCGGGCAGGGACGGAATCGGGAGGGGAAGCTGGGCGGGCGGGGCCTGGCTGGGGAGGGGAAGCTGGGCGGGCGGGGCCTGGCTAGGGAGGGGAAGCTGGGCGGGCGGGGCCAGGCTTCGGAGCAGAAGCTGGGCAGGCTGGTCCAGGCTGGGAGGAGAAGCTGGCCGGGCGGGGCCAGGCTGGGAGGGGAAGCTGGGCGGGCGGGGCCAGGCTGGGAGGGTGTGACGTAGTGGGGGTACTTGCTGGGCTGTGGTGACCCCTGCTGTCTGGAGCAAGACCCAGCAGGGAAAACCTCGCTAGGCAGAGGTAAGGCCAAACTTGTTGAGCCAGGGGCCAGACACCCCCCATGGAGAGGAACAAAGGAAGGTGGATGCTGCCCTGGCTGGGGGGCAGGGCTGGAAGTTGGTTAGTTGGTTGGTGGCTGTCTGTGAGGATGGAGGAGACAGCCTAGGGAGAGGAGCTGGAGTTTAGGGGCCCAGTCTCCCCCCAACTCAAGGGGGCCTGAGGCATCCTAGCCCCAGTTCCTGTAACCAGATTACATCTGTGCTGCGCTGTGCTGGAGGAGCAATAAACCACCCTCAATTCCACTGGCTGGTGCAGTCTGTTTGTGCCATTTCGGGGTGCAGGAGACGGGGGACCCCCAACGCGCCGTCACACTGGTGTCAGGGGTGGGATGCACTGCACCCCGTGGATGAAGCTCCCAGCGGCGAGCGACAAGGCGCCGTAGAAGCAAGAGCCCTGGAGCCAGGCATGCTTGAGGCAGAGCGAAGCGGTTCCGGGGAATCGTGGGGCGCTGCAGCACTAGACTGGTGAGTCTGCACCGAGGGGACCAGCGGGCAGATGGCCTATGCCCGACTCTTGAAGGCAGAGCTGGTGGGGCTGTGCAGAGAGAGGGGCTTGCCTGTGCGGAAAGCAACCAAGGCCCAGCTGATTACCCAGCTGGAAGAGAATGACCAGCCACGGGGCCAGGATCTTGTCCCCAGGGGAAGCAGCCAGACCCCCCCTGAGAGTGTGTCAGGCTCAGAGAGGGGGAGGAGCGCTGGAACCCAACGGAGAGATGAGACAGCGTCTCCCGGGAGGCCTGCAAGCCGTAGCCCATCTAGGGCAGGGGCCAGCCCAGCGGAGCTGCGGCGGCTGGAGATCCAGCTGCGGATCAGGGAATTGGAAGTAGAGGACCGAGAGAAGGACCGCCAGGACCGAGAGAGGGAGCGCCAAGATCGAGAGAGGCAGCGGCAGCATGAGCTGGCCATGGCAGAGCGGAGAACCGGCGGGGCACCGGCTGCGCCAAGTGCGGATGGGCCCCAGGGTCCCAGGACTGCGAGACGCTTGGAGAGGCTCGTGGTGGCCCAATTGAAGGACATGGGCGACATAGACAGGTTCCTCAGCTCCTTTGAGAGGGCCTGTGGACTGCAACGGGTTCCCCCAGCTGACTGGCTGCAGGAGCTCATCCCCGCACTGAACCAGGAGGCGGCCGGAGTGCTCAGTCAGCTGGAGGACCTACAGCCAGGGGATTACAACCGAGTCAAGGAGGCCCTGCTGCACAAGTTCGGGCTGACCCCCGAGATGTACAGGAAGAAGTTCCGGGGGGTACAGAAAGAGCCACGGGAGACCTATGTGGACCTGGCCTCCCGCCTGGCGCAATACTGCCGCAAGTGGGTCTCTGGAGTCGGAGCCCAGACCGCAGAGGAGCTGCTCAAGCTGGTCATGATGGAGCAGTTCTATGAAGCGTGCCCACCCAAACTGAGGCTGTGGCTCAAGGACCGGAGACCAGAGAACCCCCAGGAGGCCGGGAGGCTGGCAGATGAGTTCACGGAGAGCCGGTCCGGGTGTGAACGGGAGTCCCGGAGAGAGAGGGAACCGCGCAGAGACCGGATCTCGGCTGAGCGACGGAGGGAGTCAACTACGGGGCGAGACCAAGGAACAGGTCGTCTGTGCCCCAGAGAACCAGCCAGGGCCTGGACAGAGACAGCCCAAAGCCTAACTTGCCATCGCTGTGGGCAAAAAGGCCACAAGAGGGCTCAGTGCACCAGGTCCCAGGACCGGGGACTTTCCAGGGTTAACTGGCTGGGGCGGGAGGAAGGGCAGGCTGCCCCAGAGGCAGGGGCTGGCAGGCAAACCTCAGCTCAGAGAGAGGGGAAGGATGCTCAGTGCACCTCCCCTGGGAGGTCTGATTCTCAGGAGGCGGATTTCTCCGTGTACCGGGTGGGGGCAGGACGGCCCCTGCAGAGCGAGTGCCTCATACCCCTGGAGGTGGATGGTAGGAAGGTGACGAGCTTCTGGGACACGGGGGCGGAGGTGACTCTGGCCCGATCCGACATAGTGGCCCCGGAGCGGATACTACCCCACGCGCAGCTGACCCTGAAGGGCATAGACGGGTCCCCGTTTAAGGTGCCTGTAGCCAGGGTGCATCTGAAATGGGCCAAGGAGGGCCTCAAGGAAGTGGGGGTGCACCCGCACTTGCCCACCGAGGTGCTGATGGGGAATGACCTAGAGGAGTGGCCCCATGAATCCCAGCGGGCTCTAGTCACTACCCGGAGCCAGAGCCAGCGGGGGGCTGACAATGTGGGTCCAGGGAAGGACTCCTGGCAGCGTCCTCAGGGTCCCATCCCAGTGGACACGGGGTCCAGCCAGGCTGGGACTCCGGACCTAGGCAGAGGTGGGGGACAGGTCCCGATCCCTGCCTCAGCAGCTGAATTCCAGGCTGAGGTGCAGGCAGACCCCTCCTTGCAGAGGCTGAGGGACCAGGCTGGCCTCCGTGCAGCTCAGCCCCGGGGGAGAGGTGGCCAGGAGAGATTCCTGCGGGAGCGTGGGCTCCTGTTCCGTGAATGGCTCCCCCCAGGAAGGTGAGGGCATGGAGGGTCCAGCGGCAGCTGGTCGTCCCCCGAAAGTATCGCCTCGAGCTGCTGTATTTGGCCCACGATGTCCCCGTTGGGGGCCACCGGGGGATCCGGAGCACCCGGCTGAAGCTGCTCCAGCACTTCTATTGGCCGGGAATCTTTACAGCCGTGCAGCGGTACTGCCGGTCCTGTGACTCCTGCCAGAGGGGCGGGAAGGCCCAAGACAGGAGGAAAGCGGCTTGGGGGTCTCTACCCCAGATAGACCCTCTGGGCTTGCTGAGAGAGTTATGGGAGGGGAAGACCTCCCTGGATGGAGCTTCGGGGGTGGAAGCCGCCCTGGCTGTCCAGAGAAGGCTCACTGGGCTCATGGCCCCAGCCCGAGAGACCCTGGCCAGAGATCAAGGCCAGCGGAAGGGTGGGTGTGACCCCTGAGGACAGGCCTGTGCCAGTCGCCCTGGAGCGGGGCGGCGAGTGGACAGAGGGAAGCCAGCTCATGTGGGGCCTTGCCACGGCCGGCCTGAGTCAAGGGGAGCACCCATGACCCCAGGGCGGGTTCCCACGCAGAGGACCCGAACTTCCCTATGTCACGAGCGGAGTGACCCTGCTCAGTTCGCTCTCGGAGCGGGGAGAACTGTGACGTAGTGGGGGTACTTGCTGGGCTGTGGTGACCCCTGCTGTCTGGAGCAAGACCCAGCAGGGAAAACCTCGCTAGGCAGAGGTAAGGCCAAACTTGTTGAGCCAGGGGCCAGACACCCCCCATGGAGAGGAACAAAGGAAGGTGGATGCTGCCCTGGCTAGGGGGCAGGGCTGGAAGTTGGTTAGTTGGTTGGTGGCTGTCTGTGAGGATGGAGGAGACAGCCTAGGGAGAGGAGCTGGAGTTTAGGGGCCCAGTCTCCCCCCAACTCAAGGGGGCCTGAGGCATCCTAGCCCCAGTTCCTGTAACCAGATTACATCTGTGCTGCGCTGTGCTGGAGGAGCAATAAACCACCCTCAATTCCACTGGCTGGTGCAGTCTGTTTGTGCCATTTCGGGGTGCAGGAGACGGGGGACCCCCAACGCGCCGTCACAGAGGGGAAGCTGGGCGGGCGGGGCCTGGCTTGGGAGGAGAAGCTGGGCGGGCGGGCCCGGGAACGGGAGGAGAAACTGGGCGGGCGGAGCCTGGCTGGGAGGGGAAGCTGGGCGGGCAGAGACGGAATCGGGAGGGGAAGCTGGGCGGGCGGGGCCTGGCTGGGAGGGGAAGCTGGGCGGGCAAGAAAGGAATCGGGAGCGGAAGCTGGCAGGGCGGGGCCAGGCTGGGAGGGGAAGCTGGGCGGGCGGGGCCTGGCTCGGGAGGGGAAGCTGGGCGGGCGGGGCCAGGCTTGGGAGCAGAAGCTGGGCAGGCTGGTCCAGGCTGGGAGGAGAAGCTGGCCGGGCGGGGCTTGGCTGGGAGGGGAAGCTGGGCGGGCAGGGACGGACTCGGGGGGGGGGGGGGGAAGCTGGCCGGGCGGCGCCAGGCTCGGGAGGAGAAGCTGGGCGGGCGGGGCCTGGCTTGGGAGGAGAAGCTGGGCGGGCGGGGCCTTGCTTGGGAGGAGAAGCTGGGCGGGCGGGGCCTGGCTCAGGAGGAGAAGCTGGGTAGTCGGGGCCAGGCTGGGAGGAGAAGCTGGGCGGGCGGGGCCTGGCTCAGGAGGAGAAGCTGGGCGGGCGGGGCCAGGCTGGGAGGAGAAGCTGGGCGGGCGGGGCCTGGCTCAGGAGGAGAAGCTGGGCGGGCGGGGCCAGGCTGGGAGGAGAAGCTGGGTGGGCGGGGCCGGGCTCGAGAGGGGAAGCTGGGAAGGCGGGGCCGGGCTCGGGAAGAGAAAGTGGGCGGGCGGGGCCAGGCTGGGAGGGGAAGGTGGTCGGGCGGGGCCTGGGTTGGGAAGAGAAGCTGGGCGGGCGGGGCCTGGCTCATGAGGACAAGCTGAGCGGGCGGGGCCAGGCTGGGAGGGGAAGCTGGGCGGGCAGGGACGGACTCGGGAGGGGAAGCTGGCCGTGCGGGGCCTGGCTCGGTACGGGAAGCTGGGCGGGCAGGGACGGACTCGGGAGGGGAAGCTGGGCGGGCGGATCCAAGCTGGGAGGGGAAGCTGGGCGGGCGGGGCTTGGCTCCGGAGGAGAAGCTGTGCAGGCGGGGCCAGTCTGGGAGGGGAATCTGGGCCTGCGGGGCCTGCCTCGGGAGGGGAAGCTGGGCGGGCGGGGCCTGGCTCATGAGGAGAAGCTGTGCGGGCGGGACCAGGCTGGGAGGGGAAGCTGGGCGGGCGGGTCCAGGCTGGGAGGGGAAGCTGGGCGGGCAGGAACGGACTCGGGAGCGGAAGGTGGCCGGGCGTGGCCAGGATCCGGAGGGAAAGCTGGGCGGGCAGGGACGGACTCGGGAGGGGAAGCTACGCGGGCGGGGCCGGGCTCAGGAGGAGAAGCTGGGCGGGCGGGGCCTGGCTTGGGAGGAGAAGCTGGGCGGGCGGGCCCGAGAACGGGAGGAGAAACTGGGCGGGCGGACCCTGGCTGGGAGGGGAAGCTGGGCGGGCGGGGCCAGGCTGGGAGGGGAAGCTGGGCGGGCGGGGCCTGGCTTGGGAGGAGAAGCTGGGAGGGCGGGCCCGGGAACGGGAGGGGAAGCTGGGTGGGCGGGGCAAGGCTGGGAGGGGAAGCTGGGCGGGCAGGGACGGAATCGGGAGGGGAAGATGGGCGGGCGGGGCCAGGCTGGGAGGAGAAGCTGAGCGGGCGGGGCCAGACTCGGGAGGGGAAGCTGGGCGGTCGGGGCCTGGCTGGGGAGGGGAAGCTGGGCGGGCGGGGCCTGGCTAGGGAGGGGAAGCTGGGCGGGCGGGGCCAGGCTGGGAAGGGAAGCTGGGCAGGCGGGGCCTGGCTTGAGAGGAGAAGCTGGGCGGGCGGGGCCGGGAACGGGAGGAGAAACTGGGCGGGCGGGGCCTGGCTGGGAGGGGAAGCTGGTCGGGCAGGGACGGACTCGGGGGGAAGCTGGCCGGGCGGGGCCAGGCTCGGGAGGAGAAGCTGGGCGGGCGGGGCCTGGCTTGGGAGGAGAAGCTGGGCGGGCGGGGCCTGGCTTGGGAGGAGAAGCTGGGCGGGCGGGGCCTGGCTCAGGAGGAGAAGCTGGGCAGTCGGGGCCAGGCTGGGAGGAGAAGCTGGGCGGGCGGGGCGTGGCTCACGAGGAGAAGCTGCGTGGTTGGGCCAGGCTGGGAGGGGAAGCTCGGCGGGCGGGGTCAGGCTGGGAGGGGAAGCTGGGAGGGTGGGGCCAGGCTGGGAAGGGAAGCTGGGCAGGCGGGGCCTGGCTTGAGAGGAGAAGCTGGGCGGGCGGGGCCTGGCTTGGGAGGAGAAGCTGTGTGAGCGGGTCCTGGCTCACGACGAGAAGCTGGGCGGGCGGGGCCAGGCTGGGAGGGGAAGCTGGGAGGGTGGGGCCAGGCTGGGAAGGGAAGCTGGGCAGGCGGGGCCTGGCTTGAGAGGGGAAGCTGGGAGGGTGGGGCCAGGCTGGGAAGGGAAGCTGGGCAGGCGGGGCCTGGCTTGAGAGGAGAAGCTGGGCGGGCGGGGCCGGGAACGGGAGGAGAAACTGGGCGGGCGGGGCCTGGCTGGGAGGGGAAGCTGGTCGGGCAGGGACGGACTCGGGGGGAAGCTGGCCGGGCGGGGCCAGGCTCGGGAGGAGAAGCTGGGCGGGCGGGGCCTGGCTTGGGAGGAGAAGCTGGGCGGGCGGGGCCTGGCTTGGGAGGAGAAGCTGGGCGGGCGGGGCCTGGCTCAGGAGGAGAAGCTGGGCAGTCGGGGCCAGGCTGGGAGGAGAAGCTGGGCGGGCGGGGCCGGACTCGGGAGGGGAAGCCGGGAAGGCGGGGCCGGGCTCGGGAAGACAAAGTGGGCGGGCGGGGCCGGACTCGGGAGGGGAAACTGGTCGAGCGGGGCCAGGCTGGGAGGGGAAGCTGCGGGGGCGGGGTGTGACGGCGTGTTGGGGGTTCCCCGTCTCCTGCACCCCGAGATGTCACAAACAGACTGCACCAGCCAGTGGAATAGAGGAAGTTTATTGCCTCTCCAGGATACAGCACAGCACAGATGTAGTCTGGTCACAGAACTGGGCTAGGATGCCTCAGGCCCCCTTGAGTTGGGGGGAGACTGGGCCCCTAAACTCCAGCTCCTCTCCCTAGGCTGTCTCCTCCATGCTCTCCCACAGTAACAACTAAATTCCCTTGCAGCCCTGCCCCCCAGTCCAGGGCAGCATTCACCTTCCTTTGTTCCTCTCCATGGGGGGTGTCTGGCCACTGGTTCGACAAGTTTGGCCTTATCTCTGCCTAGCGAGATTTTCCCTGCTGGGTCTTGCTCCAGACAGCAGGGGTCACCACAGCCCAGCAAGTACCCCCACTACGTCACAGTTCTCCCCCCTCCGAGAGCGAACTGAGCAGGGTCACTCCGCTCGTGACCTGGGGAAGTTCGGGCCCCTCGCTACGGGACAGCGCGTCAGCGATGATGTTGGCGCTCCCCTTGACGTGGATCACTTCCATGTCGTAGTCCTGCAGGAGCAGGCTCCACCGCAGCAGCTTGGCGTTCGTCCCTTTCATCTGGTGCAGCCAGGTCAGGGGGCAGTGGTCGGTGAACACCGTGAAACGCCGGCCAAACAGGTACGGCTGCAGCTTTTGCAGGGCCCACACCATGGCCAGGCATTCCCTCTCTACGGTCGCGTAGCTCCGCTCCCGGGGCAGCAGCTTCCTGCTCAGGTACACGATGGGGTGACGTTCCCCTTTCTCGTCCGCCTGCATCAGCACCGCCCCCAGCCCGGTGTCCGAGGCGTCAGTAAACACGATAAAGGGCTTGTCGAAGTCTGGGTTTACCAGCACTGGGGCCTTGGCCAGGGCTTCCTTCAGTGCACAGAGAGCCCTCTGGCACTGCTCCGTCCAGACCACCCTGTCGGGCCTCCCCTTCCTGCACAGCTCTGTGATCGGGGCAGCGATGGAGCTGAAGTTGGGCACAAACCTCCGGTAGTACCCCGCCATCCCAATGAAAGCCTGGACCTGCTTCTTGGTCTGGGGCACAGGCCAGTCCCGGATGGCCTCCACTTTGGCCGGCTCTGGCTTCAAGCAGCCGCTCCCCACCTTATGGCCCAGGTAGGACACTTCGGCCATTCCAACCTTGCACTTCCCAGCCTTTACGGTCAGCCCAGCCTCCCTCAGCCGATCCAGTACCTGGCTGACCTGGGCCACGTGGTCCTCCCAGGACTGGCTGAAGACGCAGATGTCATCGATGTACGCTAGGGCACAGTTCTCCATTCCCCTCAGCAGCTGGTCCACCAGGCGCTGGAAGGTGGCCGGCGCCCCTTTGAGGCCAAAGGGTAGGACCAGGAACTCATAGAGCCCCAGCGGCGTGATGAAAGCCGATTTCAGTCTGGCCTCCTGGTCTAGCGGCACCTGCCAGTAGCCCTTGGTGAGGTCCAGGGTGGTGAGATAGCGAGCTCCCCCCAGCTTGTCCAGGAGCTCGTCGGGCCTTGGCATCGGGTAGGCGTCGGACACCGTGATGGCGTTGAGCTTCCGGTAGTCCACGCAGAACCGGATCGACCCGTCCTTCTTGGGAACCAGCACCACGGGAGAGGCCCAGGGGCTGGAGGACGGCTGGATCACCCCCAGGGCCAACATGTCCTGGACCTCTCTCTCCAGGTCCTGGGCTGTTTTCCCTGTGACTCTGAATGGGGAGCAGCGCACCGGGGGGTGAGTGCCCGTCTGCACCCGGTGGACAGCCAGGTTGGTAAGACCCGGCTTGTTGGAGAACAGCTGCTGGTGGGAGCGCAGCACCTCCCGGATCTCGGCCTGCTGGGCCGGGGTGAGCTGGTCCGAGAGGGAAATTGACTCCAGCGAAGAGTCCTCTCCGGTCCCAGGGAACAGGCCCACCAGGGGATCCTCCCCCTGCTCCTCCCAGGGCTTACACACGGCCAGCACCAAGTTCTCCCTGTCCCAGTACGGCTTCATCATGTTAACATGATATACCCGCTGGCCGCGCGTCCGGCCCGTCAGCTCCACCACGTAGTTCACCTCGTTCAGCTGCTTAACCACCTTGAAGGGGCCGTCCCAGGCGGCTTGCAGCTTGTTCTTCCGCACGGGGATCAGGACCATCACCTGGTCCCCGGTAGCGTAGGCGCGGGCCCGTGCATTGCGGTCGTACCAGACCTTCTGCTTCCTCTGGGCCCTGCTCAGGTTCTCTCTGGCCAGGCCCATGAGCTCGGCAAGTCTTTCCCGGAATGTCAGGACGTATTCCACGACCGGCTCACCCTCCGGGGAGACCTTCCCCTCCCACTCGTCTTTCAATAAGTCCAGGGGGCCCCTCACTCGCCTCCCATATAACAGCTCGAACGGCGAGAACCCCGTGGACTCCTGGGGCACTTCCCTGTACGCAAACAGCAGGTGGGGTAGGTACTTGTCCCAGTCCTGCGGGTGTTTGTGCATAAAGGTCCGTAGCATCTGCTTCAGAGTCCCATTGAACCTCTCCACCAACCCGTTGGTCTGGGGGTGATACGCCGAGGCCCAGGTGTGTTGCACCCCACTCTTCTCCCACAAGCACCGGAGCAGGGCCGACATGAAGTTGGATCCCTGGTCCGTGAGAACCTCCTGGGGAAACCCCACCCTGCTGAAAATGGTCAGCAGTGCGTCTGCCACCGTGTCTGCCTCGATGGAGGGCAGGGCCACGGCCTCGGGGTAGCGGGTGGCAAAGTCCACCACCACCAGGATGTATTTCTTCCCCGTCCGGGTCGCTCTGTTGAAGGGCCCCACAATATCCATCGCCACCTTCTGGAAAGGCTCCTCTATGATGGGCAGGGGTCTCAATGCAGCTTTCCTCCTGTCTTGGGCCTTCCCCACTCGTTGGCAGGAGTCGCAGGACCGGCAGTACCGCTGGACAGCTGCAAACATCCCCGGCCAATAGAAGTTTTGGAGCAGCCTCAGCCGCGTGCGCCGGATCCCCTGGTGTCCCGAGAACGGGATGTCATGGGCCAGGTGTAGCAGCTTGCGGCGATACCTTTGGGGAACCACCAGCTGCCGCTGGAGCCCCCACTTGCCTACCGTCCCGGGGGAAAGCCATTCCCGGTACAGAAATCCCCTCTCCCACCGGAACTTCTCCTGGCAATCTCCTCCTAGGGGTTGAGCGGCACCCAGGTCAGCCCGGTCCCTCAGGGCCTGCAAGGAGGGATCCGCTCGCACCTCCGCCTGGAATTCAGCGGCTGGGGCTGGGACAGGGCCGTGGTTCCCCCCACTGCCTAGGTCCAACTCTAGGTCTGCTGGGACGGGGCCCTGGGCCCCCTGTTGGGGAACCTCCTCGAGTTCCGGGCCGCAAGCCCCTCGCTTGCTCTGGCTACGGGTGGTGACCAGCGTCCTGTGGGGTCCGTCTGGCCACTCCTCTAGGTCACTCCCCATTAGCACGTCGGTGGGCAAGTGTGGGTGCACCCCCACTTCCTTGGGGCCCTCCTTGGCCTCCCATTTCAGATGCACCCTGGCTACAGGTACCTCAAAGGGGGTGCCGCCTATGCCCCTCAGTGTCAGCTGAGTGTCGGGTAGCATACGGTCTGGGGCCACTATGTCGGGCCGGGCCAGCGTCACCTCCGCCCCCGTGTCCCAGAAACCCGTCACCTTCCTGCCGTCCACCTCCAGGGGTACGAGGCAGTCCCTCCGTAGGGGCCGCCCCGCCCCCACCCGGTGCATGGATAAATCTGTCTCCCGAGGGTCAGACCTCCCAGGGGAGGTGCACTGAGCATCCTTCCCCTCTCTCTGAGCTGAGGTTTGCCGGCCAGCCCCTGCCACTGGGGCAGCCTGCCCTTCCTCCCGCCCCAGCCAGTTAACCCTGGAACGTCCCAGGTCATGGGACCTGTTCTTGCGCCTGGTGCATTGAGCCCTCTTGTGGCCTCGTTGCCCACAGCGATGGCAAGTTAGGTTCTGTGGGCCCATTCGGGTCGGCTCTGCCCGGGCCCTGGCTGGTTTTCTGGGGTATCGACGACTGGTCCTGGTCCCTGGGGCTCGCCTCGGAGGTGTCTCTCTCCGTTGCTCCGCCGAGAACCGGTCTCTGCGCGATTCTCTTTCTCTCCGGGACTCCCGTTCACCCCCGGACCGGCTCTCCGTGAACTCATCCGCCAGTCTCCCGGCCTCCTGGGGGTTCTCTGGTCTCCGGTCCTTGAGCCACAGCCTCAGTTTGGGTGGGCACGCTTCATAGAACTGCTCCATCATGACCAGCTTGAGCAGCTTCTCTGCGGTCTGGGCTCCGACTCCCGAGACCCACTTGCGGCAGTATTGCGCCAGGCGGGAGGCCAGGTCCACATAGGTCTCCCGTGGCCCTTTCTGTACCCCCCGGAACTTCTTCCTGTACATCTCGGGGGTCAGCCCGAACTTGTGCAGCAGGGCCTCCTTGACTCGGTTGTAATCCCCTGGCTGTAGGTCCTCCAGCTGACTGAGCACTCCGGCCGCCTCCTGGTTCAGTGCGGGGACGAGCTCCTGCAGCCAGTCAGCTGGGGGGACCTGTTGCAGCCCACAGGCCCTCTCAAAGGAGCTGAGGAACCCGTCTATGTCGCCCACGTCCTTCAATTGGGCCACCATGAGCCTCTCCAAGCGCCTGGCATCCCCGGGACTCTGGGGCCCATCCACTCTTGGCGCAGCCGGGGCCCCGCAGGTTCTCCGCTCTGCCATGGCCAGCTCATGCTGTCGCTGCCTCTCTCGGTCCTGGCGCTCCTTCTCTCGGTCCTGTACTTCCAATTCCTTCATCCGCAGCTGGATCTCCAGCCGCCGCAGCTCCGCTGGGCTGGCCCCTGCCCTAGATGGGCTACGGCTTGCAGGCCTCCCGGGAGACGCTGTCTCATCTCTCCGGTGGGTCCCAGCGCTCCTCCCCCTCTCTGAGCCTGACACACTCTCAGGGGGGGTCTGGCTGCTTCCCCTGGGGACAAGATCCTGGCCCCGTGGCTGGTCATTCTCTTCCAGCTGGGTAATCAGCTGGGCCTTGGTTGCTTTCCGCACCGGCAAGCCCCTCTCTCTGCACAGCCCCACCAGCTCTGCCTTCAAGAGTCGGGCGTAGGCCATCTGCCCGCTGGGCCCCTCGGTGCAGACTCACCAGTCTAGTGCTGCAGCGCCCCACGATTCCCAGGAACCGCTTCGCTCTGTCTCCAGCACGCCTGGCTCCAGGGCTCTTGCTTCTACAGCGCCTTGTCGCTCACCGCTGGGAGCTCCATCCACGGGGTGCAGTGCATCCCACTCCTGACACCAGTGTGACGGCGTGTTGGGGGTTCCCCGTCTCCTGCACCCCGAGATGTCACAAACAGACTGCACCAGCCAGTGGAATAGAGGAAGTTTATTGCCTCTCCAGGATACAGCACAGCACAGATGTAGTCTGGTCACAGAACTGGGCTAGGATGCCTCAGGCCCCCTTGAGTTGGGGGGAGACTGGGCCCCTAAACTCCAGCTCCTCTCCCTAGGCTGTCTCCTCCATGCTCTCCCACAGTAACAACTAAATTCCCTTGCAGCCCTGCCCCCCAGTCCAGGGCAGCATTCACCTTCCTTTGTTCCTCTCCATGGGGGGTGTCTGGCCACTGGTTCGACAAGTTTGGCCTTATCTCTGCCTAGCGAGATTTTCCCTGCTGGGTCTTGCTCCAGACAGCAGGGGTCACCACAGCCCAGCAAGTACCCCCACTACGTCACACGGGGCCAAGCTGGGAGGTGAAGGTGGTCGGGCGGGGCCTGGCTTGGGAGGAGAAGCTGGGCGGGCGGGGCCTGGCTCATGAGGAGAAGCTTGGCGGGCGGGGCCATGCTGGGAGGGGAAGCTCGGCGGGCGGGGTCAGGCTGGGAGGAGAAGCTGGGCGGGCGGGGCCTGGCTTGGGAGGAGAAGCTGTGTGGGCGGGTCCTGGCTCACGACGAGAAGCTGGGCGGGCGGGGCCAGGCTGGGAGGGGAAGCTGGGAGGGTGGGGCCAGGCTGGGAAGGGAAGCTGGGCAGGCGGGGCCTGGCTTGAGAGGAGAAGCTGGGCGGGCGGGGCCGGGAACGGGAGGAGAAACTGGGCGGGCGGGGCCTGGCTGGGAGGGGAAGCTGGTCGGGCAGGGCCGGACTCGGGGGGGAAGCTGGCCGGGCGGGGCCAGGCTCGGGAGGAGAAGCTGGGCGGGCGGGGCCTGGCTTGGGAGGAGAAGCTGGGCGGGCGGGGCCTGGCTTGGGAGGAGAAGCTGGGCGGGCGGGGCCTGGCTCAGGAGGAGAAGCTGGGCAGTCGGGGCCAGGCTGGGAGGAGAAGCTGGGCGGGCGGGGCCTGGCTTGGGAGGAGAAGCTGTGTGAGCGAGTCCTGGCTCACGACGAGAAGCTGGGCGGGCGGGGCCAGGCTGGGAGGGGAAGCTGGGAGGGTGGGGCCAGGCTGGGAAGGGAAGCTGGGCAGGCGGGGCCTGGCTTGAGAGGAGAAGCTGGGCGGGCGGGGCCGGGAACGGGAGGAGAAACTGGGCGGGCGGGGCCTGGCTGGGAGGGGAAGCTGGTCGGGCAGGGACGGACTCGGGGGGGAAGCTGGCCGGGCGGGGCCAGGCTCGGGAGGAGAAGCTGGGCGGGCGGGGCCTGGCTTGGGAGGAGAAGCTGGGCGGGCGGGGCCTGGCTTGGGAGGAGAAGCTGGGCGGGCGGGGCCTGGCTCAGGAGGAGAAGCTGGGCAGTCGGGGCCAGGCTGGGAGGAGAACCTCGGCGGGCGGAGCCTGGCTTGGGAGGAGAAGCTGGGCGGGCGGGGCCTGGCTCAGGAGGAGAAGCTGGGCGGGCGGGGCCAGGCTGGGAGGGGAAGCTGGGCGCGCGGGGCCGGACTCGGGAGGGGAAGCTCGGCGGGCGGGGCCAGGCTGGGAGGAGAAGCTGGGTGGGCGGGGCCGGGCTCGAGAGGGGAAGCTGGGAAGGCGGGGCCGGGCTCGGGAAGAGAAAGTGGGCGGGCGGGGCCAGGCTGGGAGGGGAAGCTGGGCGGGCGGGACCAGGCTGGGAGGGGAAGCTGGGCAGGCGGGGCCTGGCTTGGGAGGAGAAGCTGGGCGGGCGGGGCCGGGAACGGGAGGAGAAACTGGGCGGGCGGGGCCTGGCTGGGAGGGGAAGCTGGGCGGGCAGGGACGGACTCGGGAGGGGAAGCTGGCCGTGCGGGGCCTGGCTCGGTAGGGGAAGCTGGGCGGGCAGGGACGGACTCGGGAGGGGAAGCTGGGCGGGCGGGGTCAAGCTGGGAGGGGTAGCTGGGCGGGCGGGGCTTGGCTCCGGAGGAGAAGCTGGGCAGGCGTGGCCAGGCTGGGAGGGGAAGCTGGGCGTGCAGGGCCTGCCTCGGGAGGGGAACCTGGGCGGGCGGGGCCTTGCTTGGGAGGAGAAGTTGGGCGGGCGGGGCCTGGCTCATGAGGACAAGTGGTGCAGGCGGGGCCAGGCTGGGAGGGGAAGCTGGGCGGGCAGGAACGGACTCGGGAGCGGAAGCTGGCCGGGCGGGGCCAGGATCGGCAGGGGAAGCTGGGCGGGCAGGGACGGACTCGGGAGGGGAAGCTGGGCGGGCGGGGCCGGGCTCAGGAGGAGAAGCTGGGCGGGCGGGGCCAAGCTGGGAGGGGAAGCTGGGCTGGCGGGGCTTGGCTCCGGAGGAGAAGCTGGGCAGGCGGGGCCAGGCTGGGAGGGGAAGCTGGGCGTGCGGGGCCTGCCTCGGGAGGGGAACCTGGGCGGGCGGGGCCTGGCTCATGAGGAGAAGTGGTGCAGGCGGGGCCAGGCTGGGAGGGGAAGCTGGGCGGGCAGGAACGGACTCGGGAGCGGAAGCTGGCCGGGCGGGGCCAGGATCGGGAGGGGAAGCTGGGCGGGCAGGGACGGACTCGGGAGGGGAAGCTGGGCGGGCGGGGCCGGGCTCAGGAGGAGAAGCTGGGCGGGCGGGGCCAAGCTGGGAGGGGAAGCTGGGCGGGCGGGGCTTGGCTCCGGAGGAGAAGCTGGGCAGGCGGGGCCAGGCTGGGAGGGGAAGCTGGGCGTGCGGGGCCTGCCTCGGGAGGGGAACCTGGGCGGGCGGGGCCTGGCTCATGAGGAGAAGTGGTGCAGGCGAGGCCAGGCTGGGAGGGGAAGCTGGGCGGGCAGGAACGGACTCGGGAGCGGAAGCTGGCCGGGCGGGGCCAGGATCGGGAGGGGAAGCTGGGCGGGCAGGGACGGACTCGGGAGGGGAAGCTGGGCGGGCGGGGCCGAGCTCAGGAGGAGAAGCTGGGAGGGCGGGGCCAGGCTGGGAGGGGAAGCTGGGCGGGCGGGGCAAGGCTGGGAGGGGAAGCTGGGCGGGCGGGGCCTGGCTTGGGAGGAGAAGCTGGGCGGGCGGGCCCGGGAACGGGAGGAGAAACTGGGCGGGCGGAGCCTGGCTGGGAGGGGAAGCTGGGCGGGCAGAGACGGAATCGGGAGGGGAAGCTGGCCGGGCGGGGCCTGGCTGGGAGGGGAAGCTGGGCGGGAGGAACGGACTCGGGAGCGGAAGCTGGCCGGGCGGGGCCAGGCTGGGAGGGGAAGCTGGGCGGGCGGGGCCTGGTTCGGGAGGGGAAGCTGGGCGGGCGGGGCCAGGCTTGGGAGCAGAAGCTGGGCAGGCTGGTCCAGGCTGGGAGGAGAAGCTGGCCGGGCGGGGCCAGGCTGGGAGGGGAAGCTGGGCGGGCGGGGCCGGACTCGGGAGGGGAAGCCGGGAAGGCGGGGCCGGGCTCGGGAAGACAAAGTGGGCGGGCGGGGCCGGACTCGGGAGGGGAAACTGGTCGAGCGGGGCCAGGCTGGGAGGGGAAGCTGCGGGGGCGGGGCCAAGCTGGGAGGTGAAGGTGGTCGGGCGGGGCCTGGCTTGGGAGGAGAAGCTGGGCGGGCGGGGCCTGGCTCATGAGGAGAAGCTTGGCGGGCGGGGCCATGCTGGGAGGGGAAGCTCGGCGGGCGGGGTCAGGCTGGGAGGAGAAGCTGGGCGGGCGGGGCCTGGCTTGGGAGGAGAAGCTGTGTGAGCGGGTCCTGGCTCACGACGAGAAGCCGGGCGGGCGGGGCCAGGCTGGGAGGGGAAGCTGGGAGGGTGGGGCCAGGCTGGGAAGGGAAGCTGGGCAGGCGGGGCCTGGCTTGAGAGGAGAAGCTGGGCGGGCGGGGCCTGGCTGGGAGGGGAAGCTGGTCGGGCGGGGCCGGGCTGGGGGGGAAGCTGGCCGGGCGGGGCCAGGCTCGGGAGGAGAAGCTGGGCGGGCGGGGCCTGGCTTGGGAGGAGAAGCTGGGCGGGCGGGGCCTGGCTCAGGAGGAGAAGCTGGGCAGTCGGGCCAGGCTGGGAGGAGAACCTCGGCGGGCGGAGCCTGGCTTGGGAGGAGAAGCTGGGCGGGCGGGGCCTGGCTCAGGAGGAGAAGCCGGGCGGGCGGGGCCAGGCTGGGAGGGGAAGCTGGGAGGGTGGGGCCAGGCTGGGAAGGGAAGCTGGGCAGGCGGGGCCTGGCTTGAGAGGAGAAGCTGGGCGGGCGGGGCCGGGAACGGGAGGAGAAACTGGGCGGGCGGGGCCTGGCTGGGAGGGGAAGCTGGTCGGGCAGGGACGGGCTCGGGGGGGAAGCTGGCCGGGCGGGGCCAGGCTCGGGAGGAGAAGCTGGGCGGGCGGGGCCTGGCTTGGGAGGAGAAGCTGGGCGGGCGGGGCCTGGCTTGGGAGGAGAAGCTGGGCGGGCGGGGCCTGGCTCAGGAGGAGAAGCTGGGCAGTCGGGGCCAGGCTGGGAGGAGAACCTCGGCGGGCGGAGCCTGGCTTGGGAGGAGAAGCTGGGCGGGCGGGGCCTGGCTCAGGAGGAGAAGCTGGGCGGGCGGGGCCAGGCTGGGAGGGGAAGCTGGGCGCGCGGGGCCGGACTCGGGAGGGGAAGCTCGGCGGGCGGGGCCAGGCTGGGAGGAGAAGCTGGGTGGGCGGGGCCGGGCTCGAGAGGGGAAGCTGGGAAGGCGGGGCCGGGCTCGGGAAGAGAAAGTGGGCGGGCGGGGCCAGGCTGGGAGGGGAAGCTGGGCGGGCGGGACCAGGCTGGGAGGGGAAGCTGGGCAGGCGGGGCCTGGCTTGGGAGGAGAAGCTGGGCGGGCGGGGCCGGGAACGGGAGGAGAAACTGGGCGGGCGGGGCCTGGCTGGGAGGGGAAGCTGGGCGGGCAGGGACGGACTCGGGAGGGGAAGCTGGCCGTGCGGGGCCTGGCTCGGTAGGGGAAGCTGGGCGGGCAGGGACGGACTCGGGAGGGGAAGCTGGGCGGGCGGGGTCAAGCTGGGAGGGGAAGCTGGGGGGGCGGGGCTTGGCTCCGGAGGAGAAGCTGGGCAGGCGTGGCCAGGCTGCGAGGGGAAGCTGGGCGTGCAGGGCCTGCCTCGGGAGGGGAACCTGGGCGGGCGGGGCCTTGCTTGGGAGGAGAAGTTGGGCGGGCGGGGCCTGGCTCATGAGGACAAGTGGTGCAGGCGGGGTCAGGCTGGGAGGGGAAGCTGGGCGGGCGGGGCCAGGCTGGGAGGGGAAGCTGGGCGGGCAGGAACGGACTCGGGAGCGGAAGCTGGCCGGGCGGGGCCAGGATCGGGAGGGGAAGCTGGGCGGGCAGGGACGGGCTCGGGAGGGGAAGCTGGGCGGGCGGGGCCGGGCTCAGGAGGAGAAGCTGGGCGGGCGGGGCCAAGCTGGGAGGGGAAGCTGGGCGGGCGGGGCCTGCCTCGGGAGGGGAACCTGGGCGGGCGGGGCCTGGCTCATGAGGAGAAGTGGTGCAGGCGGGGCCAGGCTGGGAGGGGAAGCTGGGCGGGCAGGAACGGACTCGGGAGCGGAAGCTGGCCGGGCGGGGCCAGGATCGGGAGGGGAAGCTGGGCGGGCAGGGACGGACTCGGGAGGGGAAGCTGGGCGGGCGGGGCCGGGCTCAGGAGGAGAAGCTGGGCGGGCGGGGCCAAGCTGGGAGGGGAAGCTGGGCGGGCGGGGCTTGGCTCCGGAGGAGAAGCTGGGCAGGCGGGGCCAGGCTGGGAGGGGAAGCTGGGCGTGCGGGGCCTGCCTCGGGAGGGGAACCTGGGCGGGCGGGGCCTGGCTCATGAGGAGAAGTGGTGCAGGCGGGGCCAGGCTGGGAGGGGAAGCTGGGCGGGCAGGAACGGACTCGGGAGCGGAAGCTGGCCGGGCGGGGCCAGGATCGGGAGGGGAAGCTGGGCGGGCAGGGACGGACTCGGGAGGGGAAGCTGGGCGGGCGGGGCCGGGCTCAGGAGGAGAAGCTGGGCGGGCGGGGCCAAGCTGGGAGGGGAAGCTGGGCGGGCGGGGCTTGGCTCCGGAGGAGAAGCTGGGCAGGCGGGGCCAGGCTGGGAGGGGAAGCTGGGCGTGCGGGGACTGCCTCGGGAGGGGAACCTGGGCGGGCGGGGCCTGGCTCATGAGGAGAAGTGGCGCAGGCGGGGCCAGGCTGGGAGGGGAAGCTGGGCGGGCAGGAACGGACTCGGGAGCGGAAGCTGGCCGGGCGGGGCCAGGATCGGGAGGGGAAGCTGGGCGGGCAGGGACGGACTCGGGAGGGGAAGCTGGGCGGGCGGGGCCGGGCTCAGGAGGAGAAGCTGGGAGGGCGGGGCCAGGCTGGGAGGGGAAGCTGGGCGGGCGGGGCAAGGCTGGGAGGGGAAGCTGGGCGGGCGGGGCCTGGCTTGGGAGGAGAAGCTGGGCGGGCGGGCCCGGGAACGGGAGGAGAAACTGGGCGGGCGGAGCCTGGCTGGGAGGGGAAGCTGGGCGGGCAGAGACGGAATCGGGAGGGGAAGCTGGCCGGGCGGGGCCTGGCTGGGAGGGGAAGCTGGGCGGGAGGAACGGACTCGGGAGCGGAAGCTGGCCGGGCGGGGCCAGGCTGGGAGGGGAAGCTGGGCGGGCGGGGCCTGGTTCGGGAGGGGAAGCTGGGCGGGCGGGGCCAGGCTTGGGAGCAGAAGCTGGGCAGGCTGGTCCAGGCTGGGAGGAGAAGCTGGCCGGGCGGGGCCAGGCTGGGAGGGGAAGCTGGGCGGGCGGGGCCGGACTCGGGAGGGGAAGCCGGGAAGGCGGGGCCGGGCTCGGGAAGACAAAGTGGGCGGGCGGGGCCGGACTCGGGAGGGGAAACTGGTCGAGCGGGGCCAGGCTGGGAGGGGAAGCTGCGGGGGCGGGGCCAAGCTGGGAGGTGAAGGTGGTCGGGCGGGGCCTGGCTTGGGAGGAGAAGCTGGGCGGGCGGGGCCTGGCTCATGAGGAGAAGCTTGGCGGGCGGGGCCATGCTGGGAGGGGAAGCTCGGCGGGCGGGGTCAGGCTGGGAGGAGAAGCTGGGCGGGCGGGGCCTGGCTTGGGAGGAGAAGCTGTGTGAGCGGGTCCTGGCTCACGACGAGAAGCCGGGCGGGCGGGGCCAGGCTGGGAGGGGAAGCTGGGAGGGTGGGGCCAGGCTGGGAAGGGAAGCTGGGCAGGCGGGGCCTGGCTTGAGAGGAGAAGCTGGGCGGGCGGGGCCGGGAACGGGAGGAGAAACTGGGCGGGCGGGGCCTGGCTGGGAGGGGAAGCTGGTCGGGCAGGGACGGGCTCGGGGGGGAAGCTGGCCGGGCGGGGCCAGGCTCGGGAGGAGAAGCTGGGCGGGCGGGGCCTGGCTTGGGAGGAGAAGCTGGGCGGGCGGGGCCTGGCTTGGGAGGAGAAGCTGGGCGGGCGGGGCCTGGCTCAGGAGGAGAAGCTGGGCAGTCGGGGCCAGGCTGGGAGGAGAACCTCGGCGGGCGGAGCCTGGCTTGGGAGGAGAAGCTGGGCGGGCGGGGCCTGGCTCAGGAGGAGAAGCTGGGCGGGCGGGGCCAGGCTGGGAGGGGAAGCTGGGCGCGCGGGGCCGGACTCGGGAGGGGAAGCTCGGCGGGCGGGGCCAGGCTGGGAGGAGAAGCTGGGTGGGCGGGGCCGGGCTCGAGAGGGGAAGCTGGGAAGGCGGGGCCGGGCTCGGGAAGAGAAAGTGGGCGGGCGGGGCCAGGCTGGGAGGGGAAGCTGGGCGGGCGGGACCAGGCTGGGAGGGGAAGCTGGGCAGGCGGGGTCTGGCTTGGGAGGAGAAGCTGGGCGGGCGGGGCCGGGAACGGGAGGAGAAACTGGGCGGGCGGGGCCTGGCTGGGAGGGGAAGCTGGGCGGGCAGGGACGGACTCGGGAGGGGAAGCTGGCCGTGCGGGGCCTGGCTCGGTAGGGGAAGCTGGGCGGGCAGGGACGGACTCGGGAGGGGAAGCTGGGCGGGCGGGGTCAAGCTGGGAGGGGAAGCTGGGCGGGCGGGGCTTGGCTCCGGAGGAGAAGCTGGGCAGGCGTGGCCAGGCTGGGAGGGGAAGCTGGGCGTGCAGGGCCTGCCTCGGGAGGGGAACCTGGGCGGGCGGGGCCTTGCTTGGGAGGAGAAGTTGGGCGGGCGGGGCCTGGCTCATGAGGACAAGTGGTGCAGGCGGGGCCAGGCTGGGAGGGGAAGCTGGGCGGGCGGGGCCAGGCTGGGAGGGGAAGCTGGGCGGGCAGGAACGGACTCGGGAGCGGAAGCTGGCCGGGCGGGGCCAGGATCGGGAGGGGAAGCTGGGCGGGCAGGGACGGACTCGGGAGGGGAAGCTGGGCGGGCGGGGCCGGGCTCAGGAGGAGAAGCTGGGCGGGCGGGGCCAGGCTGGGAGGGGAAGCTGGGCGGGCGGGGCAAGGCTGGGAGGGGAAGCTGGGCGGGCGGGGCCATGCTGGGAGGGGAAGCTCGGCGGGCGGGGTCAGGCTGGGAGGAGAAGCTGGGCGGGCGGGGCCTGGCTTGGGAGGAGAAGCTGGGTGGGCGGGTCCTGGCTCACGACGAGAAGCTGGGCGGGCGGGGCCAGGCTGGGAGGGGAAGCTGGGAGGGTGGGGCCAGGCTGGGAAGGGAAGCTGGGCAGGCGGGGCCTGGCTTGAGAGGAGAAGCTGGGCGGGCGGGGCCGGGAACGGGAGGAGAAACTGGGCGGGCGGGGCCTGGCTGGGAGGGGAAGCTGGACGGGCAGGGACGGACTCGGGGGGGAAGCTGGCCGGGCGGGGCCAGGCTCGGGAGGAGAAGCTGGGCGGGCGGGGCCTGGCTGGGAGGAGAAGCTGGGCGGGCGGGGCCGGGAACGGGAGGAGAAACTGGGCGGGCGGGGCCTGGCTGGGAGGGGAAGCTGGGCGGGCAGGGACGGACTCGGGGGGGAAGCTGGCCGGGCGGGGCCAGGCTCGGGAGGAGAAGCTGGGCGGGCGGGGCCTTGCTTGGGAGGAGAAGCTGGGCGGGCGGGGCCTGGCTCAGGAGGAGAAGCTGGGCAGTCGGGGCCAGGCTGGGAGGAGAACCTCGGCGGGCGGAGCCTGGCTTGGGAGGAGAAGTTGGGCGGGTGGGGCCTGGCTCAGGAGGAGAAGCTGGGCGGGCGGGGCCAGGCTGGGAGGAGAAGCCGAGCGGGAGGGGCCGGACTCGGGAGGGGAAGCTGGGCGGGCGGGGCCAGGCTGGGAGGGGAAGCAGGGCGGGCGGGGACTGGCTCATGAGGAGAAGCTGGGCGGGCGGGGCCGGGAACGGGAGGAGAAACTGGGCGGGAGGGGCCTGGCTGGGAGGGGAAGCTGGGCGGGCAGGAACGGACTCGGGAGCGGAAGCTGGCCGGGCGGGACCAGGATCGGGAGGGGAAGCTGGGCAGGGCGGGGCCGGGCTCAGGAGGAGAAGCTGGCCGGGCCGGGCCAGGCTGGGAGGGGAAGCTGGGCGGGCGGGGCCAGGCTGGGAGGGGAAGCTGGGCGGGCGGGGCCTGGCTTGGGAGGAGAAGCTGGGCGGGCGGGCCCGGGAACGGGAGGAGAAACTGGTCGGGCGGGGCCTGCCTGGGAGGGAAAGCTGGGCGTGCAGGGACGGACTCGGGAGGGGAAGCTGGCGGGGCGGGGCCTGGCTGGGAGGGAAAGCTGGGCGGGCAGGAACGTACTCGGGAGCGGAAGCTGGCCGGGCGGGGCCAGCCTGGGAGGGGAAGCTGGGCGGGCGGGGCCTGGCTCGGGAGGGGAAGCTGGGCGGGCGGGGCCAGGCTTGGGAGCAGAAGCTGGGAAGGCGGGGCCAGGCTGCGAGGAGAAGCTGGCCGGGCGGGGCCAGGCTGGGAGGGGAAGCTGGGCGGGCGGGGCCGGACTCAGGAGGGGAAGCCGGGAAGGCGGGGCTAGGCTGGGAAGGGAAGCTGGGGGGCGGGGCCAGGCTGGGAGGGGAAGGTGGTCGGGCGGGGCCTGGCTTGGGAGGAGAAGCTGGGCGGGCGGGGCCTGGCTCATGAGGAGAAGCTGGGCGGGCGGGGCCAGGCTGGGAGGGGAAGCTCGGCGGGCGGGGTCAGGCTGGGAGGAGAAGCTGGGCGGGCGGGGCCTGGCTTGGGAGGAGAAGCTGGGCGGGCCGGTCCTGGCTCACGAGGAGAAGCTGGGCGGGCGGGGCCAGGCTGGGAGGGGAAGCTGGGCAGGCGGGGCCTGGCTTGGGAGCAGAAGCTGGGCGGGCAGGGACGGACTCAGGAGGGGAAGTTGGCCGTGCGGGGCCTGGCTCCGTAGGGGAAGCTGGGCGGGCAGGGACGGACTGTGGAGGGGAAGCTGGGCGGGCGGGGCCAAGCTGGGAGGGGAAGCTGGGCGGGCAGGGACGGACTCGGGAGGGGAAGCTGGCCGTGCGGGGCCTGGCTCCGTAGGGGAAGCTGGGCGGGCAGGGACGGACTCTGGAGGGGAAGTTGGGCGGGCGGGGCCAAGCTGGGAGGGGAAGCTGGGCGGGCGGGGCTTGGCTCCGGAGGAGAAGCTGGGCAGGCGGGGCCAGGCTGGGAGGGGAAGCTGCGCGTGCGGGGCCTGCCTCGGGAGGGGAACCTGGGCGGGCGGGGCCTTGCTTGGGAGGAGAAGTTGGGCGGGCGGGGCCTGGCTCATGAGGAGAAGTGGTGCAGGCGGGGCCAGGCTGGGAGGGGAAGCTGGGCGGGCAGGAACGGACTCGGGAGCGGAAGCTGGCCGGGCGGGGCCAGGATCGGGAGGGGAAGCTGGGCGGGCGGGCCCGGGAACGGGAGGAGAAACTGGTCGGGCGGGGCCTGGCTGGGAGGGGAAGCTGGGCGTGCAGGGACGGACTCGGGAGGGGAAGCTGGCGGGGCGGGGCCTGGCTGGGAGGGAAAGCTGGGCGGGCAGGAACGTACTCGGGAGGGGAAGCTGGCCGGGCGGGGCCAGCCTGGGAGGGGAAGCTGGGCGGGCGGGGCCTGGCTCGGGAGGAGAAGCTGGGCGGGCGGGGCCAGGCTTGGGAGCAGAAGCTGGGCAGGCGGGGCCAGGCTGCGAGGAGAAGCTGGCCGGGCGGGGCCAGGCTGGGAGGGGAAGCTGGGCGGGCGGGGCCGGACTCGGGAGGGGAAGCCGGGAAGGCGGGGCTAGGCTGGGAAGGGAAGCTGGGGGGCGGGGCCAGGCTGGGAGGGGAAGGTGGTCGGGCGGGGCCTGGCTTGGGAGGAGAAGCTGGGCGGGCGGGGCCTGGCTCATGAGGAGAAGCTGGGCGGGCGGGGCTAGGCTGGGAGGGGAAGCTCGGCGGGCGGGGTCAGGCTGGGAGGAGAAGCTGGGCGGGCGGGGCCTGGCTTGGGAGGAGAAGCTGGGCGGGCGGGTCCTGGCTCAGGAGGAGAAGCTGGGCGGGCGGGGCCAGGCTGGGAGGGGAAGCTGGGCAGGCGGGGCCTGGCTTGGGAGCAGAAGCTGGGCGGGCAGGGACGGACTCAGGAGGGGAAGTTGGCCGTGCGGGGCCTGGCTCCGTAGGGGAAGCTGGGCGGGCAGGGACGGACTTTGGAGGGGAAGCTGGGCGGGCGGGGCCAAGCTGGGAGGGGAAGCTGGGCGGGCAGGGACGGACTCTGGAGGGGAAGCTGGGCGGGCGGGGCCAAGCTGGGAGGGGAAGCTGGGTGGGCGGGGCTTGGCTCCGGAGGAGAAGCTGGGCAGGCGGGGCCAGGCTGGGAGGGGAAGCTGGGCCTGCGGGGCCTGCCTCGGGAGGGGAAGCTGGGCGGGCGGGGCCTTCCTTGGGGGGAGATGTTGGGCGGGCGGGGCCTGGCTCATGAGGAGACGCTGGGCGGGCGTGGCCAGGCTAGGAGGGGAAGCTGGGCGGGCGTGGCCAGGCTAGGAGGGGAAGCTGGGCGGGCGGGGCCAGGCTGGGAGGGGAAGCTGGGCAGGCGGGGCCTGGCTTGGGAGGAGAAGCTGGGCGTGCGGAGCCGGGAACGGGAGGAGAAACTGGGCGGGCGGGGCCTGGCTGGGAGGGGAAGCTGGGCGGGCAGGGACGGACTCGGGAGGGGAAGCTGGCCGTGCGGGGCCTGGCTCGGTAGGGGAAGCTGGGCGGGCAGGGACGGACTCGGGAGGGGAAGCTGGGCGGGCGGGGCCAAGCTGGGAGGGGAAGCTGGGCGGGCGGGGCTTGGCTCCGGAGGAGAAGCTGGGCAGGCGGGGCCAGGCTGGGAGGGGAAGCTGGGCGTGCGGGGCCTGCCTCGGGAGGGGAACCTGGGCGGGCGGGGCCTTGCTTGGGAGGAGAAGTTGGGCGGGCGGGGCCTGGCTCGTGAGGAGAAGTGGTGCAGGCGGGGCCAGGCTGGGAGGGGAAGCTGGGCGGGCAGGAACGGACTCGGGAGCGGAAGCTGGCCGGGCGGGGCCAGGATCGGGAGGGGAAGCTGGGCGGGCAGGGACGGACTCGGGAGGGGAAGCTGGGCGGGCGGGGCCGGGCTCAGGAGGAGAAGCTGGGAGGGCGGGGCCAGGCTGGGAGGGGAAGCTGGGCGGGCGGGGCAAGGCTGGGAGGGGAAGCTGGGCGGGCGGGGCCTGGCTTGGGAGGAGAAGCTGGGCGGGCGGGCCCGGGAACCGGAGGAGAAACTGGGCGGGCGGAGCCTGGCTGGGAGGGGAAGCTGGGCGGGCAGAGACGGAATCGGGAGGGGAAGCTGGCCGGGCGGGGCCTGGCTGGGAGGGGAAGCTGGGCGGGAGGAACGGACTCGGGAGCGGAAGCTGGCCGGGCGGGGCCAGGCTGGGAGGGGAAGCTGGGCGGGCGGGGCCTGGCTCGGGAGGGGAAGCTGGGCGGGCGGGGCCAGGCTTGGGAGCAGAAGCTGGGCAGGCTGGTCCAGGCTGGGAGGAGAAGCTGGCCGTGCGGGGCCAGGCTGGGAGGGGAAGCTGGGCGGGCGGGGCCGGACTCGGGAGGGGAAGCCGGGAAGCGGGGCCGGGCTCGGGAAGACAAAGTGGGCGGGCGGGGCCGGACTCGGGAGGGGAAACTGGTCGAGCGGGGCCAGGCTGGGAGGGGAAGCTGCGGGGGCCGGGCCAAGCTGGGAGGTGAATGTGGTCGGGCGGGGCCTGGCTTGGGAGGAGAAGCTGGGCGGGCGGGGCCTGGCTCATGAGGAGAAGCTTGGCGGGCGGGGCCATGCTGGGAGGGGAAGCTCGGCGGGCGGGGTCAGGCTGGGAGGAGAAGCTGGGCGGGCGGGGCCTGGCTTGGGAGGAGAAGCTGGGTGAGCGGGTCCTGGCTCACGACGAGAAGCTGGGCGGGCGGGGCCAGGCTGGGAGGGGAAGCTGGGAGGGTGGGGCCAGGCTGGGAAGGGAAGCTGGGCAGGCGGGGCCTGGCTTGAGAGGAGAAGCTGGGCGGGCGGGGCCGGGAACGGGAGGAGAAACTGGGCGGGCGGGGCCTGGCTGGGAGGGGAAGCTGGTCGGGCAGGGACGGACTCGGGGGGGTAGCTGGCCGGGCGGGGCCAGGCTCGGGAGGAGAAGCTGGGCGGGCGGGGCCTGGCTTGGGAGGAGAAGCTGGGCGGGCGGGGCCTGGCTTGGGAGGAGAAGCTGGGCGGGCGGGGCCTGGCTCAGGAGGAGAAGCAGGGCAGTCGGGGCGAGGCTGGGAGGAGAACCTCGGCGGGCGGAGCCTGGCTTGGGAGGAGAAGCTGGGCGGGCGGGGCCTGGCTCAGGAGGAGAAGCTGGGCGGGCGGGGCCAGGCTGGGAGGGGAAGCTGGGCGCGCGGGGCCGGACTCGGGAGGGGAAGCTCGGCGGGCGGGGCCAGGCTGGGAGGAGAAGCTGGGTGGGCGGGGCCGGGCTCGAGAGGGGAAGCTGGGAAGGCGGGGCCGGGCTCGGGAAGAGAAAGTGGGCGGGCGGGGCCAGGCTGGGAGGGGAAGCTGGGCGGGCGGGACCAGGCTGGGAGGGGAAGCTGGGCAGGCGGGGCCTGGCTTGGGAGGAGAAGCTGGGCGGGCGGGGCCGGGAACGGGAGGAGAAACTGGGCGGGCGGGGCCTGGCTGGGAGGGGAAGCTGGGCGGGCAGGGACGGACTCGGGAGGGGAAGCTGGCCGTGCGGGGCCTGGCTCGGTAGGGGAAGCTGGGCGGGCAGGGACGGACTCGGGAGGGGAAGCTGGGCGGGCGGGGTCAAGCTGGGAGGGGAAGCTGGGCGGGCGGGGCTTGGCTCCGGAGGAGAAGCTGGGCAGGCGTGGCCAGGCTGGGAGGGGAAGCTGGGCGTGCAGGGCCTTGCTTGGGAGGAGAAGTTGGGCGGGCGGGGCCTGGCTCATGAGGAGAAGTGGTGCAGGCGGGGCCAGGCTGGGAGGGGAAGCTGGGCGGGCGGGGCCAGGCTGGGAGGGGAAGCTGGGCGGGCAGGAACGGACTCGGGAGCGGAAGCTGGCCGGGCGGGGCCAGGATCGGGAGGGGAAGCTGGGCGGGCAGGGACGGACTCGGGAGGGGAAGCTGGGCGGGCGGGGCCGGGCTCAGGAGGAGAAGCTGGGCGGGCGGGGCCAGGCTGGGAGGGGAAGCTGGGCGGGCGGGGCAAGGCTGGGAGGGGAAGCTGGGCGGGCGGGGCCATGCTGGGAGGGGAAGCTCGGCGGGCGGGGTCAGGCTGGGAGGAGAAGCTGGGCGGGCGGGGCCTGGCTTGGGAGGAGAAGCTGGGTGGGCGGGTCCTGGCTCACGACGAGAAGCTGGGCGGGCGGGGCCAGGATGGGAGGGGAAGCTGGGAGGGTGGGGCCAGGCTGGGAAGGGAAGCTGGGCAGGCGGGGCCTGGCTTGAGAGGAGAAGCTGGGCGGGCGGGGCCGGGAACGGGAGGAGAAACTTGGCGGGCGGGGCCTGGCTGGGAGGGGAAGCTGGGCGGGCAGGGACGGACTCGGGGGGAAGCTGGCCGGGCGGGGCCAGGCTCGGGAGGAGAAGCTGGGCGGGCGGGGCCTGGCTTGGGAGGAGAAGCTGGGCGGGCGGGGCCTTGCTTGGGAGGAGAAGCTGGGCGGGCGGGGCCTGGCTCAGGAGGAGAAGCTGGGCAGTCGGGGCCAGGCTGGGAGGAGAACCTCGGCGGGCGGAGCCTGGCTTGGGAGGAGAAGCTGGGCGGGCGGGGCCTGGCTCAGGAGGAGAAGCTGGGCGGGCGGGGCCAGGCTGGGAGGGGAAGCTGGGCGCGCGGGGCCGGACTCGGGAGGGGAAGCTGGGCGGGCGGGGCCAGGCTGGGAGGAGAAGCTGGGTGGGCGGGGCCGGGCTCGAGAGGGGAAGCTGGGAAGGCGGCGCCGGGCTCGGGAAGAGAAAGTGGGCGGGCGGGGCCAGGCTGGGAGGGGAAGCTGGGCGGGCGGAGCCAGGATGGGAGGGGAATCTGGGCGGGCGGGGTCTGGCTGGGAGGGGAAGCTGGGTGGGCGGGGCCAGGATGGGAGGGGAAGCTGGGGGGCGGGGCCAAGATGGGAGGGGAAGGTGGGCGGGCGGGGCCAGGCTGGGAGGAGAAGCTGAGCGGGAGGGGCCGGACTCGGGAGGGGAAGCTGGGCGGGCGGGGCCTGGCTGGGAAGGGGAAGCTGGGCGGTCGGGGCCAAGCTGGGAGGGGAAGGTGGGCGTGCGGAGCCTGGCTGGGAGGGGAAGCTGGGCGGGCGGGGCCTGGCTCGGAAGGGGAAGATGGGCGGGCGGGGCCAACTTGGAGGGAGAAGCTGGGTGGGCGGGGCCGGGCTCGGGAGGGGAAGCTGGGCGGGCGGGGCCAGGCTGGGAGGGGAAGCAGGGCGGGCGGGGCCTGGCTCATGAGGAGAAGCTGGGCGGGCGGGGCCGGGAACGGGAGGAGAAACTTGGCGGGCGGGGCCTGGCTGGGAGGGGAAGCTGGTCGGGCTGGAACGGACTCGGGAGCGGAAGCTGGCCGGGCGGGGCCAGGATCGGGAGGGGAAGCTGGGCAGGGGGGGGCCGGGCTCAGGAGGAGAAGCTGGCCGGGCCGGGCCAGGCTGGGAGGGGAAGCTGGGCGTGCGGGGCCAGGCTGGGAGGGGAAGCTGGGCGGGCGGGGCCTGGCTTGGGAGGAGAAGCTGGGCGGGCGGGCCCGGGAACGGGAGGAGAAACTGGTCGGGCGGGGCCTGGCTGGGAGGGGAAGCTGGGCGTGCAGGGACGGACTCGGGAGGGGAAGCTGGCGGGGCGGGGCCTGGCTGGGAGGGAAAGCTGGGCGGGCAGGAACGTACTCGGGAGCGGAAGCTGGCCGGGCGGGGCCAGCCTGGGAGGGGAAGCTGGGCGGGCGGGGCCTGGCACGGGAGGGGAAGCTGGGCGGGCGGGGCCTGGCACGGGAGGGGAAGCTGGGCGGGCGGGGCCAGGCTTCGGAGCAGAAGCTGGGCAGGCGGGGCCAGGCTGCGAGGAGAAGATGGCCGGGCGGGGCCAGGCTGGGAGGGGAAGCTGGGCGGGCGGGGCCTGGCTTGGGAGGAGAAGCTGGGCGGGCGGGCCCGGGAACGGGAGGAGAAACTGGGCGGGCGGAGCCTGGCTGGGAGGGGAAGCTGGGCGGGCAGAGACGGAATCGGGAGGGGAAGCTGGCCGGGCGGGGCCTGGCTGGGAGGGGAAGCTGGGCGGGCAGGAACGGACTCGGGAGCGGAAGCTGGCCGGGCGGGGCCAGGCTGGGAGGGGAAGCTGGGCGGGCGGGGCCTGGCTCGGGAGGGGAAGCTGGGCGGGCGGGGCCAGGCTTGGGAGCAGAAGCTGGGCAGGCTGGTCCAGGCTGGGAGGAGAAGCTGGCCGGGCGGGGCCAGGCTGGGAGGGGAAGCTGGGCGGGCGGGGCCGGACTCGGGAGGGGAAGCCGGGAAGGCGGGGCCGGGCTCGGGAAGACAAAGTGGGCGGGCGGGGCCGGACTCGGGAGGGGAAACTGGTCGAGCGGGGCCAGGCTGGGAGGGGAAGCTGCGGGGGCGGGGCCAAGCTGGGAGGTGAAGGTGGTCGGGCGGGGCCTGGCTTGGGAGGAGAAGCTGGGCGGGCGGGGCCTGGCTCATGAGGAGAAGCTTGGCGGGCGGGGCCATGCTGGGAGGGTAAGCTCGGCGGGCGGGGTCAGGCTGGGAGGAGAAGCTGGGCGGGCGGGGCCTGGCTTGGGAGGAGAAGCTGGGTGAGCGGGTTCTGGCTCACGACGAGAAGCTGGGCGGGCGGGGCCAGGCTGGGAGGGGAAGCTGGGAGGGTGGAGCCAGGCTGGGAATGGAAGCTGGGCAGGCGGGGCCTGGCTTGAGAGGAGAAGCTGGGCGGGCGGGGCCGGGAACGGGAGGAGAAACTGGGCGGGCGGGGCCTGGCTGGGAGGGGAAGCTGGTCGGACAGGGACGGACTCGGGGGGGAAGCTGGCCGGGCGGGGCCAGGCTCGGGAGGAGAAGCTGGGCGGGCGGGGCCTGGCTTGGGAGGAGAAGCTGGGCGGGCGGGGCCTGGCTTGGGAGGAGAAGCTGGGCGGGCGGGGCCTGGCTCAGGAGGAGAAGCTGGGCAGTCGGGGCCAGGCTGGGAGGAGAACCTCGGCGGGCGGAGCCTGGCTCAGGAGGAGAAGCTGGGCGGGCGGGGCCAGGCTGGGAGGGGAAGCTGGGCGCGCGGGGCCGGACTCGGGAGGGGAAGCTCGGCGGGCGGGGCCAGGCTGGGAGGAGAAGCTGGGCGGGCAGGGACGGACTCGGGAGGGGAAGCTGGCCGTGCGGGGCCTGGCTCGGTAGGGGAAGCTGAGCGGGCAGGGACGGACTCGGGAGGGGAAGCTGGGCGGGCGGGGCCAAGCTGGGAGGGGAAGCTGGGCGGGCGGGGCTTGGCTCCGGAGGAGAAGCTGGGCAGGCGGGGCCAGGCTGGGAGGGGAAGCTGGGCGGGCGGGCCCGGGAACGGGAGGAGAAACTGGTCGGGCGGGGCCTGGCTGGGAGGGGAAGCTGGGCGTGCAGGGACGGACTCGGGAGGGGAAGCTGGGCGGGCGGGGCCAGGCTAGGAGGGGAAGTTGGGCGGGCGGGGCCAGGCTGGGAGGGGAAGGTGGGCAGGCGGGGCCTGGCTTGGGAGGAGAAGCTGGGCGTGCGGGGCCGGGAACGGGCGGAGAAACTGGGCGGGCGGGGCCTGGCTGGGAGGGGAAGCTGGGCGGGCAGGGACGGACTCGGGAGGGGAAGCTGGCCGTGCGGGGCCAGGCTGGGAGGGGAAGCTGGGCGGGCAGGAACGGACTCGGGAGCGGAAGCTGGCCGGGCGGGGCCAGGATCGGGAGGGGAAGCTGGGCGGGCAGGGACGGACTCGGGAGGGGAAGCTGGGCGGGCGGGGCCGGGCTCAGGAGGAGAAGCTGGGCGGGCGGGGCCAGGCTGGGAGGGGAAGCTGGGCGGGCGGGGCAAGGCTGGGAGGGGAAGCTGGGCGGGCGGGGCCATGCTGGGAGGGGAAGCTCGGCGGGCGGGGTCAGGCTGGGAGGAGAAGCTGGGCGGGCGGGGCCTGGCTTGGGAGGAGAAGCTGGGTGGGCGGGTCCTGGCTCACGACGAGAAGCTGGGCGGGCGGGGCCAGGATGGGAGGGGAAGCTGGGAGGGTGGGGCCAGGCTGGGAAGGGAAGCTGGGCAGGCGGGGCCTGGCTTGAGAGGAGAAGCTGGGCGGGCGGGGCCTGGCTCAGGAGGAGAAGCTGGGCAGTCGGGGCGAGGCTGGGAGGAGAACCTCGGCGGGCGGAGCCTGGCTTGGGAGGAGAAGCTGGGCGGGCGGGGCCTGGCTCAGGAGGAGAAGCTGGGCGGGCGGGGCCAGGCTGGGAGGGGAAGCTGGGCGCGCGGGGCCGGACTCGGGAGGGGAAGCTCGGCGGGCGGGGCCAGGCTGGGAGGAGAAGCTGGGTGGGCGGGGCCGGGCTCGAGAGGGGAAGCTGGGAAGGCGGGGCCGGGCTCGGGAAGAGAAAGTGGGCGGGCGGGGCCAGGCTGGGAGGGGAAGCTGGGCGGGCGGGACCAGGCTGGGAGGGGAAGCTGGGCAGGCGGGGCCTGGCTTGGGAGGAGAAGCTGGGCGGGCGGGGCCGGGAACGGGAGGAGAAACTGGGCGGGCGGGGCCTGGCTGGGAGGGGAAGCTGGGCGGGCAGGGACGGACTCGGGAGGGGAAGCTGGCCGTGCGGGGCCTGGCTCGGTAGGGGAAGCTTGGCGGGCAGGGACGGACTCGGGAGGGGAAGCTGGGCGGGCGGGGTCAAGCTGGGAGGGGAAGCTGGGCGGGCGGGGCTTGGCTCCGGAGGAGAAGCTGGGCAGGCGTGGCCAGGCTGGGAGGGGAAGCTGGGCGTGCAGGGCCTTGCTTGGGAGGAGAAGTTGGGCGGGCGGGGCCTGGCTCATGAGGAGAAGTGGTGCAGGCGGGGCCAGGCTGGGAGGGGAAGCTGGGCGGGCGGGGCCAGGCTGGGAGGGGAAGCTGGGCGGGCAGGAACGGACTCGGGAGCGGAAGCTGGCCGGGCGGGGCCAGGATCGGGAGGGGAAGCTGGGCGGGCAGGGACGGACTCGGGAGGGGAAGCTGGGCGGGCGGGGCCGGGCTCAGGAGGAGAAGCTGGGCGGGCGGGGCCAGGCTGGGAGGGGAAGCTGGGCGGGCGGGGCAAGGCTGGGAGGGGAAGCTGGGCGGGCGGGGCCATGCTGGGAGGGGAAGCTCGGCGGGCGGGGTCAGGCTGGGAGGAGAAGCTGGGCGGGCGGGGCCTGGCTTGGGAGGAGAAGCTGGGTGGGCGGGTCCTGGCTCACGACGAGAAGCTGGGCGGGCGGGGCCAGGATGGGAGGGGAAGCTGGGAGGGTGGGGCCAGGCTGGGAAGGGAAGCTGGGCAGGCGGGGCCTGGCTTGAGAGGAGAAGCTGGGCGGGCGGGGCCGGGAACTGGAGGAGAAACTTGGCGGGCGGGGCCTGGCTGGGAGGGGAAGCTGGGCGGGCAGGGACGGACTCGGGGGGGAAGCTGGCCGGGCGGGGCCAGGCTCGGGAGGAGAAGCTGGGCGGGCGGGGCCTGGCTTGGGAGGAGAAGCTGGGCGGGCGGGGCCTTGCTTGGGAGGAGAAGCTGGGCGGGCGGGGCCTGGCTCAGGAGGAGAAGCTGGGCAGTCGGGGCCAGGCTGGGAGGAGAACCTCGGCGGGCGGAGCCTCGCTTGGGAGGAGTAGCTGGGCGGGCGGGGCCTGGCTCAGGAGGAGAAGCTGGGCGGGCGGGGCCAGGCTGGGAGGGGAAGCTGGGCGCGCGGGGCCGGACTCGGGAGGGGAAGCTGGGCGGGCGGGGCCAGGCTGGGAGGAGAAGCTGGGTGGGCGGGGCCGGGCTCGAGAGGGGAAGCTGGGAAGGCGGCGCCGGGCTCGGGAAGAGAAAGTGGGCGGGCGGGGCCAGGCTGGGAGGGGAAGCTGGGCGGGCGGAGCCAGGATGGGAGGGGAATCTGGGCGGGCGGGGTCTGGCTGGGAGGGGAAGCTGGGTGGGCGGGGCCAGGATGGGAGGGGAAGCTGGGGGGCGGGGCCAAGATGGGAGGGGAAGGTGGGCGGGCGGGGCCAGGCTGGGAGGAGAAGCTGAGCGGGAGGGGCCGGACTCGGGAGGGGAAGCTGGGCGGGCGGGGCCTGGCTGGGAAGGGGAAGCTGGGCGGTCGGGGCCAAGCTGGGAGGGGAAGGTGGGCGTGCGGAGCCTGGCTGGGAGGGGAAGCTGGGCGGGCGGGGCCTGGCTCGGAAGGGGAAGATGGGCGGGCGGGGCCAACTTGGAGGGAGAAGCTGGGTGGGCGGGGCCGGGCTCGGGAGGGGAAGCTGGGCGGGCGGGGCCAGGCTGGGAGGGGAAGCAGGGCGGGCGGGGCCTGGCTCATGAGGAGAAGCTGGGCGGGCGGGGCCGGGAACGGGAGGAGAAACTTGGCGGGCGGGGCCTGGCTGGGAGGGGAAGCTGGTCGGGCAGGAACGGACTCGGGAGCGGAAGCTGGCCGGGCGGGGCCAGGATCGGGAGGGGAAGCTGGGCAGGGGGGGGCCGGGGTCAGGAGGAGAAGCTGGCCGGGCCGGGCCAGGCTGGGAGGGGAAGCTGGGCGTGCGGGGCCAGGCTGGGAGGGGAAGCTGGGCGGGCGGGGCCTGGCTTGGGAGGAGAAGCTGGGCGGGCGGGCCCGGGAACGGGAGGAGAAACTGGTCGGGCGGGGCCTGGCTGGGAGGGGAAGCTGGGCGTGCAGGGACGGACTCGGGAGGGGAAGCTGGCGGGGCGGGGCCTGGCTGGGAGGGAAAGCTGGGCGGGCAGGAACGTACTCGGGAGCGGAAGCTGGCCGGGCGGGGCCAGCCTGGGAGGGGAAGCTGGGCGGGCGGGGCCTGGCACGGGAGGGGAAGCTGGGCGGGCGGGGCCTGGCACGGGAGGGGAAGCTGGGCGGGCGGGGCCAGGCTTGGGAGCAGAAGCTGGGCAGGCGGGGCCAGGCTGCGAGGAGAAGATGGCCGGGCGGGGCCAGGCTGGGAGGGGAAGCTGGGCGGGCGGGGCCTGGCTTGGGAGGAGAAGCTGGGCGGGCGGGCCCGGGAACGGGAGGAGAAACTGGGCGGGCGGAGCCTGGCTGGGAGGGGAAGCTGGGCGGGCAGAGACGGAATCGGGAGGGGAAGCTGGCCGGGCGGGGCCTGGCTGGGAGGGGAAGCTGGGCGCGCGGGGCCGGACTCGGGAGGGGAAGCTCGGCGGGCGGGGCCAGGCTGGGAGGAGAAGCTGGGTGGGCGGGGCCGGGCTCGAGAGGGGAAGCTGGGAAGGCGGGGCCGGGCTCGGGAAGAGAAAGTGGGCGGGCGGGGCCAGGCTGGGAGGGGAAGCTGGGCGGGCGGGACCAGGCTGGGAGGGGAAGCTGGGCAGGCGGGGCCTGGCTTGGGAGGAGAAGCTGGGCGGGCGGGACCAGGCTGGGAGGGGAAGCTGGGCAGGCGGGGCCTGGCTTGGGAGGAGAAGCTGGGCGGGCGGGGCCGGGAACGGGAGGAGAAACTGGGCGGGCGGGGCCTGGCTGGGAGGGGAAGCTGGGCGGGCAGGGACGGACTCGGGAGGGGAAGCTGGCCGTGCGGGGCCTGGCTCGGTAGGGGAAGCTGGGCGGGCAGGGACGGACTCGGGAGGGGAAGCTGGGCGGGCGGGGTCAAGCTGGGAGGGGAAGCTGGGCGGGCGGGGCTTGGCTCCGGAGGAGAAGCTGGGCAGGCGTGGCCAGGCTGGGAGGGGAAGCTGGGCGTGCAGGGCCTGCCTCGGGAGGGGAACCTGGGCGGGCGGGGCCTTGCTTGGGAGGAGAAGTTGGGCGGGCGGGGCCTGGCTCATGAGGACAAGTGGTGCAGGCGGGGCCAGGCTGGGAGGGGAAGCTGGGCGGGCGGGGCCAGGCTGGGAGGGGAAGCTGGGCGGGCAGGAACGGACTCGGGAGCGGAAGCTGGCCGGGCGGGGCCAGGATCGGGAGGGGAAGCTGGGCGGGCAGGGACGGACTCGGGAGGGGAAGCTGGGCGGGCGGGGCCGGGCTCAGGAGGAGAAGCTGGGCGGGCGGGGCCAGGCTGGGAGGGGAAGCTGGGCGGGCGGGGCAAGGCTGGGAGGGGAAGCTGGGCGGGCGGGGCCATGCTGGGAGGGGAAGCTCGGCGGGCGGGGTCAGGCTGGGAGGAGAAGCTGGGCGGGCGGGGCCTGGCTTGGGAGGAGAAGCTGGGTGGGCGGGTCCTGGCTCACGACGAGAAGCTGGGCGGGCGGGGCCTGGCTCAGGAGGAGAAGCTGGGCAGTCGGGGCCAGGCTGGGAGGAGAACCTCGGCGGGCGGAGCCTGGCTTGGGAGGAGAAGTTGGGCGGGTGGGGCCTGGCTCAGGAGGAGAAGCTGGGCGGGCGGGGCCAGGCTGGGAGGAGAAGCCGAGCGGGAGGGGCCGGACTCGGGAGGGGAAGCTGGGCGGGCGGGGCCAGGCTGGGAGGGGAAGCAGGGCGGGCGGGGACTGGCTCATGAGGAGAAGCTGGGCGGGCGGGGCCGGGAACGGGAGGAGAAACTGGGCGGGAGGGGCCTGGCTGGGAGGGGAAGCTGGGCGGGCAGGAACGGACTCGGGAGCGGAAGCTGGCCGGGCGGGGCCAGGATCGGGAGGGGAAGCTGGGCAGGGGGGGGCCGGGCTCAGGAGGAGAAGCTGGCCGGGCCGGGCCAGGCTGGGAGGGGAAGCTGGGCGGGCGGGGCCAGGCTGGGAGGGGAAGCTGGGCGGGCGGGGCCTGGCTTGGGAGGAGAAGCTGGGCGGGCGGGCCCGGGAACGGGAGGAGAAACTGGTCGGGCGGGGCCTGGCTGGGAGGGAAAGCTGGGCGTGCAGGGACGGACTCGGGAGGGGAAGCTGGCGGGGCGGGGCCTGGCTGGGAGGGAAAGCTGGGCGGGCAGGAACGTACTCGGGAGCGGAAGCTGGCCGGGCGGGGCCAGCCTGGGAGGGGAAGCTGGGCGGGCGGGGCCTGGCTCGGGAGGGGAAGCTGGGCGGGCGGGGCCAGGCTTGGGAGCAGAAGCTGGGAAGGCGGGGCCAGGCTGCGAGGAGAAGCTGGCCGGGCGGGGCCAGGCTGGGAGGGGAAGCTGGGCGGGCGGGGCCGGACTCAGGAGGGGAAGCCGGGAAGGCGGGGCTAGGCTGGGAAGGGAAGCTGGGGGGCGGGGCCAGGCTGGGAGGGGAAGGTGGTCGGGCGGGGCCTGGCTTGGGAGGAGAAGCTGGGCGGGCGGGGCCTGGCTCATGAGGAGAAGCTGGGCGGGCGGGGCCAGGCTGGGAGGGGAAGCTCGGCGGGCGGGGTCAGGCTGGGAGGAGAAGCTGGGCGGGCGGGGCCTGGCTTGGGAGGAGAAGCTGGGCGGGCCGGTCCTGGCTCACGAGGAGAAGCTGGGCGGGCGGGGCCAGGCTGGGAGGGGAAGCTGGGCAGGCGGGGCCTGGCTTGGGAGCAGAAGCTGGGCGGGCAGGGACGGACTCAGGAGGGGAAGTTGGCCGTGCGGGGCCTGGCTCCGTAGGGGAAGCTGGGCGGGCAGGGACGGACTGTGGAGGGGAAGCTGGGCGGGCGGGGCCAAGCTGGGAGGGGAAGCTGGGCGGGCAGGGACGGACTCGGGAGGGGAAGCTGGCCGTGCGGGGCCTGGCTCCGTAGGGGAAGCTGGGCGGGCAGGGACGGACTCTGGAGGGGAAGTTGGGCGGGCGGGGCCAAGCTGGGAGGGGAAGCTGGGCGGGCGGGGCTTGGCTCCGGAGGAGAAGCTGGGCAGGCGGGGCCAGGCTGGGAGGGGAAGCTGCGCGTGCGGGGCCTGCCTCGGGAGGGGAACCTGGGCGGGCGGGGCCTTGCTTGGGAGGAGAAGTTGGGCGGGCGGGGCCTGGCTCATGAGGAGAAGTGGTGCAGGCGGGGCCAGGCTGGGAGGGGAAGCTGGGCGGGCAGGAACGGACTCGGGAGCGGAAGCTGGCCGGGCGGGGCCAGGATCGGGAGGGGAAGCTGGGCGGGCGGGCCCGGGAACGGGAGGAGAAACTGGTCGGGCGGGGCCTGGCTGGGAGGGGAAGCTGGGCGTGCAGGGACGGACTCGGGAGGGGAAGCTGGCGGGGCGGGGCCTGGCTGGGAGGGAAAGCTGGGCGGGCAGGAACGTACTCGGGAGCGGAAGCTGGCCGGGCGGGGCCAGCCTGGGAGGGGAAGCTGGGCGGGCGGGGCCTGGCTCGGGAGGAGAAGCTGGGCGGGCGGGGCCAGGCTTGGGAGCAGAAGCTGGGCAGGCGGGGCCAGGCTGCGAGGAGAAGCTGGCCGGGCGGGGCCAGGCTGGGAGGGGAAGCTGGGCGGGCGGGGCCGGACTCGGGAGGGGAAGCCGGGAAGGCGGGGCTAGGCTGGGAAGGGAAGCTGGGGGGCGGGGCCAGGCTGGGAGGGGAAGGTGGTCGGGCGGGGCCTGGCTCATGAGGAGAAGCTGGGCGGGCGGGGCCAGGCTGGGAGGGGAAGCTCGGCGGGCGGGGTCAGGCTGGGAGGAGAAGCTGGGCGGGCGGGGCCTGGCTTGGGAGGAGAAGCTGGGCGGGCGGGTCCTGGCTCAGGAGGAGAAGCTGGGCGGGCGGGGCCAGGCTGGGAGGGGAAGCTGGGCAGGCGGGGCCTGGCTTGGGAGCAGAAGCTGGGCGGGCAGGGACGGACTCAGGAGGGGAAGTTGGCCGTGCGGGGCCTGGCTCCGTAGGGGAAGCTGGGCGGGCAGGGACGGACTTTGGAGGGGAAGCTGGGCGGGCGGGGCCAAGCTGGGAGGGGAAGCTGGGCGGGCAGGGACGGACTCTGGAGGGGAAGCTGGGCGGGCGGGGCCAAGCTGGGAGGGGAAGCTGGGTGGGCGGGGCTTGGCTCCGGAGGAGAAGCTGGGCAGGCGGGCCAGGCTGGGAGGGGAAGCTGGGCCTGCGGGGCCTGCCTCGGGAGGGGAAGCTGGGCGGGCGGGGCCTTCCTTGGGGGGAGAAGTTGGGCGGGCGGGGCCTGGCTCATGAGGAGATGCTGTGCAGGCGGGGCCAGGCTGGGAGGGGACGCTGGGCGGGCGGGGCCAGGCTAGTAGGGGAAGCTGGGCGGGCGGGGCCAGGCTGGGAGGGGAAGCTGGGCAGGCGGGGCCTGGCTTGGGAGGAGAAGCTGGGCGTGCGGAGCCGGGAACGGGAGGAGAAACTGGGCGGGCGGGGCCTGGCTGGGAGGGGAAGCTGGGCGGGCAGGGACCGACTCGGGAGGGGAAGCTGGCCGTGCGGGGCCTGGCTCGGTAGGGGAAGCTGGGCGGGCAGGGACGGACTCGGGAGGGGAAGCTGGGCGGGCGGGGCCAAGCTGGGAGGGGAAGCTGGGCGGGCGGGGCTTGGCTCCGGAGGAGAAGCTGGGCAGGCGGGGCCAGGCTGGGAGGGGAAGCTGGGCGTGCGGGGCCTGCCTCGGGAGGGGAACCTGGGCGGGCGGGGCCTTGCTTGGGAGGAGAAGTTGGGCGGGCGGGGCCTGGCTCGTGAGGAGAAGTGGTGCAGGCGGGGCCAGGCTGGGAGGGGAAGCTGGGCGGGCAGGAACGGACTCGGGAGCGGAAGCTGGCCGGGCGGGGCCAGGATCGGGAGGGGAAGCTGGGCGGGCAGGGACGGACTCGGGAGGGGAAGCTGGGCGGGCGGGGCCGGGCTCAGGAGGAGAAGCTGGGAGGGCGGGGCCAGGCTGGGAGGGGAAGCTGGGCGGGCGGGGCAAGGCTGGGAGGGGAAGCTGGGCGGGCGGGGCCTGGCTTGGGAGGAGAAGCTGGGCGGGCGGGCCCGGGAACGGGAGGAGAAACTGGGCGGGCGGAGCCTGGCTGGGAGGGGAAGCTGGGCGGGCAGAGACGGAATCGGGAGGGGAAGCTGGCCGGGCGGGGCCTGGCTGGGAGGGGAAGCTGGGCGGGAGGAACGGACTCGGGAGCGGAAGCTGGCCGGGCGGGGCCAGGCTGGGAGGGGAAGCTGGGCGGGCGGGGCCTGGCTCGGGAGGGGAAGCTGGGCGGGCGGGGCCAGGCTTGGGAGCAGAAGCTGGGCAGGCTGGTCCAGGCTGGGAGGAGAAGCTGGCCGTGCGGGGCCAGGCTGGGAGGGGAAGCTGGGCGGGCGGGGCCGGACTCGGGAGGGGAAGCCGGGAAGGCGGGGCCGGGCTCGGGAGGACAAAGTGGGCGGGCGGGGCCGGACTCGGGAGGGGAAACTGGTCGAGCGGGGCCAGGCTGGGAGGGGAAGCTGCGGGGGCCGGGCCAAGCTGGGAGGTGAATGTGGTCGGGCGGGGCCTGGCTTGGGAGGAGAAGCTGGGCGGGCGGGGCCTGGCTCATGAGGAGAAGCTTGGCGGGCGGGGCCATGCTGGGAGGGGAAGCTCGGCGGGCGGGGTCAGGCTGGGAGGAGAAGCTGGGCGGGCGGGGCCTGGCTTGGGAGGAGAAGCTGGGCGGGCGGGGCCTGGCTTGGGAGGAGAAGCTGGGCGGGCGGGGCCTGGCTCAGGAGGAGAAGCTGGGCGGTCGGGGCGAGGCTGGGAGGAGAACCTCGGCGGGCGGAGCCTGGCTTGGGAGGAGAAGCTGGGCGGGCGGGGCCTGGCTCAGGAGGAGAAGCTGGGTGGGCGGGGCCGGGCTCGAGAGGGGAAGCTGGGAAGGCGGGGCCGGGCTCGGGAAGAGAAAGTGGGCGGGCGGGGCCAGGCTGGGAGGGGAAGCTGGGAGGGCGGGACCAGGCTGGGAGGGGAAGCTGGGCAGGCGGGGCCTGGCTTGGGAGGAGAAGCTGGGCGGGCGGGGCCGGGAACGGGAGGAGAAACTGGGCGGGCGGGGCCTGGCTGGGAGGGGAAGCTGGGCGGGCAGGGACGGACTCGGGAGGGGAAGCTGGCTGTGCGGGGCCTGGCTCGGTAGGGGAAGCTGGGCGGGCAGGGACGGACTCGGGAGGGGAAGCTGGGCGGGCGGGGTCAAGCTGGGAGGGGAAGCTGGGCGGGCGGGGCTTGGCTCCGGAGGAGAAGCTGGGCAGGCGTGGCCAGGCTGGGAGGGGAAGCTGGGCGTGCAGGGCCTTGCTTGGGAGGAGAAGTTGGGCGGGCGGGGCCTGGCTCATGAGGAGAAGTGGTGCAGGCGGGGCCAGGCTGGGAGGGGAAGCTGGGCGGGCGGGGCCAGGCTGGGAGGGGAAGCTGGGCGGGCAGGAACGGACTCGGAAGCGGAAGCTGGCCGGGCGGGGCCAGGATCGGGAGGGGAAGCTGGGCGGGCAGGGACGGACTCGGGAGGGGAAGCTGGGCGGGCGGGGCCGGGCTCAGGAGGAGAAGCTGGGCGGGCGGGGCCAGGCTGGGAGGGGAAGCTGGGCGGGCGGGGCAAGGCTGGGAGGGGAAGCTGGGCGGGCGGGGCCATGCTGGAAGGGGAAGCTCGGCGGGCGGGGTCAGGCTGGGAGGAGAAGCTGGGCGGGGCGGGGCCTGGCTTGGGAGGAGAAGCTGGGTGGGCGGGTCCTGGCTCACGACGAGAAGCTGGGCGGGCGGGGCCAGGATGGGAGGGGAAGCTGGGAGGGTGGGGCCAGGCTGGGAAGGGAAGCTGGGCAGGCGGGGCCTGGCTTGAGAGGAGAAGCTGGGCGGGCGGGGCCGGGAACGGGAGGAGAAACTTGGCGGGCGGGGCCTGGCTGGGAGGGGAAGCTGGGCGGGCAGGGACGGACTCGGGGGGGAAGCTGGCCGGGCGGGGCCAGGCTCGGGAGGAGAAGCTGGGCGGGCGGGGCCTGGCTTGGGAGGAGAAGCTGGGCGGGCGGGGCCTTGCTTGGGAGGAGAAGCTGGGCGGGCGGGGCCTGGCTCAGGAGGAGAAGCTGGGCAGTCGGGGCCAGGCTGGGAGGAGAACCTCGGCGGGCGGAGCCTGGCTTGGGAGGAGAAGCTGGGCGGGCGGGGCCTGGCTCAGGAGGAGAAGCTGGGCGGGCGGGGCCAGGCTGGGAGGGGAAGCTGGGCGCGCGGGGCCGGACTCGGGAGGGGAAGCTGGGCGGGCGGGGCCAGGCTGGGAGGAGAAGCTGGGTGGGCGGGGCCGGGCTCGAGAGGGGAAGCTGGGAAGGCGGCGCCGGGCTCGGGAAGAGAAAGTGGGCGGGCGGGGCCAGGCTGGGAGGGGAAGCTGGGCGGGCGGAGCCAGGATGGGAGGGGAATCTGGGCGGGCGGGGTCTGGCTGGGAGGGGAAGCTGGGTGGGCGGGGCCAGGATGGGAGGGGAAGCTGGGGGGCGGGGCCAAGATGGGAGGGGAAGGTGGGCGGGCGGGGCCAGGCTGGGAGGAGAAGCTGAGCGGGAGGGGCCGGACTCGGGAGGGGAAGCTGGGCGGGCGGGGCCTGGCTGGGAAGGGGAAGCTGGGCGGTCGGGGCCAAGCTGGGAGGGGAAGGTGGGCGTGCGGAGCCTGGCTGGGAGGGGAAGCTGGGCGGGCGGGGCCTGGCTCGGAAGGGGAAGATGGGCGGGCGGGGCCAACTTGGAGGGAGAAGCTGGGTGGGCGGGGCCGGGCTCGGGAGGGGAAGCTGGGCGGGCGGGGCCAGGCTGGGAGGGGAAGCAGGGCGGGCGGGGCCTGGCTCATGAGGAGAAGCTGGGCGGGCGGGGCCGGGAACGGGAGGAGAAACTTGGCGGGCGGGGCCTGGCTGGGAGGGGAAGCTGGGCAGGCGGGGCCTGGCTTGGGAGGAGAAGCTGGGCGGGCGGGGCCGGGAACGGGAGGAGAAACTGGGCGGGCGGGGCCTGGCTGGGAGGGGAAGCTGGGCGGGCAGGGACGGACTCGGGAGGGGAAGCTGGCCGTGCGGGGCCTGGCTCGGTAGGGGAAGCTGGGCAGGCAGGGACGGACTCGGGAGGGGAAGCTGGGCGGGCGGGGTCAAGCTGGGAGGGGAAGCTGGGCGGGCGGGGCTTGGCTCCGGAGGAGAAGCTGGGCAGGCGTGGCCAGGCTGGGAGGGGAAGCTGGGCGTGCAGGGCCTTGCTTGGGAGGAGAAGTTGGGCGGGCGGGGCCTGGCTCATGAGGAGAAGTGGTGCAGGCGGGGCCAGGCTGGGAGGGGAAGCTGGGCGGGCGGGGCCAGGCTGGGAGGGGAAGCTGGGCGGGCAGGAACGGACTCGGGAGCGGAAGCTGGCCGGGCGGGGCCAGGATCGGGAGGGGAAGCTGGGCGGGCAGGGACGGACTCGGGAGGGGAAGCTGGGCGGGCGGGGCCGGGCTCAGGAGGAGAAGCTGGGCGGGCGGGGCCAGGCTGGGAGGGGAAGCTGGGCGGGCGGGGCAAGGCTGGGAGGGGAAGCTGGGCGGGCGGGGCCATGCTGGGAGGGGAAGCTCGGCGGGCGGGGTCAGGCTGGGAGGAGAAGCTGGGCGGGCGGGGCCTGGCTTGGGAGGAGAAGCTGGGTGGGCGGGTCCTGGCTCACGACGAGAAGCTGGGCGGGCGGGGCCAGGATGGGGAGGGGAAGCTGGGAGGGTGGGGCCAGGCTGGGAAGGGAAGCTGGGCAGGCGGGGCCTGGCTTGAGAGGAGAAGCTGGGCGGGCGGGGCCGGGAACTGGAGGAGAAACTTGGCGGGCGGGGCCTGGCTGGGAGGGGAAGCTGGGCGGGCAGGGACGAACTCGGGGGGGAAGCTGGCCGGGCGGGGCCAGGCTCGGGAGGAGAAGCTGGGCGGGCGGGGCCTGGCTTGGGAGGAGAAGCTGGGCGGGCGGGGCCTTGCTTGGGAGGAGAAGCTGGGCGGGCGGGGCCTGGCTCAGGAGGAGAAGCTGGGCAGTCGGGGCCAGGCTGGGAGGAGAACCTCGGCGGGCGGAGCCTGGCTTGGGAGGAGAAGCTGGGCGGGCGGGGCCTGGCTCAGGAGGAGAAGCTGGGCGGGCGGGGCCAGGCTGGGAGGGGAAGCTGGGCGCGCGGGGCCGGACTCGGGAGGGGAAGCTGGGCGGGCGGGGCCAGGCTGGGAGGAGAAGCTGGGTGGGCGGGGCCGGGCTCGAGAGGGGAAACTGGGAAGGCGGGGCCGGGCTCGGGAAGAGAAAGTGGGCGGGCGGGGCCAGGCTGGGAGGGGAAGCTGGGCGGGCGGAGCCAGGATGGGAGGGGAATCTGGGCGGGCGGGGTCTGGCTGGGAGGGGAAGCTGGGTGGGCGGGGCCAGGATGGGAGGGGAAGCTGGGGGGCGGGGCCAAGATGGGAGGGGAAAGTGGGCGGGCGGGGCCAGGCTGGGAGGAGAAGCTGAGCGGGAGGGGCCGGACTCGGGAGGGGAAGCTGGGCGGGCGGGGCCTGGCTGGGAAGGGGAAGCTGGGCGGTCGGGGCCAAGCTGGGAGGGGAAGGTGGGCGTGCGGAGCCTGGCTGGGAGGGGAAGCTGGTCGGGCAGGGACGGACTCGGGGGGGAAGCTGGCCGGGCGGGGCCAGGCTCGGGAGGAGAAGCTGGGCGGGCAGGGCCTGGATTGGGAGGAGAAGCTGGGCGGGCGGGGCCTGGCTTGGGAGGAGAAGCTGGGCGGGCGGGGCCTGGCTCAGGAGGAGAAGCTGGGCAGTCGGGGCCAGGCTGGGAGGAGAACCTCGGCGGGCGGAGCCTGGCTTGGGAGGAGAAGCTGGGCGGGCGGGGCCTGGCTCAGGAGGAGAAGCTGGGCGGGCGGGGCCAGGCTGGGAGGGGAAGCTGGGCGCGCGGGGCCGGACTCGGGAGGGGAAGCTCGGCGGGCGGGGCCAGGCTGGGAGGAGAAGCTGGGTGGGCGGGGCCGGGCTCGAGAGGGGAAGCTGGGAAGGCGGGGCCGGGCTCGGGAAGAGAAAGTGGGCGGGCGGGGCCAGGCTGGGAGGGGAAGCTGGGCGGGCGGGACCAGGCTGGGAGGGGAAGCTGGGCAGGCGGGGCCTGGCTTGGGAGGAGAAGCTGGGCGGGCGGGGCCGGGAACGGGAGGAGAAACTGGGCGGGCGGGGCCTGGCTGGGAGGGGAAGCTGGGCGGGCAGGGACGGACTCGGGAGGGGAAGCTGGCCGTGCGGGGCCTGGCTCGGTAGGGGAAGCTGGGCGGGCAGGGACGGACTCGGGAGGGGAAGCTGGGCGGGCGGGGTCAAGCTGGGAGGGGAAGCTGGGGGGGCGGGGCTTGGCTCCGGAGGAGAAGCTGGGCAGGCGTGGCCAGGCTGGGAGGGGAAGCTGGGCGTGCAGGGCCTGCCTCGGGAGGGGAACCTGGGCGGGCGGGGCCTTGCTTGGGAGGAGAAGTTGGGCGGGCGGGGCCTGGCTCATGAGGACAAGTGGTGCAGGCGGGGCCAGGCTGGGAGGGGAAGCTGGGCGGGCGGGGCCAGGCTGGGAGGGGAAGCTGGGCGGGCAGGAACGGACTCGGGAGCGGAAGCTGGCCGGGCGGGGCCAGGATCGGGAGGGGAAGCTGGGCGGGCAGGGACGGACTCGGGAGGGGAAGCTGGGCGGGCGGGGCCGGGCTCAGGAGGAGAAGCTGGGCGGGCGCGGCCAAGCTGGGAGGGGAAGCTGGGCGGGCGGGGCTTGGCTCCGGAGGAGAAGCTGGGCAGGCGGGGCCAGGCTGGGAGGGGAAGCTGGGCGTGCGGGGCCTGCCTCGGGAGGGGAACCTGGGCGGGCGGGGCCTGGCTCATGAGGAGAAGTGGTGCAGGCGGGGCCAGGCTGGGAGGGGAAGCTGGGCGGGCAGGAACGGACTCGGGAGCGGAAGCTGGCCGGGCGGGGCCAGGATCGGGAGGGGAAGCTGGGCGGGCAGGGACGGACTCGGGAGGGGAAGCTGGGCGGGCGGGGCCGGGCTCAGGAGGAGAAGCTGGGCGGGCGGGGCCAAGCTGGGAGGGGAAGCTGGGCGGGCGGGGCTTGGCTCCGGAGGAGAAGCTGGGCAGGCGGGGCCAGGCTGGGAGGGGAAGCTGGGCGTGCGGGGCCTGCCTCGGGAGGGGAACCTGGGCGGGCGGGGCCTGGCTCATGAGGAGAAGTGGTGCAGGCGAGGCCAGGCTGGGAGGGGAAGCTGGGCGGGCAGGAACGGACTCGGGAGCGGAAGCTGGCCGGGCGGGGCCAGGATCGGGAGGGGAAGCTGGGCGGGCAGGGACGGACTCGGGAGGGGAAGCTGGGCGGGCGGGGCCGAGCTCAGGAGGAGAAGCTGGGAGGGCGGGGCCAGGCTGGGAGGGGAAGCTGGGCGGGCGGGGCAAGGCTGGGAGGGGAAGCTGGGCGGGCGGGGCCTGGCTTGGGAGGAGAAGCTGGGCGGGCGGGCCCGGGAACGGGAGGAGAAACTGGGCGGGCGGAGCCTGGCTGGGAGGGGAAGCTGGGCGGGAGGAACGGACTCGGGAGCGGAAGCTGGCCGGGCGGGGCCAGGCTGGGAGGGGAAGCTGGGCGGGCGGGGCCTGGTTCGGGAGGGGAAGCTGGGCGGGCGGGGCCAGGCTTGGGAGCAGAAGCTGGGCAGGCTGGTCCAGGCTGGGAGGAGAAGCTGGCCGGGCGGGGCCAGGCTGGGAGGGGAAGCTGGGCGGGCGGGGCCGGACTCGGGAGGGGAAGCCGGGAAGGCGGGGCCGGGCTCGGGAAGACAAAGTGGGCGGGCGGGGCCGGACTCGGGAGGGGAAACTGGTCGAGCGGGGCCAGGCTGGGAGGGGAAGCTGCGGGGGCGGGGCCAAGCTGGGAGGTGAAGGTGGTCGGGCGGGGCCTGGCTTGGGAGGAGAAGCTGGGCGGGCGGGGCCTGGCTCATGAGGAGAAGCTTGGCGGGCGGGGCCATGCTGGGAGGGGAAGCTCGGCGGGCGGGGTCAGGCTGGGAGGAGAAGCTGGGCGGGCGGGGCCTGGCTTGGGAGGAGAAGCTGTGTGAGCGGGGCCTGGCTCACGACGGGAAGCTGGGCGGGCGGGGCCAGGCTGGGAGGGGAAGCTGGGAGGGTGGGGCCAGGCTGGGAAGGGAAGCTGGGCAGGCGGGGCCTGGCTTGAGAGGAGAAGCTGGGCGGGCGGGGCCGGGAACGGGAGGAGAAACTGGGCGGGCGGGGCCTGGCTGGGAGGGGAAGCTGGTCGGGCAGGGACGGGCTCGGGGGGGAAGCTGGCCGGGCGGGGCCAGGCTCGGGAGGAGAAGCTGGGCGGGCGGGGCCTGGCTTGGGAGGAGAAGCTGGGCGGGCGGGGCCTGGCTTGGGAGGAGAAGCTGGGCGGGCGGGGCCTGGCTCAGGAGGAGAAGCTGGGCAGTCGGGGCCAGGCTGGGAGGAGAACCTCGGCGGGCGGAGCCTGGCTTGGGAGGAGAAGCTGGGCGGGCGGGGCCTGGCTCAGGAGGAGAAGCCGGGCGGGCGGGGCCAGGCTGGGAGGGGAAGCTGGGAGGGTGGGGCCAGGCTGGGAAGGGAAGCTGGGCAGGCGGGGCCTGGCTTGAGAGGAGAAGCTGGCCGGGCGGGGCCGGGAACGGGAGGAGAAACTGGGCGGGCGGGGCCTGGCTGGGAGGGGAAGCTGGTCGGGCAGGGACGGGCTCGGGGGGGAAGCTGGCCGGGCGGGGCCAGGCTCGGGAGGAGAAGCTGGGCGGGCGGGGCCTGGCTTGGGAGGAGAAGCTGGGCGGGCGGGGCCTGGCTTGGGAGGAGAAGCTGGGCGGGCGGGGCCTGGCTCAGGAGGAGAAGCTGGGCAGTCGGGGCCAGGCTGGGAGGAGAACCTCGGCGGGCGGAGCCTGGCTTGGGAGGAGAAGCTGGGCGGGCGGGGCCTGGCTCAGGAGGAGAAGCTGGGCGGGCGGGGCCAGGCTGGGAGGGGAAGCTGGGCGCGCGGGGCCGGACTCGGGAGGGGAAGCTCGGCGGGCGGGGCCAGGCTGGGAGGAGAAGCTGGGTGGGCGGGGCCGGGCTCGAGAGGGGAAGCTGGGAAGGCGGGGCCGGGCTCGGGAAGAGAAAGTGGGCGGGCGGGGCCAGGCTGGGAGGGGAAGCTGGGCGGGCGGGACCAGGCTGGGAGGGGAAGCTGGGCAGGCGGGGCCTGGCTTAGGAGGAGAAGCTGGGCGGGCGGGGCCGGGAACGGGAGGAGAAACTGGGCGGGCGGGGCCTGGCTGGGAGGGGAAGCTGGGCGGGCAGGGACGGACTCGGGAGGGGAAGCTGGCCGTGCGGGGCCTGGCTCGGTAGGGGAAGCTGGGCGGGCAGGGACGGACTCGGGAGGGGAAGCTGGGCGGGCGGGGTCAAGCTGGGAGGGGAAGCTGGGGGGGCGGGGCTTGGCTCCGGAGGAGAAGCTGGGCAGGCGTGGCCAGGCTGGGAGGGGAAGCTGGGCGTGCAGGGCCTGCCTCGGGAGGGGAACCTGGGCGGGCGGGGCCTTGCTTGGGAGGAGAAGTTGGGCGGGCGGGGCCTGGCTCATGAGGACAAGTGGTGCAGGCGGGGCCAGGCTGGGAGGGGAAGCTGGGCGGGCGGGGCCAGGCTGGGAGGGGAAGCTGGGCGGGCAGGAACGGACTCGGGAGCGGAAGCTGGCCGGGCGGGGCCAGGATCGGGAGGGGAAGCTGGGCGGGCAGGGACGGACTCGGGAGGGGAAGCTGGGCGGGCGGGGCCGGGCTCAGGAGGAGAAGCTGGGCGGGCGGGGCCAAGCTGGGAGGGGAAGCTGGGCGGGCGGGGCTTGGCTCCGGAGGAGAAGCTGGGCAGGCGGGGCCAGGCTGGGAGGGGAAGCTGGGCGTGCGGGGCCTGCCTCCGGAGGGGAACCTGGGCGGGCGGGGCCTGGCTCATGAGGAGAAGTGGTGCAGGCGGGGCCAGGCTGGGAGGGGAAGCTGGGCGGGCAGGAACGGACTCGGGAGCGGAAGCTGGCCGGGCGGGGCCAGGATCGGGAGGGGAAGCTGGGCGGGCAGGGACGGACTCGGGAGGGGAAGCTGGGCGGGCGGGGCCGGGCTCAGGAGGAGAAGCTGGGCGGGCGGGGCCAAGCTGGGAGGGGAAGCTGGGCGGGCGGGGCTTGGCTCCGGAGGAGAAGCTGGGCAGGCGGGGCCAGGCTGGGAGGGGAAGCTGGGCGTGCGGGGCCTGCCTCGGGAGGGGAACCTGGGCGGGCGGGGCCTGGCTCATGAGGAGAAGTGGTGCAGGCGGGGCCAGGCTGGGAGGGGAAGCTGGGCGGGCAGGAACGGACTCGGGAGCGGAAGCTGGCCGGGCGGGGCCAGGATCGGGAGGGGAAGCTGGGCGGGCAGGGACGGACTCGGGAGGGGAAGCTGGGCGGGCGGGGCCGGGCTCAGGAGGAGAAGCTGGGAGGGCGGGGCCAGGCTGGGAGGGGAAGCTGGGCGGGCGGGGCAAGGCTGGGAGGGGAAGCTGGGCGGGCGGGGCCTGGCTTGGGAGGAGAAGCTGGGCGGGCGGGCCCGGGAACGGGAGGAGAAACTGGGCGGGCGGAGCCTGGCTGGGAGGGGAAGCTGGGCGGGCAGAGACGGAATCGGGAGGGGAAGCTGGCCGGGCGGGGCCTGGCTGGGAGGGGAAGCTGGGCGGGAGGAACGGACTCGGGAGCGGAAGCTGGCCGGGCGGGGCCAGGCTGGGAGGGGAAGCTGGGCGGGCGGGGCCTGGTTCGGGAGGGGAAGCTGGGCGGGCGGGGCCAGGCTTGGGAGCAGAAGCTGGGCAGGCTGGTCCAGGCTGGGAGGAGAAGCTGGCCGGGCGGGGCCAGGCTGGGAGGGGAAGCTGGGCGGGCGGGGCCGGACTCGGGAGGGGAAGCCGGGAAGGCGGGGCCGGGCTCGGGAAGACAAAGTGGGCGGGCGGGGCCGGACTCGGGAGGGGAAACTGGTCGAGCGGGGCCAGGCTGGGAGGGGAAGCTGCGGGGGCGGGGTCAGGCTGGGAGGTGAAGCTGGTCGGGCGGGGCCTGGCTTGGGAGGAGAAGCTGGGCGGGCGGGGCCTGGCTCATGACGAGAAGCTTGGCGGGCGGGGCCATGCTGGGAGGGGAAGCTCGGCGGGCGGGGTCAGGCTGGGAGGAGAAGCTGGGCGGGCGGGGCCTGGCTTGGGAGGAGAAGCTGTGTGAGCGGGTCCTGGCTCACGACGAGAAGCCGGGCGGGCGGGGCCAGGCTGGGAGGGGAAGCTGGGAGGGTGGGGCCAGGCTGGGAAGGGAAGCTGGGCAGGCGGGGCCTGGCTTGAGAGGAGAAGCTGGGCGGGCGGGGCCGGGAACGGGAGGAGAAACTGGGCGGGCGGGGCCTGGCTGGGAGGGGAAGCTGGTCGGGCGGGGACGGGCTCGGGAGGGAAGCTGGCCGGGCGGGGCCAGGCTCGGGAGGAGAAGCTGGGCGGGCGGGGCCTGGCTTGGGAGGAGAAGCTGGGCGGGCGGGGCCTGGCTTGGGAGGAGAAGCTGGGCGGGCGGGGCCTGGCTCAGGAGGAGAAGCTGGGCAGTCGGGGCCAGGCTGGGAGGGGAAGCTGGGCGCGCGGGGCCGGACTCGGGAGGGGAAGCTCGGCGGGCGGGGCCAGGCTGGGAGGAGAAGCTGGGTGGGCGGGGCCGGGCTCGAGAGGGGAAGCTGGGAAGGCGGGGCCGGGCTCGGGAAGAGAAAGTGGGCGGGCGGGGCCAGGCTGGGAGGGGAAGCTGGGCGGGCGGGACCAGGCTGGGAGGGGAAGCTGGGCAGGCGGGGCCTGGCTTGGGAGGAGAAGCTGGGCGGGCGGGGCCGGGAACGGGAGGAGAAACTGGGCGGGCGGGGCCTGGCTGGGAGGGGAAGCTGGGCGGGCAGGGACGGACTCGGGAGGGGAAGCTGGCCGTGCGGGGCCTGGCTCGGTAGGGGAAGCTGGGCGGGCAGGGACGGACTCGGGAGGGGAAGCTGGGCGGGCGGGGTCAAGCTGGGAGGGGAAGCTGGGCGGGCGGGGCTTGGCTCCGGAGGAGAAGCTGGGCAGGCGTGGCCAGGCTGGGAGGGGAAGCTGGGCGTGCAGGGCCTGCCTCGGGAGGGGAACCTGGGCGGGCGGGGCCTTGCTTGGGAGGAGAAGTTGGGCGGGCGGGGCCTGGCTCATGAGGACAAGTGGTGCAGGCGGGGCCAGGCTGGGAGGGGAAGCTGGGCGGGCGGGGCCAGGCTGGGAGGGGAAGCTGGGCGGGCAGGAACGGACTCGGGAGCGGAAGCTGGCCGGGCGGGGCCAGGATCGGGAGGGGAAGCTGGGAGGGCAGGGACGGACTCGGGAGGGGAAGCTGGGCGGGCGGGGCCGGGCTCAGGAGGAGAAGCTGGGCGGGCGGGGCCAGGCTGGGAGGGGAAGCTGGGCGGGCGGGGCAAGGCTGGGAGGGGAAGCTGGGCGGGCGGGGCCATGCTGGGAGGGGAAGCTCGGCGGGCGGGGTCAGGCTGGGAGGAGAAGCTGGGCGGGCGGGGCCTGGCTTGGGAGGAGAAGCTGGGTGGGCGGGTCCTGGCTCACGACGAGAAGCTGGGCGGGCGGGGCCAGGCTGGGAGGGGAAGCTGGGAGGGTGGGGCCAGGCTGGGAAGGGAAGCTGGGCAGGCGGGGCCTGGCTTGAGAGGAGAAGCTGGGCGGGCGGGGCCGGGAACGGGAGGAGAAACTGGGCGGGCGGGGCCTGGCTGGGAGGGGAAGCTGGACGGGCAGGGACGGACTCGGGGGGGAAGCTGGCCGGGCGGGGCCAGGCTCGGGAGGAGAAGCTGGGCGGGCGGGGCCTGGCTGGGAGGAGAAGCTGGGCCGGGCGGGGCCGGGAACGGGAGGAGAAACTGGGCGGGCGGGGCCTGGCTGGGAGGGGAAGCTGGGCGGGCAGGGACGGACTCGGGGGGGAAGCTGGCCGGGCGGGGCCAGGCTCGGGAGGAGAAGCTGGGCGGGCGGGGCCTTGCTTGGGAGGAGAAGCTGGGCGGGCGGGGCCTGGCTCAGGAGGAGAAGCTGGGCAGTCGGGGCCAGGCTGGGAGGAGAGCCTCGGCGGGCGGAGCCTGGCTTGGGAGGAGAAGTTGGGCGGGTGGGGCCTGGCTCAGGAGGAGAAGCTGGGCGGGCGGGGCCAGGCTGGGAGGAGAAGCCGAGCGGGAGGGGCCGGACTCGGGAGGGGAAGCTGGGCGGGCGGTGCCAGGCTGGGAGGGGAAGCAGGGCGGGCGGGGACTGGCTCATGAGGAGAAGCTGGGCGGGCGGGGCCGGGAACGGGAGGAGAAACTGGGCGGGAGGGGCCTGGCTGGGAGGGGAAGCTGGGCGGGCAGGAACGGACTCGGGAGCGGAAGCTGGCCGGGCGGGACCAGGATCGGGAGGGGAAGCTGGGCAGGGCGGGGCCGGGCTCAGGAGGAGAAGCTGGCCGGGCCGGGCCAGGCTGGGAGGGGAAGCTGGGCGGGCGGGGCCAGGCTGGGAGGGGAAGCTGGGCGGGCGGGGCCTGGCTTGGGAGGAGAAGCTGGGCGGGCGGGCCCGGGAACGGGAGGAGAAACTGGTCGGGCGGGGCCTGCCTGGGAGGGAAAGCTGGGCGTGCAGGGACGGACTCGGGAGGGGAAGCTGGCGGGGCGGGGCCTGGCTGGGAGGGAAAGCTGGGCGGGCAGGAACGTACTCGGGAGCGGAAGCTGGCCGGGCGGGGCCAGCCTGGGAGGGGAAGCTGGGCGGGCGGGGCCTGGCTCGGGAGGGGAAGCTGGGCGGGCGGGGCCAGGCTTGGGAGCAGAAGCTGGGAAGGCGGGGCCAGGCTGCGAGGAGAAGCTGGCCGGGCGGGGCCAGGCTGGGAGGGGAAGCTGGGCGGGCGGGGCCGGACTCAGGAGGGGAAGCCGGGAAGGCGGGGCTAGGCTGGGAAGGGAAGCTGGGGGGCGGGGCCAGGCTGGGAGGGGAAGGTGGTCGGGCGGGGCCTGGCTTGGGAGGAGAAGCTGGGCGGGCGGGGCCTGGCTCATGAGGAGAAGCTGGGCGGGCGGGGCCAGGCTGGGAGGGGAAGCTCGGCGGGCGGGGTCAGGCTGGGAGGAGAAGCTGGGCGGGCGGGGCCTGGCTTGGGAGGAGAAGCTGGGCGGGCCGGTCCTGGCTCACGAGGAGAAGCTGGGCGGGCGGGGCCAGGCTGGGAGGGGAAGCTGGGCAGGCGGGGCCTGGCTTGGGAGCAGAAGCTGGGCGGGCAGGGACGGACTCAGGAGGGGAAGTTGGCCGTGCGGGGCCTGGCTCCGTAGGGGAAGCTGGGCGGGCAGGGACGGACTGTGGAGGGGAAGCTGGGCGGGCGGGGCCAAGCTGGGAGGGGAAGCTGGGCGGGCAGGGACGGACTCGGGAGGGGAAGCTGGCCGTGCGGGGCCTGGCTCCGTAGGGGAAGCTGGGCGGGCAGGGACGGACTCTGGAGGGGAAGTTGGGCGGGCGGGGCCAAGCTGGGAGGGGAAGCTGGGCGGGCGGGGCTTGGCTCCGGAGGAGAAGCTGGGCAGGCGGGGCCAGGCTGGGAGGGGAAGCTGCGCGTGCGGGGCCTGCCTCGGGAGGGGAACCTGGGCGGGCGGGGCCTTGCTTGGGAGGAGAAGTTGGGCGGGCGGGGCCTGGCTCATGAGGAGAAGTGGTGCAGGCGGGGCCAGGCTGGGAGGGGAAGCTGGGCGGGCAGGAACGGACTCGGGAGCGGAAGCTGGCCGGGCGGGGCCAGGATCGGGAGGGGAAGCTGGGCGGGCGGGCCCGGGAACGGGAGGAGAAACTGGTCGGGCGGGGCCTGGCTGGGAGGGGAAGCTGGGCGTGCAGGGACGGACTCGGGAGGGGAAGCTGGCGGGGCGGGGCCTGGCTGGGAGGGAAAGCTGGGCGGGCAGGAACGTACTCGGGAGGGGAAGCTGGCCGGGCGGGGCCAGCCTGGGAGGGGAAGCTGGGCGGGCGGGGCCTGGCTCGGGAGGAGAAGCTGGGCGGGCGGGGCCAGGCTTGGGAGCAGAAGCTGGGCAGGCGGGGCCAGGCTGCGAGGAGAAGATGGCCGGGCGGGGCCAGGCTGGGAGGGGAAGCTGGGCGGGCGGGGCCGGACTCGGGAGGGGAAGCCGGGAAGGCGGGGCTAGGCTGGGAAGGGAAGCTGGGGGGCGGGGCCAGGCTGGGAGGGGAAGGTGGTCGGGCGGGGCCTGGCTTGGGAGGAGAAGCTGGGCGGGCGGGGCCTGGCTCATGAGGAGAAGCTGGGCGGGCGGGGCTAGGCTGGGAGGGGAAGCTCGGCGGGCGGGGTCAGGCTGGGAGGAGAAGCTGGGCGGGCGGGGCCTGGCTTGGGAGGAGAAGCTGGGCGGGCGGGTCCTGGCTCAGGAGGAGAAGCTGGGCGGGCGGGGCCAGGCTGGGAGGGGAAGCTGGGCAGGCGGGGCCTGGCTTGGGAGCAGAAGCTGGGCGGGCAGGGACGGACTCAGGAGGGGAAGTTGGCCGTGCGGGGCCTGGCTCCGTAGGGGAAGCTGGGCGGGCAGGGACGGACTTTGGAGGGGAAGCTGGGCGGGCGGGGCCAAGCTGGGAGGGGAAGCTGGGCGGGCAGGGACGGACTCTGGAGGGGAAGCTGGGCGGGCGGGGCCAAGCTGGGAGGGGAAGCTGGGTGGGCGGGGCTTGGCTCCGGAGGAGAAGCTGGGCAGGCGGGGCCAGGCTGGGAGGGGAAGCTGGGCCTGCGGGGCCTGCCTCGGGAGGGGAAGCTGGGCGGGCGGGGCCTTCCTTGGGGGGAGAAGTTGGGCGGGCGGGGCCTGGCTCATGAGGAGATGCTGTGCAGGCGGGGCCAGGCTGGGAGGGGACGCTGGGCGGGCGTGGCCAGGCTAGGAGGGGAAGCTGGGCGGGCGGGGCCAGGCTGGGAGGGGAAGCTGGGCAGGCGGGGCCTGGCTTGGGAGGAGAAGCTGGGCGTGCGGAGCCGGGAACGGGAGGAGAAACTGGGCGGGCGGGGCCTGGCTGGGAGGGGAAGCTGGGCGGGCAGGGACGGACTCGGGAGGGGAAGCTGGCCGTGCGGGGCCTGGCTCGGTAGGGGAAGCTGGGCGGGCAGGGACGGACTCGGGAGGGGAAGCTGGGCGGGCGGGGCCAAGCTGGGAGGGGAAGCTGGGCGGGCGGGGCTTGGCTCCGGAGGAGAAGCTGGGCAGGCGGGGCCAGGCTGGGAGGGGAAGCTGGGCGTGCGGGGCCTGCCTCGGGAGGGGAACCTGGGCGGGCGGGGCCTTGCTTGGGAGGAGAAGTTGGGCGGGCGGGGCCTGGCTCGTGAGGAGAAGTGGTGCAGGCGGGGCCAGGCTGGGAGGGGAAGCTGGGCGGGCAGGAACGGACTCGGGAGCGGAAGCTGGCCGGGCGGGGCCAGGATCGGGAGGGGAAGCTGGGCGGGCAGGGACGGACTCGGGAGGGGAAGCTGGGCGGGCGGGGCCGGGCTCAGGAGGAGAAGCTGGGAGGGCGGGGCCAGGCTGGGAGGGGAAGCTGGGCGGGCGGGGCAAGGCTGGGAGGGGAAGCTGGGGCGGGCGGGGCCTGGCTTGGGAGGAGAAGCTGGGCGGGCGGGCCCGGGAACGGGAGGAGAAACTGGGCGGGCGGAGCCTGGCTGGGAGGGGAAGCTGGGCGGGCAGAGACGGAATCGGGAGGGGAAGCTGGCCGGGCGGGGCCTGGCTGGGAGGGGAAGCTGGGCGGGAGGAACGGACTCGGGAGCGGAAGCTGGCCGGGCGGGGCCAGGCTGGGAGGGGAAGCTGGGCGGGCGGGGCCTGGCTCGGGAGGGGAAGCTGGGCGGGCGGGGCCAGGCTTGGGAGCAGAAGCTGGGCAGGCTGGTCCAGGCTGGGAGGAGAAGCTGGCCGTGCGGGGCCAGGCTGGGAGGGGAAGCTGGGCGGGCGGGGCCGGACTCGGGAGGGGAAGCCGGGAAGCGGGGCCGGGCTCGGGAAGACAAAGTGGGCGGGCGGGGCCGGACTCGGGAGGGGAAACTGGTCGAGCGGGGCCAGGCTGGGAGGGGAAGCTGCGGGGGCCGGGCCAAGCTGGGAGGTGAATGTGGTCGGGCGGGGCCTGGCTTGGGAGGAGAAGCTGGGCGGGCGGGGCCTGGCTCATGAGGAGAAGCTTGGCGGGCGGGGCCATGCTGGGAGGGGAAGCTCGGCGGGCGGGGTCAGGCTGGGAGGAGAAGCTGGGCGGGCGGGGCCTGGCTTGGGAGGAGAAGCTGGGTGAGCGGGTCCTGGCTCACGACGAGAAGCTGGGCGGGCGGGGCCAGGCTGGGAGGGGAAGCTGGGAGGGTGGGGCCAGGCTGGGAAGGGAAGCTGGGCAGGCGGGGCCTGGCTTGAGAGGAGAAGCTGGGCGGGCGGGGCCGGGAACGGGAGGAGAAACTGGGCGGGCGGGGCCTGGCTGGGAGGGGAAGCTGGTCGGGCAGGGACGGACTCGGGGGGGTAGCTGGCCGGGCGGGGCCAGGCTCGGGAGGAGAAGCTGGGCGGGCGGGGCCTGGCTTGGGAGGAGAAGCTGGGCGGGCGGGGCCTGGCTTGGGAGGAGAAGCTGGGCGGGCGGGGCCTGGCTCAGGAGGAGAAGCTGGGCAGTCGGGGCGAGGCTGGGAGGAGAACCTCGGCGGGCGGAGCCTGGCTTGGGAGGAGAAGCTGGGCGGGCGGGGCCTGGCTCAGGAGGAGAAGCTGGGCGGGCGGGGCCAGGCTGGGAGGGGAAGCTGGGCGCGCGGGGCCGGACTCGGGAGGGGAAGCTCGGCGGGCGGGGCCAGGCTGGGAGGAGAAGCTGGGTGGGCGGGGCCGGGCTCGAGAGGGGAAGCTGGGAAGGCGGGGCCGGGCTCGGGAAGAGAAAGTGGGCGGGCGGGGCCAGGCTGGGAGGGGAAGCTGGGCGGGCGGGACCAGGCTGGGAGGGGAAGCTGGGCAGGCGGGGCCTGGCTTGGGAGGAGAAGCTGGGCGGGCGGGGCCGGGAACGGGAGGAGAAACTGGGCGGGCGGGGCCTGGCTGGGAGGGGAAGCTGGGCGGGCAGGGACGGACTCGGGAGGGGAAGCTGGCCGTGCGGGGCCTGGCTCGGTAGGGGAAGCTGGGCGGGCAGGGACGGACTCGGGAGGGGAAGCTGGGCGGGCGGGGTCAAGCTGGGAGGGGAAGCTGGGCGGGCGGGGCTTGGCTCCGGAGGAGAAGCTGGGCAGGCGTGGCCAGGCTGGGAGGGGAAGCTGGGCGTGCAGGGCCTTGCTTGGGAGGAGAAGTTGGGCGGGCGGGGCCTGGCTCATGAGGAGAAGTGGTGCAGGCGGGGCCAGGCTGGGAGGGGAAGCTGGGCGGGCGGGGCCAGGCTGGGAGGGGAAGCTGGGCGGGCAGGAACGGACTCGGGAGCGGAAGCTGGCCGGGCGGGGCCAGGATCGGGAGGGGAAGCTGGGCGGGCAGGGACGGACTCGGGAGGGGAAGCTGGGCGGGCGGGGCCGGGCTCAGGAGGAGAAGCTGGGCGGGCGGGGCCAGGCTGGGAGGGGAAGCTGGGCGGGCGGGGCAAGGCTGGGAGGGGAAGCTGGGCGGGCGGGGCCATGCTGGGAGGGGAAGCTCGGCGGGCGGGGTCAGGCTGGGAGGAGAAGCTGGGCGGGCGGGGCCTGGCTTGGGAGGAGAAGCTGGGTGGGCGGCTCCTGGCTCACGACGAGAAGCTGGGCGGGCGGGGCCAGGATGGGAGGGGAAGCTGGGAGGGTGGGGCCAGGCTGGGAAGGGAAGCTGGGCAGGCGGGGCCTGGCTTGAGAGGAGAAGCTGGGCGGGCGGGGCCGGGAACGGGAGGAGAAACTTGGCGGGCGGGGCCTGGCTGGGAGGGGAAGCTGGGCGGGCAGGGACGGACTCGGGGGGGAAGCTGGCCGGGCGGGGCCAGGCTCGGGAGGAGAAGCTGGGCGGGCGGGGCCTGGCTTGGGAGGAGAAGCTGGGCGGGCGGGGCCTTGCTTGGGAGGAGAAGCTGGGCGGGCGGGGCCAGGCTGGGAGGGGAAGCTGGGCGGGCGGGGCCAGGCTGGGAGGGGAAGCTGGGCGGGCGGGGCCTGGCTTGGGAGGAGAAGCTGGGCGGGCGGGCCCTGGAACGGGAGGAGAAACTGGTCGGGCGGGGCCTGGCTGGGAGGGGAAGCTGGGCGTGCAGGGACGGACTCGGGAGGGGAAGCTGGCGGGGCGGGGCCTGGCTGGGAGGGAAAGCTGGGCGGGCAGGAACGTACTCGGGAGCGGAAGCTGGCCGGGCGGGGCCAGCCTGGGAGGGGAAGCTGGGCGGGCGGGGCCTGGCACGGGAGGGGAAGCTGGGCGGGCGGGGCCAGGCTTGGGAGCAGAAGCTGGGCAGGCGGGGCCAGGCTGCGAGGAGAAGATGGCCGGGCGGGGCCAGGCTGGGAGGGGAAGCTGGGCGGGCGGGGCCTGGCTTGGGAGGAGAAGCTGGGCGGGCGGGCCCGGGAACGGTAGGAGAAACTGGGCGGGCGGAGCCTGGCTGGGAGGGGAAGCTGGGCGGGCAGAGACGGAATCGGGAGGGGAAGCTGGCCGGGCGGGGCCTGGCTGGGAGGGGAAGCTGGGCGGGCGGGAACGGACTCGGGAGCGGAAGCTGGCCGGGCGGGGCCAGGCTGGGAGGGGAAGCTGGGCGGGCGGGGCCTGGCTCGGGAGGGGAAGCTGGGCGGGCGGGGCCAGGCTTGGGAGCAGAAGCTGGGCAGGCTGGTCCGGGCTGGGAGGAGAAGCTGGCCGGGCGGGGCCAGGCTGGGAGGGGAAGCTGGGCGGGCGGGGCCGGACTCGGGAGGGGAAGCCGGGAAGGCGGGGCCGGGCTCGGGAAGACAAAGTGGGCGGGCGGGGCCGGACTCGGGAGGGGAAACTGGTCGAGCGGGGCCAGGCTGGGAGGGGAAGCTGCGGGGGCGGGGCCAAGCTGGGAGGTGAAGGTGGTCGGGCGGGGCCTGGCTTGGGAGGAGAAGCTGGGCGGGCGGGGCCTGGCTCATGAGGAGAAGCTTGGCGGGCGGGGCCATGCTGGGAGGGTAAGCTCGGCGGGCGGGGTCAGGCTGGGAGGAGAAGCTGGGCGGGCGGGGCCTGGCTTGGGAGGAGAAGCTGGGTGAGCGGGTCCTGGCTCACGACGAGAAGCTGGGCGGGCGGGGCCAGGCTGGGAGGGGAAGCTGGGAGGGTGGAGCCAGGCTGGGAATGGAAGCTGGGCAGGCGGGGCCTGGCTTGAGAGGAGAAGCTGGGCGGGCGGGGCCGGGAACGGGAGGAGAAACTGGGCGGGCGGGGCCTGGCTGGGAGGGGAAGCTGGTCGGGCAGGGACGGACTCGGGGGGGAAGCTGGCCGGGCGGGGCCAGGCTCGGGAGGAGAAGCTGGGCGGGCGGGGCCTGGCTTGGGAGGAGAAGCTGGGCGGGCGGGGCCTGGCTTGGGAGGAGAAGCTGGGCGGGCGGGGCCTGGCTCAGGAGCAGAAGCTGGGCAGTCGGGGCCAGGCTGGGAGGAGAACCTCGGCGGGCGGAGCCTGGCTTGGGAGGAGAAGCTGGGCGGGCGGGGCCTGGCTCAGGAGGAGAAGCTGGGCGGGCGGGGCCAGGCTGGGAGGGGAAGCTGGGCGCGCGGGGCCGGACTCGGGAGGGGAAGCTCGGCGGGCGGGGCCAGGCTGGGAGGAGAAGCTGGGCGGGCAGGGACGGACTCGGGAGGGGAAGCTGGCCGTGCGGGGCCTGGCTCGGTAGGGGAAGCTGAGCGGGCAGGGACGGACTCGGGAGGGGAAGCTGGGCGGGCGGGGCCAAGCTGGGAGGGGAAGCTGGGCGGGCGGGGCTTGGCTCCGGAGGAGAAGCTGGGCAGGCGGGGCCAGGCTGGGAGGGGAAGCTGGGCGGGCGGGCCCGGGAACGGGAGGAGAAACTGGTCGGGCGGGGCCTGGCTGGGAGGGGAAGCTGGGCGTGCAGGGACGGACTCGGGAGGGGAAGCTGGGCGGGCGGGGCCAGGCTAGGAGGGGAAGCTGGGCGGGCGGGGCCAGGCTGGGAGGGGAAGGTGGGCAGGCGGGGCCTGGCTTGGGAGGAGAAGCTGGGCGTGCGGGGCCGGGAACGGGCGGAGAAACTGGGCGGGCGGGGCCTGGCTGGGAGGGGAAGCTGGGCGGGCAGGGACGGACTCGGGAGGGGAAGCTGGCCGTGCGGGGCCAGGCTGGGAGGGGAAGCTGGGCGGGCAGGAACGGACTCGGGAGCGGAAGCTGGCCGGGCGGGGCCAGGATCGGGAGGGGAAGCTGGGCGGGCAGGGACGGACTCGGGAGGGGAAGCTGGGCGGGCGGGGCCGGGCTCAGGAGGAGAAGCTGGGCGGGCGGGGCCAGGCTGGGAGGGGAAGCTGGGCGGGCGGGGCAAGGCTGGGAGGGGAAGCTGGGCGGGCGGGGCAAGGCTGGGAGGGGAAGCTGGGAGGGTGGGGCCAGGCTGGGAAGGGAAGCTGGGCAGGCGGGGCCTGGCTTGAGAGGAGAAGCTGGGCGGGCGGGGCCTGGCTCAGGAGGAGAAGCTGGGCGGTCGGGGCGAGGCTGGGAGGGGAACCTCGGCGGGCGGGGCCTGGCTTGGAGGGAGAAGCTGGGCGGGCGGGGCCTGGCTCAGGAGGAGAAGCTGGGCGGGCGGGGCCAGGCTGGGAGGGGAAGCTGGGCGCGCGGGGCCGGACTCGGGAGGGGAAGCTCGGCGGGCGGGGCCAGGCTGGGAGGAGAAGCTGGGTGGGCGGGGCCGGGCTCGAGAGGGGAAGCTGGGAAGGCGGGGCCGGGCTCGGGAAGAGAAAGTGGGCGGCGGGGCCAGGCTGGGGAGGGGAAGCTGGGCGGGCGGGACCAGGCTGGGAGGGGAAGCTGGGCAGGCGGGGCCTGGCTTGGGAGGAGAAGCTGGGCGGGCGGGGCCGGGAACGGGAGGAGAAACTGGGCGGGCGGGGCCTGGCTGGGAGGGGAAGCTGGGCGGGCAGGGACGGACTCGGGAGGGGAAGCTGGCCGTGCGGGGCCTGGCTCGGTAGGGGAAGCTTGGCGGGCAGGGACGGACTCGGGAGGGGAAGCTGGGCGGGCGGGGTCAAGCTGGGAGGGGAAGCTGGGCGGGCGGGGCTTGGCTCCGGAGGAGAAGCTGGGCAGGCGTGGCCAGGCTGGGAGGGGAAGCTGGGCGTGCAGGGCCTTGCTTGGGAGGAGAAGTTGGGCGGGCGGGGCCTGGCTCATGAGGAGAAGTGGTGCAGGCGGGGCCAGGCTGGGAGGGGAAGCTGGGCGGGCGGGGCCAGGCTGGGAGGGGAAGCTGGGCGGGCGGGAACGGACTCGGGAGCGGAAGCTGGCCGGGCGGGGCCAGGATCGGGAGGGGAAGCTGGGCGGGCAGGGACGGACTCGGGAGGGGAAGCTGGGCGGGCGGGGCCGGGCTCAGGAGGAGAAGCTGGGCGGGCGGGGCCAGGCTGGGAGGGGAAGCTGGGCGGGCGGGGCAAGGCTGGGAGGGGAAGCTGGGCGGGCGGGGCCATGCTGGGAGGGGAAGCTCGGCGGGCGGGGTCAGGCTGGGAGGAGAAGCTGGGCGGGCGGGGCCTGGCTTGGGAGGAGAAGCTGGGTGGGCGGGTCCTGGCTCACGACGAGAAGCTGGGCGGGCGGGGCCAGGATGGGAGGGGAAGCTGGGAGGGTGGGGCCAGGCTGGGAAGGGAAGCTGGGCAGGCGGGGCCTGGCTTGAGAGGAGAAGCTGGGCGGGCGGGGCCGGGAACTGGAGGAGAAACTTGGCGGGCGGGGCCTGGCTGGGAGGGGAAGCTGGGCGGGCAGGGACGGACTCGGGGGGGAAGCTGGCCGGGCGGGGCCAGGCTCGGGAGGAGAAGCTGGGCGGGCGGGGCCTGGCTTGGGAGGAGAAGCTGGGCGGGCGGGGCCTTGCTTGGGAGGAGAAGCTGGGCGGGCGGGGCCTGGCTCAGGAGGAGAAGCTGGGCAGTCGGGGCCAGGCTGGGAGGAGAACCTCGGCGGGCGGAGCCTCGCTTGGGAGGAGAAGCTGGGCGGGCGGGGCCTGGCTCAGGAGGAGAAGCTGGGCGGGCGGGGCCAGGCTGGGAGGGGAAGCTGGGCGCGCGGGGCCGGACTCGGGAGGGGAAGCTGGGCGGGCGGGGCCAGGCTGGGAGGAGAAGCTGGGTGGGCGGGGCCGGGCTCGAGAGGGGAAGCTGGGAAGGCGGCGCCGGGCTCGGGAAGAGAAAGTGGGCGGGCGGGGCCAGGCTGGGAGGGGAAGCTGGGCGGGCGGAGCCAGGATGGGAGGGGAATCTGGGCGGGCGGGGTCTGGCTGGGAGGGGAAGCTGGGTGGGCGGGGCCAGGATGGGAGGGGAAGCTGGGGGGCGGGGCCAAGATGGGAGGGGAAGGTGGGCGGGCGGGGCCAGGCTGGGAGGAGAAGCTGAGCGGGAGGGGCCGGACTCGGGAGGGGAAGCTGGGCGGGCGGGGCCTGGCTGGGAAGGGGAAGCTGGGCGGTCGGGGCCAAGCTGGGAGGGGAAGGTGGGCGTGCGGAGCCTGGCTGGGAGGGGAAGCTGGGCGGGCGGGGCCTGGCTCGGAAGGGGAAGATGGGCGGGCGGGGCCAACTTGGAGGGAGAAGCTGGGTGGGCGGGGCCGGGCTCGGGAGGGGAAGCTGGGCGGGCGGGGCCAGGCTGGGAGGGGAAGCAGGGCGGGCGGGGCCTGGCTCATGAGGAGAAGCTGGGCGGGCGGGGCCGGGAACGGGAGGAGAAACTTGGCAGGCGGGGCCTGGCTGGGAGGGGAAGCTGGTCGGGCAGGAACGGACTCGGGAGCGGAAGCTGGCCGGGCGGGGCCAGGATCGGGAGGGGAAGCTGGGCGGGGGGGGCCGGGCTCAGGAGGAGAAGCTGGCCGGGCCGGGCCAGGCTGGGAGGGGAAGCTGGGCGTGCGGGGCCAGGCTGGGAGGGGAAGCTGGGCGGGCGGGGCCTGGCTTGGGAGGAGAAGCTGGGCGGGCGGGCCCGGGCTGGGAGGAGAAACTGGTCGGGCGGGGCCTGGCTGGGAGGGGAAGCTGGGCGTGCAGGGACGGACTCGGGAGGGGAAGCTGGCGGGGCGGGGCCTGGCTGGGAGGGAAAGCTGGGCGGGCAGGAACGTACTCGGGAGCGGAAGCTGGCCGGGCGGGGCCAGCCTGGGAGGGGAAGCTGGGCGGGCGGGGCCTGGCACGGGAGGGGAAGCTGGGCGGGCGGGGCCTGGCACGGGAGGGGAAGCTGGGCGGGCGGGGCCAGGCTTGGGAGCAGAAGCTGGGCAGGCGGGGCCAGGCTGCGAGGAGAAGATGGCCGGGCGGGGCCAGGCTGGGAGGGGAAGCTGGGCGGGCGGGGCCTGGCTTGGGAGGACAAGCTGGGCGGGCGGGCCCGGGAACGGGAGGAGAAACTGGGCGGGCGGAGCCTGGCTGGGAGGGGAAGCTGGGCGGGCAGAGACGGAATCGGGAGGGGAAGCTGGCCGGGCGGGGCCTGGCTGGGAGGGGAAGCTGGGCGCGCGGGGCCGGACTCGGGAGGGGAAGCTCGGCGGGCGGGGTCAAGCTGGGAGGGGAAGCTGGGCGGGCGGGGCTTGGCTCCGGAGGAGAAGCTGGGCAGGCGTGGCCAGGCTGGGAGGGGAAGCTGGGCGTGCAGGGCCTGCCTCGGGAGGGGAACCTGGGCGGGCGGGGCCTTGCTTGGGAGGAGAAGTTGGGCGGGCGGGGCCTGGCTCATGAGGACAAGTGGTGCAGGCGGGGCCAGGCTGGGAGGGGAAGCTGGGCGGGCGGGGCCAGGCTGGGAGGGGAAGCTGGGCGGGCGGGAACGGACTCGGGAGCGGAAGCTGGCCGGGCGGGGCCAGGATCGGGAGGGGAAGCTGGGCGGGCAGGGACGGACTCGGGAGGGGAAGCTGGGCGGGCGGGGCCGGGCTCAGGAGGAGAAGCTGGGCGGGCGGGGCCAGGCTGGGAGGGGAAGCTGGGCGGGCGGGGCAAGGCTGGGAGGGGAAGCTGGGCGGGCGGGGCCATGCTGGGAGGGGAAGCTCGGCGGGCGGGGTCAGGCTGGGAGGAGAAGCTGGGCGGGCGGGGCCTGGCTTGGGAGGAGAAGCTGGGTGGGCGGGTCCTGGCTCACGACGAGAAGCTGGGCGGGCGGGGCCTGGCTCAGGAGGAGAAGCTGGGCAGTCGGGGCCAGGCTGGGAGGAGAACCTCGGCGGGCGGAGCCTGGCTTGGGAGGAGAAGTTGGGCGGGTGGGGCCTGGCTCAGGAGGAGAAGCTGGGCGGGCGGGGCCAGGCTGGGAGGAGAAGCCGAGCGGGAGGGGCCGGACTCGGGAGGGGAAGCTGGGCGGGCGGGGCCAGGCTGGGAGGGGAAGCAGGGCGGGCGGGGACTGGCTCATGAGGAGAAGCTGGGCGGGCGGGGCCGGGAACGGGAGGAGAAACTGGGCGGGAGGGGCCTGGCTGGGAGGGGAAGCTGGGCGGGCAGGAACGGACTCGGGAGCGGAAGCTGGCCGGGCGGGGCCAGGATCGGGAGGGGAAGCTGGGCAGGGGGGGGCCGGGCTCAGGAGGAGAAGCTGGCCGGGCCGGGCCAGGCTGGGAGGGGAAGCTGGGCGGGCGGGGCCAGGCTGGGAGGGGAAGCTGGGCGGGCGGGGCCTGGCTTGGGAGGAGAAGCTGGGCGGGCGGGCCCGGGAACGGGAGGAGAAACTGGTCGGGCGGGGCCTGGCTGGGAGGGAAAGCTGGGCGTGCAGCGACGGACTCGGGAGGGGAAGCTGGCGGGGCGGGGCCTGGCTGGGAGGGAAAGCTGGGCGGGCAGGAACGTACTCGGGAGCGGAAGCTGGCCGGGCGGGGCCAGCCTGGGAGGGGAAGCTGGGCGGGCGGGGCCTGGCTCGGGAGGGGAAGCTGGGCGGGCGGGGCCAGGCTTGGGAGCAGAAGCTGGGAAGGCGGGGCCAGGCTGCGAGGAGAAGCTGGCCGGGCGGGGCCAGGCTGGGAGGGGAAGCTGGGCGGGCGGGGCCGGACTCAGGAGGGGAAGCCGGGAAGGCGGGGCTAGGCTGGGAAGGGAAGCTGGGGGGCGGGGCCAGGCTGGGAGGGGAAGGTGGTCGGGCGGGGCCTGGCTTGGGAGGAGAAGCTGGGCGGGCGGGTCCTGGCTCATGAGGAGAAGCTGGGCGGGCGGGGCCAGGCTGGGAGGGGAAGCTCGGCGGGCGGGGTCAGGCTGGGAGGAGAAGCTGGGCGGGCGGGGCCTGGCTTGGGAGGAGAAGCTGGGCGGGCCGGTCCTGGCTCACGAGGAGAAGCTGGGCGGGCGGGGCCAGGCTGGGAGGGGAAGCTGGGCAGGCGGGGCCTGGCTGGGAGCAGAAGCTGGGCGGGCAGGGACGGACTCAGGAGGGGAAGTTGGCCGTGCGGGGCCTGGCTCCGTAGGGGAAGCTGGGCGGGCACGGACGGACTGTGGAGGGGAAGCTGGGCGGGCGGGGCCAAGCTGGGAGGGGAAGCTGGGCGGGCAGGGACGGACTCGGGAGGGGAAGCTGGCCGTGCGGGGCCTGGCTCCGTAGGGGAAGCTGGGCGGGCAGGGACGGACTCTGGAGGGGAAGTTGGGCGGGCGGGGCCAAGCTGGGAGGGGAAGCTGGGCGGGCGGGGCTTGGCTCCGGAGGAGAAGCTGGGCAGGCGGGGCCAGGCTGGGAGGGGAAGCTGCGCGTGCGGGGCCTGCCTCGGGAGGGGAACCTGGGCGGGCGGGGCCTTGCTTGGGAGGAGAAGTTGGGCGGGCGGGGCCTGGCTCATGAGGGGAAGTGGTGCAGGCGGGGCCAGGCTGGGAGGGGAAGCTGGGCGGGCAGGAACGGACTCGGGAGCGGAAGCTGGCCGGGCGGGGCCAGGATCGGGAGGGGAAGCTGGGCGGGCGGGCCCGGGAACGGGAGGAGAAACTGGTCGGGCGGGGCCTGGCTGGGAGGGGAAGCTGGGCGTGCAGGGACGGACTCGGGAGGGGAAGCTGGCGGGGCGGGGCCTGGCTGGGAGGGAAAGCTGGGCGGGCAGGAACGTACTCGGGAGGAGAAGCTGGGCGGGCGGGGCCAGGCTTGGGAGCAGAAGCTGGGCAGGCGGGGCCAGGCTGCGAGGAGAAGCTGGCCGGGCGGGGCCAGGCTGGGAGGGGAAGCTGGGCGGGCGGGGCCGGACTCGGGAGGGGAAGCCGGGAAGGCGGGGCTAGGCTGGGAAGGGAAGCTGGGGGGCGGGGCCAGGCTGGGAGGGGAAGGTGGTCGGGCGGGGCCTGGCTCATGAGGAGAAGCTGGGCGGGCGGGGCCAGGCTGGGAGGGGAAGCTCGGCGGGCGGGGTCAGGCTGGGAGGAGAAGCTGGGCGGGCGGGGCCTGGCTTGGGAGGAGAAGCTGGGCGGGCGGGTCCTGGCTCAGGAGGAGAAGCTGGGCGGGCGGGGCCAGGCTGGGAGGGGAAGCTGGGCAGGCGGGGCCTGGCTTGGGAGCAGAAGCTGGGCGGGCAGGGCCGGACTCAGGAGGGGAAGTTGGGCGTGCGGGGCCTGGCTCCGTAGGGGAAGCTGGGCGGGCAGGGACGGACTTTGGAGGGGAAGCTGGACGGGCGGGGCCAAGCTGGGAGGGGAAGCTGGGCGGGCAGGGACGGACTCTGGAGGGGAAGCTGGGCGGGCGGGGCCAAGCTGGGAGGGGAAGCTGGGTGGGCGGGGCTTGGCTCCGGAGGAGAAGCTGGGCAGGCGGGGCCAGGCTGGGAGGGGAAGCTGGGCCTGCGGGGCCTGCCTCGGGAGGGGAAGCTGGGCGGGCGGGGCCTTCCTTGGGGGGAGAAGTTGGGCGGGCGGGGCCTGGCTCATGAGGAGATGCTGTGCAGGCGGGGCCAGGCTGGGAGGGGACGCTGGGCGGGCGGGGCCTGGCTAGTAGGGGAAGCTGGGAGGGCGGGGCCAGGCTGGGAGGGGAAGCTGGGCAGGCGGGGCCTGGCTTGGGAGGAGAAGCTGGGCGTGCGGAGCCGGGAACGGGAGGAGAAACTGGGCGGGCGGGGCCTGGCTGGGAGGGGAAGCTGGGCGGGCAGGGACCGACTCGGGAGGGGAAGCTGGCCGTGCGGGGCCTGGCTCGGTAGGGGAAGCTGGGCGGGCAGGGACGGACTCGGGAGGGGAAGCTGGGCGGGCGGGGCCAAGCTGGGAGGGGAAGCTGGGCGGGCGGGGCTTGGCTCCGGAGGAGAAGCTGGGCAGGCGGGGCCAGGCTGGGAGGGGAAGCTGGGCGTGCGGGGCCTGCCTCGGGAGGGGAACCTGGGCGGGCGGGGCCTTGCTTGGGAGGAGAAGTTGGGCGGGCGGGGCCTGGCTCGTGAGGAGAAGTGGTGCGGGCGGGGCCAGGCTGGGAGGGGAAGCTGGGCGGGCAGGAACGGACTCGGGAGCGGAAGCTGGCCGGGCGGGGCCAGGATCGGGAGGGGAAGCTGGGCGGGCAGGGACGGACTCGGGAGGGGAAGCTGGGCGGGCGGGGCCGGGCTCAGGAGGAGAAGCTGGGAGGGCGGGGCCAGGCTGGGAGGGGAAGCTGGGCGGGCGGGGCAAGGCTGGGAGGGGAAGCTGGGCGGGCGGGGCCTGGCTTGGGAGGAGAAGCTGGGCGGGCGGGCCCGGGCTGGGAGGAGAAACTGGGCGGGCGGAGCCTGGCTGGGAGGGGAAGCTGGGCGGGCAGAGACGGAATCGGGAGGGGAAGCTGGCCGGGCGGGGCCTGGCTGGGAGGGGAAGCTGGGCGGGAGGAACGGACTCGGGAGCGGAAGCTGGCCGGGCGGGGCCAGGCTGGGAGGGGAAGCTGGGCGGGCGGGGCCTGGCTCGGGAGGGGAAGCTGGGCGGGCGGGGCCAGGTTTGGGAGCAGAAGCTGGGCAGGCTGGTCCAGGCTGGGAGGAGAAGCTGGCCGTGCGGGGCCAGGCTGGGAGGGGAAGCTGGGCGGGCGGGGCCGGACTCGGGAGGGGAAGCCGGGAAGGCGGGGCCGGGCTCGGGAAGACAAAGTGGGCGGGCGGGGCCGGACTCGGGAGGGGAAACTGGTCGAGCGGGGCCAGGCTGGGAGGGGAAGCTGCGGGGGCCGGGCCAAGCTGGGAGGTGAATGTGGGCGGGCGGGGCCTGGCTTGGGAGGAGAAGCTGGGCGGGCGGGGCCTGGCTCATGAGGAGAAGCTTGGCGGGCGGGGCCATGCTGGGAGGGGAAGCTCGGCGGGCGGGGTCAGGCTGGGAGGAGAAGCTGGGCGGGCGGGGCCTGGCTTGGGAGGAGAAGCTGGGTGAGCGGGTCCTGGCTCACGACGAGAAGCTGGGCGGGCGGGGCCAGGCTGGGAGGGGAAGCTGGGAGGGTGGGGCCAGGCTGGGAAGGGAAGCTGGGCAGGCGGGGCCTGGCTTGAGAGGAGAAGCTGGGCGGGCGGGGCCGGGAACGGGAGGAGAAACTGGGCGGGCGGGGCCTGGCTGGGAGGGGAAGCTGGTCGGGCAGGGACGGACTCGGGGGGGTAGCTGGCCGGGCGGGGCCAGGCTCGGGAGGAGAAGCTGGGCGGGCGGGGCCTGGCTTGGGAGGAGAAGCTGGGCGGGCGGGGCCTGGCTTGGGAGGAGAAGCTGGGCGGGCGGGGCCTGGCTCAGGAGGAGAAGCTGGGCAGGCGGGGCGAGGCTGGGAGGAGAACCTCGGCGGGCGGAGCCTGGCTTGGGAGGAGAAGCTGGGCGGGCGGGGCCTGGCTCAGGAGGAGAAGCTGGGTGGGCGGGGCCGGGCTCGAGAGGGGAAGCTGGGAAGGCGGGGCCGGGCTCGGGAAGAGAAAGTGGGCGGGCGGGGCCAGGCTGGGAGGGGAAGCTGGGAGGGCGGGACCAGGCTGGGAGGGGAAGCTGGGCAGGCGGGGCCTGGCTTGGGAGGAGAAGCTGGGCGGGCGGGGCCGGGAACGGGAGGAGAAACTGGGCGGGCGGGGCCTGGCTGGGAGGGGAAGCTGGGCGGGCAGGGACGGACTCGGGAGGGGAAGCTGGCCGTGCGGGGCCTGGCTCGGTAGGGGAAGCTGGGCGGGCAGGGACGGACTCGGGAGGGGAAGCTGGGCGGGCGGGGTCAAGCTGGGAGGGGAAGCTGGGCGGGCGGGGCTTGGCTCCGGAGGAGAAGCTGGGCAGGCGTGGCCAGGCTGGGAGGGGAAGCTGGGCGTGCAGGGCCTTGCTTGGGAGGAGAAGTTGGGCGGGCGGGGCCTGGCTCATGAGGAGAAGTGGTGCAGGCGGGGCCAGGCTGGGAGGGGAAGCTGGGCGGGCGGGGCCAGGCTGGGAGGGGAAGCTGGGCGGGCGGGAACAGGCTGGGAGGGGAAGCTGGCCGGGCGGGGCCAGGATCGGGAGGGGAAGCTGGGCGGGCAGGGACGGACTCGGGAGGGGAAGCTGGGCGGGCGGGGCCGGGCTCAGGAGGAGAAGCTGGGCGGGCGGGGCCAGGCTGGGAGGGGAAGCTGGGCGGGCGGGGCAAGGCTGGGAGGGGAAGCTGGGCGGGCGGGGCCATGCTGGGAGGGGAAGCTCGGCGGGCGGGGTCAGGCTGGGAGGAGAAGCTGGGCGGGCGGGGCCTGGCTTGGGAGGAGAAGCTGGGTGGGCGGGTCCTGGCTCACGACGAGAAGCTGGGCGGGCGGGGCCAGGATGGGAGGGGAAGCTGGGAGGGTGCGGCCAGGCTGGGAAGGGAAGCTGGGCAGGCGGGGCCTGGCTTGAGAGGAGAAGCTGGGCGGTCGGGGCCGGGAACGGGAGGAGAAACTTGGCGGGCGGGGCCTGGCTGGGAGGGGAAGCTGGGCGGGCAGGGACGGACTCGGGGGGGAAGCTGGCCGGGCGGGGCCAGGCTCGGGAGGAGAAGCTGGGCGGGCGGGGCCTGGCTTGGGAGGAGAAGCTGGGCGGGCGGGGCCTTGCTTGGGAGGAGAAGCTGGGCGGGCGGGGCCTGGCTCAGGAGGAGAAGCTGGGCAGTCGGGGCCAGGCTGGGAGGAGAACCTCGGCGGGCGGAGCCTGGCTTGGGAGGAGAAGCTGGGCGGGCGGGGCCTGGCTCAGGAGGAGAAGCTGGGCGGGCGGGGCCAGGCTGGGAGGGGAAGCTGGGCGCGCGGGGCCGGACTCGGGAGGGGAAGCTGGGCGGGCGGGGCCAGGCTGGGAGGAGAAGCTGGGTGGGCGGGGCCGGGCTCGAGAGGGGAAGCTGGGAAGGCGGCGCCGGGCTCGGGAAGAGAAAGTGGGCGGGCGGGGCCAGGCTGGGAGGGGAAGCTGGGCGGGCGGAGCCAGGATGGGAGGGGAATCTGGGCGGGCGGGGTCTGGCTGGGAGGGGAAGCTGGGTGGGCGGGGCCAGGATGGGAGGGGAAGCTGGGGGGCGGGGCCAAGATGGGAGGGGAAGGTGGGCGGGCGGGGCCAGGCTGGGAGGAGAAGCTGAGCGGGAGGGGCCGGACTCGGGAGGGGAAGCTGGGCGGGCGGGGCCTGGCTGGGAAGGGGAAGCTGGGCGGTCGGGGCCAAGCTGGGAGGGGAAGGTGGGCGTGCGGAGCCTGGCTGGGAGGGGAAGCTGGGCGGGCGGGGCCTGGCTCGGAAGGGGAAGATGGGCGGGCGGGGCCAACTTGGAGGGAGAAGCTGGGTGGGCGGGGCCGGGCTCGGGAGGGGAAGCTGGGCGGGCGGGGCCAGGCTGGGAGGGGAAGCAGGGCGGGCGGGGCCTGGCTCATGAGGAGAAGCTGGGCGGGCGGGGCCGGGAACGGGAGGAGAAACTTGGCGGGCGGGGCCTGGCTGGGAGGGGAAGCTGGTCGGGCAGGAACGGACTCGGGAGCGGAAGCTGGCCGGGCGGGGCCAGGATCGGGAGGGGAAGCTGGGCAGGGGGGGGCCGGGCTCAGGAGGAGAAGCTGGCCGGGCCGGGCCAGGCTGGGAGGGGAAGCTGGGCGTGCGGGGCCAGGCTGGGAGGGGAAGCTGGGCGGGCGGGGCCTGGCTTGGGAGGAGAAGCTGGGCGGGCGGGCCCGGGAACGGGAGGAGAAACTGGTCGGGCGGGGCCTGGCTGGGAGGGGAAGCTGGGCGTGCAGGGACGGACTCGGGAGGGGAAGCTGGCGGGGCGGGGCCTGGCTGGGAGGGAAAGCTGGGCGGGCAGGAACCTACTCGGGAGCGGAAGCTGGCCGGGCGGGGCCAGCCTGGGAGGGGAAGCTGGGCGGGCGGGGCCTGGCACGGGAGGGGAAGCTGGGCGGGCGGGGCCAGGTTTGGGAGCAGAAGCTGGGCAGGCGGGGCCAGGCTGCGAGGAGAAGATGGCCGGGCGGGGCCAGGCTGGGAGGGGAAGCTGGGCGGGCGGGGCCTGGCTTGGGAGGAGAAGCTGGGCGGGCGGGCCCGGGAACGGGAGGAGAAACTGGGCGGGCGGAGCCTGGCTGGGAGGGGAAGCTGGGCGGGCAGAGACGGAATCGGGAGGGGAAGCTGGCCGGGCGGGGCCTGGCTGGGAGGGGAAGCTGGGCGGGCAGGAACGGACTCGGGAGCGGAAGCTGGCCGGGCGGGGCCAGGCTGGGAGGGGAAGCTGGGCGGGCGGGGCCTGGCTCGGGAGGGGAAGCTGGGCGGGCGGGGCCAGGCTTGGGAGCAGAAGCTGGGCAGGCTGGTCCAGGCTGGGAGGAGAAGCTGGCCGGGCGGGGCCAGGCTGGGAGGGGAAGCTGGGCGGGCGGGGCCAGGACTCGGGAGGGGAAGCCGGGAAGGCGGGGCCGGGCTCGGGAAGACAAAGTGGGCGGGCGGGGCCGGACTCGGGAGGGGAAACTGGTCGAGCGGGGCCAGGCTGGGAGGGGAAGCTGCGGGGGCGGGGCCAAGCTGGGAGGTGAAGGTGGTCGGGCGGGGCCTGGCTTGGGAGGAGAAGCTGGGCGGGCGGGGCCTGGCTCATGAGGAGAAGCTTGGCGGGCGGGGCCATGCTGGGAGGGTAAGCTCGGCGGGCGGGGTCAGGCTGGGAGGAGAAGCTGGGCGGGCGGGGCCTGGCTTGGGAGGAGAAGCTGGGTGAGCAGGTCCTGGCTCACGACGAGAAGCTGGGCGGGCGGGGCCAGGCTGGGAGGGGAAGCTGGGAGGGTGGAGCCAGGCTGGGAATGGAAGCTGGGCAGGCGGGGCCTGGCTTGAGAGGAGAAGCTGGGCGGGCGGGGCCGGGAACGGGAGGAGAAACTGGGCGGGCGGGGCCTGGCTGGGAGGGGAAGCTGGTCGGGCAGGGACGGACTCGGGGGGGAAGCTGGCCGGGCGGGGCCAGGCTCGGGAGGAGAAGCTGGGCGGGCGGGGCCTGGCTTGGGAGGAGAAGCTGGGCGGGCGGGGCCTGGCTTGGGAGGAGAAGCTGGGCGGGCGGGGCCTGGCTCAGGAGGAGAAGCTGGGCAGTCGGGGCCAGGCTGGGAGGAGAACCTCGGCGGGCGGAGCCTGGCTTGGGAGGAGAAGCTGGGCGGGCGGGGCCTGGCTCAGGAGGAGAAGCTGGGCGGGCGGGGCCAGGCTGGGAGGGGAAGCTGGGCGCGCGGGGCCGGACTCGGGAGGGGAAGCTCGGCGGGCGGGGCCAGGCTGGGAGGGGAAGCTGGCCGTGCGGGGCCTGGCTCGGTAGGGGAAGCTGAGCGGGCAGGGACGGACTCGGGAGGGGAAGCTGGGCGGGCGGGGCCAAGCTGGGATGGGAAGCTGGGCGGGCGGGGCTTGGCTCCGGAGGAGAAGCTGGGCAGGCGGGGCCAGGCTGGGAGGGGAAGCTGGGCGGGCGGGGCAAGGCTGGGAGGGGAAGCTGGGCGGGCGGGGCCATGCTGGGAGGGGAAGCTCGGCGGGCGGGGTCAGGCTGGGAGGAGAAGCTGGGCGGGCGGGGCCTGGCTTGGGAGGAGAAGCTGGGTGGGCGGCTCCTGGCTCACGACGAGAAGCTGGGCGGGCGGGGCCAGGATGGGAGGGGAAGCTGGGAGGGTGGGGCCAGGCTGGGAAGGGAAGCTGGGCAGGCGGGGCCTGGCTGAGAGGAGAAGCTGGGCGGGCGGGGCCGGGAACGGGAGGAGAAACTTGGCGGGCGGGGCCTGGCTGGGAGGGGAAGCTGGGCGGGCAGGGACGGACTCGGGGGGGAAGCTGGCCGGGCGGGGCCAGGCTCGGGAGGAGAAGCTGGGCGGGCGGGGCCTGGCTTGGGAGGAGAAGCTGGGCGGGCGGGGCCTTGCTTGGGAGGAGAAGCTGGGCGGGCGGGGCCTGGCTCAGGAGGAGAAGCTGGGCAGTCGGGGCCAGGCTGGGAGGAGAACCTCGGCGGGCGGAGCCTGGCTTGGGAGGAGAAGCTGGGCGGGCGGGGCCTGGCTCAGGAGGAGAAGCTGGGCGGGCGGGGCCAGGCTGGGAGGGGAAGCTGGGCGCGCGGGGCCGGACTCGGGAGGGGAAGCTGGGCGGGCGGGGCCAGGCTGGGAGGAGAAGCTGGGTGGGCGGGGCCGGGCTCGAGAGGGGAAGCTGGGAAGGCGGCGCCAGGCTCGGGAAGAGGAAGTGGGCGGGCGGGGCCAGGCTGGGAGGGGAAGCTGGGCGGGCGGAGCCAGGATGGGAGGGGAATCTGGGCGGGCGGGGTCTGGCTGGGAGGGGAAGCTGGGTGGGCGGGGCCAGGATGGGAGGGGAAGCTGGGGGGCGGGGCCAAGATGGGAGGGGAAGGTGGGCGGGCGGGGCCAGGCTGGGAGGAGAAGCTGAGCGGGAGGGGCCGGACTCGGGAGGGGAAGCTGGGCGGGCGGGGCCTGGCTGGGAAGGGGAAGCTGGGCGGTCGGGGCCAAGCTGGGAGGGGAAGGTGGGCGTGCGGAGCCTGGCTGGGAGGGGAAGCTGGGCGGGCGGGGCCTGGCTCGGAAGGGGAAGATGGGCGGGCGGGGCCAACTTGGAGGGAGAAGCTGGGTGGGCGGGGCCGGGCTCGGGAGGGGAAGCTGGGCGGGCGGGGCCAGGCTGGGAGGGGAAGCAGGGCGGGCGGGGCCTGGCTCATGAGGAGAAGCTGGGCGGGCGGGGCCGGGAACGGGAGGAGAAACTTGGCGGGCGGGGCCTGGCTGGGAGGGGAAGCTGGTCGGGCAGGAACGGACTCGGGAGCGGAAGCTGGCCGGGCGGGGCCAGGATCGGGAGGGGAAGCTGGGCAGGGGGGGGCCGGGCTCAGGAGGAGAAGCTGGCCGGGCCGGGCCAGGCTGGGAGGGGAAGCTGGGCGTGCGGGGCCAGGCTGGGAGGGGAAGCTGGGCGGGCGGGGCCTGGCTTGGGAGGAGAAGCTGGGCGGGCGGGCCCGGGCTGGGAGGAGAAACTGGTCGGGCGGGGCCTGGCTGGGAGGGGAAGCTGGGCGTGCAGGGACGGACTCGGGAGGGGAAGCTGGCGGGGCGGGGCCGGGCTGGGAGGGAAAGCTGGGCGGGCAGGAACGTACTCGGGAGCGGAAGCTGGCCGGGCGGGGCCAGCCTGGGAGGGGAAGCTGGGCGGGCGGGGCCTGGCACGGGAGGGGAAGCTGGGCGGGCGGGGCCAGGCTTGGGAGCAGAAGCTGGGCAGGCGGGGCCAGGCTGCGAGGAGAAGATGGCCGGGCGGGGCCAGGCTGGGAGGGGAAGCTGGGCGGGCGGGGCCTGGCTTGGGAGGAGAAGCTGGGCGGGCGGGCCCGGGAACGGGAGGAGAAACTGGGCGGGCGGAGCCTGGCTGGGAGGGGAAGCTGGGCGGGCAGAGACGGAATCGGGAGGGGAAGCTGGCCGGGCGGGGCCTGGCTGGGAGGGGAAGCTGGGCGGGCAGGAACGGACTCGGGAGCGGAAGCTGGCCGGGCGGGGCCAGGCTGGGAGGGGAAGCTGGGCGGGCGGGGCCTGGCTCGGGAGGGGAAGCTGGGCGGGCGGGGCCAGGCTTGGGAGCAGAAGCTGGGCAGGCTGGTCCAGGCTGGGAGGAGAAGCTGGCCGGGCGGGGCCAGGCTGGGAGGGGAAGCTGGGCGGGCGGGGCCAGGACTCGGGAGGGGAAGCCGGGAAGGCGGGGCCGGGCTCGGGAAGACAAAGTGGGCGGGCGGGGCCGGACTCGGGAGGGGAAACTGGTCGAGCGGGGCCAGGCTGGGAGGGGAAGCTGCGGGGGCGGGGCCAAGCTGGGAGGTGAAGGTGGTCGGGTGGGGCCTGGCTTGGGAGGAGAAGCTGGGCGGGCGGGGCCTGGCTCATGAGGAGAAGCTTGGCGGGCGGGGCCATGCTGGGAGGGTAAGCTCGGCGGGCGGGGTCAGGCTGGGAGGAGAAGCTGGGCGGGCGGGGCCTGGCTTGGGAGGAGAAGCTGGGTGAGCGGGTCCTGGCTCACGACGAGAAGCTGGGCGGGCGGGGCCAGGCTGGGAGGGGAAGCTGGGAGGGTGGAGCCAGGCTGGGAATGGAAGCTGGGCAGGCGGGGCCTGGCTGAGAGGAGAAGCTGGGCGGGCGGGGCCGGGAACGGGAGGAGAAACTGGGCGGGCGGGGCCTGGCTGGGAGGGGAAGCTGGGCGGACGGGGACTGGCTCGGGAGGGGAAGCTGGCCGGGCGGGGCCAGGCTCGGGAGGAGAAGCTGGGCGGGCGGGGCCTGGCTTGGGAGGAGAAGCTGGGCGGGCGGGGCCTGGCTTGGGAGGAGAAGCTGGGCGGGCGGGGCCTGGCTCAGGAGGAGAAGCTGGGCAGTCGGGGCCAGGCTGGGAGGAGAACCTCGGCGGGCGGAGCCTGGCTTGGGAGGAGAAGCTGGGCGGGCGGGGCCTGGCTCAGGAGGAGAAGCTGGGCGGGCGGGGCCAGGCTGGGAGGGGAAGCTGGGCGCGCGGGGCCGGACTCGGGAGGGGAAGCTCGGCGGGCGGGGCCAGGCTGGGAGGAGAAGCTGGGCGGGCAGGGACGGACTCGGGAGGGGAAGCTGGCCGTGCGGGGCCTGGCTCGGTAGGGGAAGCTGAGCGGGCAGGGACGGACTCGGGAGGGGAAGCTGGGCGGGCGGGGCCAAGCTGGGAGGGGAAGCTGGGCGGGCGGGGCTTGGCTCCGGAGGAGAAGCTGGGCAGGCGGGGCCAGGCTGGGAGGGGAAGCTGGGCGGGCGGGCCCGGGAACGGGAGGAGAAACTGGTCGGGCGGGGCCTGGCTGGGAGGGGAAGCTGGGCGTGCAGGGACGGACTCGGGAGGGGAAGCTGGGCGGGCGGGGCCAGGCTAGGAGGGGAAGCTGGGCGGGCGGGGCCAGGCTGGGAGGGGAAGGTGGGCAGGCGGGGCCTGGCTTGGGAGGAGAAGCTGGGCGTGCGGGGCCGGGAACGGGCGGAGAAACTGGGCGGGCGGGGCCTGGCTGGGAGGGGAAGCTGGGCGGGCAGGGACGGACTCGGGAGGGGAAGCTGGCCGTGCGGGGCCAGGCTGGGAGGGGAAGCTGGGCGGGCAGGAACGGACTCGGGAGCGGAAGCTGGCCGGGCGGGGCCAGGATCGGGAGGGGAAGCTGGGCGGGCAGGGACGGACTCGGGAGGGGAAGCTGGGCGGGCGGGGCCGGGCTCAGGAGGAGAAGCTGGGCGGGCGGGGCCAGGCTGGGAGGGGAAGCTGGGCGGGCGGGGCAAGGCTGGGAGGGGAAGCTGGGCGGGCGGGGCCATGCTGGGAGGGGCAGCTCGGCGGGCGGGGTCAGGCTGGGAGGAGAAGCTGGGCGGGCGGGGCCTGGCTTGGGAGGAGAAGCTGGGTGGGCGGGTCCTGGCTCACGACGGGAAGCTGGGCGGGCGGGGCCAGGATGGGAGGGGAAGCTGGGAGGGTGGGGCCAGGCTGGGAAGGGAAGCTGGGCAGGCGGGGCCTGGCTTGAGAGGAGAAGCTGGGCGGGCAGGGACGGACTCGGGGGGGAAGCTGGCCGGGCGGGGCCAGGCTCGGGAGGAGAAGCTGGGCGGGCGGGGCCTGGCTTGGGAGGAGAAGCTGGGCGGGCGGGGCCTTGCTTGGGAGGAGAAGCTGGGCGGGCGGGGCCTGGCTCAGGAGGAGAAGCTGGGCAGTCGGGGCCAGGCTGGGAGGAGAACCTCGGCGGGCGGAGCCTGGCTTGGGAGGAGAAGCTGGGCGGGCGGGGCCTGGCTCAGGAGGAGAAGCTGGGCGGGCGGGGCCAGGCTGGGAGGGGAAGCTGGGCGCGCGGGGCCGGACTCGGGAGGGGAAGCTGGGCGGGCGGGGCAAGGCTGGGAGGAGAAGCTGGGTGGGCGGGGCCGGGCTCGAGAGGGGAAGCTGGGAAGGCGGCGCCAGGCTCGGGAAGAGGAAGTGGGCGGGCGGGGCCAGGCTGGGAGGGGAAGCTGGGCGGGCGGAGCCAGGATGGGAGGGGAATCTGGGCGGGCGGGGTCTGGCTGGGAGGGGAAGCTGGGTGGGCGGGGCCAGGATGGGAGGGGAAGCTGGGGGGCGGGGCCAAGATGGGAGGGGAAGGTGGGCGGGCGGGGCCAGGCTGGGAGGAGAAGCTGAGCGGGAGGGGCCGGACTCGGGAGGGGAAGCTGGGCGGGCGGGGCCTGGCTGGGAAGGGGAAGCTGGGCGGTCGGGGCCAAGCTGGGAGGGGAAGGTGGGCGTGCGGAGCCTGGCTGGGAGGGGAAGCTGGGCGGGCGGGGCCTGGCTCGGAAGGGGAAGATGGGCGGGCGGGGCCAACTTGGAGGGAGAAGCTGGGTGGGCGGGGCCGGGCTCGGGAGGGGAAGCTGGGCGGGCGGGGCCAGGCTGGGAGGGGAAGCAGGGCGGGCGGGGCCTGGCTCATGAGGAGAAGCTGGGCGGGCGGGGCCGGGAACGGGAGGAGAAACTTGGCGGGCGGGGCCTGGCTGGGAGGGGAAGCTGGTCGGGCAGGAACGGACTCGGGAGCGGAAGCTGGCCGGGCGGGGCCAGGATCGGGAGGGGAAGCTGGGCAGGGGGGGCCGGGCTCAGGAGGAGAAGCTGGCCGGGCCGGGCCAGGCTGGGAGGGGAAGCTGGGCGTGCGGGGCCAGGCTGGGAGGGGAAGCTGGGCGGGCGGGGCCTGGCTTGGGAGGAGAAGCTGGGCGGGCGGGCCCGGGCTGGGAGGAGAAACTGGTCGGGCGGGGCCTGGCTGGGAGGGGAAGCTGGGCGTGCAGGGACGGACTCGGGAGGGGAAGCTGGCGGGGCGGGGCCTGGCTGGGAGGGAAAGCTGGGCGGGCAGGAACCTACTCGGGAGCGGAAGCTGGCCGGGCGGGGCCAGCCTGGGAGGGGAAGCTGGGCGGGCGGGGCCTGGCACGGGAGGGGAAGCTGGGCGGGCGGGGCCTGGCACGGGAGGGGAAGCTGGGCGGGCGGGGCCAGGTTTGGGAGCAGAAGCTGGGCAGGCGGGGCCAGGCTGCGAGGAGAAGATGGCCGGGCGGGGCCAGGCTGGGAGGGGAAGCTGGGCGGGCGGGGCCTGGCTTGGGAGGAGAAGCTGGGCGGGCGGGCCCGGGAACGGGAGGAGAAACTGGGCGGGCGGAGCCTGGCTGGGAGGGGAAGCTGGGCGGGCAGAGACGGAATCGGGAGGGGAAGCTGGCCGGGCGGGGCCTGGCTGGGAGGGGAAGCTGGGCGGGCAGGAACGGACTCGGGAGCGGAAGCTGGCCGGGCGGGGCCAGGCTGGGAGGGGAAGCTGGGCGGGCGGGGCCTGGCTCGGGAGGGGAAGCTGGGCGGGCGGGGCCAGGCTTGGGAGCAGAAGCTGGGCAGGCTGGTCCAGGCTGGGAGGAGAAGCTGGCCGGGCGGGGCCAGGCTGGGAGGGGAAGCTGGGCGGGCGGGGCCGGACTCGGGAGGGGAAGCCGGGAAGGCGGGGCCGGGCTCGGGAAGACAAAGTGGGCGGGCGGGGCCGGACTCGGGAGGGGAAACTGGTCGAGCGGGGCCAGGCTGGGAGGGGAAGCTGCGGGGGCGGGGCCAAGCTGGGAGGTGAAGGTGGTCGGGCGGGGCCTGGCTTGGGAGGAGAAGCTGGGCGGGCGGGGCCTGGCTCATGAGGAGAAGCTTGGCGGGCGGGGCCATGCTGGGAGGGTAAGCTCGGCGGGCGGGGTCAGGCTGGGAGGAGAAGCTGGGCGGGCGGGGCCTGGCTTGGGAGGAGAAGCTGGGTGAGCAGGGCCTGGCTCACGACGAGAAGCTGGGCGGGCGGGGCCAGGCTGGGAGGGGAAGCTGGGAGGGTGGAGCCAGGCTGGGAATGGAAGCTGGGCAGGCGGGGCCTGGCTTGAGAGGAGAAGCTGGGCGGGCGGGGCCGGGAACGGGAGGAGAAACTGGGCGGGCGGGGCCTGGCTGGGAGGGGAAGCTGGTCGGGCAGGGACGGACTCGGGGGGGAAGCTGGCCGGGCGGGGCCAGGCTCGGGAGGAGAAGCTGGGCGGGCGGGGCCTGGCTTGGGAGGAGAAGCTGGGCGGGCGGGGCCTGGCTTGGGAGGAGAAGCTGGGCGGGCGGGGCCTGGCTCAGGAGGAGAAGCTGGGCAGTCGGGGCCAGGCTGGGAGGAGAACCTCGGCGGGCGGAGCCTGGCTTGGGAGGAGAAGCTGGGCGGGCGGGGCCTGGCTCAGGAGGAGAAGCTGGGCGGGCGGGGCCAGGCTGGGAGGGGAAGCTGGGCGCGCGGGGCCGGACTCGGGAGGGGAAGCTCGGCGGGCGGGGCCAGGCTGGGAGGAGAAGCTGGGCGGGCAGGGACGGACTCGGGAGGGGAAGCTGGCCGTGCGGGGCCTGGCTCGGTAGGGGAAGCTGAGCGGGCAGGGACGGACTCGGGAGGGGAAGCTGGGCGGGCGGGGCCAAGCTGGGAGGGGAAGCTGGGCGGGCGGGGCTTGGCTCCGGAGGAGAAGCTGGGCAGGCGGGGCCAGGCTGGGAGGGGAAGCTGGGCGGGCGGGCCCGGGAACGGGAGGAGAAACTGGTCGGGCGGGGCCTGGCTGGGAGGGGAAGCTGGGCGTGCAGGGACGGACTCGGGAGGGGAAGCTGGGCGGGCGGGGCCAGGCTAGGAGGGGAAGCTGGGCGGGCGGGGCCAGGCTGGGAGGGGAAGGTGGGCAGGCGGGGCCTGGCTTGGGAGGAGAAGCTGGGCGTGCGGGGCCGGGAACGGGCGGAGAAACTGGGCGGGCGGGGCCTGGCTGGGAGGGGAAGCTGGGCGGGCAGGGACGGACTCGGGAGGGGAAGCTGGCCGTGCGGGGCCAGGCTGGGAGGGGAAGCTGGGCGGGCAGGAACGGACTCGGGAGCGGAAGCTGGCCGGGCGGGGCCAGGATCGGGAGGGGAAGCTGGGCGGGCAGGGACGGACTCGGGAGGGGAAGCTGGGCGGGCGGGGCCGGGCTCAGGAGGAGAAGCTGGGCGGGCGGGGCCAGGCTGGGAGGGGAAGCTGGGCGGGCGGGGCAAGGCTGGGAGGGGAAGCTGGGCGGGCGGGGCCATGCTGGGAGGGGAAGCTCGGCGGGCGGGGTCAGGCTGGGAGGAGAAGCTGGGCGGGCGGGGCCTGGCTTGGGAGGAGAAGCTGGGTGGGCGGGTCCTGGCTCACGACGAGAAGCTGGGCGGGCGGGGCCAGGATGGGAGGGGAAGCTGGGAGGGTGGGGCCAGGCTGGGAAGGGAAGCTGGGCAGGCGGGGCCTGGCTTGAGAGGAGAAGATGGGCGGGCGGGGCCGGGCACGGGAGGAGAAACTTGGCGGGCGGGGCCTGACTGGGAGGGGAAGCTGGGCGGGCAGGGACGGACTCGGGGGGGAAGCTGGCCGGGCGGGGCCAGGCTCGGGAGGAGAAGCTGGGCGGGCGGGGCCTGGCTTGGGAGGAGAAGCTGGGCGGGCGGGGCCTTGCTTGGGAGGAGAAGCTGGGCGGGCGGGGCCTGGCTCAGGAGGAGAAGCTGGGCAGTCGGGGCCAGGCTGGGAGGAGAACCTCGGCGGGCGGAGCCTGGCTTGGGAGGAGAAGCTGGGCGGGCGGGGCCTGGCTCAGGAGGAGAAGCTGGGCGGGCGGGGCCAGGCTGGGAGGGGAAGCTGGGCGCGCGGGGCCGGACTCGGGAGGGGAAGCTGGGCGGGCGGGGCCAGGCTGGGAGGAGAAGCTGGGTGGGCGGGGCCGGGCTCGAGAGGGGAAGCTGGGAAGGCGGCGCCGGGCTCGGGAAGAGAAAGTGGGCGGGCGGGGCCAGGCTGGGAGGGGAAGCTGGGCGGGCGGAGCCAGGATGGGAGGGGAATCTGGGCGGGCGGGGTCTGGCTGGGAGGGGAAGCTGGGTGGGCGGGGCCAGGATGGGAGGGGAAGCTGGGGGGCGGGCCCAAGATGGGAGGGGAAGGTGGGCGGGCGGGGCCAGGCTGGGAGGAGAAGCTGAGCGGGAGGGGCCGGACTCGGGAGGGGAAGCTGGGCGGGCGGGGCCTGGCTGGGAAGGGGAAGCTGGGCGGTCGGGGCCAAGCTGGGAGGGGAAGGTGGGCGTGCGGAGCCTGGCTGGGAGGGGAAGCTGGGCGGGCGGGGCCTGGCTCGGAAGGGGAAGATGGGCGGGCGGGGCCAACTTGGAGGGAGAAGCTGGGTGGGCGGGGCCGGGCTCGGGAGGGGAAGCTGGGCGGGCGGGGCCAGGCTGGGAGGGGAAGCAGGGCGGGCGGGGCCTGGCTCATGAGGAGAAGCTGGGCGGGCGGGGCCGGGAACGGGAGGAGAAACTTGGCGGGCGGGGCCTGGCTGGGAGGGGAAGCTGGTCGGGCAGGAACGGACTCGGGAGCGGAAGCTGGCCGGGCGGGGCCAGGATCGGGAGGGGAAGCTGGGCAGGGGGGGGCCGGGCTCAGGCGGAGAAGCTGGCCGGGCCGGGCCAGGCTGGGAGGGGAAGCTGGGCGTGCGGGGCCAGGCTGGGAGGGGAAGCTGGGCGGGCGGGGCCTGGCTTGGGAGGAGAAGCTGGGCGGGCGGGCCCGGGCTGGGAGGAGAAACTGGTCGGGCGGGGCCTGGCTGGGAGGGGAAGCTGGGCGTGCAGGGACGGACTCGGGAGGGGAAGCTGGCGGGGCGGGGCCTGGCTGGGAGGGAAAGCTGGGCGGGCAGGAACCTACTCGGGAGCGGAAGCTGGCCGGGCGGGGCCAGCCTGGGAGGGGAAGCTGGGCGGGCGGGGCCTGGCACGGGAGGGGAAGCTGGGCGGGCGGGGCCTGGCACGGGAGGGGAAGCTGGGCGGGCGGGGCCAGGCTTGGGAGCAGAAGCTGGGCAGGCGGGGCCAGGCTGCGAGGAGAAGATTGCCGGGCGGGGCCAGGCTGGGAGGGGAAGCTGGGCGGGCGGGGCCTGGCTTGGGAGGAGAAGCTGGGCGGGCGGGCCCGGGAACGGGAGGAGAAACTGGGCGGGCGGAGCCTGGCTGGGAGGGGAAGCTGGGCGGGCAGAGACGGAATCGGGAGGGGAAGCTGGCCGGGCGGGGCCTGGCTCGGTAGGGGAAGCTGAGCGGGCAGGGACGGACTCGGGAGGGGAAGCTGGGCGGGCGGGGCCAAGCTGGGAGGGGAAGCTGGGCGGGCGGGGCTTGGCTCCGGAGGAGAAGCTGGGCAGGCGGGGCCAGGCTGGGAGGGGAAGCTGGGCGGGCGGGCCCGGGAACGGGAGGAGAAACTGGTCGGGCGGGGCCTGGCTGGGAGGGGAAGCTGGGCGTGCAGGGACGGACTCGGGAGGGGAAGCTGGGCGGGCGGGGCCAGGCTAGGAGGGGAAGCTGGGCGGGCGGGGCCAGGCTGGGAGGGGAAGGTGGGCAGGCGGGGCCTGGCTTGGGAGGAGAAGCTGGGCGTGCGGGGCCGGGAACGGGCGGAGAAACTGGGCGGGCGGGGCCTGGCTGGGAGGGGAAGCTGGGCGGGCAGGGACGGACTCGGGAGGGGAAGCTGGCCGTGCGGGGCCAGGCTGGGAGGGGAAGCTGGGCGGGCGGGAACGGACTCGGAAGCGGAAGCTGGCCGGGCGGGGCCAGGATCGGGAGGGGAAGCTGGGCGGGCAGGGACGGACTCGGGAGGGGAAGCTGGGCGGGCGGGGCCGGGCTCAGGAGGAGAAGCTGGGCGGGCGGGGCCAGGCTGGGAGGGGAAGCTGGGCGGGCGGGGCAAGGCTGGGAGGGGAAGCTGGGCGGGCGGGGCCATGCTGGGAGGGGAAGCTCGGCGGGCGGGGTCAGGCTGGGAGGAGAAGCTGGGCGGGCGGGGCCTGGCTTGGGAGGAGAAGCTGGGTGGGCGGGTCCTGGCTCACGACGAGAAGCTGGGCGGGCGGGGCCAGGATGGGAGGGGAAGCTGGGAGGGTGGGGCCAGGCTGGGAAGGGAAGCTGGGCAGGCGGGGCCTGGCTTGAGAGGAGAAGCTGGGCGGGCGGGGCCGGGAACGGGAGGAGAAACTTGGCGGGCGGGGCCTGGCTGGGAGGGGAAGCTGGGCGGGCAGGGACGGACTCGGGGGGGAAGCTGGCCGGGCGGGGCCAGGCTCGGGAGGAGAAGCTGGGCGGGCGGGGCCTGGCTTGGGAGGAGAAGCTTGGCGGGCGGGGCCTTGCTTGGGAGGAGAAGCTGGGCGGGCGGGGCCTGGCTCAGGAGGAGAAGCTGGGCAGTCGGGGCCAGGCTGGGAGGAGAACCTCGGCGGGCGGAGCCTGGCTTGGGAGGAGAAGCTGGGCGGGCGGGGCCTGGCTCAGGAGGAGAAGCTGGGCGGGCGGGGCCAGGCTGGGAGGGGAAGCTGGGCGCGCGGGGCCGGACTCGGGAGGGGAAGCTGGGCGGGCGGGGCCAGGCTGGGAGGAGAAGCTGGGTGGGCGGGGCCGGGCTCGAGAGGGGAAGCTGGGAAGGCGGCGCCGGGCTCGGGAAGAGAAAGTGGGCGGGCGGGGCCAGGCTGGGAGGGGAAGCTGGGCGGGCGGAGCCAGGATGGGAGGGGAATCTGGGCGGGCGGGGTCTGGCTGGGAGGGGAAGCTGGGTGGGCGGGGCCAGGATGGGAGGGGAAGCTGGGGGGCGGGGCCAAGATGGGAGGGGAAGGTGGGCGGGCGGGGCCAGGCTGGGAGGAGAAGCTGAGCGGGAGGGGCCGGACTCGGGAGGGGAAGCTGGGCGGGCGGGGCCTGGCTGGGAAGGGGAAGCTGGGCGGTCGGGGCCAAGCTGGGAGGGGAAGGTGGGCGTGCGGAGCCTGGCTGGGAGGGGAAGCTGGGCGGGCGGGGCCTGGCTCGGAAGGGGAAGATGGGCGGGCGGGGCCAACTTGGAGGGAGAAGCTGGGTGGGCGGGGCCGGGCTCGGGAGGGGAAGCTGGGCGGGCGGGGCCAGGCTGGGAGGGGAAGCAGGGCGGGCGGGGCCTGGCTCATGAGGAGAAGCTGGGCGGGCGGGGCCGGGAACGGGAGGAGAAACTTGGCGGGCGGGGCCTGGCTGGGAGGGGAAGCTGGTCGGGCAGGAACGGACTCGGGAGCGGAAGCTGGCCGGGCGGGGCCAGGATCGGGAGGGGAAGCTGGGCAGGGGGGGGCCGGGCTCAGGAGGAGAAGCTGGCCGGGCCGGGCCAGGCTGGGAGGGGAAGCTGGGCGTGCGGGGCCAGGCTGGGAGGGGAAGCTGGGCGGGCGGGGCCTGGCTTGGGAGGAGAAGCTGGGCGGGCGGGCCCGGGAACGGGAGGAGAAACTGGTCGGGCGGGGCCTGGCTGGGAGGGGAAGCTGGGCGTGCAGGGACGGACTCGGGAGGGGAAGCTGGCGGGGCGGGGCCTGGCTGGGAGGGAAAGCTGGGCGGGCGGGAACGTACTCGGGAGCGGAAGCTGGCCGGGCGGGGCCAGCCTGGGAGGGGAAGCTGGGCGGGCGGGGCCTGGCACGGGAGGGGAAGCTGGGCGGGCGGGGCCTGGCACGGGAGGGGAAGCTGGGCGGGCGGGGCCAGGCTTGGGAGCAGAAGCTGGGCAGGCGGGGCCAGGCTGCGAGGAGAAGATTGCCGGGCGGGGCCAGGCTGGGAGGGGAAGCTGGGCGGGCGGGGCCTGGCTTGGGAGGAGAAGCTGGGCGGGCGGGCCCGGGAACGGGAGGAGAAACTGGGCGGGCGGAGCCTGGCTGGGAGGGGAAGCTGGGCGGGCAGAGACGGAATCGGGAGGGGAAGCTGGCCGGGCGGGGCCTGGCTCGGTAGGGGAAGCTGAGCGGGCAGGGACGGACTCGGGAGGGGAAGCTGGGCGGGCGGGGCCAAGCTGGGAGGGGAAGCTGGGCGGGCGGGGCTTGGCTCCGGAGGAGAAGCTGGGCAGGCGGGGCCAGGCTGGGAGGGGAAGCTGGGCGGGCGGGCCCGGGAACGGGAGGAGAAACTGGTCGGGCGGGGCCTGGCTGGGAGGGGAAGCTGGGCGTGCAGGGACGGACTCGGGAGGGGAAGCTGGGCGGGCGGGGCCAGGCTAGGAGGGGAAGCTGGGCGGGCGTGGCCAGGCTGGGAGGGGAAGGTGGGCAGGCGGGGCCTGGCTTGGGAGGAGAAGCTGGGCGTGCGGGGCCGGGAACGGGCGGAGAAACTGGGCGGGCGGGGCCTGGCTGGGAGGGGAAGCTGGGCGGGCAGGGACGGACTCGGGAGGGGAAGCTGGCCGTGCGGGGCCAGGCTGGGAGGGGAAGCTGGGCGGGCAGGAACGGACTCGGGAGCGGAAGCTGGCCGGGCGGGGCCAGGATCGGGAGGGGAAGCTGGGCGGGCAGGGACGGACTCGGGAGGGGAAGCTGGGCGGGCGGGGCCGGGCTCAGGAGAAGAAGCTGGGCGGGCGGGGCCAGGCTGGGAGGGGAAGCTGGGCGGGCGGGGCAAGGCTGGGAGGGGAAGCTGGGCGGGCGGGGCCATGCTGGGAGGGGAAGCTCGGCGGGCGGGGTCAGGCTGGGAGGAGAAGCTGGGCGGGCGGGGCCTGGCTTGGGAGGAGAAGCTGGGTGGGCGGGTCCTGGCTCACGACGAAAAGCTGGGCGGGCGGGGCCAGGATGGGAGGGGAAGCTGGGAGGGTGGGGCCAGGCTGGGAAGGGAAGCTGGGCAGGCGGGGCCTGGCTTGAGAGGAGAAGCTGGGCGGGCGGGGCCGGGAACGGGAGGAGAAACTTGGCGGGCGGGGCCTGGCTGGGAGGGGAAGCTGGGCGGGCAGGGACGGACTCGGGGGGGAAGCTGGCCGGGCGGGGCCAAGCTCGGGAGGAGAAGCTGGGCGGGCGGGGCCTGGCTTGGGAGGAGAAGCTGGGCGGGCGGGGCCTTGCTTGGGAGGAGAAGCTGGGCGGGCGGGGCCTGGCTCAGGAGGAGAAGCTGGGCGGGAGGGGCCGGACTCGGGAGGGGAAGCTGGGCGGGCGGGCCTGGCTGGGAGGGGAAGCTGGGCGGTCGGGGCCAAGCTGGGAGGGGAAGGTGGGCGTGCGGAGCCTGGCTGGGAGGGGAAGCTGGGCGGGCGGGGCCTGGCTCGGAAGGGGAAGATGGGCGGGCGGGGCCAACTTGGAGGGAGAAGCTGGGTGGGCGGGGCCGGGCTCGGGAGGGGAAGCTGGGCGGGCGGGGCCAGGCTGGGAGGGGAAGCAGGGCGGGCGGGGTCTGGCTCATGAGGAGAAGCTGGGCGGGCGGGGCCGGGAACGGGAGGAGAAACTTGGCGGGCGGGGCCTGGCTGGGAGGGGAAGCTGGTCGGGCAGGAACGGACTCGGGAGCGGAAGCTGGCCGGGCGGGGCCAGGATCGGGAGGGGAAGCTGGGCAGGGGGGGGCCGGGCTCAGGAGGAGAAGCTGGCCGGGCCGGGCCAGGCTGGGAGGGGAAGCTGGGCGTGCGGGGCCAGGCTGGGAGGGGAAGCTGGGCGGGCGGGGCCTGGCTGGGAGGAGAAGCTGGGCGGGCGGGCCCGGGAACGGGAGGGGAAACTGGTCGGGCGGGGCCTGGCTGGGAGGGGAAGCTGGGCGTGCAGGGACGGACTCGGGAGGGGAAGCTGGCGGGGCGGGGCCTGGCTGGGAGGGAAAGCTGGGCGGGCGGGGCGTGGCTCGGGAGCGGAAGCTGGCCGGGCGGGGCCAGCCTGGGAGGGGAAGCTGGGCGGGCGGGGCCTGGCACGGGAGGGGAAGCTGGGCGGGCGGGGCCTGGCACGGGAGGGGAAGCTGGGCGGGCGGGGCCAGGCTTGGGAGCAGAAGCTGGGCAGGCGGGGCCAGGCTGCGAGGGGAAGATGGGCGGGCGGGGCCAGGCTGGGAGGGGAAGCTGGGCGGGCGGGGCCTGGCTTGGGAGGAGAAGCTGGGCGGGCGGGCCCAGGCTGGGAGGAGAAACTGGGCGGGCGGAGCCTGGCTGGGAGGGGAAGCTGGGCGGGCAGAGCCGGAATCGGGAGGGGAAGCTGGCCGGGCGGGGCCTGGCTGGGAGGGGAAGCTGGGCGGGCAGGAACGGACTCGGGAGCGGAAGCTGGCCGGGCGGGGCCAGGCTGGGAGGGGAAGCTGGGCGGGCGGGGCCTGGCTCGGGAGGGGAAGCTGGGCGGGCGGGGCCAGACTTGGGAGCAGAAGCTGGGCAGGCTGGTCCAGGCTGGGAGGAGAAGCTGGCCGGGCGGGGCCAGGCTGGGAGGGGAAGCTGGGCGGGCGGGGCCGGACTCGGGAGGGGAAGCCGGGAAGGCGGGGCCGGGCTCGGGAAGACAAAGTGGGCGGGCGGGGCCGGACTCGGGAGGGGAAACTGGTCGAGCGGGGCCAGGCTGGGAGGGGAAGCTGCGGGGGCGGGGCCAAGCTGGGAGGTGAAGGTGGTCGGGCGGGGCCTGGCTTGGGAGGAGAAGCTGGGCGGGCGGGGCCTGGCTCATGAGGAGAAGCTTGGCGGGCGGGGCCATGCTGGGAGGGTAAGCTCGGCGGGCGGGGTCAGGCTGGGAGGAGAAGCTGGGCGGGCGGGGCCTGGCTTGGGAGGAGAAGCTGGGTGAGCGGGGCCTGGCTCACGACGGGAAGCTGGGCGGGCGGGGCCAGGCTGGGAGGGGAAGCTGGGAGGGTGGAGCCAGGCTGGGAATGGAAGCTGGGCAGGCGGGGCCTGGCTTGAGAGGAGAAGCTGGGCGGGCGGGGCCGGGAACGGGAGGAGAAACTGGGCGGGCGGGGCCTGGCTGGGAGGGGAAGCTGGGCGGGCGGGGCCAGGCTGGGGGGGGAAGCTGGCCGGGCGGGGCCAGGCTCGGGAGGAGAAGCTGGGCGGGCGGGGCCTGGCTTGGGAGGAGAAGCTGGGCGGCGGGGCCTGGCTTGGGAGGAGAAGCTGGGCGGGCGGGGCCTGGCTCAGGAGGAGAAGCTGGGCAGTCGGGGCCAGGCTGGGAGGAGAACCTCGGCGGGCGGAGCCTGGCTTGGGAGGAGAAGCTGGGCGGGCGGGGCCTGGCTCAGGAGGAGAAGCTGGGCGGGCGGGGCCAGGCTGGGAGGGGAAGCTGGGCGCGCGGGGCCGGACTCGGGAGGGGAAGCTGGGCGGGCGGGGCCAGGCTGGGAGGAGAAGCTGGGCGGGCAGGGACGGACTCGGGAGGGGAAGCTGGCCGTGCGGGGCCTGGCTCGGTAGGGGAAGCTGAGCGGGCAGGGACGGACTCGGGAGGGGAAGCTGGGCGGGCGGGGCCAAGCTGGGAGGGGAAGCTGGGCGGGCGGGGCTTGGCTCCGGAGGAGAAGCTGGGCAGGCGGGGCCAGGCTGGGAGGGGAAGCTGGGCGGGCGGGCCCGGGAACGGGAGGAGAAACTGGTCGGGCGGGGCCTGGCTGGGAGGGGAAGCTGGGCGTGCAGGGACGGACTCGGGAGGGGAAGCTGGGCGGGCGGGGCCAGGCTAGGAGGGGAAGCTGGGCGGGCGGGGCCAGGCTGGGAGGGGAAGGTGGGCAGGCGGGGCCTGGCTTGGGAGGAGAAGCTGGGCGTGCGGGGCCGGGAACGGGCGGAGAAACTGGGCGGGCGGGGCCTGGCTGGGAGGGGAAGCTGGGCGGGCAGGGACGGACTCGGGAGGGGAAGCTGGCCGTGCGGGGCCAGGCTGGGAGGGGAAGCTGGGCGGGCGGGAACGGACTCGGGAGCGGAAGCTGGCCGGGCGGGGCCAGGATCGGGAGGGGAAGCTGGGCGGGCAGGGACGGACTCGGGAGGGGAAGCTGGGCGGGCGGGGCCGGGCTCAGGAGGAGAAGCTGGGCGGGCGGGGCCAGGCTGGGAGGGGAAGCTGGGCGGGCGGGGCAAGGCTGGGAGGGGAAGCTGGGCGGGCGGGGCCATGCTGGGAGGGGAAGCTCGGCGGGCGGGGTCAGGCTGGGAGGAGAAGCTGGGCGGGCGGGGCCTGGCTTGGGAGGAGAAGCTGGGTGGGCGGGTCCTGGCTCACGACGAGAAGCTGGGCGGGCGGGGCCAGGATGGGAGGGGAAGCTGGGAGGGTGGGGCCAGGCTGGGAAGGGAAGCTGGGCAGGCGGGGCCTGGCTTGAGAGGAGAAGCTGGGCGGGCGGGGCCGGGAACGGGAGGAGAAACTTGGCGGGCGGGGCCTGGCTGGGAGGGGAAGCTGGGCGGGCAGGGACGGACTCGGGGGGGAAGCTGGCCGGGCGGGGCCAGGCTCGGGAGGAGAAGCTGGGCGGGCGGGGCCTGGCTTGGGAGGAGAAGCTGGGCGGGCGGGGCCTTGCTTGGGAGGAGAAGCTGGGCGGGCGGGGCCTGGCTCAGGAGGAGAAGCTGGGCAGTCGGGGCCAGGCTGGGAGGAGAACCTCGGCGGGCGGAGCCTGGCTTGGGAGGAGAAGCTGGGCGGGCGGGGCCTGGCTCAGGAGGAGAAGCTGGGCGGGCGGGGCCAGGCTGGGAGGGGAAGCTGGGCGCGCGGGGCCGGACTCGGGAGGGGAAGCTGGGCGGGCGGGGCCAGGCTGGGAGGAGAAGCTGGGTGGGCGGGGCCGGGCTCGAGAGGGGAAGCTGGGAAGGCGGCGCCGGGCTCGGGAAGAGAAAGTGGGCGGGCGGGGCCAGGCTGGGAGGGGAAGCTGGGCGGGCGGAGCCAGGATGGGAGGGGAATCTGGGCGGGCGGGGTCTGGCTGGGAGGGGAAGCTGGGTGGGCGGGGCCAGGATGGGAGGGGAAGCTGGGGGGCGGGGCCAAGATGGGAGGGGAAGGTGGGCGGGCGGGGCCAGGCTGGGAGGAGAAGCTGAGCGGGAGGGGCCGGACTCGGGAGGGGAAGCTGGGCGGGCGGGGCCTGGCTGGGAAGGGGAAGCTGGGCGGTCGGGGCCAAGCTGGGAGGGGAAGGTGGGCGTGCGGAGCCTGGCTGGGAGGGGAAGCTGGGCGGGCGGGGCCTGGCTCGGAAGGGGAAGATGGGCGGGCGGGGCCAACTTGGAGGGAGAAGCTGGGTGGGCGGGGCCGGGCTCGGGAGGGGAAGCTGGGCGGGCGGGGCCAGGCTGGGAGGGGAAGCAGGGCGGGCGGGGCCTGGCTCATGAGGAGAAGCTGGGCGGGCGGGGCCGGGAACGGGAGGAGAAACTTGGCGGGCGGGGCCTGGCTGGGAGGGGAAGCTGGTCGGGCAGGAACGGACTCGGGAGCGGAAGCTGGCCGGGCGGGGCCAGGATCGGGAGGGGAAGCTGGGCAGGGGGGGGCCGGGCTCAGGAGGAGAAGCTGGCCGGGCCGGGCCAGGCTGGGAGGGGAAGCTGGGCGTGCGGGGCCAGGCTGGGAGGGGAAGCTGGGCGGGCGGGGCCTGGCTTGGGAGGAGAAGCTGGGCGGGCGGGCCCGGGCTGGGAGGAGAAACTGGTCGGGCGGGGCCTGGCTGGGAGGGGAAGCTGGGCGTGCAGGGACGGACTCGGGAGGGGAAGCTGGCGGGGCGGGGCCTGGCTGGGAGGGAAAGCTGGGCGGGCAGGAACGTACTCGGGAGCGGAAGCTGGCCGGGCGGGGCCAGCCTGGGAGGGGAAGCTGGGCGGGCGGGGCCTGGCACGGGAGGGGAAGCTGGGAAGGCGGGGCCGGGCTCGGGAAGAGAAAGTGGGCGGGCGGGGCCAGGCTGGGAGGGGAAGCTGGGTGGGCGGGACCAGGCTGGGAGGGGAAGCTGGGCAGGCGGGGCCTGGCTTGGGAGGAGAAGCTGGGCGGGCGGGGCCGGGAACGGGAGGAGAAACTGGGCGGGCGGGGCCTGGCTGGGAGGGGAAGCTGGGCGGGCAGGGACGGACTCGGGAGGGGAAGCTGGTCGTGCGGGGCCTGGCTCGGTAGGGGAAGCTGGGCGGGCAGGGACGGACTCGGGAGGGGAAGCTGGGCGGGCGGGGTCAAGCTGGGAGGGGAAGCTGGGCGGGCGGGGCTTGGCTCCGGAGGAGAAGCTGGGCAGGCGTGGCCAGGCTGGGAGGGGAAGCTGGGCGTGCAGGGCCTGCCTCGGGAGGGGAACCTGGGCGGGCGGGGCCTTGCTTGGGAGGAGAATTTGGGCGGGCGGGGCCTGGCTCATGAGGACAAGTGGTGCAGGCGGGGCCAGGCTGGGAGGGGAAGCTGGGCGGGCGGGGCCAGGCTGGGAGGGGAAGCTGGGCGGGCGGGAACGGACTCGGGAGCGGAAGCTGGCCGGGCGGGGCCAGGATCGGGAGGGGAAGCTGGGCGGGCAGGGACGGACTCGGGAGGGGAAGCTGGGCGGGCGGGGCCGGGCTCAGGAGGAGAAGCTGGGAGGGCGGGGCCAGGCCGGGAGGGGAAGGTGGTCGGGCGGGGCCTGGCTTGGGAGGAGAAGCTGGGCGGGCGGGGCCTGGCTCATGAGGAGAAGCTGGGCGGGCGGGGCCAGGCTGGGAGGGGAAGCTCGGCGGGCGGGGTCAGGCTGGGAGGAGAAGCTGGGCGGGCGGGGCCTGGCTTGGGAGGAGAAGCTGGGCGGGCGGGTCCTGGCTCAGGAGGAGAAGCTGGGCGGGCGGGGCCAGGCTGGGAGGGGAAGCTGGGCAGGCGGGGCCTGGCTTGGGAGCAGAAGCTGGGCGGGCAGGGACGGACTCAGGAGGGGAAGTTGGCCGTGCGGGGCCTGGCTCCGTAGGGGAAGCTGGGCGGGCAGGGACGGACTTTGGAGGGGAAGCTGGGCGGGCGGGGCCAAGCTGGGAGGGGATGCTGGGCGGGCAGGGACGGACTCTGGAGGGGAAGCTGGGCGGGCGGGGCCAAGCTGGGAGGGGAAGCTGGGTGGGCGGGGCTTGGCTCCGGAGGAGAAGCTGGGCAGGCGGGGCCAGGCTGGGAGGGGAAGCTGGGCCTGCGGGGCCTGCCTCGGGAGGGGAAGCTGGGCGGGCGGGGCCTTCCTTGGGGGGAGAAGTTGGGCGGGCGGGGCCTGGCTCATGAGGAGATGCTGTGCAGGCGGGGCCAGGCTGGGAGGGGACGCTGGGCGGGCGTGGCCAGGCTAGGAGGGGAAGCTGGGCGGGCGGGGCCAGGCTGGGAGGGGAAGCTGGGCAGGCGGGGCCTGGCTTGGGAGGAGAAGCTGGGCGTGCGGAGCCGGGAACGGGAGGAGAAACTGGGCGGGCGGGGCCTGGCTGGGAGGGGAAGCTGGGCGGGCAGGGACAGACTCGGGAGGGGAAGCTGGCCGTGCGGGGCCTGGCTCGGTAGGGGAAGCTGGGCGGGCAGGGACGGACTCGGGAGGGGAAGCTGGGCGGGCGGGGCCAAGCTGGGAGGGGAAGCTGGGCGGGCGGGGCTTGGCTCCGGAGGAGAAGCTGGGCAGGCGGGGCCAGGCTGGGAGGGGAAGCTGGGCGTGCGGGGCCTGCCTCGGGAGGGGAACCTGGGCGGGCGGGGCCTTGCTTGGGAGGAGAAGTTGGGCGGGCGGGGCCTGGCTCGTGAGGAGAAGTGGTGCAGGCGGGGCCAGGCTGGGAGGGGAAGCTGGGCGGGCGGGAACGGACTCGGGAGCGGAAGCTGGCCGGGCGGGGCCAGGATCGGGAGGGGAAGCTGGGCGGGCAGGGACGGACTCGGGAGGGGAAGCTGGGCGGGCGGGGCCGGGCTCAGGAGGAGAAGCTGGGAGGGCGGGGCCAGGCCGGGAGGGGAAGCTGGGCGGGCGGGGCAAGGCTGGGAGGGGAAGCTGGGCGGGCGGGGCCTGGCTTGGGAGGAGAAGCTGGGCGGGCGGGCCCGGGAACGGGAGGAGAAACTGGGCGGGCGGAGCCTGGCTGGGAGGGGAAGCTGGGCGGGCAGAGACGGAATCGGGAGGGGAAGCTGGCCGGGCGGGGCCTGGCTGGGAGGGGAAGCTGGGCGGGAGGAACGGACTCGGGAGCGGAAGCTGGCCGGGCGGGGCCAGGCTGGGAGGGGAAGCTGGGCGGGCGGGGCCTGGCTCGGGAGGGGAAGCTGGGCGGGCGGGGCCAGGCTTGGGAGCAGAAGCTGGGCAGGCTGGTCCAGGCTGGGAGGAGAAGCTGGCCGGGCGGGGCCAGGCTGGGAGGGGAAGCTGGGCGGGCGGGGCCGGACTCGGGAGGGGAAGCCGGGAAGGCGGGGCCGGGCTCGGGAAGACAAAGTGGGCGGGCGGGGCCAGGCTGGGAGGGGAAGCTGCGGGGGCGGGGCCAAGCTGGGAGGTGAAGGTGGTCGGGCGGGGCCTGGCTTGGGAGGAGAAGCTGGGCGGGCGGGGCCTGGCTCATGAGGAGAAGCTTGGCGGGCGGGGCCATGCTGGGAGGGTAAGCTCGGCGGGCGGGGTCAGGCTGGGAGGAGAAGCTGGGCGGGCGGGGCCTGGCTTGGGAGGAGAAGCTGGGTGGGCGGGTCCTGGCTCACGACGAGAAGCTGGGCGGGCGGGGCCAGGATGGGAGGGGAAGCTGGGAGGGTGGGGCCAGGCTGGGAAGGGAAGCTGGGCAGGCGGGGCCTGGCTTGAGAGGAGAAGCTGGGCGGGCGGGGCCGGGAACGGGAGGAGAAACTTGGCGGGCGGGGCCTGGCTGGGAGGGGAAGCTGGGCGGGCAGGGACGGACTCGGGGGGGAAGCTGGCCGGGCGGGGCCAGGCTCGGGAGGAGAAGCTGGGCGGGCGGGGCCTGGCTTGGGAGGAGAAGCTGGGCGGGCGGGGCCTTGCTTGGGAGGAGAAGCTGGGCGGGCGGGGCCTGGCTCAGGAGGAGAAGCTGGGCAGTCGGGGCCAGGCTGGGAGGAGAACCTCGGCGGGCGGAGCCTGGCTTGGGAGGAGAAGCTGGGCGGGCGGGGCCTGGCTCAGGAGGAGAAGCTGGGCGGGCGGGGCCAGGCTGGGAGGGGAAGCTGGGCGCGCGGGGCCGGACTCGGGAGGGGAAGCTGGGCGGGCGGGGCCAGGCTGGGAGGAGAAGCTGGGTGGGCGGGGCCGGGCTCGAGAGGGGAAGCTGGGAAGGCGGCGCCGGGCTCGGGAAGAGAAAGTGGGCGGGCGGGGCCAGGCTGGGAGGGGAAGCTGGGCGGGCGGAGCCAGGATGGGAGGGGAATCTGGGCGGGCGGGGTCTGGCTGGGAGGGGAAGCTGGGTGGGCGGGGCCAGGATGGGAGGGGAAGCTGGGGGGCGGGGCCAAGATGGGAGGGGAAGGTGGGCGGGCGGGGCCAGGCTGGGAGGAGAAGCTGAGCGGGAGGGGCCGGACTCGGGAGGGGAAGCTGGGCGGGCGGGGCCTGGCTGGGAAGGGGAAGCTGGGCGGTCGGGGCCAAGCTGGGAGGGGAAGGTGGGCGTGCGGAGCCTGGCTGGGAGGGGAAGCTGGGCGGGCGGGGCCTGGCTCGGAAGGGGAAGATGGGCGGGCGGGGCCAACTTGGAGGGAGAAGCTGGGTGGGCGGGGCCGGGCTCGGGAGGGGAAGCTGGGCGGGCGGGGCCAGGCTGGGAGGGGAAGCAGGGCGGGCGGGGCCTGGCTCATGAGGAGAAGCTGGGCGGGCGGGGCCGGGAACGGGAGGAGAAACTTGGCGGGCGGGGCCTGGCTGGGAGGGGAAGCTGGTCGGGCAGGGGCGGACTCGGGAGCGGAAGCTGGCCGGGCGGGGCCAGGATCGGGAGGGGAAGCTGGGCAGGGGGGGGCCGGGCTCAGGAGGAGAAGCTGGCCGGGCCGGGCCAGGCTGGGAGGGGAAGCTGGGCGTGCGGGGCCAGGCTGGGAGGGGAAGCTGGGCGGGCGGGGCCTGGCTTGGGAGGAGAAGCTGGGCGGGCGGGCCCGGGAACGGGAGGAGAAACTGGTCGGGCGGGGCCTGGCTGGGAGGGGAAGCTGGGCGTGCAGGGACGGACTCGGGAGGGGAAGCTGGCGGGGCGGGGCCTGGCTGGGAGGGAAAGCTGGGCGGGCAGGAACGTACTCGGGAGCGGAAGCTGGCCGGGCGGGGCCAGCCTGGGAGGGGAAGCTGGGCGGGCGGGGCCTGGCACGGGAGGGGAAGCTGGGCGGGCGGGGCCTGGCACGGGAGGGGAAGCTGGGCGGGCGGGGCCAGGCTTGGGAGCAGAAGCTGGGCAGGCGGGGCCAGGCTGCGAGGAGAAGATTGCCGGGCGGGGCCAGGCTGGGAGGGGAAGCTGGGCGGGCGGGGCCTGGCTTGGGAGGAGAAGCTGGGCGGGCGGGCCCGGAACGGGAGGAGAAACTGGGCGGGCGGAGCCTGGCTGGGAGGGGAAGCTGGGCGGGCAGAGACGGAATCGGGAGGGGAAGCTGGCCGGGCGGGGCCTGGCTCGGTAGGGGAAGCTGAGCGGGCAGGGACGGACTCGGGAGGGGAAGCTGGGCGGGCGGGGCCAAGCTGGGAGGGGAAGCTGGGCGGGCGGGGCTTGGCTCCGGAGGAGAAGCTGGGCAGGCGGGGCCAGGCTGGGAGGGGAAGCTGGGCGGGCGGGCCCGGGAACGGGAGGAGAAACTGGTCGGGCGGGGCCTGGCTGGGAGGGGAAGCTGGGCGTGCAGGGACGGACTCGGGAGGGGAAGCTGGGCGGGCGGGGCCAGGCTAGGAGGGGAAGCTGGGCGGGCGTGGCCAGGCTGGGAGGGGAAGGTGGGCAGGCGGGGCCTGGCTTGGGAGGAGAAGCTGGGCGTGCGGGGCCGGGCTGGGCGGGGAAACTGGGCGGGCGGGGCCTGGCTGGGAGGGGAAGCTGGGCGGGCAGGGACGGACTCGGGAGGGGAAGCTGGCCGTGCGGGGCCAGGCTGGGAGGGGAAGCTGGGCGGGCAGGAACGGACTCGGGAGCGGAAGCTGGCCGGGCGGGGCCAGGATCGGGAGGGGAAGCTGGGCGGGCAGGGACGGACTCGGGAGGGGAAGCTGGGCGGGCGGGGCCGGGCTCAGGAGAAGAAGCTGGGCGGGCGGGGCCAGGCTGGGAGGGGAAGCTGGGCGGGCGGGGCAAGGCTGGGAGGGGAAGCTGGGCGGGCGGGGCCATGCTGGGAGGGGAAGCTCGGCGGGCGGGGTCAGGCTGGGAGGAGAAGCTGGGCGGGCGGGGCCTGGCTTGGGAGGAGAAGCTGGGTGGGCGGGTCCTGGCTCACGACGAAAAGCTGGGCGGGCGGGGCCAGGATGGGAGGGGAAGCTGGGAGGGTGGGGCCAGGCTGGGAAGGGAAGCTGGGCAGGCGGGGCCTGGCTTGAGAGGAGAAGCTGGGCGGGCGGGGCCGGGAACGGGAGGAGAAACTTGGCGGGCGGGGCCTGGCTGGGAGGGGAAGCTGGGCGGGCAGGGACGGACTCGGGGGGGAAGCTGGCCGGGCGGGGCCAGGCTCGGGAGGAGAAGCTGGGCGGGCGGGGCCTTGCTTGGGAGGAGAAGCTGGGCGGGCGGGGCCTGGCTCAGGAGGAGAAGCTGGGCGGGCGGGGCCAGGACTCGGGAGGGGAAGCTGGGCGGGCGGGGCCTGGCTGGGAAGGGGAAGCTGGGCGGTCGGGGCCAAGCTGGGAGGGGAAGGTGGGCGTGCGGAGCCTGGCTGGGAGGGGAAGCTGGGCGGGCGGGGCCTGGCTCGGAAGGGGAAGATGGGCGGGCGGGGCCAACTTGGAGGGAGAAGCTGGGTGGGCGGGGCCGGGCTCGGGAGGGGAAGCTGGGCGGGCGGGGCCAGGCTGGGAGGGGAAGCAGGGCGGGCGGGGTCTGGCTCATGAGGAGAAGCTGGGCGGGCGGGGCCGGGAACGGGAGGAGAAACTTGGCGGGCGGGGCCTGGCTGGGAGGGGAAGCTGGTCGGGCAGGAACGGACTCGGGAGCGGAAGCTGGCCGGGCGGGGCCAGGATCGGGAGGGGAAGCTGGGCGGGGGGGGCCGGGCTCAGGAGGAGAAGCTGGCCGGGCCGGGCCAGGCTGGGAGGGGAAGCTGGGCGTGCGGGGCCAGGCTGGGAGGGGAAGCTGGGCGGGCGGGGCCTGGCTTGGGAGGAGAAGCTGGGCGGGCGGGCCCGGGAACGGGAGGAGAAACTGGTCGGGCGGGGCCTGGCTGGGAGGGGAAGCTGGGCGTGCGGGGACGGACTCGGGAGGGGAAGCTGGCGGGGCGGGGCCTGGCTGGGAGGGAAAGCTGGGCGGGCAGGAACGTACTCGGGAGCGGAAGCTGGCCGGGCGGGGCCAGCCTGGGAGGGGAAGCTGGGCGGGCGGGGCCTGGCACGGGAGGGGAAGCTGGGCGGGCGGGGCCTGGCACGGGAGGGGAAGCTGGGCGGGCGGGGCCAGGCTTGGGAGCAGAAGCTGGTCAGGCGGGGCCAGGCTGCGAGGAGAAGATGGCCGGGCGGGGCCAGGCTGGGAGGGGAAGCTGGGCGGGCGGGGCCTGGCTTGGGAGGAGAAGCTGGGCGGGCGGGCCCGGGAACGGGAGGAGAAACTGGGCGGGCGGAGCCTGGCTGGGAGGGGAAGCTGGGCGGGCAGAGACGGAATCGGGAGGGGAAGCTGGCCGGGCGGGGCCTGGCTGGGAGGGGAAGCTGGGCGGGCAGGAACGGACTCGGGAGCGGAAGCTGGCCGGGCGGGGCCAGGCTGGGAGGGGAAGCTGGGCGGGCGGGGCCTGGCTCAGGAGGGGAAGCTGGGCGGGCGGGGCCAGACTGGGAGCAGAAGCTGGGCGGGCTGGTCCAGGCTGGGAGGAGAAGCTGGCCGGGCGGGGCCAGGCTGGGAGGGGAAGCTGGGCGGGCGGGGCCGGACTCGGGAGGGGAAGCCGGGAAGGCGGGGCCGGGCTCGGGAAGACAAAGTGGGCGGGCGGGGCCGGACTCGGGAGGGGAAACTGGTCGAGCGGGGCCAGGCTGGGAGGGGAAGCTGCGGGGGCGGGGCCAAGCTGGGAGGTGAAGGTGGTCGGGCGGGGCCTGGCTTGGGAGGAGAAGCTGGGCGGGCGGGGCCTGGCTCATGAGGAGAAGCTTGGCGGGCGGGGCCATGCTGGGAGGGTAAGCTCGGCGGGCGGGGTCAGGCTGGGAGGAGAAGCTGGGCGGGCGGGGCCTGGCTTGGGAGGAGAAGCTGGGTGAGCGGGTCCTGGCTCACGACGAGAAGCTGGGCGGGCGGGGCCAGGCTGGGAGCGGAAGCTGGGAGGGTGGAGCCAGGCTGGGAATGGAAGCTGGGCAGGCGGGGCCTGGCTTGAGAGGAGAAGCTGGGCGGGCGGGGCCGGGAACGGGAGGAGAAACTGGGCGGGCGGGGCCTGGCTGGGAGGGGAAGCTGGTCGGGCAGGGACGGACTCGGGGGGGAAGCTGGCCGGGCGGGGCCAGGCTCGGGAGGAGAAGCTGGGCGGGCGGGGCCTGGCTTGGGAGGAGAAGCTGGGCGGGCGGGGCCTGGCTTGGGAGGAGAAGCTGGGCGGGCGGGGCCTGGCTCAGGAGGAGAAGCTGGGCAGTCGGGGCCAGGCTGGGAGGAGAACCTCGGCGGGCGGAGCCTGGCTTGGGAGGAGAAGCTGGGCGGGCGGGGCCTGGCTCAGGAGGAGAAGCTGGGCGGGCGGGGCCAGGCTGGGAGGGGAAGCTGGGCGCGCGGGGCCGGACTCGGGAGGGGAAGCTCGGCGGGCGGGGCCAGGCTGGGAGGAGAAGCTGGGCGGGCAGGGACGGACTCGGGAGGGGAAGCTGGCCGTGCGGGGCCTGGCTCGGTAGGGGAAGCTGAGCGGGCAGGGACGGACTCGGGAGGGGAAGCTGGGCGGGCGGGGCCAAGCTGGGAGGGGAAGCTGGGCGGGCGGGGCTTGGCTCCGGAGGAGAAGCTGGGCAGGCGGGGCCAGGCTGGGAGGGGAAGCTGGGCGGGCGGGCCCGGGAACGGGAGGAGAAACTGGTCGGGCAGGGCCTGGCTGGGAGGGGAAGCTGGGCGTGCAGGGACGGACTCGGGAGGGGAAGCTGGGCGGGCGGGGCCAGGCTAGGAGGGGAAGCTGGGCGGGCGGGGCCAGGCTGGGAGGGGAAGGTGGGCAGGCGGGGCCTGGCTTGGGAGGAGAAGCTGGGCGTGCGGGGCCGGGAACGGGCGGAGAAACTGGGCGGGCGGGGCCTGGCTGGGAGGGGAAGCTGGGCGGGCAGGGACGGACTCGGGAGGGGAAGCTGGCCGTGCGGGGCCAGGCTGGGAGGGGAAGCTGGGCGGGCAGGAACGGACTCGGGAGCGGAAGCTGGCCGGGCGGGGCCAGGATCGGGAGGGGAAGCTGGGCGGGCAGGGACGGACTCGGGAGGGGAAGCTGGCGGGGCGGGGCCTGGCTGGGAGGGAAAGCTGGGCGGGCGGGGCCAGGATGGGAGGGGAAGCTGGGAGGGTGGGGCCAGGCTGGGAAGGGAAGCTGGGCAGGCGGGGCCTGGCTTGAGAGGAGAAGCTGGGCGGGCGGGGCCGGGAACGGGAGGAGAAACTTGGCGGGCGGGGCCTGGCTGGGAGGGGAAGCTGGGCGGGCAGGGACGGACTCGGGGGGGAAGCTGGCCGGGCGGGGCCAGGCTCGGGAGGAGAAGCTGGGCGGGCGGGGCCTGGCTTGGGAGGAGAAGCTGGGCGGGCGGGGCCTTGCTTGGGAGGAGAAGCTGGGCGGGCGGGGCCTGGCTCAGGAGGAGAAGCTGGGCAGTCGGGGCCAGGCTGGGAGGAGAACCTCGGCGGGCGGAGCCTGGCTTGGGAGGAGAAGCTGGGCGGGCGGGGCCTGGCTCAGGAGGAGAAGCTGGGCGGGCGGGGCCAGGCTGGGAGGGGAAGCTGGGCGCGCGGGGCCGGACTCGGGAGGGGAAGCTGGGCGGGCGGGGCCAGGCTGGGAGGAGAAGCTGGGTGGGCGGGGCCGGGCTCGAGAGGGGAAGCTGGGAAGGCGGCGCCGGGCTCGGGAAGAGAAAGTGGGCGGGCGGGGCCAGGCTGGGAGGGGAAGCTGGGCGGGCGGAGCCAGGATGGGAGGGGAATCTGGGCGGGCGGGGTCTGGCTGGGAGGGGAAGCTGGGTGGGCGGGGCCAGGATGGGAGGGGAAGCTGGGGGGCGGGGCCAAGATGGGAGGGGAAGGTGGGCGGGCGGGGCCAGGCTGGGAGGAGAAGCTGAGCGGGAGGGGCCGGACTCGGGAGGGGAAGCTGGGCGGGCGGGGCCTGGCTGGGAAGGGGAAGCTGGGCGGTCGGGGCCAAGCTGGGAGGGGAAGGTGGGCGTGCGGAGCCTGGCTGGGAGGGGAAGCTGGGCGGGCGGGGCCTGGCTCGGAAGGGGAAGATGGGCGGGCGGGGCCAACTTGGAGGGAGAAGCTGGGTGGGCGGGGCCGGGCTCGGGAGGGGAAGCTGGGCGGGCGGGGCCAGGCTGGGAGGGGAAGCAGGGCGGGCGGGGCCTGGCTCATGAGGAGAAGCTGGGCGGGCGGGGCCGGGAACGGGAGGAGAAACTTGGCGGGCGGGGCCTGGCTGGGAGGGGAAGCTGGTCGGGCAGGAACGGACTCGGGAGCGGAAGCTGGCCGGGCGGGGCCAGGATCGGGAGGGGAAGCTGGGCAGGGGGGGGCCGGGCTCAGGAGGAGAAGCTGGCCGGGCCGGGCCAGGCTGGGAGGGGAAGCTGGGCGTGCGGGGCCAGGCTGGGAGGGGAAGCTGGGCGGGCGGGGCCTGGCTTGGGAGGAGAAGCTGGGCGGGCGGGCCCGGGAACGGGAGGAGAAACTGGTCGGGCGGGGCCTGGCTGGGAGGGGAAGCTGGGCGTGCGGGGACGGACTCGGGAGGGGAAGCTGGCGGGGCGGGGCCTGGCTGGGAGGGAAAGCTGGGCGGGCAGGAACGTACTCGGGAGCGGAAGCTGGCCGGGCGGGGCCAGCCTGGGAGGGGAAGCTGGGCGGGCGGGGCCTGGCACGGGAGGGGAAGCTGGGAAGGCGGGGCCGGGCTCGGGAAGAGAAAGTGGGCGGGCGGGGCCAGGCTGGGAGGGGAAGCTGGGTGGGCGGGACCAGGCTGGGAGGGGAAGCTGGGCAGGCGGGGCCTGGCTTGGGAGGAGAAGCTGGGCGGGCGGGGCCGGGAACGGGAGGAGAAACTGGGCGGGCGGGGCCTGGCTGGGAGGGGAAGCTGGGCGGGCAGGGACGGACTCGGGAGGGGAAGCTGGTCGTGCGGGGCCTGGCTCGGTAGGGGAAGCTGGGCGGGCAGGGACGGACTCGGGAGGGGAAGCTGGGCGGGCGGGGTCAAGCTGGGAGGGGAAGCTGGGCGGGCGGGGCTTGGCTCCGGAGGAGAAGCTGGGCAGGCGTGGCCAGGCTGGGAGGGGAAGCTGGGCGTGCAGGGCCTGCCTCGGGAGGGGAACCTGGGCGGGCGGGGCCTTGCTTGGGAGGAGAATTTGGGCGGGCGGGGCCTGGCTCATGAGGACAAGTGGTGCAGGCGGGGCCAGGCTGGGAGGGGAAGCTGGGCGGGCGGGGCCAGGCTGGGAGGGGAAGCTGGGCGGGCAGGAACGGACTCGGGAGCGGAAGCTGGCCGGGCGGGGCCAGGATCGGGAGGGGAAGCTGGGCGGGCAGGGACGGACTCGGGAGGGGAAGCTGGGCGGGCGGGGCCGGGCTCAGGAGGAGAAGCTGGGAGGGCGGGGCCAGGCCGGGAGGGGAAGGTGGTCGGGCGGGGCCTGGCTTGGGAGGAGAAGCTGGGCGGGCGGGGCCTGGCTCATGAGGAGAAGCTGGGCGGGCGGGGCCAGGCTGGGAGGGGAAGCTCGGCGGGCGGGGTCAGGCTGGGAGGAGAAGCTGGGCGGGCGGGGCCTGGCTTGGGAGGAGAAGCTGGGCGGGCGGGTCCTGGCTCAGGAGGAGAAGCTGGGCGGGCGGGGCCAGGCTGGGAGGGGAAGCTGGGCAGGCGGGGCCTGGCTTGGGAGCAGAAGCTGGGCGGGCAGGGACGGACTCAGGAGGGGAAGTTGGCCGTGCGGGGCCTGGCTCCGTAGGGGAAGCTGGGCGGGCAGGGACGGACTTTGGAGGGGAAGCTGGGCGGGCGGGGCCAAGCTGGGAGGGGATGCTGGGCGGGCAGGGACGGACTCTGGAGGGGAAGCTGGGCGGGCGGGGCCAAGCTGGGAGGGGAAGCTGGGTGGGCGGGGCTTGGCTCCGGAGGAGAAGCTGGGCAGGCGGGGCCAGGCTGGGAGGGGAAGCTGGGCCTGCGGGGCCTGCCTCGGGAGGGGAAGCTGGGCGGGCGGGGCCTTCCTTGGGGGGAGAAGTTGGGCGGGCGGGGCCTGGCTCATGAGGAGATGCTGTGCAGGCGGGGCCAGGCTGGGAGGGGACGCTGGGCGGGCGTGGCCAGGCTAGGAGGGGAAGCTGGGCGGGCGGGGCCAGGCTGGGAGGGGAAGCTGGGCAGGCGGGGCCTGGCTTGGGAGGAGAAGCTGGGCGTGCGGAGCCGGGAACGGGAGGAGAAACTGGGCGGGCGGGGCCTGGCTGGGAGGGGAAGCTGGGCGGGCAGGGACAGACTCGGGAGGGGAAGCTGGCCGTGCGGGGCCTGGCTCGGTAGGGGAAGCTGGGCGGGCAGGGACGGACTCGGGAGGGGAAGCTGGGCGGGCGGGGCCAAGCTGGGAGGGGAAGCTGGGCGGGCGGGGCTTGGCTCCGGAGGAGAAGCTGGGCAGGCGGGGCCAGGCTGGGAGGGGAAGCTGGGCGTGCGGGGCCTGCCTCGGGAGGGGAACCTGGGCGGGCGGGGCCTTGCTTGGGAGGAGAAGTTGGGCGGGCGGGGCCTGGCTCGTGAGGAGAAGTGGTGCAGGCGGGGCCAGGCTGGGAGGGGAAGCTGGGCGGGCAGGAACGGACTCGGGAGCGGAAGCTGGCCGGGCGGGGCCAGGATCGGGAGGGGAAGCTGGGCGGGCAGGGACGGACTCGGGAGGGGAAGCTGGGCGGGCGGGGCCGGGCTCAGGAGGAGAAGCTGGGAGGGCGGGGCCAGGCCGGGAGGGGAAGCTGGGCGGGCGGGGCAAGGCTGGGAGGGGAAGCTGGGCGGGCGGGGCCTGGCTTGGGAGGAGAAGCTGGGCGGGCGGGCCCGGGAACGGGAGGAGAAACTGGGCGGGCGGAGCCTGGCTGGGAGGGGAAGCTGGGCGGGCAGAGACGGAATCGGGAGGGGAAGCTGGCCGGGCGGGGCCTGGCTGGGAGGGGAAGCTGGGCGGGAGGAACGGACTCGGGAGCGGAAGCTGGCCGGGCGGGGCCAGGCTGGGAGGGGAAGCTGGGCGGGCGGGGCCTGGCTCGGGAGGGGAAGCTGGGCGGGCGGGGCCAGGCTTGGGAGCAGAAGCTGGGCAGGCTGGTCCAGGCTGGGAGGAGAAGCTGGCCGGGCGGGGCCAGGCTGGGAGGGGAAGCTGGGCGGGCGGGGCCGGACTCGGGAGGGGAAGCCGGGAAGGCGGGGCCGGGCTCGGGAAGACAAAGTGGGCGGGCGGGGCCAGGCTGGGAGGGGAAGCTGCGGGGGCGGGGCCAAGCTGGGAGGTGAAGGTGGTCGGGCGGGGCCTGGCTTGGGAGGAGAAGCTGGGCGGGCGGGGCCTGGCTCATGAGGAGAAGCTTGGCGGGCGGGGCCATGCTGGGAGGGTAAGCTCGGCGGGCGGGGTCAGGCTGGGAGGAGAAGCTGGGCGGGCGGGGCCTGGCTTGGGAGGAGAAGCTGGGTGGGCGGGTCCTGGCTCACGACGAGAAGCTGGGCGGGCGGGGCCAGGATGGGAGGGGAAGCTGGGAGGGTGGGGCCAGGCTGGGAAGGGAAGCTGGGCAGGCGGGGCCTGGCTTGAGAGGAGAAGCTGGGCGGGCGGGGCCGGGAACGGGAGGAGAAACTTGGCGGGCGGGGCCTGGCTGGGAGGGGAAGCTGGGCGGGCAGGGACGGACTCGGGGGGGAAGCTGGCCGGGCGGGGCCAGGCTCGGGAGGAGAAGCTGGGCGGGCGGGGCCTGGCTTGGGAGGAGAAGCTGGGCGGGCGGGGCCTTGCTTGGGAGGAGAAGCTGGGCGGGCGGGGCCTGGCTCAGGAGGAGAAGCTGGGCAGTCGGGGCCAGGCTGGGAGGAGAACCTCGGCGGGCGGAGCCTGGCTTGGGAGGAGAAGCTGGGCGGGCGGGGCCTGGCTCAGGAGGAGAAGCTGGGCGGGCGGGGCCAGGCTGGGAGGGGAAGCTGGGCGCGCGGGGCCGGACTCGGGAGGGGAAGCTGGGCGGGCGGGGCCAGGCTGGGAGGAGAAGCTGGGTGGGCGGGGCCGGGCTCGAGAGGGGAAGCTGGGAAGGCGGCGCCGGGCTCGGGAAGAGAAAGTGGGCGGGCGGGGCCAGGCTGGGAGGGGAAGCTGGGCGGGCGGAGCCAGGATGGGAGGGGAATCTGGGCGGGCGGGGTCTGGCTGGGAGGGGAAGCTGGGTGGGCGGGGCCAGGATGGGAGGGGAAGCTGGGGGGCGGGGCCAAGATGGGAGGGGAAGGTGGGCGGGCGGGGCCAGGCTGGGAGGAGAAGCTGAGCGGGAGGGGCCGGACTCGGGAGGGGAAGCTGGGCGGGCGGGGCCTGGCTGGGAAGGGGAAGCTGGGCGGTCGGGGCCAAGCTGGGAGGGGAAGGTGGGCGTGCGGAGCCTGGCTGGGAGGGGAAGCTGGGCGGGCGGGGCCTGGCTCGGAAGGGGAAGATGGGCGGGCGGGGCCAACTTGGAGGGAGAAGCTGGGTGGGCGGGGCCGGGCTCGGGAGGGGAAGCTGGGCGGGCGGGGCCAGGCTGGGAGGGGAAGCAGGGCGGGCGGGGCCTGGCTCATGAGGAGAAGCTGGGCGGGCGGGGCCGGGAACGGGAGGAGAAACTTGGCGGGCGGGGCCTGGCTGGGAGGGGAAGCTGGTCGGGCAGGAACGGACTCGGGAGCGGAAGCTGGCCGGGCGGGGCCAGGATCGGGAGGGGAAGCTGGGCAGGGGGGGGCCGGGCTCAGGAGGAGAAGCTGGCCGGGCCGGGCCAGGCTGGGAGGGGAAGCTGGGCGTGCGGGGCCAGGCTGGGAGGGGAAGCTGGGCGGGCGGGGCCTGGCTTGGGAGGAGAAGCTGGGCGGGCGGGCCCGGGAACGGGAGGAGAAACTGGTCGGGCGGGGCCTGGCTGGGAGGGGAAGCTGGGCGTGCAGGGACGGACTCGGGAGGGGAAGCTGGCGGGGCGGGGCCTGGCTGGGAGGGAAAGCTGGGCGGGCAGGAACGTACTCGGGAGCGGAAGCTGGCCGGGCGGGGCCAGCCTGGGAGGGGAAGCTGGGCGGGCGGGGCCTGGCACGGGAGGGGAAGCTGGGCGGGCGGGGCCTGGCACGGGAGGGGAAGCTGGGCGGGCGGGGCCAGGCTTGGGAGCAGAAGCTGGGCAGGCGGGGCCAGGCTGCGAGGAGAAGATTGCCGGGCGGGGCCAGGCTGGGAGGGGAAGCTGGGCGGGCGGGGCCTGGCTTGGGAGGAGAAGCTGGGCGGGCGGGCCCGGGAACGGGAGGAGAAACTGGGCGGGCGGAGCCTGGCTGGGAGGGGAAGCTGGGCGGGCAGAGACGGAATCGGGAGGGGAAGCTGGCCGGGCGGGGCCTGGCTCGGTAGGGGAAGCTGAGCGGGCAGGGACGGACTCGGGAGGGGAAGCTGGGCGGGCGGGGCCAAGCTGGGAGGGGAAGCTGGGCGGGCGGGGCTTGGCTCCGGAGGAGAAGCTGGGCAGGCGGGGCCAGGCTGGGAGGGGAAGCTGGGCGGGCGGGCCCGGGAACGGGAGGAGAAACTGGTCGGGCGGGGCCTGGCTGGGAGGGGAAGCTGGGCGTGCAGGGACGGACTCGGGAGGGGAAGCTGGGCGGGCGGGGCCAGGCTAGGAGGGGAAGCTGGGCGGGCGTGGCCAGGCTGGGAGGGGAAGGTGGGCAGGCGGGGCCTGGCTTGGGAGGAGAAGCTGGGCGTGCGGGGCCGGGAACGGGCGGAGAAACTGGGCGGGCGGGGCCTGGCTGGGAGGGGAAGCTGGGCGGGCAGGGACGGACTCGGGAGGGGAAGCTGGCCGTGCGGGGCCAGGCTGGGAGGGGAAGCTGGGCGGGCAGGAACGGACTCGGGAGCGGAAGCTGGCCGGGCGGGGCCAGGATCGGGAGGGGAAGCTGGGCGGGCAGGGACGGACTCGGGAGGGGAAGCTGGGCGGGCGGGGCCGGGCTCAGGAGAAGAAGCTGGGCGGGCGGGGCCAGGCTGGGAGGGGAAGCTGGGCGGGCGGGGCAAGGCTGGGAGGGGAAGCTGGGCGGGCGGGGCCATGCTGGGAGGGGAAGCTCGGCGGGCGGGGTCAGGCTGGGAGGAGAAGCTGGGCGGGCGGGGCCTGGCTTGGGAGGAGAAGCTGGGTGGGCGGGTCCTGGCTCACGACGAAAAGCTGGGCGGGCGGGGCCAGGATGGGAGGGGAAGCTGGGAGGGTGGGGCCAGGCTGGGAAGGGAAGCTGGGCAGGCGGGGCCTGGCTTGAGAGGAGAAGCTGGGCGGGCGGGGCCGGGAACGGGAGGAGAAACTTGGCGGGCGGGGCCTGGCTGGGAGGGGAAGCTGGGCGGGCAGGGACGGACTCGGGGGGGAAGCTGGCCGGGCGGGGCCAGGCTCGGGAGGAGAAGCTGGGCGGGCGGGGCCTTGCTTGGGAGGAGAAGCTGGGCGGGCGGGGCCTGGCTCAGGAGGAGAAGCTGGGCGGGAGGGGCCGGACTCGGGAGGGGAAGCTGGGCGGGCGGGGCCTGGCTGGGAAGGGGAAGCTGGGCGGTCGGGGCCAAGCTGGGAGGGGAAGGTGGGCGTGCGGAGCCTGGCTGGGAGGGGAAGCTGGGCGGGCGGGGCCTGGCTCGGAAGGGGAAGATGGGCGGGCGGGGCCAACTTGGAGGGAGAAGCTGGGTGGGCGGGGCCGGGCTCGGGAGGGGAAGCTGGGCGGGCGGGGCCAGGCTGGGAGGGGAAGCAGGGCGGGCGGGGTCTGGCTCATGAGGAGAAGCTGGGCGGGCGGGGCCGGGAACGGGAGGAGAAACTTGGCGGGCGGGGCCTGGCTGGGAGGGGAAGCTGGTCGGGCAGGAACGGACTCGGGAGCGGAAGCTGGCCGGGCGGGGCCAGGATCGGGAGGGGAAGCTGGGCAGGGGGGGGCCGGGCTCAGGAGGAGAAGCTGGCCGGGCCGGGCCAGGCTGGGAGGGGAAGCTGGGCGTGCGGGGCCAGGCTGGGAGGGGAAGCTGGGCGGGCGGGGCCTGGCTTGGGAGGAGAAGCTGGGCGGGCGGGCCCGGGAACGGGAGGAGAAACTGGTCGGGCGGGGCCTGGCTGGGAGGGGAAGCTGGGCGTGCAGGGACGGACTCGGGAGGGGAAGCTGGCGGGGCGGGGCCTGGCTGGGAGGGAAAGCTGGGCGGGCAGGAACGTACTCGGGAGCGGAAGCTGGCCGGGCGGGGCCAGCCTGGGAGGGGAAGCTGGGCGGGCGGGGCCTGGCACGGGAGGGGAAGCTGGGCGGGCGGGGCCTGGCACGGGAGGGGAAGCTGGGCGGGCGGGGCCAGGCTTGGGAGCAGAAGCTGGTCAGGCGGGGCCAGGCTGCGAGGAGAAGATGGCCGGGCGGGGCCAGGCTGGGAGGGGAAGCTGGGCGGGCGGGGCCTGGCTTGGGAGGAGAAGCTGGGCGGGCGGGCCCGGGAACGGGAGGAGAAACTGGGCGGGCGGAGCCTGGCTGGGAGGGGAAGCTGGGCGGGCAGAGACGGAATCGGGAGGGGAAGCTGGCCGGGCGGGGCCTGGCTGGGAGGGGAAGCTGGGCGGGCAGGAACGGACTCGGGAGCGGAAGCTGGCCGGGCGGGGCCAGGCTGGGAGGGGAAGCTGGGCGGGCGGGGCCTGGCTCAGGAGGGGAAGCTGGGCGGGCGGGGCCAGACTTGGGAGCAGAAGCTGGGCAGGCTGGTCCAGGCTGGGAGGAGAAGCTGGCCGGGCGGGGCCAGGCTGGGAGGGGAAGCTGGGCGGGCGGGGCCGGACTCGGGAGGGGAAGCCGGGAAGGCGGGGCCGGGCTCGGGAAGACAAAGTGGGCGGGCGGGGCCGGACTCGGGAGGGGAAACTGGTCGAGCGGGGCCAGGCTGGGAGGGGAAGCTGCGGGGGCGGGGCCAAGCTGGGAGGTGAAGGTGGTCGGGCGGGGCCTGGCTTGGGAGGAGAAGCTGGGCGGGCGGGGCCTGGCTCATGAGGAGAAGCTTGGCGGGCGGGGCCATGCTGGGAGGGTAAGCTCGGCGGGCGGGGTCAGGCTGGGAGGAGAAGCTGGGCGGGCGGGGCCTGGCTTGGGAGGAGAAGCTGGGTGAGCGGGTCCTGGCTCACGACGAGAAGCTGGGCGGGCGGGGCCAGGCTGGGAGCGGAAGCTGGGAGGGTGGAGCCAGGCTGGGAATGGAAGCTGGGCAGGCGGGGCCTGGCTTGAGAGGAGAAGCTGGGCGGGCGGGGCCGGGAACGGGAGGAGAAACTGGGCGGGCGGGGCCTGGCTGGGAGGGGAAGCTGGTCGGGCAGGGACGGACTCGGGGGGGAAGCTGGCCGGGCGGGGCCAGGCTCGGGAGGAGAAGCTGGGCGGGCGGGGCCTGGCTTGGGAGGAGAAGCTGGGCGGGCGGGGCCTGGCTTGGGAGGAGAAGCTGGGCGGGCGGGGCCTGGCTCAGGAGGAGAAGCTGGGCAGTCGGGGCCAGGCTGGGAGGAGAACCTCGGCGGGCGGAGCCTGGCTTGGGAGGAGAAGCTGGGCGGGCGGGGCCTGGCTCAGGAGGAGAAGCTGGGCGGGCGGGGCCAGGCTGGGAGGGGAAGCTGGGCGCGCGGGGCCGGACTCGGGAGGGGAAGCTCGGCGGGCGGGGCCAGGCTGGGAGGAGAAGCTGGGCGGGCAGGGACGGACTCGGGAGGGGAAGCTGGCCGTGCGGGGCCTGGCTCGGTAGGGGAAGCTGAGCGGGCAGGGACGGACTCGGGAGGGGAAGCTGGGCGGGCGGGGCCAAGCTGGGAGGGGAAGCTGGGCGGGCGGGGCTTGGCTCCGGAGGAGAAGCTGGGCAGGCGGGGCCAGGCTGGGAGGGGAAGCTGGGCGGGCGGGCCCGGGAACGGGAGGAGAAACTGGTCGGGCAGGGCCTGGCTGGGAGGGGAAGCTGGGCGTGCAGGGACGGACTCGGGAGGGGAAGCTGGGCGGGCGGGGCCAGGCTAGGAGGGGAAGCTGGGCGGGCGGGGCCAGGCTGGGAGGGGAAGGTGGGCAGGCGGGGCCTGGCTTGGGAGGAGAAGCTGGGCGTGCGGGGCCGGGAACGGGCGGAGAAACTGGGCGGGCGGGGCCTGGCTGGGAGGGGAAGCTGGGCGGGCAGGGACGGACTCGGGAGGGGAAGCTGGCCGTGCGGGGCCAGGCTGGGAGGGGAAGCTGGGCGGGCAGGAACGGACTCGGGAGCGGAAGCTGGCCGGGCGGGGCCAGGATCGGGAGGGGAAGCTGGGCGGGCAGGGACGGACTCGGGAGGGGAAGCTGGGCGGGCGGGGCCGGGCTCAGGAGGAGAAGCTGGGCGGGCGGGGCCAGGCTGGGAGGGGAAGCTGGGCGGGCGGGGCAAGGCTGGGAGGGGAAGCTGGGCGGGCGGGGCCATGCTGGGAGGGGAAGCTCGGCGGGCGGGGTCAGGCTGGGAGGAGAAGCTGGGCGGGCGGGGCCTGGCTTGGGAGGAGAAGCTGGGTGGGCGGGTCCTGGCTCACGACGAGAAGCTGGGCGGGCGGGGCCAGGATGGGAGGGGAAGCTGGGAGGGTGGGGCCAGGCTGGGAAGGGAAGCTGGGCAGGCGGGGCCTGGCTTGAGAGGAGAAGCTGGGCGGGCGGGGCCGGGAACGGGAGGAGAAACTTGGCGGGCGGGGCCTGGCTGGGAGGGGAAGCTGGGCGGGCAGGGACGGACTCGGGGGGGAAGCTGGCCGGGCGGGGCCAGGCTCGGGAGGAGAAGCTGGGCGGGCGGGGCCTGGCTTGGGAGGAGAAGCTGGGCGGGCGGGGCCTTGCTTGGGAGGAGAAGCTGGGCGGGCGGGGCCTGGCTCAGGAGGAGAAGCTGGGCAGTCGGGGCCAGGCTGGGAGGAGAACCTCGGCGGGCGGAGCCTGGCTTGGGAGGAGAAGCTGGGCGGGCGGGGCCTGGCTCAGGAGGAGAAGCTGGGCGGGCGGGGCCAGGCTGGGAGGGGAAGCTGGGCGCGCGGGGCCGGACTCGGGAGGGGAAGCTGGGCGGGCGGGGCCAGGCTGGGAGGAGAAGCTGGGTGGGCGGGGCCGGGCTCGAGAGGGGAAGCTGGGAAGGCGGCGCCGGGCTCGGGAAGAGAAAGTGGGCGGGCGGGGCCAGGCTGGGAGGGGAAGCTGGGCGGGCGGAGCCAGGATGGGAGGGGAATCTGGGCGGGCGGGGTCTGGCTGGGAGGGGAAGCTGGGTGGGCGGGGCCAGGATGGGAGGGGAAGCTGGGGGGCGGGGCCAAGATGGGAGGGGAAGGTGGGCGGGCGGGGCCAGGCTGGGAGGAGAAGCTGAGCGGGAGGGGCCGGACTCGGGAGGGGAAGCTGGGCGGGCGGGGCCTGGCTGGGAAGGGGAAGCTGGGCGGTCGGGGCCAAGCTGGGAGGGGAAGGTGGGCGTGCGGAGCCTGGCTGGGAGGGGAAGCTGGGCGGGCGGGGCCTGGCTCGGAAGGGGAAGATGGGCGGGCGGGGCCAACTTGGAGGGAGAAGCTGGGTGGGCGGGGCCGGGCTCGGGAGGGGAAGCTGGGCGGGCGGGGCCAGGCTGGGAGGGGAAGCAGGGCGGGCGGGGCCTGGCTCATGAGGAGAAGCTGGGCGGGCGGGGCCGGGAACGGGAGGAGAAACTTGGCGGGCGGGGCCTGGCTGGGAGGGGAAGCTGGTCGGGCAGGAACGGACTCGGGAGCGGAAGCTGGCCGGGCGGGGCCAGGATCGGGAGGGGAAGCTGGGCAGGGGGGGGCCGGGCTCAGGAGGAGAAGCTGGCCGGGCCGGGCCAGGCTGGGAGGGGAAGCTGGGCGTGCGGGGCCAGGCTGGGAGGGGAAGCTGGGCGGGCGGGGCCTGGCTTGGGAGGAGAAGCTGGGCGGGCGGGCCCGGGAACGGGAGGAGAAACTGGTCGGGCGGGGCCTGGCTGGGAGGGGAAGCTGGGCGTGCAGGGACGGACTCGGGAGGGGAAGCTGGCGGGGCGGGGCCTGGCTGGGAGGGAAAGCTGGGCGGGCAGGAACGTACTCGGGAGCGGAAGCTGGCCGGGCGGGGCCAGCCTGGGAGGGGAAGCTGGGCGGGCGGGGCCTGGCACGGGAGGGGAAGCTGGGCGGGCGGGGCCTGGCACGGGAGGGGAAGCTGGGCGGGCGGGGCCAGGCTTGGGAGCAGAAGCTGGGCAGGCGGGGCCAGGCTGCGAGGAGAAGATGGCCGGGCGGGGCCAGGCTGGGAGGGGAAGCTGGGCGGGCGGGGCCTGGCTTGGGAGGAGAAGCTGGGCGGGCGGGCCCGGGAACGGGAGGAGAAACTGGGCGGGCGGAGCCTGGCTGGGAGGGGAAGCTGGGCGGGCAGAGACGGAATCGGGAGGGGAAGCTGGCCGGGCGGGGCCTGGCTGGGAGGGGAAGCTGGGCGGGCAGGAACGGACTCGGGAGCGGAAGCTGGCCGGGCGGGGCCAGGCTGGGAGGGGAAGCTGGGCGGGCGGGGCCTGGCTCAGGAGGGGAAGCTGGGCGGGCGGGGCCAGACTTGGGAGCAGAAGCTGGGCAGGCTGGTCCAGGCTGGGAGGAGAAGCTGGCCGGGCGGGGCCAGGCTGGGAGGGGAAGCTGGGCGGGCGGGGCCGGACTCGGGAGGGGAAGCCGGGAAGGCGGGGCCGGGCTCGGGAAGACAAAGTGGGCGGGCGGGGCCGGACTCGGGAGGGGAAACTGGTCGAGCGGGGCCAGGCTGGGAGGGGAAGCTGCGGGGGCGGGGCCAAGCTGGGAGGTGAAGGTGGTCGGGCGGGGCCTGGCTTGGGAGGAGAAGCTGGGCGGGCGGGGCCTGGCTCATGAGGAGAAGCTTGGCGGGCGGGGCCATGCTGGGAGGGTAAGCTCGGCGGGCGGGGTCAGGCTGGGAGGAGAAGCTGGGCGGGCGGGGCCTGGCTTGGGAGGAGAAGCTGGGTGAGCGGGTCCTGGCTCACGACGAGAAGCTGGGCGGGCGGGGCCAGGCTGGGAGCGGAAGCTGGGAGGGTGGAGCCAGGCTGGGAATGGAAGCTGGGCAGGCGGGGCCTGGCTTGAGAGGAGAAGCTGGGCGGGCGGGGCCGGGAACGGGAGGAGAAACTGGGCGGGCGGGGCCTGGCTGGGAGGGGAAGCTGGTCGGGCAGGGACGGACTCGGGGGGGAAGCTGGCCGGGCGGGGCCAGGCTCGGGAGGAGAAGCTGGGCGGGCGGGGCCTGGCTTGGGAGGAGAAGCTGGGCGGGCGGGGCCTGGCTTGGGAGGAGAAGCTGGGCGGGCGGGGCCTGGCTCAGGAGGAGAAGCTGGGCAGTCGGGGCCAGGCTGGGAGGAGAACCTCGGCGGGCGGAGCCTGGCTTGGGAGGAGAAGCTGGGCGGGCGGGGCCTGGCTCAGGAGGAGAAGCTGGGCGGGCGGGGCCAGGCTGGGAGGGGAAGCTGGGCGCGCGGGGCCGGACTCGGGAGGGGAAGCTCGGCGGGCGGGGCCAGGCTGGGAGGAGAAGCTGGGCGGGCAGGGACGGACTCGGGAGGGGAAGCTGGCCGTGCGGGGCCTGGCTCGGTAGGGGAAGCTGAGCGGGCAGGGACGGACTCGGGAGGGGAAGCTGGGCGGGCGGGGCCAAGCTGGGAGGGGAAGCTGGGCGGGCGGGGCTTGGCTCCGGAGGAGAAGCTGGGCAGGCGGGGCCAGGCTGGGAGGGGAAGCTGGGCGGGCGGGCCCGGGAACGGGAGGAGAAACTGGTCGGGCGGGGCCTGGCTGGGAGGGGAAGCTGGGCGTGCAGGGACGGACTCGGGAGGGGAAGCTGGGCGGGCGGGGCCAGGCTAGGAGGGGAAGCTGGGCGGGCGGGGCCAGGCTGGGAGGGGAAGGTGGGCAGGCGGGGCCTGGCTTGGGAGGAGAAGCTGGGCGTGCGGGGCCGGGAACGGGCGGAGAAACTGGGCGGGCGGGGCCTGGCTGGGAGGGGAAGCTGGGCGGGCAGGGACGGACTCGGGAGGGGAAGCTGGCCGTGCGGGGCCAGGCTGGGAGGGGAAGCTGGGCGGGCAGGAACGGACTCGGGAGCGGAAGCTGGCCGGGCGGGGCCAGGATCGGGAGGGGAAGCTGGGCGGGCAGGGACGGACTCGGGAGGGGAAGCTGGGCGGGCGGGGCCGGGCTCAGGAGGAGAAGCTGGGCGGGCGGGGCCAGGCTGGGAGGGGAAGCTGGGCGGGCGGGGCAAGGCTGGGAGGGGAAGCTGGGCGGGCGGGGCCATGCTGGGAGGGGAAGCTCGGCGGGCGGGGTCAGGCTGGGAGGAGAAGCTGGGCGGGCGGGGCCTGGCTTGGGAGGAGAAGCTGGGTGGGCGGGTCCTGGCTCACGACGAGAAGCTGGGCGGGCGGGGCCAGGATGGGAGGGGAAGCTGGGAGGGTGGGGCCAGGCTGGGAAGGGAAGCTGGGCAGGCGGGGCCTGGCTTGAGAGGAGAAGCTGGGCGGGCGGGGCCGGGAACGGGAGGAGAAACTTGGCGGGCGGGGCCTGGCTGGGAGGGGAAGCTGGGCGGGCAGGGACGGACTCGGGGGGGAAGCTGGCCGGGCGGGGCCAGGCTCGGGAGGAGAAGCTGGGCGGGCGGGGCCTGGCTTGGGAGGAGAAGCTGGGCGGGCGGGGCCTTGCTTGGGAGGAGAAGCTGGGCGGGGCGGGGCCTGGCTCAGGAGGAGAAGCTGGGCAGTCGGGGCCAGGCTGGGAGGAGAACCTCGGCGGGCGGAGCCTGGGTTGGGAGGAGAAGCTGGGCGGGCGGGGCCTGGCTCAGGAGGAGAAGCTGGGCGGGCGGGGCCAGGCTGGGAGGGGAAGCTGGGCGCGCGGGGCCGGACTCGGGAGGGGAAGCTGGGCGGGCGGGGCCAGGCTGGGAGGAGAAGCTGGGTGGGCGGGGCCGGGCTCGAGAGGGGAAGCTGGGAAGGCGGCGCCGGGCTCGGGAAGAGAAAGTGGGCGGGCGGGGCCAGGCTGGGAGGGGAAGCTGGGCGGGCGGAGCCAGGATGGGAGGGGAATCTGGGCGGGCGGGGTCTGGCTGGGAGGGGAAGCTGGGTGGGCGGGGCCAGGATGGGAGGGGAAGCTGGGGGGCGGGGCCAAGATGGGAGGGGAAGGTGGGCGGGCGGGGCCAGGCTGGGAGGAGAAGCTGAGCGGGAGGGGCCGGACTCGGGAGGGGAAGCTGGGCGGGCGGGGCCTGGCTGGGAAGGGGAAGCTGGGCGGTCGGGGCCAAGCTGGGAGGGGAAGGTGGGCGTGCGGAGCCTGGCTGGGAGGGGAAGCTGGGCGGGCGGGGCCTGGCTCGGAAGGGGAAGATGGGCGGGCGGGGCCAACTTGGAGGGAGAAGCTGGGTGGGCGGGGCCGGGCTCGGGAGGGGAAGCTGGGCGGGCGGGGCCAGGCTGGGAGGGGAAGCAGGGCGGGCGGGGCCTGGCTCATGAGGAGAAGCTGGGCGGGCGGGGCCGGGAACGGGAGGAGAAACTTGGCGGGCGGGGCCTGGCTGGGAGGGGAAGCTGGTCGGGCAGGAACGGACTCGGGAGCGGAAGCTGGCCGGGCGGGGCCAGGATCGGGAGGGGAAGCTGGGCAGGGGGGGGCCGGGCTCAGGAGGAGAAGCTGGCCGGGCCGGGCCAGGCTGGGAGGGGAAGCTGGGCGTGCGGGGCCAGGCTGGGAGGGGAAGCTGGGCGGGCGGGGCCTGGCTTGGGAGGAGAAGCTGGGCGGGCGGGCCCGGGAACGGGAGGAGAAACTGGTCGGGCGGGGCCTGGCTGGGAGGGGAAGCTGGGCGTGCAGGGACGGACTCGGGAGGGGAAGCTGGCGGGGGCGGGGCTGGCTGGGAGGGAAAGCTGGGCGGGCAGGAACGTACTCGGGAGCGGAAGCTGGCCGGGCGGGGCCAGCCTGGGAGGGGAAGCTGGGCGGGCGGGGCCTGGCACGGGAGGGGAAGCTGGGAAGGCGGGGCCGGGCTCGGGAAGAGAAAGTGGGCGGGCGGGCCAGGCTGGGAGGGGAAGCTGGGTGGGCGGGACCAGGCTGGGAGGGGAAGCTGGGCAGGCGGGGCCTGGCTTGGGAGGAGAAGCTGGGCGGGCGGGGCCGGGAACGGGAGGAGAAACTGGGCGGGCGGGGCCTGGCTGGGAGGGGAAGCTGGGCGGGCAGGGACGGACTCGGGAGGGGAAGCTGGTCGTGCGGGGCCTGGCTCGGTAGGGGAAGCTGGGCGGGCAGGGACGGACTCGGGAGGGGAAGCTGGGCGGGCGGGGTCAAGCTGGGAGGGGAAGCTGGGCGGGCGGGGCTTGGCTCCGGAGGAGAAGCTGGGCAGGCGTGGCCAGGCTGGGAGGGGAAGCTGGGCGTGCAGGGCCTGCCTCGGGAGGGGAACCTGGGCGGGCGGGGCCTTGCTTGGGAGGAGAAGTTGGGCGGGCGGGGCCTGGCTCATGAGGACAAGTGGTGCAGGCGGGGCCAGGCTGGGAGGGGAAGCTGGGCGGGCGGGGCCAGGCTGGGAGGGGAAGCTGGGCGGGCAGGAACGGACTCGGGAGCGGAAGCTGGCCGGGCGGGGCCAGGATCGGGAGGGGAAGCTGGGCGGGCAGGGACGGACTCGGGAGGGGAAGCTGGGCGGGCGGGGCCGGGCTCAGGAGGAGAAGCTGGGAGGGCGGGGCCAGGCCGGGAGGGGAAGGTGGTCGGGCGGGGCCTGGCTTGGGAGGAGAAGCTGGGCGGGCGGGGCCTGGCTCATGAGGAGAAGCTGGGCGGGCGGGGCCAGGCTGGGAGGGGAAGCTCGGCGGGCGGGGTCAGGCTGGGAGGAGAAGCTGGGCGGGCGGGGCCTGGCTTGGGAGGAGAAGCTGGGCGGGCGGGTCCTGGCTCAGGAGGAGAAGCTGGGCGGGCGGGGCCAGGCTGGGAGGGGAAGCTGGGCAGGCGGGGCCTGGCTTGGGAGCAGAAGCTGGGCGGGCAGGGACGGACTCAGGAGGGGAAGTTGGCCGTGCGGGGCCTGGCTCCGTAGGGGAAGCTGGGCGGGCAGGGACGGACTTTGGAGGGGAAGCTGGGCGGGCGGGGCCAAGCTGGGAGGGGAAGCTGGGCGGGCAGGGACGGACTCTGGAGGGGAAGCTGGGCGGGCGGGGCCAAGCTGGGAGGGGAAGCTGGGTGGGCGGGGCTTGGCTCCGGAGGAGAAGCTGGGCAGGCGGGGCCAGGCTGGGAGGGGAAGCTGGGCCTGCGGGGCCTGCCTCGGGAGGGGAAGCTGGGCGGGCGGGGCCTTCCTTGGGGGGAGAAGTTGGGCGGGCGGGGCCTGGCTCATGAGGAGATGCTGTGCAGGCGGGGCCAGGCTGGGAGGGGACGCTGGGCGGGCGTGGCCAGGCTAGGAGGGGAAGCTGGGCGGGCGGGGCCAGGCTGGGAGGGGAAGCTGGGCAGGCGGGGCCTGGCTTGGGAGGAGAAGCTGGGCGTGCGGAGCCGGGAACGGGAGGAGAAACTGGGCGGGCGGGGCCTGGCTGGGAGGGGAAGCTGGGCGGGCAGGGACGGACTCGGGAGGGGAAGCTGGCCGTGCGGGGCCTGGCTCGGTAGGGGAAGCTGGGCGGGCAGGGACGGACTCGGGAGGGGAAGCTGGGCGGGCGGGGCCAAGCTGGGAGGGGAAGCTGGGCGGGCGGGGCTTGGCTCCGGAGGAGAAGCTGGGCAGGCGGGGCCAGGCTGGGAGGGGAAGCTGGGCGTGCGGGGCCTGCCTCGGGAGGGGAACCTGGGCGGGCGGGGCCTTGCTTGGGAGGAGAAGTTGGGCGGGCGGGGCCTGGCTCGTGAGGAGAAGTGGTGCGGGCGGGGCCAGGCTGGGAGGGGAAGCTGGGCGGGCAGGAACGGACTCGGGAGCGGAAGCTGGCCGGGCGGGGCCAGGATCGGGAGGGGAAGCTGGGCGGGCAGGGACGGACTCGGGAGGGGAAGCTGGGCGGGCGGGGCCGGGCTCAGGAGGAGAAGCTGGGAGGGCGGGGCCAGGCCGGGAGGGGAAGCTGGGCGGGCGGGGCAAGGCTGGGAGGGGAAGCTGGGCGGGCGGGGCCTGGCTTGGGAGGAGAAGCTGGGCGGGCGGGCCCGGGAACGGGAGGAGAAACTGGGCGGGCGGAGCCTGGCTGGGAGGGGAAGCTGGGCGGGCAGAGACGGAATCGGGAGGGGAAGCTGGCCGGGCGGGCCTGGCTGGGAGGGGAAGCTGGGCGGGAGGAACGGACTCGGGAGCGGAAGCTGGCCGGGCGGGGCCAGGCTGGGAGGGGAAGCTGGGCGGGCGGGGCCTGGCTCGGGAGGGGAAGCTGGGCGGGCGGGGCCAGGCTTGGGAGCAGAAGCTGGGCAGGCTGGTCCAGGCTGGGAGGAGAAGCTGGCCGGGCGGGGCCAGGCTGGGAGGGGAAGCTGGGCGGGCGGGGCCGGACTCGGGAGGGGAAGCCGGGAAGGCGGGGCCGGGCTCGGGAAGACAAAGTGGGCGGGCGGGGCCAGGCTGGGAGGGGAAGCTGCGGGGGCGGGGCCAAGCTGGGAGGTGAAGGTGGTCGGGCGGGGCCTGGCTTGGGAGGGGAAGCTGGGGCGGGCGGGGCCTGGCTCATGAGGAGAAGCTTGGCGGGCGGGGCCATGCTGGGAGGGTAAGCTCGGCGGGCGGGGTCAGGCTGGGAGGAGAAGCTGGGCGGGCGGGGCCTGGCTTGGGAGGAGAAGCTGGGTGAGCGGGTCCTGGCTCACGACGAGAAGCTGGGCGGGCGGGGCCAGGCTGGGAGGGGAAGCTGGGAGGGTGGAGCCAGGCTGGGAATGGAAGCTGGGCAGGCGGGGCCTGGCTTGAGAGGAGAAGCTGGGCGGGCGGGGCCGGGAACGGGAGGAGAAACTGGGCGGGCGGGGCCTGGCTGGGAGGGGAAGCTGGTCGGACAGGGACGGACTCGGGGGGGGAAGCTGGCCGGGCGGGGCCAGGCTCGGGAGGAGAAGCTGGGCGGGCGGGGCCTGGCTTGGGAGGAGAAGCTGGGCGGGCGGGGCCTGGCTTGGGAGGAGAAGCTGGGCGGGCGGGGCCTGGCTCAGGAGGGGAAGCTGGGCGGTCGGGGCCAGGCTTGGAGGAGAACCTGGGCGGGCGGAGCCAGGCTTGGGAGGAGAAGCTGGGCGGGCGGGGCCTGGCTCAGGAGGAGAAGCTGGGCGGGCGGGGCCAGGCTGGGAGGGGAAGCTGGGCGCGCGGGGCCGGACTCGGGAGGGGAAGCTCGGCGGGCGGGGCCAGGCTGGGAGGAGAAGCTGGGCGGGCAGGGACGGACTCGGGAGGGGAAGCTGGCCGTGCGGGGCCTGGCTCGGTAGGGGAAGCTGAGCGGGCAGGGACGGACTCGGGAGGGGAAGCTGGGCGGGCGGGGCCAAGCTGGGAGGGGAAGCTGGGCGGGCGGGGCTTGGCTCCGGAGGAGAAGCTGGGCAGGCGGGGCCAGGCTGGGAGGGGAAGCTGGGCGGGCGGGCCCGGGAACGGGAGGAGAAACTGGTCGGGCGGGGCCTGGCTGGGAGGGGAAGCTGGGCGTGCAGGGACGACTCGGGAGGGGAAGCTGGGCGGGCGGGGCCAGGCTAGGAGGGGAAGCTGGGCGGGCGGGGCCAGGCTGGGAGGGGAAGGTGGGCAGGCGGGGCCTGGCTTGGGAGGAGAAGCTGGGCGTGCGGGGCCGGGAACGGGCGGAGAAACTGGGCGGGCGGGGCCTGGCTGGGAGGGGAAGCTGGGCGGGCAGGGACGGACTGCGGAGGGGAAGCTGGGCGTGCGGGGCCAGGCTGGGAGGGGAAGCTGGGCGGGCAGGAACGGACTCGGGAGCGGAAGCTGGCCGGGCGGGGCCAGGATCGGGAGGGGAAGCTGGGCGGGCAGGGACGGACTCGGGAGGGGAAGCTGGGCGGGCGGGGCCGGGCTCAGGAGGAGAAGCTGGGCGGGCGGGGCCAGGCTGGGAGGGGAAGCTGGGCGGGCGGGGCAAGGCTGGGAGGGGAAGCTGGGCGGCGGGGCCATGCTGGGAGGGGAAGCTCGGCGGGCGGGGTCAGGCTGGGAGGAGAAGCTGGGCGGGCGGGGCCTGGCTTGGGAGGAGAAGCTGGGTGGGCGGGTCCTGGCTCAGGACGAGAAGCTGGGCGGGCGGGGCCAGGATGGGAGGGGAAGCTGGGAGGGTGGGGCCAGGCTGGGAAGGGAAGCTGGGCAGGCGGGGCCTGGCTTGAGAGGAGAAGCTGGGCTGGCGGGGCCTGGCTCAGGAGGAGAAGCTGGGCGGTCGGGGCCAGGCTGGTAGGAGAAGCTCGGCGGGCGGAGCCTGGCTTGGGAGGAGAAGCTGGGCGGGCGGGGCCTGGCTCAGGAGGAGAAGCTGGGCGGGCGGGGCCAGGCTGGGAGGGGAAGCTGGGCGCGCGGGGCCGGACTCGGGAGGGGAAGCTCGGCGGGCGGGGCCAGGCTGGGAGGAGAAGCTGGGTGGGCGGGGCCGGGCTCGAGAGGGGAAGCTGGGAAGGCGGGGCCGGGCTCGGGAAGAGAAAGTGGGCGGGCGGGGCCAGGCTGGGAGGTGAAGCTGGGCGGGCGGGACCAGGCTCAGGAGGAGAAGCTGGGCAGGCCGGGCCTGGCTTGGGAGGAGAAGCTGGGCGGGCGGGGCCGGGAACGGGAGGAGAAACTGGGCGGGCGGGGCCTGGCTGGGAGGGGAAGCTGGGCGGGCAGGGACGGACTCGGGAGGGGAAGCTGGCCGTGCGGGGCCTGGCTCGGTAGGGGAAGCTTGGCGGGCAGGGACGGACTCGGGAGGGGAAGGTGGGCGGGCGGGGTCAAGCTGAGAGGGGAAGCTGGGCGGGCGGGGCTTGCCTCCGGAGGAGAAGCTGGGCAGGCGTGGCCAGGCTGGGAGGGGAAGCTGGGCGTGCAGGGCCTGGCTTGGGAGGGGAAGTTGGGCGGGCGGGGCCTGGCTCATGTGGAGAAGTGGTGCAGGCGGGGCCAGGCTGGGAGGGGAAGCTGGGCGGGCGGGGCCAGGCTGGGAGGGGAAGCTGGGCGGGCAGGAACGGACTCGGGAGCGGAAGCTGGCCGGGCGGGGCCAGGATCGGGAGGGGAAGCTGGGCGGGCAGGGACGGACTCGGGAGGGGAAGCTGGGCGGGCGGGGCCGGGCTCAGGAGGAGAAGCTGGGCGGGCGGGGCCAGGCTGGGAGGGGAAGCTGGGCGGGCGGGGCAAGGCTGGGAGGGGAAGCTGGGCGGGCGGGGCCATGCTGGGAGGGAAGCTCGGCGGGCGGGGTCAGGCTGGGAGGAGAAGCTGGGCGGGCGGGGCCTGGCTTGGGAGGAGAAGCTGGGTGGGCGGGGCCTGGCTCACGACGAGAAGCTGGGCGGGCGGGGCCAGGCTGGGAGGAGAACCTCGGCGGGCGGAGCCTCGCTTGGGAGGAGAAGCTGGGCGGGGCGGGGCCTGGCTCAGGAGGAGAAGCTGGGCGGGCGGGGCCAGGCTGGGGGGGGAAGCTGGGCGGGCGGGGCCTGACTCAGGAGGGGAAGCTGGGAGGGCGGAGCCTGGCTCGGGAGGGGAAGCTGGGTGGGCGGCGCCGGGCTCGGGAAGAGAAAGTGGGCGGGCGGGGCCAGGCTGGGAGGGGAAGCTGGGCGGGCGAAGCCAGGATGGGAGGGGAATCTGGGCGGGCGGGGTCTGGCTGGGAGGGGAAGCTGGGTGGGCGGGGCCAGGATGGGAGGGGAAGCTGGGGGGCGGGGCCAGGATGGGAGGGGAAGGTGGGCGGGCGGGGCCAGGCTGGGAGGAGAAGCTGAGCGGGAGGGGCCGGACTCGGGAGGGGAAGCTGGGCGGGCGGGGCCTGGCTGGGAAGGGGAAGCTGGGCGGTCGGGGCCAAGCTGGGAGGGGAAGGTGGGCGTGCGGAGCCTGGCTGGGAGGGGAAGCTGGGCGGGCGGGGCCTGGCTCGGAAGGGGAAGATGGGCGGGCGGGGCCAACTGGGAGGGAGAAGCTGGGTGGGCGGGGCCGGGCTCGGGAGGGGAAGCTGGGCGGGCGGGGCCGGGAACGGGAGGAGAAACTTGGCGGGCGGGGCCTGGCTGGGAGGGGAAGCTGGTCGGGCAGGAACGGACTCGGGAGCGGAAGCTGGCCGGGCGGGGCCAGGATCGGGAGGGGAAGCTGGGCAGGGGGGGGCCGGGGTCAGGAGGAGAAGCTGGCCGGGCCGGGCCAGGCTGGGAGGGGAAGCTGGGCGTGCGGGGCCAGGCTGGGAGGGGAAGCTGGGCGGGCGGGGCCTGGCACGAGAGGAGAAGCTGGGCGGGCGGGGCCTGGAACGGGAGGAGAAACTGGTCGGGCGGGGCCTGGCTGGGAGGGGAAGCTGGGCGTGCAGGGACGGACTCGGGAGGGGAAGCTGGCGGGGCGGGGCCTGGCTGGGAGGGAAAGCTGGGGGGGCGGGGCCGTACTCGGGAGGGGAAGCTGGGCGGGCGGGGCCTGCCTGGGAGGGGCAGCTGGGCGGCCGGGGCCTGGCACGGGAGGGGAAGCTGGGCGGGCGGGCCCTGGCTCGTGAGGGGAAACTGGGCGGGCGGGGCCAGGCTTGGGTGCAGAAGCTGGGCAGGCGGGGCCAGGCTGCGAGGAGAAGATGGCCGGGCGGGGCCAGGCTGGGAGGGGAAGCTGGGCGGGCGGGGCCTGGCTTGGGAGGAGAAGCTGGGCGGGCGGGGCCCGGGAACGGGAGCTGGGAGGAGAAGCAGGGCGGGCGGGGACTGGCTCGGGAGGGGAAGCTGGGCGCGCGGGGCCGGACTCGGGAGGGGAAGCTCGGCGGGCGGGGCCAGGCTGGGAGGAGAAGCTGGGTGGGCGGGGCCGGGCTCGAGAGGGGGAAGCTGGGAAGGCGGGGCCGGGCTGCGGAAGAGAAAGTGGGCGGGCGGGACCAGGCTGGGAGGGGAAGCTGGGCGGGCGGGGCCTGGCTCAGGAGGGGAAGCTGGGCAGGCGGGGCCAGGCTTGGGAGGAGAAGCTGGGCGGGCGGGGCCGGGAACGGGAGGAGAAACTGGGCGGGGCGGGGCCTGGCTGGGAGGGGAAGCTGGGCGGGCAGGGACGGACTCGGGAGGGGAAGCTGGCCGTGCGGGCCTGGCTCGGTAGGGGAAGCTGGGCGGGCAGGGACGGACTCGGGAGGGAAGCTGGGCGGGCGGGGTCAAGCTGGGAGGGGAAGCTGGGCGGGCGGGGCTTGGCTCCGGAGGAGAAGCTGGGCAGGCGTGGCCAGGCTGGGAGGGGAAGCTGGGCGTGCAGGGCCTGCCTCGGGAGGGGAACCTGGGCGTGCGGGGCCTTGCTTGGGAGGAGAAGCTGGGCGGGCGGGGCCTGGCTCATGAGGACAAGTGGTGCAGGCGGGGCCAGGCTGGGAGGGGAAGCTGGGCGGGCGGGGCCAGGCTGGGAGGGAAGCTGGGCGGGCAGGAACGGACTCGGGAGCGGAAGCTGACCGGGCGGGGCCAGGATCGGGAGGGGAAGCTGGGCGGGCAGGGACGGACTCGGGAGGGGAAGCTGGGCGGGGCGGGGCCGGGCTCAGGAGGAGAAGCTGGGCGGGCGGGCCAGGCTGGGAGGGGAAGCTGGGCGGGCGGGGCAAGGCTGGGAGGGGAAGCTGGGCGGGCGCGGCCATGCTGGGAGGGGAAGCTCGGCGGGCGGGGTCAGGCTGGGAGGAGAAGCTGGGCGGGCGGGGCCTGGCTTGGGAGGAGAAGCTGGGTGGGCGGGTCCTGGCTCACGACGAGAAGCTGGGCGGGCGGGGCCTGGCTCAGGAGGAGAAGCTGGGCAGTCGGGGCCAGGCTGGGAGGAGAACCTCCGCGGGCGGAGCCTGGCTTGGGAGGAGAAGTTGGGCGGGTGGGGCCTGGCTCAGGAGGAGAAGCTGGGCGGCGGGGCCAGGCTGGGAGGAGAAGCCGAGCGGGAGGGGCCGGACTCGGGAGGGGAAGCTGGGCGGGCGGGGCCAGGCTGGGAGGGGAAGCAGGGCGGGCGGGGACTGGCTCATGAGGAGAAGCTGGGCGGGCGGGGCCGGGAACGGGAGGAGAAACTGGGCGGGAGGGGCCTGGCTGGGAGGGGAAGCTGGGCGGGCAGGAACGGACTCGGGAGCGGAAGCTGGCCGGGCGGGGCCAGGATCGGGAGGGGAAGCTGGGCAGGGGGGCCGGGCTCAGGAGGAGAAGCTGGCAGCCGGGCCGGGCCAGGCTGGGAGGGAAGCTGGGCGGGCGGGCCAGGCTGGGAGGGGAAGCTGGGCGGGCGGGGCCTGGCTTGGGAGGAGAAGCTGGGCGGGCGGGCCCGGGAACGGGAGGAGAAACTGGTCGGGCGGGGCCTGGCTGGGAGGGAAAGCTGGGCGTGCAGGGACGGACTCGGGAGGGGAAGCTGGCGGGGCGGGGCCCGGCTGGGAGGGAAAGCTGGGCGGGCAGGAACGTACTCGGGAGCGGAAGCTGGCCGGGCGGGGCCAGCCTGGGAGGGGAAGCTGGGCGGGCGGGGCCTGGCTCGGGAGGGGAAGCTGGGCGGGCGGGGCCAGGCTTGGGAGCAGAAGCTGGGAAGGCGGGGCCAGGCTGCGAGGAGAAGCTGGCCGGGCGGGGCCAGGCTGGGAGGGAAGCTGGGCGGGCGGGGCCGGACTCAGGAGGGGAAGCCGGGAAGGCGGGGCTAGGCTGGGAAGGGAAGCTGGGGGCGGGGCCAGGCTGGGAGGGGAAGGTGGTCGGGCGGGGCCTGGCTTGGGAGGAGAGGCTGGGCGGGCGGGGCCTGGCTCATGAGGAGAAGCTGGGCGGGCGGGGCCAGGCTGGGAGGGGAAGCTCGGCGGGCGGGGTCAGGCTGGGAGGAGAAGCTGGGCGGGCGGGGCCTGGCTTGGGAGGAGAAGCTGGGCGGGCCGGTCCTGGCTCACGAGGAGAAGCTGGGCGGGCGGGGCCAGGCTGGGAGGGAAGCTGGGCAGGCGGGGCCTGGCTTGGGAGCAGAAGCTGGGCGGGCAGGGACGGACTCAGGAGGGGAAGTTGGCCGTGCGGGGCCTGGCTCCGTAGGGGAAGCTGGGCGGGCAGGGACGGACTGTGGAGGGGAAGCTGGGCGGGCGGGGCCAAGCTGGGAGGGGAAGCTGGGCGGGCAGGGACGGACTCGGGAGGGGAAGCTGTCCGTGCGGGGCCTGGCTCCGTAGGGGAAGCTGGGCGGACAGGGACGGACTCTGGAGGGGAAGTTGGGGGGCGGGGCCAAGCTGGGAGGGGAAGCTGGGCGGGCGGGGCTTGGCTCCGGAGGAGAAGCTGGGCAGGCGGGGCCAGGCTGGGAGGGAAGGCTGCGCGTGCGGGGCCTGCCTCGGGAGGGGAACCTGGGCGGGCGGGGCCTTGCTTGGGAGGAGAAGTTGGGCGGGGCCTGGCTCATGAGGAGAAGTGGTGCAGGCGGGCCAGGCTGGGAGGGGCAGCTGGGCGGGCAGGAACGGACTCGGGGGGAGCGGAAGCTGGCCGGGCGGGGCCAGGATCGAGGGGGAAGCTGGGCGGGCGGGCCCGGAACGGGAGGAGAAACTGGTCGGGCGGGGCCTGGCTGGGAGGGGAAGCTGGGCGTGCAGGGACGGACTCGGGAGGGGAAGCTGGCGGGCGGGGCCTGGCTGGGAGGGAAAGCTGGGCGGGCAGGAACGTACTGGGGAGCGGAAGCTGGCCGGGCGGGGCCAGCCTGGGAGGGGAAGCTGGGCGGGCGGGGCCTGGCTCGGGAGGAGAAGCTGGGCGGGCGGGGCCAGGCTTGGGAGCAGAAGCTGGGCAGGCGGGGCCAGGCTGCGAGGAGAAGATTGCCGGGCGGGGCCAGGCTGGGAGGGGAAGCTGGGCGGGCGGGGCCGGACTCGGGAGGGGAAGCCGGGAAGGCGGGGCTAGGCTGGGAAGGGAAGCTGGGGGGCGGGGCCAGCTGGGAGGGGAAGGTGGTCGGGCGGGGCCTGGCTCATGAGGAGAAGCTGGGCGGGCGGGGCCAGGCTGGGAGGGGAAGCTCGGCGGGCGGGGTCAGGCTGGGAGGAGAAGCTGGGCGGGCGGGGCCTGGCTTGGGAGGAGAAGCTGGGCGGGCGGGTCCTGGCTCAGGAGGAGAAGCTGGGCGGGCGGGGCCAGGCTGGGAGGGGAAGCTGGGCAGGCGGGGCCTGGCTTGGGAGCAGAAGCTGGGCGGGCAGGGACGGACTCAGGAGGGGAAGTTGGCCGTGCGGGGCCTGGCTCCGTAGGGGAAGCTGGGCGGGCAGGGACGGACTTTGGAGGGGAAGCTGGGCGGGCGGGGCCAAGCTGGGAGGGGAAGCTGGGCGGGCAGGGACGGACTCTGGAGGGGAAGCTGGGCGGGCGGGGCCAAGCTGGGAGGGGAAGCTGGGTGGGCGGGGCTTGGCTCCCGAGGAGAAGCTGGGCAGGCGGGGCCAGGCTGGGAGGGGAAGCTGGGCCCGCGGGGCCTGCCTCGGGAGGGGAAGCTGGGCGGGCGGGGCCTTCCTTGGGGGGAGAAGTTGGGCGGGCGGGGCCTGGCTCATGAGGAGATGCTGTGCAGGCGGGGCCTGGCTTGGGAGCAGAAGCTGGGCGGGCAGGGACGGACTCAGGAGGAGAAGTTGGCCGTGCGGGGCCTGGCTCCGTAGGGGAAGCTGGGCGGGCAGGGACGGACTGTGGAGGGGAAGCTGGGCGGGCGGGGCCAAGCTGGGAGGGAAGCTGGGCGGGCAGGGACGGACTCGGGAGGGGAAGCCGGCCGTGCGGGGCCTGGCTCCGTAGGGGAAGCTGGGCGGGCAGGGACGGACTCTGGAGGGGAAGTTGGGCGGGCGGGGCCAAGCTGGGAGGGGAAGCTGGGCGGGCGGGGCTTGGCTCCGGAGGAGAAGCTGGGCAGGCGGGGCCAGGCTGGGAGGGAAAGCTGCGCGTGCGGGGCCTGCCTCGGGAGGGGAACCCGGGCGGGCGGGGCCTTGCTTGGGAGGAGAAGTTGGGTGGGCGGGGCCTGGCTCATGAGGAGAAGTGGTGCAGGCGGGGCCAGGCTGGGAGGGAAGCTGGGCGGGCAGGAACGGACTCGGGAGCGAAGCTGGCCGGGCGGGGCCAGGATCGGGAGGGGAAGCTGGGCGGGCGGGCCCGGGAACGGGAGGAGAAACTGGCCGGGCGGGGCCTGGCGGGGAGGGGAAGCTGGGCGTGCAGGGACGGACTCGGGAGGGGAAGCTGGTGGGGCGGGGCCTGGCTGGGAGGGAAAGCTGGGCGGGCAGGAACGTACTCGGGAGCGGAAGCTGGCCGGGCGGGGCCAGCCTCGGGAGGGGAAGCTGGGCGGGCGGGGCCTGGCTCGGGAGGAGAAGCTGGGCGGGCGGGGCCAGGCTTGGGAGCAGAAGCTGGGCAGGCGGGGCCAGGCTGCGAGGAGAAGATTGCGGGCGGGGCCAGGCTGGGAGGGGAAGCTGGGCGGGCGGGGCCGGACTCGGGAGGGGAAGCCGGGAAGGCGGGGCTAGGCTGGGAAGGGAAGCTGGGGGCGGGGCCAGGCTGGGAGGGGAAGGTGGTCGGGCGGGGCCTGGCTCATGAGGAGAAGCTGGGCGGGCGGGGCCAGGCTGGGAGGGAAGCTCGGCGGGCGGGGTCAGGCTGGGAGGAGAAGCTGGGCGGGCGGGGCCTGGCTTGGGAGGAGAAGCTGGGCGGGCGGGTCCTGGCTCAGGAGGAGAAGCTGGGCGGGCGGGCCAGGCTGGGAGGGGAAGCTGGGCAGGCGGGGCCTGGCTTGGGAGCAGAAGCTGGGCGGGCAGGGACGGACTCAGGAGGGGAAGTTGGCCGTGCGGGGCCTGGCTCCGTAGGGGAAGCTGGGCGGGCAGGGACGGACTTTGGAGGGGAAGCTGGGCGGGCGGGGCCAAGTTGGGAGGGGAAGCTGGGCGGGCAGGGACGGACTCTGGAGGGGAAGCTGGGCGGGCGGGCCAAGCTGGGAGGGGAAGCTGGGTGGGCGGGGCTTGGCTCCGGAGGAGAAGCTGGGCAGGCGGGGCCAGGCTGGGAGGGGAAGCTGGGCCTGCGGGGCCTGCCTCGGGAGGGGAAGCTGGGCGGGCGGGGCCTTCCTTGGGGGAGAAGCTGGGTGGGCGGGGCCTGGCTCATGAGGAGATGCTGTGCAGGCGGGGCCAGGCTGGGAGGGGACGCTGGGCGGGCGGGGCCAGGCTAGTAGGGGAAGCTGGGCGGGCGGGGCCAGGCTGGGAGGGGAAGCTGGGCAGGCGGGGCCTGGCTTGGGAGGAGAAGCTGGGCGTGCGGAGCCGGGAACGGGAGGAGAAACCGGGCGGGCGGGGCCTGGCTGGGAGGGGAAGCTGGGTGGGCAGGGACCGACTCGGGAGGGGAAGCTGGCCGTGCGGGGCCTGGCTCGGTAGGGGAAGCTGGGCGGGCAGGGACGGACTCGGGAGGGGAAGCTGGGTGGGCGGGGCCAAGCTGGGAGGGGAAGCTGGGTGGGCGGGGCTTGGCTCCGGAGGAGAAGCTGGGCAGGCGGGGCCAGGCTGGGAGGGGAAGCTGGGCGTGCGGGGCCGGCCTCGGGAGGGGAACCTGGGCGGGCGGGGCCTTGCTTGGGAGGAGAAGTTGGGCGGGCGGGGCCTGGCTCGTGAGGAGAAGTGGTGCAGGCGGGGCCAGGCTGGGAGGGGAAGCTGGGCGGGCAGGAACGGACTCGGGAGCGGAAGCTGGACGGGCGGGGCCAGGATCGGGAGGGGAAGCTGGGCGGGCAGGGACGGACTCGGGAGGGGAAGCTGGGCGGGCGGGGCCGGGCTCAGGAGGAGAAGCTGGGAGGGCGGGGCCTGGCTGGGAGGGAAAGCTGGGCGGGCAGGAACGTACTCGGGAGCGGAAGCTGGCCGGGCGGGGCCAGCCTGGGAGGGGAAGCTGGGCGGGCGGGGCCTGGCTCGGGAGGAGAAGCTGGGCGGGCGGGGCCAGGCTTGGGAGCAGAAGCTGGGCAGGCGGGGCCAGGCTGCGAGGAGAAGATTGCCGGGCGGGGCCAGGCTGGGAGGGGAAGCTGGGCGGGCGGGGCCGGACTCGGGAGGGGAAGCCGGGAAGGCGGGGCTAGGCTGGGAAGGGAAGCTGGGGGGCGGGGCCAGGCTGGGAGGGGGAAGGTGGTCGGGCGGGGCCTGGCTCATGAGGAGAAGCTGGGCGGGCGGGGCCAGGCAGGGAGGGGAAGCTCGGCGGGCGGGGTCAGGCTGGGAGGAGAAGCTGGGCGGGGCGGGGCCTGGCTTGGGAGGAGAAGCTGGGCGGGCGGGTCCTGGCTCAGGAGGAGAAGCTGGGCGGGGCGGGGCCAGGCTGGGCGGGGAAGCTGGGCAGGCGGGGCCTGGCTTGGGAGCAGAGCTGGGCGGGCAGGGACGGACTCAGGAGGGGAAGTTGGCCGTGCGGGGCCTGGCTCCGTAGGGGAAGCTGGGCGGGCAGGGACGGACTTTGGAGGGGAAGCTGGGCGGGCGGGGCCAAGCTGGGAGGGGAAGCTGGGCGGGCAGGGACGGACTCTGGAGGGGAAGCTGGGCGGGCGGGCCAAGCTGGGAGGGGAAGCTGGGTGGGCGGGGCTTGGCTCCGGAGGAGAAGCTGGGCAGGCGGGGCCAGGCTGGAGGGGAAGCTGGGCCTGCGGGGCCTGCCTCGGGAGGGGAAGCTGGGCGGGCGGGGCCTTCCTTGGGGGGAGAAGCTGGGCGGGCGGGGCCTGGCTCATGAGGAGATGCTGTGCAGGCGGGGCCTGGCTTGGGAGCAGAAGCTGGGCGGGCAGGGACGGACTCAGGAGGGGAAGGTGGCCGTGCGGGGCCTGGCTAGGTAGGGGAAGCTGGGCGGGCAGGGCCGGACTGTGGAGGGGAAGCTGGGCGGGCGGGGCCAAGCTGGGAGGGGAAGCTGGGCGGGCAGGGACGGACTCGGGAGGGGAAGCTGGCCGTGCGGGGCCTGGCTCCGTAGGGGAAGCTGGGCGGGCAGGGCCTGGCTCTGGAGGGGAAGCTGGGTGGGCGGGGCCGGACTGCGGTGGAGAAGCTGGGCGGGCGGGGCTTGGCTCCGGAGGAGAAGCCGGGCAGGCGGGGCCAGGCTGGGAGGGGAAGCTGCGCGTGCGGGGCCTGCCTCGGGAGGGGAACCTGGGCGGGCGGGGCCTTGCTTGGGAGGAGAAGTTGGGCGGGGCGGGCCTGGCTCGGGAGGAGAAGCTGGCGGGGCGGGGCCAGGATCGGGAGGGCAAGCTGGGCGGGCAGGAACGGACTCGGGAGGAGAAACTGGTCGGGCGGGGCCTGGCTGGGAGGGGAAGCTGGGCGTGCAGGGACGGACTCGGGAGGGGAAGCTGGCGGGGCGGGGCCTGGCTGGGAGGGAAAGCTGGGCGGGCAGGAACGTACTCGGGAGCGGAAGCTGGCCGGGCGGGGCCAGCCTGGGAGGGGAAGCTGGGCGGGCGGGGCCTGGCTCGGGAGGAGAAGCTGGGCGGGCGGGGCCAGGCTTGGGAGCAGAAGCTGGGCAGGCGGGGCCAGGCTGCGAGGAGAAGATTGCCGGGCGGGGCCAGGCTGGGAGGGGAAGCTGGGCGGGCGGGGCCGGACTCGGGAGGGGAAGCCGGGAAGGCGGGGCTAGGCTGGGAAGGGAAGCTGGGGGGCGGGGCCAGGCTGGGAGGGGAAGGTGGTCGGGCGGGGCCTGGCTCATGAGGAGAAGCTGGGCGGGCGGGGCCAGGCTGGGAGGGGAAGCTCGGCGGGCGGGGTCAGGCTGGGAGGAGAAGCTGGGCGGGCGGGGCCTGGCTTGGGAGGAGAAGCTGGGCGGGCGGGTCCTGGCTCAGGAGGAGAAGCTGGGCGGGCGGGGCCAGGCTGGGAGGGGAAGCTGGGCAGGCGGGGCCTGGCTTGGGAGCAGAAGCTGGGCGGGCAGGGACGGACTCAGGAGGGGAAGTTGGCCGTGCGGGGCCTGGCTCCGTAGGGGAAGCTGGGCGGGCAGGGACGGACTTTGGAGGGGAAGCTGGGCGGGCGGGGCCAAGCTGGGAGGGGAAGCTGGGCGGGCAGGGACGGACTCTGGAGGGGAAGCTGGGCGGGCGGGGCCAAGCTGGGAGGGGAAGCTGGGTGGGCGGGGCTTGGCTCCGGAGGAGAAGCTGGGCAGGCGGGGCCAGGCTGGGAGGGGAAGCTGGGCCTGCGGGGCCTGCCTCGGGAGGGGAAGCTGGGCGGGCGGGGCCTTCCTTGGGGGGAGAAGTTGGGCGGGCGGGGCCTGGCTCATGAGGAGATGCTGTGCGGGCGGGGCCAGGCTGGGAGGGGACGCTGGGCGGGCGGGGCCAGGCTAGTAGGGGAAGCTGGGCGGGCGGGGCCAGGCTGGGAGGGGAAGCTGGACAGGCGGGGCCTGGCTTGGGAGGAGAAGCTGGGCGTGCGGAGCCGGGAACGGGAGGAGAAACTGGGCGGGCGGGGCCTGGCTGGGAGGGGAAGCTGGGCGGGCAGGGACCGACTCGGGAGGGGAAGCTGGGCGGGCGGGGCCAAGCTGGGAGGGGAAGCTGGGCGGGCGGGGCTTGGCTCCGGAGGAGAAGCTGGGCAGGCGGGGCCAGGCTGGGAGGGGAAGCTGGGCGTGCGGGGCCTGCCTCGGGAGGGGAACCTGGGCGGGCGGGGCCTTGCTTGGGAGGAGAAGTTGGGCGGGCGGGGCCTGGCTCGTGAGGAGAAGTGGTGCGGGCGGGGCCAGGCTGGGAGGGGAAGCTGGGCGGGCAGGAACGGACTCGGGAGCGGAAGCTGGCCGGGCGGGGCCAGGATCGGGAGGGGAAGCTGGGCGGGCAGGGACGGACTCGGGAGGGGAAGCTGGGCGGGCGGGGCCGGGCTCAGGAGGAGAAGCTGGGAGGGCGGGGCCAGGCTGGGAGGGGAAGCTGGGCGGGCGGGGCAAGGCTGGGAGGGGAAGCTGGGCGGGCGGGGCCTGGCTTGGGAGGAGAAGCTGGGCGGGCGGGCCCGGAAACGGGAGGAGAAACTGGGCGGGCGGAGCCTGGCTGGGAGGGGAAGCTGGGCGGGCAGAGCCGGAATCGGGAGGGGAAGCTGGCCGGGCGGGGCCTGGCTGGGAGGGGAAGCTGGGCGGGAGGAACGGGCTCGGGAGGGGAAGCAGGCCGGGCGGGGCCAGGCTGGGAGGGGAAGCTGGGCGGGCGGGGCCTGGCTCGGGAGGGGAAGCTGGGCGGGCGGGGCCAGGCTTGGGAGCAGAAGCTGGGCAGGCTGGTCCAGGCTGGGAGGAGAAGCTGGCCGTGCGGGGCCAGGCTGGGAGGGGAAGCTGGGCGGGCGGGGCCGGACTCGGGAGGGGAAGCCGGGAAGGCGGGGCCGGGCTCGGGAAGACAAAGTGGGCGGGCGGGGCCGGACTCGGGAGGGGAAACTGGTCGAGCGGGGCCAGGCTGGGAGGGGAAGCTGCGGGGGCCGGGCCAAGCTGGGAGGTGAATGTGGTCGGGCGGGGCCTGGCTTGGGAGGAGAAGCTGGGCGGGCGGGGCCTGGCTCATGAGGAGAAGCTTGGCGGGCGGGGCCATGCTGGGAGGGGAAGCTCGGCGGGCGGGGTCAGGCTGGGAGGAGAAGCTGGGCGGGCGGGGCCTGGCTTGGGAGGAGAAGCTGGGTGAGCGGGTCCTGGCTCACGACGAGAAGCTGGGCGGGCGGGGCCAGGCTGGGAGGGGAAGCTGGGAGGGTGGGGCCAGGCTGGGAAGGGAAGCTGGGCAGGCGGGGCCTGGCTTGAGAGGAGAAGCTGGGCGGGCGGGGCCGGGAACGGGAGGAGAAACTGGGCGGGCGGGGCCTGGCTGGGAGGGGAAGCTGGTCGGGCAGGGACGGACTCGGGGGGGTAGCTGGCCGGGCGGGGCCAGGCTCGGGAGGAGAAGCTGGGCGGGCGGGGCCTGGCTTGGGAGGAGAAGCTGGGCGGGCGGGGCCTGGCTTGGGAGGAGAAGCTGGGCGGGCGGGGCCTGGCTCAGGAGGAGAAGCTGGGCGGTCGGGGCGAGGCTGGGAGGGGAGCCTCGGCGGGCGGAGCCTGGCTTGGGAGGAGAAGCTGGGCGGGCGGGGCCTGGCTCAGGAGGAGAAGCTGGGTGGGCGGGGCCGGGCTCGAGAGGGGAAGCTGGGAAGGCGGGGCCGGGCTCGGGAAGAGAAAGTGGGCGGGCGGGGCCAGGCTGGGAGGGGAAGCTGGGAGGGCGGGACCAGGCTGGGAGGGGAAGCTGGGCAGGCGGGGCCTGGCTTGGGAGGAGAAGCTGGGCGGGCGGGGCCGGGAACGGGAGGAGAAACTGGGCGGGCGGGGCCTGGCTGGGAGGGGAAGCTGGGCGGGCAGGGACGGACTCGGGAGGGGAAGCTGGCCGTGCGGGGCCTGGCTCGGTAGGGGAAGCTGGGCGGGCAGGGACGGACTCGGGAGGGGAAGCTGGGCGGGCGGGGTCAAGCTGGGAGGGGAAGCTGGGCGGGCGGGGCTTGGCTCCGGAGGAGAAGCTGGGCAGGCGTGGCCAGGCTGGGAGGGGAAGCTGGGCGTGCAGGGCCTTGCTTGGGAGGAGAAGTTGGGCGGGCGGGGCCTGGATCATGAGGATAAGTGGTGCAGGCGGGGCCAGGCTGGGAGGGGAAGCTGGGCGGGCGGGGCCAGGCTGGGAGGGGAAGCTGGGCGGGCGGGGCCAGGACTCGGGAGGGGAAGCTGGGCGGGCGGGGCCGGGCTCAGGAGGAGAAGCTGGGCGGGCGGGGCCAGGCTGGGAGGGGAAGCTGGGCGGGCGGGGCAAGGCTGGGAGGGGAAGCTGGGCGGGCGGGGCCATGCTGGGAGGGGAAGCTCGGCGGGCGGGGTCAGGCTGGGAGGAGAAGCTGGGCGGGCGGGGCCTGGCTTGGGAGGAGAAGCTGGGTGGGCGGGTCCTGGCTCACGACGAGAAGCTGGGCGGGCGGGGCCAGGATGGGAGGGGAAGCTGGGAGGGTGGGGCCAGGCTGGGAAGGGAAGCTGGGCAGGCGGGGCCTGGCTTGAGAGGAGAAGCTGGGCGGGCGGGGCCGGGAACGGGAGGAGAAACTTGGCGGGCGGGGCCTGGCTGGGAGGGGAAGCTGGGCGGGCAGGGACGGACTCGGGGGGGAAGCTGGCCGGGCGGGGCCAGGCTCGGGAGGAGAAGCTGGGCGGGCGGGGCCTGGCTTGGGAGGAGAAGCTGGGCGGGCGGGGCCTTGCTTGGGAGGAGAAGCTGGGCGGGCGGGGCCTGGCTCAGGAGGAGAAGCTGGGCAGTCGGGGCCAGGCTGGGAGGAGAACCTCGGCGGGCGGAGCCTGGCTTGGGAGGAGAAGCTGGGCGGGCGGGGCCTGGCTCAGGAGGAGAAGCTGGGCGGGCGGGGCCAGGCTGGGAGGGGAAGCTGGGCGCGCGGGGCCGGACTCGGGAGGGGAAGCTGGGCGGGCGGGGCCAGGCTGGGAGGAGAAGCTGGGTGGGCGGGGCCGGGCTCGAGAGGGGAAGCTGGGAAGGCGGCGCCGGGCTCGGGAAGAGAAAGTGGGCGGGCGGGGCCAGGCTGGGAGGGGAAGCTGGGCGGGCGGAGCCAGGATGGGAGGGGAATCTGGGCGGGCGGGGTCTGGCTGGGAGGGGAAGCTGGGTGGGCGGGGCCAGGATGGGAGGGGAAGCTGGGGGGCGGGGCCAAGATGGGAGGGGAAGGTGGGCGGGCGGGGCCAGGCTGGGAGGAGAAGCTGAGCGGGAGGGGCCGGACTCGGGAGGGGAAGCTGGGCGGGCGGGGCCTGGCTGGGAAGGGGAAGCTGGGCGGTCGGGGCCAAGCTGGGAGGGGAAGGTGGGCGTGCGGAGCCTGGCTGGGAGGGGAAGCTGGGCGGGCGGGGCCTGGCTCGGAAGGGGAAGATGGGCGGGCGGGGCCAACTTGGAGGGAGAAGCTGGGTGGGCGGGGCCGGGCTCGGGAGGGGAAGCTGGGCGGGCGGGGCCAGGCTGGGAGGGGAAGCAGGGCGGGCGGGGCCTGGCTCATGAGGAGAAGCTGGGCGGGCGGGGCCGGGAACGGGAGGAGAAACTTGGCGGGCGGGGCCTGGCTGGGAGGGGAAGCTGGTCGGGCAGGAACGGACTCGGGAGCGGAAGCTGGCCGGGCGGGGCCAGGATCGGGAGGGGAAGCTGGGCAGGGGGGGGCCGGGCTCAGGAGGAGAAGCTGGCCGGGCCGGGCCAGGCTGGGAGGGGAAGCTGGGCGTGCGGGGCCAGGCTGGGAGGGGAAGCTGGGCGGGCGGGGCCTGGCTTGGGAGGAGAAGCTGGGCGGGCGGGGCCTGGCTGGGAGGAGAAACTGGTCGGGCGGGGCCTGGCTGGGAGGGGAAGCTGGGCGTGCAGGGACGGACTCGGGAGGGGAAGCTGGCGGGGCGGGGCCTGGCTGGGAGGGAAAGCTGGGCGGGCAGGAACGTACTCGGGAGCGGAAGCTGGCCGGGCGGGGCCAGCCTGGGAGGGGAAGCTGGGCGGGCGGGGCCTGGCACGGGAGGGGAAGCTGGGCGGGCGGGGCCTGGCACGGGAGGGGAAGCTGGGCGGGCGGGGCCAGGTTTGGGAGCAGAAGCTGGGCAGGCGGGGCCAGGCTGCGAGGAGAAGATGGCCGGGCGGGGCCAGGCTGGGAGGGGAAGCTGGGCGGGCGGGGCCTGGCTTGGGAGGAGAAGCTGGGCGGGCGGGCCCGGGAACGGGAGGAGAAACTGGGCGGGCGGAGCCTGGCTGGGAGGGGAAGCTGGGCGGGCAGAGACGGAATCGGGAGGGGAAGCTGGCCGGGCGGGGCCTGGCTGGGAGGGGAAGCTGGGCGGGCAGGAACGGACTCGGGAGCGGAAGCTGGCCGGGCGGGGCCAGGCTGGGAGGGGAAGCTGGGCGGGCGGGGCCTGGCTCGGGAGGGGAAGCTGGGCGGGCGGGGCCAGGCTTGGGAGCAGAAGCTGGCCAGGCTGGTCCAGGCTGGGAGGAGAAGCTGGCCGGGCGGGGCCAGGCTGGGAGGGGAAGCTGGGCGGGCGGGGCCGGACTCCGGAGGGGAAGCCGGGAAGGCGGGGCCGGGCTCGGGAAGACAAAGTGGGCGGGCCGGGCCGGACTCGGGAGGGGAAACTGGTCGAGCGGGGCCAGGCTGGGAGGGGAAGCTGCGGGGGCGGGGCCAAGCTGGGAGGTGAAGGTGGTCGGGCGGGGCCTGGCTTGGGAGGAGAAGCTGGGCGGGCGGGGCCTGGCTCATGAGGAGAAGCTTGGCGGGCGGGGCCATGCTGGGAGGGTAAGCTCGGCGGGCGGGGTCAGGCTGGGAGGAGAAGCTGGGCGGGCGGGGCCTGGCTTGGGAGGAGAAGCTGGGTGAGCAGGGCCTGGCTCACGACGAGAAGCTGGGCGGGCGGGGCCAGGCTGGGAGGGGAAGCTGGGAGGGTGGAGCCAGGCTGGGAATGGAAGCTGGGCAGGCGGGGCCTGGCTTGAGAGGAGAAGCTGGGCGGGCGGGGCCGGGAACGGGAGGAGAAACTGGGCGGGCGGGGCCTGGCTGGGAGGGGAAGCTGGTCGGGCAGGGACGGACTCGGGGGGGAAGCTGGCCGGGCGGGGCCAGGCTCGGGAGGAGAAGCTGGGCGGGCGGGGCCTGGCTTGGGAGGAGAAGCTGGGCGGGCGGGGCCTGGCTTGGGAGGAGAAGCTGGGCGGGCGGGGCCTGGCTCAGGAGGAGAAGCTGGGCAGTCGGGGCCAGGCTGGGAGGAGAACCTCGGCGGGCGGAGCCTGGCTTGGGAGGAGAAGCTGGGCGGGCGGGGCCTGGCTCAGGAGGAGAAGCTGGGCGGGCGGGGCCAGGCTGGGAGGGGAAGCTGGGCGCGCGGGGCCGGACTCGGGAGGGGAAGCTCGGCGGGCGGGGCCAGGCTGGGAGGAGAAGCTGGGCGGGCAGGGACGGACTCGGGAGGGGAAGCTGGCCGTGCAGGGCCTGGCTCGGTAGGGGAAGCTGAGCGGGCAGGGACGGACTCGGGAGGGGAAGCTGGGCGGGCGGGGCCAAGCTGGGAGGGGAAGCTGGGCGGGCGGGGCTTGGCTCCGGAGGAGAAGCTGGGCAGGCGGGGCCAGGCTGGGAGGGGAAGCTGGGCGGGCGGGCCCGGGAACGGGAGGAGAAACTGGTCGGGCGGGGCCTGGCTGGGAGGGGAAGCTGGGCGTGCAGGGACGGACTCGGGAGGGGAAGCTGGGCGGGCGGGGCCAGGCTAGGAGGGGAAGCTGGGCGGGCGGGGCCAGGCTGGGAGGGGAAGGTGGGCAGGCGGGGCCTGGCTTGGGAGGAGAAGCTGGGCGTGCGGGGCCGGGAACGGGCGGAGAAACTGGGCGGGCGGGGCCTGGCTGGGAGGGGAAGCTGGGCGGGCAGGGACGGACTCGGGAGGGGAAGCTGGCCGTGCGGGGCCAGGCTGGGAAGGGGAAGCTGGGCGGGCAGGAACGGACTCGGGAGCGGAAGCTGGCCGGGCGGGGCCAGGATCGGGAGGGGAAGCTGGGCGGGCAGGGACGGACTCGGGAGGGGAAGCTGGGCGGGCGGGGCCGGGCTCAGGAGGAGAAGCTGGGCGGGCGGGGCCAGGCTGGGAGGGGAAGCTGGGCGGGCGGGGCAAGGCTGGGAGGGGAAGCTGGGCGGGCGGGGCCATGCTGGGAGGGGAAGCTCGGCGGGCGGGGTCAGGCTGGGAGGAGAAGCTGGGCGGGCGGGGCCTGGCTTGGGAGGAGAAGCTGGGTGGGCGGGTCCTGGCTCACGACGAGAAGCTGGGCGGGCGGGGCCAGGATGGGAGGGGAAGCTGGGAGGGTGGGGCCAGGCTGGGAAGGGAAGCTGGGCAGGCGGGGCCTGGCTTGAGAGGAGAAGATGGGCGGGCGGGGCCGGGAACGGGAGGAGAAACTTGGCGGGCGGGGCCTGGCTGGGAGGGGAAGCTGGGCGGGCAGGGACGGACTCGGGGGGGAAGCTGGCCGGGCGGGGCCAGGCTCGGGAGGAGAAGCTGGGCGGGCGGGGCCTGGCTTGGGAGGAGAAGCTGGGCGGGCGGGGCCTTGCTTGGGAGGAGAAGCTGGGCGTGCAGGGACGGACTCGGGAGGGGAAGCTGGCGGGGCGGGGCCTGGCTGGGAGGGAAAGCTGGGCGGGCAGGAACGTACTCGGGAGCGGAAGCTGGCCGGGCGGGGCCAGCCTGGGAGGGGAAGCTGGGCGGGCGGGGCCTGGCTGGGAGGGGAAGCTGGGCGGGGGGGCCTGGCACGGGAGGGGAAGCTGGGCGGGCGGGGCCAGGCTTGGGAGCAGAAGCTGGGCAGGCGGGGCCAGGCTGCGAGGAGAAGATTGCCGGGCGGGGCCAGGCTGGGAGGGGAAGCTGGGCGGGCGGGGCCTGGCTTGGGAGGAGAAGCTGGGCGGGCGGGCCCGGGAACGGGAGGAGAAACTGGGCGGGCGGAGCCTGGCTGGGAGGGGAAGCTGGGCGGGCAGAGACGGAATCGGGAGGGGAAGCTGGGCGGGCGGGGCCAAGCTGGGAGGGGAAGCTGGGCGGGCGGGGCTTGGCTCCGGAGGAGAAGCTGGGCAGGCGGGGCCAGGCTGGGAGGGGAAGCTGGGCGGGCGGGCCCGGGAACGGGAGGAGAAACTGGTCGGGCGGGGCCTGGCTGGGAGGGGAAGCTGGGCGTGCAGGGACGGACTCGGGAGGGGAAGCTGGGCGGGCGGGGCCAGGCTAGGAGGGGAAGCTGGGCGGGCGGGGCCAGGCTGGGAGGGGAAGGTGGGCAGGCGGGGCCTGGCTTGGGAGGAGAAGCTGGGCGTGCGGGGCCGGGAACGGGCGGAGAAACTGGGCGGGCGGGGCCTGGCTGGGAGGGGAAGCTGGGCGGGCAGGGACGGACTCGGGAGGGGAAGCTGGCCGTGCGGGGCCAGGCTGGGAGGGGAAGCTGGGCGGGCAGGAACGGACTCGGGAGCGGAAGCTGGCCGGGCGGGGCCAGGATCGGGAGGGGAAGCTGGGCGGGCAGGGACGGACTCGGGAGGGGAAGCTGGGCGGGCGGGGCCGGGCTCAGGAGGAGAAGCTGGGCGGGCGGGGCCAGGCTGGGAGGGGAAGCTGGGCGGGCGGGGCAAGGCTGGGAGGGGAAGCTGGGCGGGCGGGGCCATGCTGGGAGGGGAAGCTCGGCGGGCGGGGTCAGGCTGGGAGGAGAAGCTGGGCGGGCGGGGCCTGGCTTGGGAGGAGAAGCTGGGTGGGCGGGTCCTGGCTCACGACTGAGAAGCTGGGCGGGCGGGGCCAGGATGGGAGGGGAAGCTGGGAGGGTGGGGCCAGGCTGGGAAGGGAAGCTGGGCAGGCGGGGCCTGGCTTGAGAGGAGAAGCTGGGCGGGCGGGGCCGGGAACGGGAGGAGAAACTTGGCGGGCGGGGCCTGGCTGGGAGGGGAAGCTGGGCGGGCAGGGACGGACTCGGGGGGGAAGCTGGCCGGGCGGGGCCAGGCTCGGGAGGAGAAGCTGGGCGGGCGGGGCCTGGCTTGGGAGGAGAAGCTGGGCGGGCGGGGCCTTGCTTGGGAGGAGAAGCTGGGCGGGCGGGGCCTGGCTCAGGAGGAGAAGCTGGGCAGTCGGGGCCAGGCTGGGAGGAGAACCTCGGCGGGCGGAGCCTGGGTTGGGAGGAGAAGCTGGGCGGGCGGGGCCTGGCTCAGGAGGAGAAGCTGGGCGGGCGGGGCCAGGCTGGGAGGGGAAGCTGGGCGCGCGGGGCCGGACTCGGGAGGGGAAGCTGGGCGGGCGGGGCCAGGCTGGGAGGAGAAGCTGGGTGGGCGGGGCCGGGCTCGAGAGGGGAAGCTGGGAAGGCGGCGCCGGGCTCGGGAAGAGAAAGTGGGCGGGCGGGGCCAGGCTGGGAGGGGAAGCTGGGCGGGCGGAGCCAGGATGGGAGGGGAATCTGGGCGGGCGGGGTCTGGCTGGGAGGGGAAGCTGGGTGGGCGGGGCCAGGATGGGAGGGGAAGCTGGGGGGCGGGGCCAAGATGGGAGGGGAAGGTGGGCGGGCGGGGCCAGGCTGGGAGGAGAAGCTGAGCGGGAGGGGCCGGACTCGGGAGGGGAAGCTGGGCGGGCGGGGCCTGGCTGGGAAGGGGAAGCTGGGCGGTCGGGGCCAAGCTGGGAGGGGAAGGTGGGCGTGCGGAGCCTGGCTGGGAGGGGAAGATGGGCGGGCGGGGCCAACTTGGAGGGAGAAGCTGGGTGGGCGGGGCCGGGCTCGGGAGGGGAAGCTGGGCGGGCGGGGCCAGGCTGGGAGGGGAAGCAGGGCGGGCGGGGCCTGGCTCATGAGGAGAAGCTGGGCGGGCGGGGCCGGGAACGGGAGGAGAAACTTGGCGGGCGGGGCCTGGCTGGGAGGGGAAGCTGGTCGGGCAGGAACGGACTCGGGAGCGGAAGCTGGCCGGGCGGGGCCAGGATCGGGAGGGGAAGCTGGGCAGGGGGGGGCCGGGCTCAGGAGGAGAAGCTGGCCGGGCCGGGCCAGGCTGGGAGGGGAAGCTGGGCGTGCGGGGCCAGGCTGGGAGGGGAAGCTGGGCGGGCGGGGCCTGGCTTGGGAGGAGAAGCTGGGCGGGCGGGCCCGGGCTGGGAGGAGAAACTGGTCGGGCGGGGCCTGGCTGGGAGGGGAAGCTGGGCGTGCAGGGACGGACTCGGGAGGGGAAGCTGGCGGGGCGGGGCCTGGCTGGGAGGGAAAGCTGGGCGGGCAGGAACCTACTCGGGAGCGGAAGCTGGCCGGGCGGGGCCAGCCTGGGAGGGGAAGCTGGGCGGGCGGGGCCTGGCACGGGAGGGGAAGCTGGGCGGGCGGGGCCTGGCACGGGAGGGGAAGCTGGGCGGGCGGGGCCAGGCTTGGGAGCAGAAGCTGGGCAGGCGGGGCCAGGCTGCGAGGAGAAGATTGCCGGGCGGGGCCAGGCTGGGAGGGGAAGCTGGGCGGGCGGGGCCTGGCTTGGGAGGAGAAGCTGGGCGGGCGGGCCCGGGCTCGGGAGGGGAAACTGGGCGGGCGGAGCCTGGCTGGGAGGGGAAGCTGGGCGGGCAGAGACGGAATCGGGAGGGGAAGCTGGCCGGGCGGGGCCTGGCTCGGTAGGGGAAGCTGAGCGGGCAGGGACGGACTCGGGAGGGGAAGCTGGGCGGGCGGGGCCAAGCTGGGAGGGGAAGCTGGGCGGGCGGGGCTTGGCTCCGGAGGAGAAGCTGGGCAGGCGGGGCCAGGCTGGGAGGGGAAGCTGGGGGGCGGGGCCAAGATGGGAGGGGAAGGTGGGCGGGCGGGGCCAGGCTGGGAGGAGAAGCTGAGCGGGAGGGGCCGGACTCGGGAGGGGAAGCTGGGCGGGCGGGGCCTGGCTGGGAAGGGGAAGCTGGGCGGTCGGGGCCAAGCTGGGAGGGGAAGGTGGGCGTGCGGAGCCTGGCTGGGAGGGGAAGCTGGGCGGGCGGGGCCTGGCTCGGAAGGGGAAGATGGGCGGGCGGGGCCAACTTGGAGGGAGAAGCTGGGTGGGCGGGGCCGGGCTCGGGAGGGGAAGCTGGGCGGGCGGGGCCAGGCTGGGAGGGGAAGCAGGGCGGGCGGGGCCTGGCTCATGAGGAGAAGCTGGGCGGGCGGGGCCGGGAACGGGAGGAGAAACTTGGCGGGCGGGGCCTGGCTGGGAGGGGAAGCTGGTCGGGCAGGAACGGACTCGGGAGCGGAAGCTGGCCGGGCGGGGCCAGGATCGGGAGGGGAAGCTGGGCAGGGGGGGGCCGGGCTCAGGAGGAGAAGCTGGCCGGGCCGGGCCAGGCTGGGAGGGGAAGCTGGGCGTGCGGGGCCAGGCTGGGAGGGGAAGCTGGGCGGGCGGGGCCTGGCTTGGGAGGAGAAGCTGGGCGGGCGGGCCCAGGAACGGGAGGAGAAACTGGTCGGGCGGGGCCTGGCTGGGAGGGGAAGCTGGGCGTGCAGGGACGGACTCGGGAGGGGAAGCTGGCGGGGCGGGGCCTGGCTGGGAGGGAAAGCTGGGCGGGCAGGAACGTACTCGGGAGCGGAAGCTGGCCGGGCGGGGCCAGCCTGGGAGGGGAAGCTGGGCGGGCGGGGCCTGGCACGGGAGGGGAAGCTGGGCGGGCGGGGCCTGGCACGGGAGGGGAAGCTGGGCCGGCGGGGCCAGGCTTGGGAGCAGAAGCTGGGCAGGCGGGGCCAGGCTGCGAGGAGAAGATTGCCGGGCGGGGCCAGGCTGGGAGGGGAAGCTGGGCGGGCGGGGCCTGGCTTGGGAGGAGAAGCTGGGCGGGCGGGCCCGGGAACGGGAGGAGAAACTGGGCGGGCGGAGCCTGGCTGGGAGGGGAAGCTGGGCGGGCAGAGACGGAATCGGGAGGGGAAGCTGGCCGGGCGGGGCCTGGCTCGGTAGGGGAAGCTGAGCGGGCAGGGACGGACTCGGGAGGGGAAGCTGGGCGGGCGGGGCCAAGCTGGGAGGGGAAGCTGGGCGGGCGGGGCTTGGCTCCGGAGGAGAAGCTGGGCAGGCAGGGCCAGGCTGGGAGGGGAAGCTGGGCGGGCGGGCCCGGGAACGGGAGGAGAAACTGGTCGGGCGGGGCCTGGCTGGGAGGGGAAGCTGGGCGTGCAGGGACGGACTCGGGAGGGGAAGCTGGGCGGGCGGGGCCAGGCTAGGAGGGGAAGCTGGGCGGGCGGGGCCAGGCTGGGAGGGGAAGGTGGGCAGGCGGGGCCTGGCTTGGGAGGAGAAGCTGGGCGTGCGGGGCCGGGAACGGGCGGAGAAACTGGGCGGGCGGGGCCTGGCTGGGAGGGGAAGCTGGGCGGGCAGGGACGGACTCGGGAGGGGAAGCTGGCCGTGCGGGGCCAGGCTGGGAGGGGAAGCTGGGCGGGCAGGAACGGACTCGGGAGCGGAAGCTGGCCGGGCGGGGCCAGGATCGGGAGGGGAAGCTGGGCGGGCAGGGACGGACTCGGGAGGGGAAGCTGGGCGGGCGGGGCCGGGCTCAGGAGAAGAAGCTGGGCGGGCGGGGCCAGGCTGGGAGGGGAAGCTGGGCGGGCGGGGCAAGGCTGGGAGGGGAAGCTGGGCGGGCGGGGCCATGCTGGGAGGGGAAGCTCGGCGGGCGGGGTCAGGCTGGGAGGAGAAGCTGGGCGGGCGGGGCCTGGCTTGGGAGGAGAAGCTGGGTGGGCGGGTCCTGGCTCACGACGAGAAGCTGGGCGGGCGGGGCCAGGATGGGAGGGAAAGCTGGGAGGGTGGGGCCAGGCTGGGAAGGGAAGCTGGGCAGGCGGGGCCTGGCTTGAGAGGAGAAGCTGGGCGGGCGGGGCCGGGAACGGGAGGAGAAACTTGGCGGGCGGGGCCTGGCTGGGAGGGGAAGCTGGGCGGGCAGGGACGGACTCGGGGGGGAAGCTGGCCGGGCGGGGCCAGGCTCGGGAGGAGAAGCTGGGCGGGCGGGGCCTGGCTTGGGAGGAGAAGCTGGGCGGGCGGGGCCTTGCTTGGGAGGAGAAGCTGGGCGGGCGGGGCCTGGCTCAGGAGGAGAAGCTGGGCGGGAGGGGCCGGACTCGGGAGGGGAAGCTGGGCGGGCGGGGCCTGGCTGGGAAGGGGAAGCTGGGCGGTCGGGGCCAAGCTGGGAGGGGAAGGTGGGCGTGCGGAGCCTGGCTGGGAGGGGAAGCTGGGCGGGCGGGGCCTGGCTCGGAAGGGGAAGATGGGCGGGCGGGGCCAACTTGGAGGGAGAAGCTGGGTGGGCGGGGCCGGGCTCGGGAGGGGAAGCTGGGCGGGCGGGGCCAGGCTGGGAGGGGAAGCAGGGCGGGCGGGGCCTGGCTCATGAGGAGAAGCTGGGCGGGCGGGGCCGGGAACGGGAGGAGAAACTTGGCGGGCGGGGCCTGGCTGGGAGGGGAAGCTGGTCGGGCAGGAACGGACTCGGGAGCGGAAGCTGGCCGGGCGGGGCCAGGATCGGGAGGGGAAGCTGGGCAGGGGGGGGCCGGGCTCAGGAGGAGAAGCTGGCCGGGCCGGGCCAGGCTGGGAGGGGAAGCTGGGCGTGCGGGGCCAGGCTGGGAGGGGAAGCTGGGCGGGCGGGGCCTGGCTTGGGAGGAGAAGCTGGGCGGGCGGGCCCGGGAACGGGAGGAGAAACTGGTCGGGCGGGGCCTGGCTGGGAGGGGAAGCTGGGCGTGCAGGGACGGACTCGGGAGGGGAAGCTGGCGGGGCGGGGCCTGGCTGGGAGGGAAAGCTGGGCGGGCAGGAACGTACTCGGGAGCGGAAGCTGGCCGGGCGGGGCCAGCCTGGGAGGGGAAGCTGGGCGGGCGGGGCCTGGCACGGGAGGGGAAGCTGGGCGGGCGGGGCCTGGCACGGGAGGGGAAGCTGGGCGGGCGGGGCCAGGCTTGGGAGCAGAAGCTGGGCAGGCGGGGCCAGGCTGCGAGGAGAAGATGGCCGGGCGGGGCCAGGCTGGGAGGGGAAGCTGGGCGGGCGGGGCCTGGCTTGGGAGGAGAAGCTGGGCGGGCGGGCCCGGGAACGGGAGGAGAAACTGGGCGGGCGGAGCCTGGCTGGGAGGGGAAGCTGGGCGGGCAGAGACGGAATCGGGAGGGGAAGCTGGCCGGGCGGGGCCTGGCTGGGAGGGGAAGCTGGGCGGGCAGGAACGGACTCGGGAGCGGAAGCTGGCCGGGCGGGGCCAGGCTGGGAGGGGAAGCTGGGCGGGCGGGGCCTGGCTCGGGAGGGGAAGCTGGGCGGGCGGGGCCAGACTTGGGAGCAGAAGCTGGGCAGGCTGGTCCAGGCTGGGAGGAGAAGCTGGCCGGGCGGGGCCAGGCTGGGAGGGGAAGCTGGGCGGGCGGGGCCGGACTCGGGAGGGGAAGCCGGGAAGGCGGGGCCGGGCTCGGGAAGACAAAGTGGGCGGGCGGGGCCGGACTCGGGAGGGGAAACTGGTCGAGCGGGGCCAGGCTGGGAGGGGAAGCTGCGGGGGCGGGGCCAAGCTGGGAGGTGAAGGTGGTCGGGCGGGGCCTGGCTTGGGAGGAGAAGCTGGGCGGGCGGGGCCTGGCTCATGAGGAGAAGCTTGGCGGGCGGGGCCATGCTGGGAGGGTAAGCTCGGCGGGCGGGGTCAGGCTGGGAGGAGAAGCTGGGCGGGCGGGGCCTGGCTTGGGAGGAGAAGCTGGGTGAGCGGGTCCTGGCTCACGACGAGAAGCTGGGCGGGCGGGGCCAGGCTGGGAGGGGAAGCTGGGAGGGTGGAGCCAGGCTGGGAATGGAAGCTGGGCAGGCAGGGCCTGGCTTGAGAGGAGAAGCTGGGCGGGCGGGGCCGGGAACGGGAGGAGAAACTGGGCGGGCGGGGCCTGGCTGGGAGGGGAAGCTGGTCGGGCAGGGACGGACTCGCGGGGGAAGCTGGCCGGGCGGGGCCAGGCTCGGGAGGAGAAGCTGGGCGGGCGGGGCCTGGCTTGGGAGGAGAAGCTGGGCGGGCGGGGCCTGGCTTGGGAGGAGAAGCTGGGCGGGCGGGGCCTGGCTCAGGAGGAGAAGCTGGGCAGTCGGGGCCAGGCTGGGAGGAGAACCTCGGCGGGCGGAGCCTGGCTTGGGAGGAGAAGCTGGGCGGGCGGGGCCTGGCTCAGGAGGAGAAGCTGGGCGGGCGGGGCCAGGCTGGGAGGGGAAGCTGGGCGCGCGGGGCCGGACTCGGGAGGGGAAGCTCGGCGGGCGGGGCCAGGCTGGGAGGAGAAGCTGGGCGGGCAGGGACGGACTCGGGAGGGGAAGCTGGCCGTGCGGGGCCTGGCTCGGTAGGGGAAGCTGAGCGGGCAGGGACGGACTCGGGAGGGGAAGCTGGGCGGGCGGGGCCAAGCTGGGAGGGGAAGCTGGGCGGGCGGGGCTTGGCTCCGGAGGAGAAGCTGGGCAGGCGGGGCCAGGCTGGGAGGGGAAGCTGGGCGGGCGGGCCCGGGAACGGGAGGAGAAACTGGTCGGGCGGGGCCTGGCTGGGAGGGGAAGCTGGGCGTGCAGGGACGGACTCGGGAGGGGAAGCTGGGCGGGCGGGGCCAGGCTAGGAGGGGAAGCTGGGCGGGCGGGGCCAGGCTGGGAGGGGAAGGTGGGCAGGCGGGGCCTGGCTTGGGAGGAGAAGCTGGGCGTGCGGGGCCGGGAACGGGCGGAGAAACTGGGCGGGCGGGGCCTGGCTGGGAGGGGAAGCTGGGCGGGCAGGGATGGACTCGGGAGGGGAAGCTGGCCGTGCGGGGCCAGGCTGGGAGGGGAAGCTGGGCGGGCAGGAACGGACTCGGGAGCGGAAGCTGGCCGGGCGGGGCCAGGATCGGGAGGGGAAGCTGGGCGGGCAGGGACGGACTCGGGAGGGGAAGCTGGGCGGGCGGGGCCGGGCTCAGGAGGAGAAGCTGGGCGGGCGGGGCCAGGCTGGGAGGGGAAGCTGGGCGGGCGGGGCAAGGCTGGGAGGGGAAGCTGGGCGGGCGGGGCCATGCTGGGAGGGGAAGCTCGGCGGGCGGGGTCAGGCTGGGAGGAGAAGCTGGGCGGGCGGGGCCTGGCTTGGGAGGAGAAGCTGGGTGGGCGGGTCCTGGCTCACGACGGGAAGCTGGGCGGGCGGGGCCAGGATGGGAGGGGAAGCTGGGAGGGTGGGGCCAGGCTGGGAAGGGAAGCTGGGCAGGCGGGGCCTGGCTTGAGAGGAGAAGCTGGGCGGGCGGGGCCGGGAACGGGAGGAGAAACTTGGCGGGCGGGGCCTGGCTGGGAGGGGAAGCTGGGCGGGCAGGGACGGACTCGGGGGGGAAGCTGGCCGGGCGGGGCCAGGCTCGGGAGGAGAAGCTGGGCGGGCGGGGCCTGGCTTGGGAGGAGAAGCTGGGCGGGCGGGGCCTTGCTTGGGAGGAGAAGCTGGGCGGGCGGGGCCTGGCTCAGGAGGAGAAGCTGGGCAGTCGGGGCCAGGCTGGGAGGAGAACCTCGGCGGGCGGAGCCTGGCTTGGGAGGAGAAGCTGGGCGGGCGGGGCCTGGCTCAGGAGGAGAAGCTGGGCGGGCGGGGCCAGGCTGGGAGGGGAAGCTGGGCGCGCGGGGCCGGACTCGGGAGGGGAAGCTGGGCGGGCGGGGCCAGGCTGGGAGGAGAAGCTGGGTGGGCGGGGCCGGGCTCGAGAGGGGAAGCTGGGAAGGCGGCGCCGGGCTCGGGAAGAGAAAGTGGGCGGGCGGGGCCAGGCTGGGAGGGGAAGCTGGGCGGGCGGAGCCAGGATGGGAGGGGAATCTGGGCGGGCGGGGTCTGGCTGGGAGGGGAAGCTGGGTGGGCGGGGCCAGGATGGGAGGGGAAGCTGGGGGGCGGGGCCAAGATGGGAGGGGAAGGTGGGCGGGCGGGGCCAGGCTGGGAGGAGAAGCTGAGCGGGAGGGGCCGGACTCGGGAGGGGAAGCTGGGCGGGCGGGGCCTGGCTGGGAAGGGGAAGCTGGGCGGTCGGGGCCAAGCTGGGAGGGGAAGGTGGGCGTGCGGAGCCTGGCTGGGAGGGGAAGCTGGGCGGGCGGGGCCTGGCTCGGAAGGGGAAGATGGGCGGGCGGGGCCAACTTGGAGGGAGAAGCTGGGTGGGCGGGGCCGGGCTCGGGAGGGGAAGCTGGGCGGGCGGGGCCAGGCTGGGAGGGGAAGCAGGGCGGGCGGGGCCTGGCTCATGAGGAGAAGCTGGGCGGGCGGGGCCGGGAACGGGAGGAGAAACTTGGCGGGCGGGGCCTGGCTGGGAGGGGAAGCTGGTCGGGCAGGAACGGACTCGGGAGCGGAAGCTGGCCGGGCGGGGCCAGGATCGGGAGGGGAAGCTGGGCAGGGGGGGCCGGGCTCAGGAGGAGAAGCTGGCCGGGCCGGGCCAGGCTGGGAGGGGAAGCTGGGCGTGCGGGGCCAGGCTGGGAGGGGAAGCTGGGCGGGCGGGGCCTGGCTTGGGAGGAGAAGCTGGGCGGGCGGGCCCGGGAACGGGAGGAGAAACTGGTCGGGCGGGGCCTGGCTGGGAGGGGAAGCTGGGCGTGCAGGGACGGACTCGGGAGGGGAAGCTGGCGGGGCGGGGCCTGGCTGGGAGGGAAAGCTGGGCGGGCAGGAACGTACTCGGGAGCGGAAGCTGGCCGGGCGGGGCCAGCCTGGGAGGGGAAGCTGGGCGGGCGGGGCCTGGCACGGGAGGGGAAGCTGGGCGGGCGGGGCCTGGCACGGGAGGGGAAGCTGGGCGGGCGGGGCCAGGCTTGGGAGCAGAACCTGGGCAGGCGGGGCCAGGCTGCGAGGAGAAGATTGCCGGGCGGGGCCAGGCTGGGAGGGGAAGCTGGGCGGGCGGGGCCTGGCTTGGGAGGAGAAGCTGGGCGGGCGGGCCCGGGAACGGGAGGAGAAACTGGGCGGGCGGAGCCTGGCTGGGAGGGGAAGCTGGGCGGGCAGAGACGGAATCGGGAGGGGAAGCTGGCCGGGCGGGGCCTGGCTCGGTAGGGGAAGCTGAGCGGGCAGGGACGGACTCGGGAGGGGAAGCTGGGCGGGCGGGGCCAAGCTGGGAGGGGAAGCTGGGCGGGCGGGGCTTGGCTCCGGAGGAGAAGCTGGGCAGGCGGGGCCAGGCTGGGAGGGGAAGCTGGGCGGGCGGGGCCCGGGAACGGGAGGAGAAGCTGGTCGGGCGGGGCCTGGCTGGGAGGGGAAGCTGGGCGTGCAGGGACGGACTCGGGAGGGGAAGCTGGGCGGGCGGGGCCAGGCTAGGAGGGGAAGCTGGGCGGGCGGGGCCAGGCTGGGAGGGGAAGGTGGGCAGGCGGGGCCTGGCTTGGGAGGAGAAGCTGGGCGTGCGGGGCCGGGAACGGGCGGAGAAACTGGGCGGGCGGGGCCTGGCTGGGAGGGGAAGCTGGGCGGGCAGGGACGGACTCGGGAGGGGAAGCTGGCCGTGCGGGGCCAGGCTGGGAGGGGAAGCTGGGCGGGCAGGAACGGACTCGGGAGCGGAAGCTGGCCGGGCGGGGCCAGGATCGGGAGGGAAGCTGGGCGGGCAGGGACGGACTCGGGAGGGGAAGCTGGGCGGGCGGGGCCGGGCTCAGGAGAAGAAGCTGGGCGGGCGGGGCCAGGCTGGGAGGGGAAGCTGGGCGGGCGGGGCAAGGCTGGGAGGGGAAGCTGGGCGGGCGGGGCCATGCTGGGAGGGGAAGCTCGGCGGGCGGGGTCAGGCTGGGAGGAGAAGCTGGGCGGGCGGGGCCTGGCTTGGGAGGAGAAGCTGGGTGGGCGGGTCCTGGCTCACGACGAGAAGCTGGGCGGGCGGGGCCAGGATGGGAGGGGAAGCTGGGAGGGTGGGGCCAGGCTGGGAAGGGAAGCTGGGCAGGCGGGGCCTGGCTTGAGAGGAGAAGCTGGGCGGGCGGGGCCGGGAACGGGAGGAGAAACTTGGCGGGCGGGGCCTGGCTGGGAGGGGAAGCTGGGCGGGCAGGGACGGACTCGGGGGGGAAGCTGGCCGGGCGGGGCCAGGCTCGGGAGGAGAAGCTGGGCGGGCGGGGCCTGGCTTGGGAGGAGAAGCTGGGCGGGCGGGGCCTTGCTTGGGAGGAGAAGCTGGGCGGGCGGGGCCTGGCTCAGGAGGAGAAGCTGGGCAGTCGGGGCCAGGCTGGGAGGAGAACCTCGGCGGGCGGAGCCTGGCTTGGGAGGAGAAGCTGGGCGGGCGGGGCCTGGCTCAGGAGGAGAAGCTGGGCGGGCGGGGCCAGGCTGGGAGGGGAAGCTGGGCGCGCGGGGCCGGACTCGGGAGGGGAAGCTGGGCGGGCGGGGCCAGGCTGGGAGGAGAAGCTGGGTGGGCGGGGCCGGGCTCGAGAGGGGAAGCTGGGAAGTCGGCGCCGGGCTCGGGAAGAGAAAGTGGGCGGGCGGGGCCAGGCTGGGAGGGGAAGCTGGGCGGGCGGAGCCAGGATGGGAGGGGAATCTGGGCGGGCGGGGTCTGGCTGGGAGGGGAAGCTGGGTGGGCGGGGCCAGGATGGGAGGGGAAGCTGGGGGGCGGGGCCAAGATGGGAGGGGAAGGTGGGCGGGCGGGGCCAGGCTGGGAGGAGAAGCTGAGCGGGAGGGGCCGGACTCGGGAGGGGAAGCTGGGCGGGCGGGGCCTGGCTGGGAAGGGGAAGCTGGGCGGTCGGGGCCAAGCTGGGAGGGGAAGGTGGGCGTGCGGAGCCTGGCTGGGAGGGGAAGCTGGGCGGGCGGGGCCTGGCTCGGAAGGGGAAGATGGGCGGGCGGGGCCAACTTGGAGGGAGAAGCTGGGTGGGCGGGGCCGGGCTCGGGAGGGGAAGCTGGGCGGGCGGGGCCAGGCTGGGAGGGGAAGCAGGGCGGGCGGGGCCTGGCTCATGAGGAGAAGCTGGGCGGGCGGGGCCGGGAACGGGAGGAGAAACTTGGCGGGCGGGGCCTGGCTGGGAGGGGAAGCTGGTCGGGCAGGAACGGACTCGGGAGCGGAAGCTGGCCGGGCGGGGCCAGGATCGGGAGGGGAAGCTGGGCAGGGGGGGGCCGGGCTCAGGAGGAGAAGCTGGCCGGGCCGGGCCAGGCTGGGAGGGGAAGCTGGGCGTGCGGGGCCAGGCTGGGAGGGGAAGCTGGGCGGGCGGGGCCTGGCTTGGGAGGAGAAGCTGGGCGGGCGGGCCCGGGAACGGGAGGAGAAACTGGTCGGGCGGGGCCTGGCTGGGAGGGGAAGCTGGGCGTGCAGGGACGGACTCGGGAGGGGAAGCTGGCGGGGCGGGGCCTGGCTGGGAGGGAAAGCTGGGCGGGCAGGAACGTACTCGGGAGCGGAAGCTGGCCGGGCGGGGCCAGCCTGGGAGGGGAAGCTGGGCGGGCGGGGCCTGGCACGGGAGGGGAAGCTGGGCGGGCGGGGCCTGGCACGGGAGGGGAAGCTGGGCGGGCGGGGCCAGGCTTGGGAGCAGAAGCTGGGCAGGCGGGGCCAGGCTGCGAGGAGAAGATTGCCGGGCGGGGCCAGGCTGGGAGGGGAAGCTGGGCGGGCGGGGCCTGGCTTGGGAGGAGAAGCTGGGCGGGCGGGCCCGGGAACGGGAGGAGAAACTGGGCGGGCGGAGCCTGGCTGGGAGGGGAAGCTGGGCGGGCAGAGACGGAATCGGGAGGGGAAGCTGGCCGGGCGGGGCCTGGCTGGGAGGGGAAGCTGGGCGGGCAGGAACGGACTCGGGAGCGGAAGCTGGCCGGGCGGGGCCAGGCTGGGAGGGGAAGCTGGGCGGGCGGGGCCTGGCTCGGGAGGGGAAGCTGGGCGGGCGGGGCCAGGCTTGGGAGCAGAAGCTGGGCAGGCTGGTCCAGGCTGGGAGGAGAAGCTGGCCGGGCGGGGCCAGGCTGGGAGGGGAAGCTGGGCGGGCGGGGCCGGCTCGGGAGGGGAAGCTGGGAAGGCGGGGCCAGGCTCGGGAAGACAAAGTGGGCGGGCGGGGCCGGACTCGGGAGGGGAAACTGGTCGAGCGGGGCCAGGCTGGGAGGGGAAGCTGCGGGGGCGGGGCCAAGCTGGGAGGTGAAGGTGGTCGGGCGGGGCCTGGCTTGGGAGGAGAAGCTGGGCGGGCGGGGCCTGGCTCATGAGGAGAAGCTTGGCGGGCGGGGCCATGCTGGGAGGGTAAGCTCGGCGGGCGGGGTCAGGCTGGGAGGAGAAGCTGGGCGGGCGGGGCCTGGCTTGGGAGGAGAAGCTGGGTGAGCGGGTCCTGGCTCACGACGAGAAGCTGGGCGGGCGGGGCCTGGCTTGAGAGGAGAAGCTGGGCGGGCGGGGCCGGGAACGGGAGGAGAAACTGGGCGGGCGGGGCCTGGCTGGGAGGGGAAGCTGGTCGGGCAGGGACCGACTCGGGGGGGAAGCTGGCCGGGCGGGGCCAGGCTCGGGAGGAGAAGCTGGGCGGGCGGGGCCTGGCTTGGGAGGAGAAGCTGGGCGGGCGGGGCCTGGCTTGGGAGGAGAACCTGGGCGGGCGGGGCCTGGCTCAGGAGGAGAAGCTGGGCAGTCGGGGCCAGGCTGGGAGGAGAACCTCGGCGGGCGGAGCCTGGCTTGGGAGGAGAAGCTGGGCGGGCGGGGCCTGGCTCAGGAGGAGAAGCTGGGCGGGCGGGGCCAGGCTGGGAGGGGAAGCTGGGCGCGCGGGGCCGGACTCGGGAGGGGAAGCTCGGCGGGCGGGGCCAGGCTGGGAGGAGAAGCTGGGTGGGCGGGGCCGGGCTCGAGAGGGGAAGCTGGGAAGGCCGGGCCGGGCTCGGGAAGAGAAGCTGGGCGGGCGGGACCAGGCTGGGAGGGGAAGCTGGGCAGGCGGGCCTGGCTTGGGAGGAGAAGCTGGGCGGGCGGGGCCGGGAACGGGAGGAGAAACTGGGCGGGCGGGGCCTGGCTGGGAGGGGAAGCTGGGCGGGCAGGGACGGACTCGGGAGGGGAAGCTGGCCGTGCGGGGCCTGGCTCGGTAGGGGAAGCTGGGCGGGCAGGGACGGACTCGAGAGGGGAAGCTGGGCGGGCGGGGCCAAGCTGGGAGGGGAAGCTGGGCGGGCGGGGCTTGGCTCCGGAGGAGAAGCTGGGCAGGCGGGGCCAGGCTGGGAGGGGAAGCTGGGCGTGCGGGGCCCGCCTCGGGAGGGGAACCTGGGCGGGCGGGGCCTTGCTTGGGAGGAGAAGTTGGGCGGGCGGGGCCTGGCTCATGAGGAGAAGTGGTGCGGGCGGGGCCAGGCTGGGAGGGGAAGCTGGGCGGGCGGGGCAGGCTGGGAGGGGAAGCTCGGCGGGCAGGAACGGACTCGGGAGCGGAAGCTGGCCGGGCGGGGCCAGGATCGGGAGGGGAAGCTGGGCGGGCAGGGACGGACTCGGGAGGGGAAGCTGGGCGGGCGGGGCCGGGCTCAGGAGGAGAAGCTGGGCGGGCGGGGCCATGCTGGGAGGGGAAGCTCGGCGGGCGGGGTCAGGCTGGGAGGAAATGCTGGGCGGGCGGGGCCAGGCTGGAGGGGAAGCTGGGCGGGCGGGGCAAGGCTGGGAGGGGAAGCTGGGCGGGCGGGGCCATGCTGGGAGGGGAAGCTGGGCGGGCGGGGCAAGGCTGGGAGGGGAAGCTGGGCGGGCGGGGCCTGGCTGGGAGGGGAAGCTGGGCGGGCAAGAAAGGAATCGGGAGCGGAAGCTGGCCGGGCGGGGCCAGGCTGGGAGGGGAAGCTGGGCGGGCGGGGCCTGGCTCGGGAGGGGAAGCTGGGCGGGCGGGGCCAGGCTTGGGAGCAGAAGCTGGGGAGGCTGGTCCAGGCTGGGAGGAGAAGCTGGCCGGGCGGGGCTTGGCTGGGAGGGGAAGCTGGGCGGGCAGGGACGGACTCGGGGGGGGGGAAGCTGGCCGGGCGGGGCCAGGCTGGGAGGGGAAGCTGGGGGGGCGGGGCCAAGCTGGGAGGGGAAGGTGGTCGGGCGGGGCCTGGCTTGGGAGGAGAAGCTGGGCGGGCGGGTCCTGGCTCACGAGGAGAAGCTGGCCGGGCGGGGCCAGGCTGGGAGGGGAAGCTGGGAGGGTGGGGCCAGGCTGGGAAGGGAAGCTGGGCAGGCGGGGCCTGGCTTGAGAGGAGAAGCTGGGCGGGCGGGGCCTGGCTCATGAGGACAAGCTGGGCGGGCGGGGCCAGGCTGGGAGGGGAAGCTGGGCGGGCAGGAACGTACTCGGGAGCGGAAGCTGGCCGGGCGGGGCCAGCCTGGGAGGGGAAGCTGGGCGGGCGGGGCCTGGCTCGGGAGGGGAAGCTGGGCGGGCGGGGCCAGGCTTGGGAGCAGAAGCTGGGAAGGCGGGGCCAGGCTGCGAGGAGAAGCTGGCCGGGCGGGGCCAGGCTGGGAGGGGAAGCTGGCCGTGCGGGGCCTGGCTCCGTAGGGGAAGCTGGGCGGGCAGGGACGGACTCTGGAGGGGAAGTTGGGCGGGCGGGGCCAAGCTGGGAGGGGAAGCTGGGCGGGCGGGGCTTGGCTCCGGAGGAGAAGCTGGGCAGGCGGGGCCAGGCTGGGAGGGGAAGCTGCGCGGGCGGGGCCTGCCTCGGGAGGAGAACGTGGGCGGGCGGGGCCTTGCTTGGGAGGAGAAGTTGGGCGGGCGGGGCCTGGCTCATGAGGAGAAGTGGTGCAGGCGGGGCCAGGCTGGGAGGGGAAGCTGGGCGGGCAGGAACGGACTCGGGAGCGGAAGCTGGCCGGGCGGGGCCAGGATCGGGAGGGGAAGCTGGGCGGGCGGGCACGGGAACGGGAGGAGAAACTGGTCGGGCGGGGCCTGGCTGGGAGGGGAAGCTGGGCGTGCAGGGACGGACTCGGGAGGGGAAGCTGGCGGGGCGGGGCCTGGCTGGGAGGGAAAGCTGGGCGGGCAGGAACGTACTCGGGAGCGGAAGCTGGCCGGGCGGGGCCAGCCTGGGAGGGGAAGCTGGGCGGGCGGGGCCTGGCTCGGGAGGAGAAGCTGGGCGGGCGGGGCCAGGCTTGGGAGCAGAAGCTGGGCAGGCGGGGCCAGGCTGCGAGGAGAAGCTGGCCGGGCGGGGCCAGGCTGGGAGGGGAAGCTGGGCGGGCGGGGCCGGACTCGGGAGGGGAAGCCGGGAAGGCGGGGCTAGGCTGGGAAGGGAAGCTGGGGGGCGGGGCCAGGCTGGGAGGGGAAGGTGGTCGGGCGGGGCCTGGCTTGGGAGGAGAAGCTGGGCGGGCGGGGCCTGGCTCATGAGGAGAAGCTGGGCGGGCGGGGCCAGGCTGGGAGGGGAAGCTCGGCGGGCGGGGTCAGGCTGGGAGGAGAAGCTGGGCGGGCGGGGCCTGGCTTGGGAGGAGAAGCTGGGCGGGCGGGTCCTGGCTCAGGAGGAGAAGCTGGGCGGGCGGGGCCAGGCTGGGAGGGGAAGCTGGGCAGGCGGGGCCTGGCTTGGGAGCAGAAGCTGGGCGGGCAGGGACGGACTCAGGAGGGGAAGTTGGCCGTGCGGGGCCTGGCTCCGTAGGGGAAGCTGGGCGGGCAGGGACGGACTTTGGAGGGGAAGCTGGGCGGGCGGGGCCAAGCTGGGAGGGGAAGCTGGGCGGGCAGGGACGGACTCTGGAGGGGAAGCTGGGCGGGCGGGGCCAAGCTGGGAGGGGAAGCTGGGTGGGCGGGGCTTGGCTCCGGAGGAGAAGCTGGGCAGGCGGGGCCAGGCTGGGAGGGAAGCTGGGCCTGCGGGGCCTGCCTCGGGAGGGGAAGCTGGGCGGGCGGGGCCTTCCTTGGGGGGAGAAGTTGGGCGGGCGGGGCCTGGCTCATGAGGAGATGCTGTGCAGGCGGGGCCAGGCTGGGAGGGGACGCTGGGCGGGCGGGGCCAGGCTAGGAGGGGAAGCTGGGCGGGCGGGGCCAGGCTGGGAGGGGAAGCTGGGCAGGCGGGGCCTGGCTTGGGAGGAGAAGCTGGGCGTGCGGAGCCGGGAACGGGAGGAGAAACTGGGCGGGCGGGGCCTGGCTGGGAGGGAAGCTGGGCGGGCAGGGACGGACTCGGGAGGGGAAGCTGGCCGTGCGGGGCCTGGCTCGGTAGGGGAAGCTGGGCGGGCAGGGACGGACTCGGGAGGGGAAGCTGGGCGGCGGGGCCAAGCTGGGAGGGGAAGCTGGGCGGGCGGGGCTTGGCTCCGGAGGAGAAGCTGGGCAGGCGGGGCCAGGCTGGGAGGGGAAGCTAGGCGTGCGGGGCCTGCCTCGGGAGGGGAACCTGGGCGGGCGGGGCCTTGCTTGGGAGGAGAAGTTGGGCGGGCGGGGCCTGGCTCGTGAGGAGAAGTGGTGCAGGCGGGGGCAGGCTGGGAGGGAAGCTGGGCGGGCAGGAACGGACTCGGGAGCGGAAGCTGGCCGGGCGGGGCCAGGATCGGGAGGGGAAGCTGGGCGGGCAGGGACGGACTCGGGAGGGGAAGCTGGGCGGGCGGGGCCGGGCTCAGGAGGAGAAGCTGGGAGGGCGGGGCCAGGCTGGGAGGGGAAGCTGGGCGGGCGGGGCAAGGCTGGGAGGGGAAGCTGGGCGGGCGGGGCCTGGCTTGGGAGGAGAAGCTGGGCGGGCGGGCCCGGGAACGGGAGGAGAAACTGGGCGGGCGGAGCCTGGCTGGGAGGGGAAGCTGGGCGGGCAGAGACGGAATCGGGAGGGGAAGCTGGCCGGGCGGGGCCTGGCTGGGAGGGGAAGCTGGGCGGGCAGGAACGGACTCGGGAGCGGAAGCTGGCCGGGCGGGGCCAGGCTGGGAGGGGAAGCTGGGCGGGCGGGGCCTGGCTCGGGAGGGGAAGCTGGGCGGGCGGGGCCAGGCTTGGGAGCAGAAGCTGGGCAGGCTGGTCCAGGCTGGGAGGAGAAGCTGGCCGTGCGGGGCCAGGCTGGGAGGGGAAGCTGGGCGGGCGGGGCCGGACTCGGGAGGGGAAGCCGGGAAGGCGGGGCCGGGCTCGGGAAGACAAAGTGGGCGGGCGGGGCCGGACTCGGGAGGGGAAACTGGTCGAGCGGGGCCAGGCTGGGAGGGGAAGCTGCGGGGGCCGGGCCAAGCTGGGAGGTGAATGTGGTCGGGCGGGGCCTGGCTTGGGAGGAGAAGCTGGGCGGGCGGGGCCTGGCTCATGAGGAGAAGCTTGGCGGGCGGGGCCATGCTGGGAGGGGAAGCTCGGCGGGCGGGGTCAGGCTGGGAGGAGAAGCTGGGCGGGCGGGGCCTGGCTTGGGAGGAGAAGCTGGGTGAGCGGGTCCTGGCTCACGACGAGAAGCTGGGCGGGCGGGGCCAGGCTGGGAGGGGAAGCTGGGAGGGTGGGGCCAGGCTGGGAAGGGAAGCTGGGCAGGCGGGGCCTGGCTTGAGAGGAGAAGCTGGGCGGGCGGGGCCGGGAACGGGAGGAGAAACTGGGCGGGCGGGGCCTGGCTGGGAGGGGAAGCTGGTCGGGCAGGGACGGACTCGGGGGGTAGCTGGCCGGGCGGGGCCAGGCTCGGGAGGAGAAGCTGGGCGGGCGGGGCCTGGCTTGGGAGGAGAAGCTGGGCGGGCGGGGCCTGGCTTGGGAGGAGAAGCTGGGCGGGCGGGGCCTGGCTCAGGAGGAGAAGCTGGGCAGTCGGGGCGAGGCTGGGAGGAGAACCTCGGCGGGCGGAGCCTGGCTTGGGAGGAGAAGCTGGGCGGGCGGGGCCTGGCTCAGGAGGAGAAGCTGGGCGGGCGGGGCCAGGCTGGGAGGGGAAGCTCGGCGGGCGGGGCCAGGCTGGGAGGAGAAGCTGGGTGGGCGGGGCCGGGCTCGAGAGGGGAAGCTGGGAAGGCGGGGCCGGGCTCGGGAAGAGAAAGTGGGCGGGCGGGGCCAGGCTGGGAGGGGAAGCTGGGCGGGCGGGACCAGGCTGGGAGGGGAAGCTGGGCAGGCGGGGCCTGGCCTGGGAGGAGAAGCTGGGCGGGCGGGGCCGGGAACGGGAGGAGAAACTGGGCGGGCGGGGCCTGGCTGGGAGGGGAAGCTGGGCGGGCAGGGACGGACTCGGGAGGGGAAGCTGGCGGTGCGGGGCCTGGCTCGGTAGGGGAAGCTGGGCGGGCAGGGACGGACTCGGGAGGGGAAGCTGGGCGGGCGGGGTCAAGCTGGGAGGGGAAGCTGGGCGGGCGGGGCCATGCTGGGCGGGGAAGCTCGGCGGGCGGGCTCAGGCTGGGAGGAGAAGCTGGGCGGGCGGGGCCAGGCTGGGAGGGGAAGCTGGGCGGGCGGGGCAAGGCTGGGAGGGGAAGCTGGGCGGGCGGGGCCATGCTGGGAGGGGAAGCTGGGCGGGCGGGGCAAGGCTGGGAGGGGAAGCTGGGCGGGCGGGGCCTGGCTGGGAGGGGAAGCTGGGCGGGCAAGAAAGGAATCGGGAGCGGAAGCTGGCCGGGCGGGGCCAGGCTGGGAGGGGAAGCTGGGCGGGCGGGGCCTGGCTCGGGAGGGGAAGCTGGGCGGGCGGGGCCAGGCTTGGGAGCAGAAGCTGGGGAGGCTGGTCCAGGCTGGGAGGAGAAGCTGGCCGGGCGGGGCTTGGCTGGGAGGGGAAGCTGGGCGGGCAGGGACGGACTCGGGGGGGGGAAGCTGGCCGGGCGGGGCCAGGCTGGGAGGGGAAGCTGGGGGGGCGGGGCCAAGCTGGGAGGGGAAGGTGGTCGGGCGGGGCCTGGCTTGGGAGGAGAAGCTGGGCGGGCGGGTCCTGGCTCACGAGGAGAAGCTGGGCGGGCGGGGCCAGGCTGGGAGGGGAAGCTGGGAGGGTGGGGCCAGGCTGGGAAGGGAAGCTGGGCAGGCGGGGCCTGGCTTGAGAGGAGAAGCTGGGCGGGCGGGGCCTGGCTCATGAGGACAAGCTGGGCGGGCGGGGCCAGGCTGGGAGGGGAAGCTGGGCGGGCAGGAACGTACTCGGGAGCGGAAGCTGGCCGGGCGGGGCCAGCCTGGGAGGGGAAGCTGGGCGGGCGGGGCCTGGCTCGGGAGGGGAAGCTGGGCGGGCGGGGCCAGGCTTGGGAGCAGAAGCTGGGAAGGCGGGGCCAGGCTGCGAGGAGAAGCTGGCCGGGCGGGGCCAGGCTGGGAGGGGAAGCTGGGCGGGCGGGGCCGGACTCAGGAGGGGAAGCCGGGAAGGCGGGGCTAGGCTGGGAAGGGAAGCTGGGGGGCGGGGCCAGGCTGGGAGGGGAAGGTGGTCGGGCGGGGCCTGGCTTGGGAGGAGAAGCTGGGCGGGCGGGGCCTGGCTCATGAGGAGAAGCTAGGCGGGCGGGGCCAGGCTGGGAGGGGAAGCTCGGCGGGCGGGGTCAGGCTGGGAGGAGAAGCTGGGCGGGCGGGGCCTGGCTTGGGAGGAGAAGCTGGGCGGGCGGGTCCTGGCTCACGAGGAGAAGCTGGGCGGGCGGGGCCAGGCTGGGAGGGGAAGCTGGGCAGGCGGGGCCTGGCTTGGGAGCAGAAGCTGGGCGGGCAGGGACGGACTCAGGAGGGGAAGTTGGCCGTGCGGGGCCTGGCTCCGTAGGGGAAGCTGGGCGGGCAGGGACGGACTGTGGAGGGGAAGCTGGGCGGGCGGGGCCAAGCTGGGAGGGGAAGCTGGGCGGGCAGGGACGGACTCGGGAGGGGAAGCTGGCCGTGCGGGGCCTGGCTCCGTAGGGGAAGCTGGGCGGGCAGGGACGGACTCTGGAGGGGAAGTTGGGCGGGCGGGGCCAAGCTGGGAGGGGAAGCTGGGCGGGCGGGGCTTGGCTCCGGAGGAGAAGCTGGGCAGGCGGGGCCAGGCTGGGAGGGGAAGCTGCGCGTGCGGGGCCTGCCTCGGGAGGGGAACCTGGGCGGGCGGGGCCTTGCTTGGGAGGAGAAGTTGGGCGGGCGGGGCCTGGCTCATGAGGAGAAGTGGTGCAGGCGGGGCCAGGCTGGGAGGGGAAGCTGGGCGGGCAGGAACGGACTCGGGAGCGGAAGCTGGCCGGGCGGGGCCAGGATCGGGAGGGGAAGCTGGGCGGGCGGGCCCGGGAACGGGAGGAGAAACTGGTCGGGCGGGGCCTGGCTGGGAGGGGAAGCTGGGCGTGCAGGGACGGACTCGGGAGGGGAAGCTGGCGGGGCGGGGCCTGGCTGGGAGGGAAAGCTGGGCGGGCAGGAACGTACTCGGGAGCGGAAGCTGGCCGGGCGGGGCCAGCCTGGGAGGGGAAGCTGGGCGGGCGGGGCCTGGCTCGGGAGGAGAAGCTGGGCGGGCGGGGCCAGGCTTGGGAGCAGAAGCTGGGCAGGCGGGGCCAGGCTGCGAGGAGAAGCTGGCCGGGCGGGGCCAGGCTGGGAGGGGAAGCTGGGCGGGCGGGGCCGGACTCGGGAGGGGAAGCCGGGAAGGCGGGGCTAGGCTGGGAAGGGAAGCTGGGGGGCGGGGCCAGGCTGGGAGGGGAAGGTGGTCGGGCGGGGCCTGGCTTGGGAGGAGAAGCTGGGCGGGCGGGGCCTGGCTCATGAGGAGAAGCTGGGCGGGCGGGGCCAGGCTGGGAGGGGAAGCTCGGCGGGCGGGGTCAGGCTGGGAGGAGAAGCTGGGCGGGCGGGGCCTGGCTTGGGAGGAGAAGCTGGGCGGGCGGGTCCTGGCTCAGGAGGAGAAGCTGGGCGGGCGGGGCCAGGCTGGGAGGGGAAGCTGGGCAGGCGGGGCCTGGCTTGGGAGCAGAAGCTGGGCGGGCAGGGACGGACTCAGGAGGGGAAGTTGGCCGTGCGGGGCCTGGCTCCGTAGGGGAAGCTGGGCGGGCAGGGACGGACTTTGGAGGGGAAGCTGGGCGGGCGGGGCCAAGCTGGGAGGGGAAGCTGGGCGGGCAGGGACGGACTCTGGAGGGGAAGCTGGGCGGGCGGGGCCAAGCTGGGAGGGGAAGCTGGGTGGGCGGGGCTTGGCTCCGGAGGAGAAGCTGGGCAGGCGGGGCCAGGCTGGGAGGGGAAGCTGGGCCTGCGGGGCCTGCCTCGGGAGGGGAAGCTGGGCGGGCGGGGCCTTCCTTGGGGGGAGAAGTTGGGCGGGCGGGGCCTGGCTCATGAGGAGATGCTGTGCAGGCGGGGCCAGGCTGGGAGGGGACGCTGGGCGGGCGGGGCCAGGCTAGGAGGGGAAGCTGGGCGGGCGGGGCCAGGCTGGGAGGGGAAGCTGGGCAGGCGGGGCCTGGCTTGGGAGGAGAAGCTGGGCGTGCGGAGCCGGGAACGGGAGGAGAAACTGGGCGGGCGGGGCCTGGCTGGAGGGGAAGCTGGGCGGGCAGGGACGGACTCGGGAGGGGAAGCTGGCCGTGCGGGGCCTGGCTCGGTAGGGGAAGCTGGGCGGGCAGGGACGGACTCGGGAGGGGAAGCTGGGCGGGCGGGGCCAAGCTGGGAGGGGAAGCTGGGCGGGCGGGGCTTGGCTCCGGAGGAGAAGCTGGGCAGGCGGGGCCAGGCTGGGAGGGGAAGCTGGGCGTGCGGGGCCTGCCTCGGGAGGGGAACCTGGGCGGGCGGGGCCTTGCTTGGGAGGAGAAGTTGGGCGGGCGGGGCCTGGCTCGTGAGGAGAAGTGGTGCAGGCGGGGGCAGGCTGGGAGGGGAAGCTGGGCGGGCAGGAACGGACTCGGGAGCGGAAGCTGGCCGGGCGGGGCCAGGATCGGGAGCGGAAGCTGGGCGGGCAGGGACGGACTCGGGAGGGGAAGCTGGGCGGGCGGGGCCGGGCTCAGGAGGAGAAGCTGGGAGGGCGGGGCCAGGCTGGGAGGGGAAGCTGGGCGGGCGGGGCAAGGCTGGGAGGGGAAGCTGGGCGGGCGGGGCCTGGCTTGGGAGGAGAAGCTGGGCGGGCGGGCCAGGGAACGGGAGGAGAAACTGGGCGGGCGGAGCCTGGCTGGGAGGGGAAGCTGGGCGGGCAGAGACGGAATCGGGAGGGGAAGCTGGCCGGGCGGGGCCTGGCTGGGAGGGGAAGCTGGGCGGGAGGAACGGACTCGGGAGCGGAAGCTGGCCGGGCGGGGCCAGGCTGGGAGGGGAAGCTGGGCGGGCGGGGCCTGGCTCGGGAGGGGAAGCTGGGCGGGCGGGGCCAGGCTTGGGAGCAGAAGCTGGGCAGGCTGGTCCAGGCTGGGAGGAGAAGCTGGCCGTGCGGGGCCAGGCTGGGAGGGGAAGCTGGGCGGGCGGGGCCGGACTCGGGAGGGGAAGCCGGGAAGGCGGGGCCGGGCTCGGGAAGACAAAGTGGGCGGGCGGGGCCGGACTCGGGAGGGGAAACTGGTCGAGCGGGGCCAGGCTGGGAGGGGAAGCTGCGGGGGCCGGGCCAAGCTGGGAGGTGAATGTGGTCGGGCGGGGCCTGGCTTGGGAGGAGAAGCTGGGCGGACGGGGCCTGGCTCATGAGGAGAAGCTTGGCGGGCGGGGCCATGCTGGGAGGGGAAGCTCGGCGGGCGGGGTCAGGCTGGGAGGAGAAGCTGGGCGGGCGGGGCCTGGCTTGGGAGGAGAAGCTGGGTGAGCGGGTCCTGGCTCACGACGAGAAGCTGGGCGGGCGGGGCCAGGCTGGGAGGGGAAGCTGGGAGGGTGGGGCCAGGCTGGGAAGGGAAGCTGGGCAGGCGGGGCCTGGCTTGAGAGGAGAAGCTGGGCGGGCGGGGCCGGGAACGGGAGGAGAAACTGGGCGGGCGGGGCCTGGCTGGGAGGGGAAGCTGGTCGGGCAGGGACGGACTCGGGGGGGTAGCTGGCCGGGCGGGGCCAGGCTCGGGAGGAGAAGCTGGGCGGGCGGGGCCTGGCTTGGGAGGAGAAGCTGGGCGGGCGGGGCCTGGCTTGGGAGGAGAAGCTGGGCGGGCGGGGCCTGGCTCAGGAGGAGAAGCTGGGCAGTCGGGGCGAGGCTGGGAGGAGAACCTCGGCGGGCGGAGCCTGGCTTGGGAGGAGAAGCTGGGCGGGCGGGGCCTGGCTCAGGAGGAGAAGCTGGGCGGGCGGGGCCAGGCTGGGAGGGGAAGCTGGGCGCGCGGGGCCGGACTCGGGAGGGGAAGCTCGGCGGGCGGGGCCAGGCTGGGAGGAGAAGCTGGGTGGGCGGGGCCGGGCTCGAGAGGGGAAGCTGGGAAGGCGGGGCCGGGCTCGGGAAGAGAAAGTGGGCGGGCGGGGCCAGGCTGGGAGGGGAAGCTGGGCGGGCGGGACCAGGCTGGGAGGGGAAGCTGGGCAGGCGGGGCCTGGCTTGGGAGGAGAAGCTGGGCGGGCGGGGCCGGGAACGGAAGGAGAAACTGGGCGGGCGGGGCCTGGCTGGGAGGGGAAGCTGGGCGGGCAGGGACGGACTCGGGAGGGGAAGCTGGCGGTGCGGGGCCTGGCTCGGTAGGGGAAGCTGGGCGGGCAGGGACGGACTCGGGAGGGGAAGCTGGGCGGGCGGGGTCAAGCTGGGAGGGGAAGCTGGGCGGGCGGGGCTTGGCTCCGGAGGAGAAGCTGGGCAGGCGTGGCCAGGCTGGGAGGGGAAGCTGGGCGTGCAGGGCCTTGCTTGGGAGGAGAAGTTGGGCGGGCGGGGCCTGGCTCATGAGGAGAAGTGGTGCAGGCGGGGCCAGGCTGGGAGGGGAAGCTGGGCGGGCGGGGCCAGGCTGGGAGGGGAAGCTGGGCGGGCAGGAACGGACTCGGGAGCGGAAGCTGGCCGGGCGGGGCCAGGATCGGGAGGGGAAGCTGGGCGGGCAGGGACGGACTCGGGAGGGGAAGCTGGGCGGGCGGGGCCTGGCTTGGGAGGAGAAGCTGGGCGGGCGGGCCCGGGAACGGGAGGAGAAACTGGGCGGGCGGAGCCTGGCTGGGAGGGGAAGCTGGGCGGGCAGAGACGGAATCGGGAGGGGAAGCTGGCCGGGCGGGGCCTGGCTGGGAGGGGAAGCTGGGCGGGCAAGAAAGGAATCGGGAGGGGAAGCTGGCCGGGCGGGGCCAGGCTGGGAGGGGAAGCTGGGCGGGCGGGGCAAGGCTGGGAGGGGAAGCTGGGCGGGCGGGGCCTGGCATGGGAGGAGAAGCTGGGCGGGCGGGCCCGGGAACGGGAGGAGAAACTGGGCGGGCGAAGCCTGGCTGGGAGGGGAAGCTGGGCGGGCAGAGACGGAATCGGGAGGGGAAGCTGGGCGGGCGGGGCCTGGCTGGGAGGGGAAGCTGGGCGGGCAAGAAAGGAATCGGGAGCGGAAGCTGGCCGGGCGGGGCCAGGCTGGGAGGGGAAGCTGGGCGGGCGGGGCCTGGCTCGGGAGGGGAAGCTGGGCGGGCGGAGACAGGCTTGGGAGCAGAAGCTGGGGAGGCTGGTCCAGGCTGGGAGGAGAAGCTGGCCGCGCGGGGCTTGGCTGGGAGGGGAAGCTGGGCGGGCAGGGACGGACTCGGGGGGGGGAAGCTGGCCGGGCGGGGCCAGGCTCGGGAGGAGAAGCTGGGCGGGCGGGGCCTGGCTTGGGAGGAGAAGCTGGGCGGGCGGGGCCTTGCTTGGGAGGAGAAGCTGGGCGGGCGGGGCCTGGCTCAGGAGGAGAAGCTGGGTAGTCGGGGCCAGGCTGGGAGGAGAAGCTGGGCGGGGAGGGGAAGCTGGGCGGGCAGGAACGGACTCGGGAGCGGAAGCTGGCCGGGCGGGGCCAGGATCGGGAGGGGAAGCTGGGCGGGCAGAGACGGAATCGGGAGGGGAAGCTGGGCGGGCGGGGCCTGGCTGGGAGGGGAAGCTGGGCGGGCAAGAAAGGAATCGGGAGCGGAAGCTGGCCGGGCGGGGCCAGGCTGGGAGGGGAAGCTGGGCGGGCGGGGCCTGGCTCGGGAGGAGAAGCTGGGCAGTCGGGGCCAGGCTGGGAGGAGAACCTCGGCGGGCGGAGCCGGGCTCGAGAGGGGAAGCTGGGCGGGCGGGGCCTGGCTGGGGAGGGGAAGCTGGGCGGGCGGGGCCAGGCTGGGAGGGGAAGCTGGGCGCGCGGGGCCGGACTCGGGAGGGGAAGCTCGGCGGGCGGGGCCAGGCTGGGAGGAGAAGCTGGGCGGGCAGGGACGGACTCGGGAGGGGAAGCTGGCCGTGCGGGGCCTGGCTCGGTAGGGGAAGCTGAGCGGGCAGGGACGGACTCGGGAGGGGAAGCTGGGCGGGCGGGGCCAAGCTGGGAGGGGAAGCTGGGCGGGCGGGGCTTGGCTCCGGAGGAGAAGCTGGGCAGGCGGGGCCAGGCTGGGAGGGGAAGCTGGGCGGGCGGGCCCGGGAACGGGAGGAGAAACTGGTCGGGCGGGGCCTGGCTGGGAGGGGAAGCTGGGCGTGCAGGGACGGACTCGGGAGGGGAAGCTGGGCGGGCGGGGCCAGGCTAGGAGGGGAAGCTGGGCGGGCGGGGCCAGGCTGGGAGGGGAAGGTGGGCAGGCGGGGCCTGGCTTGGGAGGAGAAGCTGGGCGTGCGGGGCCGGGAACGGGCGGAGAAACTGGGCGGGCGGGGCCTGGCTGGGAGGGGAAGCTGGGCGGGCAGGGACGGACTCGGGAGGGGAAGCTGGCCGTGCGGGGCCAGGCTGGGAGGGGAAGCTGGGCGGGCAGGAACGGACTCGGGAGCGGAAGCTGGCCGGGCGGGGCCAGGATCGGGAGGGAAGCTGGGCGGGCAGGGACGGACTCGGGAGGGGAAGCTGGGCGGGCGGGGCCGGGCTCAGGAGGAGAAGCTGGGCGGGCGGGGCCAGGCTGGGAGGGGAAGCTGGGCGGGCGGGGCAAGGCTGGGAGGGGAAGCTGGGCGGGCGGGGCCATGCTGGGAGGGGAAGCTCGGCGGGCGGGGTCAGGCTGGGAGGAGAAGCTGGGCGGGCGGGGCCTGGCTTGGGAGGAGAAGCTGGGTGGGCGGGTCCTGGCTCACGACGAGAAGCTGGGCGGGCGGGGCCAGGATGGGAGGGGAAGCTGGGAGGGTGGGGCCAGGCTGGGAAGGGAAGCTGGGCAGGCGGGGCCTGGCTTGAGAGGAGAAGCTGGGCGGGCGGGGCCGGGAACGGGAGGAGAAACTTGGCGGGCGGGGCCTGGCTGGGAGGGGAAGCTGGGCGGGCAGGGACGGACTCGGGGGGGAAGCTGGCCGGGCGGGGCCAGGCTCGGGAGGAGAAGCTGGGCGGGCGGGGCCTGGCTTGGGAGGAGAAGCTGGGCGGGCGGGGCCTTGCTTGGGAGGAGAAGCTGGGCGGGCGGGGCCTGGCTCAGGAGGAGAAGCTGGGCAGTCGGGGCCAGGCTGGGAGGAGAACCTCGGCGGGCGGAGCCTGGCTTGGGAGGAGAAGCTGGGCGGGCGGGGCCAGGCTGGGAGGGGAAGCTGGGCGCGCGGAGCCGGACTCGGGAGGGGAAGCTGGGCGGGCGGGGCCAGGCTGGGAGGAGAAGCTGGGTGGGCGGGGCCGGGCTCGAGAGGGGAAGCTGGGAAGGCGGCGCCGGGCTCGGGAAGAGAAAGTGGGCGGGCGGGGCCAGGCTGGGAGGGGAAGCTGGGCGGGCGGAGCCAGGATGGGAGGGGAACCTGGGCGGGCGGGGACTGGCTGGGAGGGGAAGCTGGGTGGGCGGGGCCAGGATGGGAGGGGAAGCTGGGGGGCGGGGCCAAGATGGGAGGGGAAGGTGGGCGGCCGGGGCCAGGCTGGGAGGAGAAGCTGAGCGGGAGGGGCCGGACTCGGGAGGGGAAGCTGGGCGGGCGGGGCCTGGCTGGGAAGGGGAAGCTGGGCGGTCGGGGCCAAGCTGGGAGGGGAAGGTGGGCGTGCGGAGCCTGGCTGGGAGAGGAAGCTGGGCGGGCGGGGCCTGGCTCGGAAGGGGAAGATGGGCGGGCGGGGCCAACTTGGAGGGAGAAGCTGGGTGGGCGGGGCCGGGCTCGGGAGGGGAAGCTGGGCGGGCGGGGCCAGGCTGGGAGGGGAAGCAGGGCGGGCGGGGCCTGGCTCATGAGGAGAAGCTGGGCGGGCGGGGCCGGGAACGGGAGGAGAAACTTGGCGGGCGGGGCCTGGCTGGGAGGGGAAGCTGGTCGGGCAGGAACGGACTCGGGAGCGGAAGCTGGCCGGGCGGGGCCAGGATCGGGAGGGGAAGCTGGGCAGGGGGGGGCCGGGCTCAGGAGGAGAAGCTGGCCGGGCCGGGCCAGGCTGGGAGGGGAAGCTGGGCGTGCGGGGCCAGGCTGGGAGGGGAAGCTGGGCGGGCGGGGCCTGGCTTGGGAGGAGAAGCTGGGCGGGCGGGCCCGGGAACGGGAGGAGAAACTGGTCGGGCGGGGCCTGGCTGGGAGGGGAAGCTGGGCGTGCAGGGACGGACTCGGGAGGGGAAGCTGGCGGGGCGGGGCCTGGCTGGGAGGGAAAGCTGGGCGGGCAGGAACGTACTCGGGAGCGGAAGCTGGCCGGGCGGGGCCAGCCTGGGAGGGGAAGCTGGCCGGGCGGGGCCAGGATCGGGAGGGGAAGCTGGGCGGGCGGGGCCGGGCTCAGGAGGAGAAGCTGGGCGGGCGGGGCAAGGCTGGGAGGGGAAGCTGGGCGGGCGGGGCCTGGCTTGGGAGGAGAAGCTGGGCGGGCGGGCCCGGGAACGGGAGGAGAAACTGGGCGGGCGAAGCCTGGCTGGGAGGGGAAGCTGGGCGGGCAGAGACGGAATCGGGAGGGGAAGCTGGGCGGGCGGGGCCTGGCTGGGAGGGGAAGCTGGGCGGGCAAGAAAGGAATCGGGAGCGGAAGCTGGCCGGGCGGGGCCAGGCTGGGAGGGGAAGCTGGGCGGGCGGGGCCTGGCTCGGGAGGGGAAGCTGGGCGGGCGGGGCCAGGCTTCGGAGCAGAAGCTGGGGAGGCTGGTCCAGGCTGGGAGGAGAAGCTGGCCGGGCGGGGCTTGGCTGGGAGGGGAAGCTGGGCGGGCAGGGACGGACTCGGGGGGGGGAAGCTGGCCGGGCGGGGCCAGGCTCGGGAGGAGAAGCTGGGCGGGCGGGGCCTGGCTTGGGAGGAGAAGCTGGGCGGGCGGGGCCTTGCTTGGGAGGAGAAGCTGGGCGGGCGGGGCCTGGCTCAGGAGGAGAAGCTGGGTAGTCGGGGCCAGGCTGGGAGGAGAAGCTGGGCGGGCAGGGACGGACTCGGGAGGGGAAGCTGGGCGGGCGGAGCCAAGCTGGGAGGGGAAGCTGGGCGGGCGGGGCTTGGCTCCGGAGGAGAAGCTGGGCGGGCGGGGCCTTGCTTGGGAGGAGAAGATGGGCGGGCGGGGCCTGGCTCATGAGGAGAAGCTGTGCAGGCGCGGCCAGGCTGGGAGGAGAAGCTGGGTGGGCGGGGCCGGGCTCGAGAGGGGAAGCTGGGAAGGCGGGGCCAGGCTGGGAGGAGAAGCTGCGTGGGCGGGGCCGGGCTCGAGAGGGGAAGCTGGGAAGGCGGGGCCGGGCTCGGGAAGAGAAAGTGGGCGGGCGGGGCCAGGCTGGGAGGGGAAGCTAGGCGGGCGGGGCCAGGCTTGGGAGCAGAAGCTGGGCAGGCTGGTCCAGGCTGGGAGGAGAAGCTGGCCGGGCGGGGCCAGGCTGGGAGGGGAAGCTGGGCGGGCAGGGACGGACTCGGGAGGGGAAGCTGGGCGGGCGCGGCCAAGCTGGGAGGGGAAGCTGGGCGGGCGGGGCTTGGCTCCGGAGGAGAAGCTGGGCAGGCGGGGCCAGGCTGGGAGGGGAAGCTGGGCGTGCGGGGCCTGCCTCGGGAGGGGAACCTGGGCGGGCGGGGCCTTACTTGGGAGGAGAAGTTGGGCGGGCGGGGCCTGGCTCATGAGGAGAAGTGGTGCAGGCGGGGCCAGGCTGGGAGGGGAAGCTGGGCGGGCGGGGCCAGGCTGGGAGGGGAAGCTCGGCGGGCAGGAACGGACTCGGGAGCGGAAGCTGGCCGGGCGGGGCCAGGATCGGGAGGGGAAGCTGGGCGGGCAGGGACGGACTCGGGAGGGGAAGCTGGGCGGGCGGGGCCGGGCTCAGGAGGAGAAGCTGGGCGGGCGGGGCCATGCTGGGAGGGGAAGCTCGGCGGGCGGGGTCAGGCTGGGAGGAAATGCTGGGCGGGCGGGGCCAGGCTGGGAGGGGAAGCTGGGCGGGCGGGGCAAGGCTGGGAGGGGAAGCTGGGCGGGCGGGGCCATGCTGGGAGGGGAAGCTGGGCGGGCGGGGCAAGGCTGGGAGGGGAAGCTGGGCGGGCGGGGCCTGGCTGGGAGGGGAAGCTGGGCGGGCAAGAAAGGAATCGGGAGCGGAAGCTGGCCGGGCGGGGCCAGGCTGGGAGGGGAAGCTGGGCGGGCGGGGCCAGGCTTGGGAGCAGAAGCTGGGCAGGCTGGTCCAGGCTGGGAGGAGAAGCTGGCCGGGCGGGGCTTGGCTGGGAGGGGAAGCTGGGCGGGCAGGGACGGACTCGGGGGGGGGAAGCTGGCCGGGCGGGGCCAGGCTGGGAGGGGAAGCTGGGGGGGCGGGGCCAAGCTGGGCGGGAAAGGTGGTCGGGCGGGGCCTGGCTTGGGAGGAGAAGCTGGGCGGGCGGGTCCTGGCTCAGGAGGACAAGCTGGGCAGTCGGGGCCAGGCTGGGAGGAGAACCTCGGCGGGCGGAGCCTGGCTTGGGAGGAGAAGCTGGGCGGGCGGGGCCTGGCTCAGGAGGAGAAGCTGGGCGGGCGGGGCCAGGCTGGGAGGGGAAGCTGGGCGCGCGGGGCCGGACTCGGGAGGGGAAGCTCGGCGGGCGGGGCCAGGCTGGGAGGAGAAGCTGGGTGGGCGGGGCCGGGCTCGAGAGGGGAAGCTGGGAAGGCCGGGCCGGGCTCGGGAAGAGAAGCTGGGCGGGCGGGACCAGGCTGGGAGGGGAAGCTGGGCAGGCGGGGCCTGGCTTGGGAGGAGAAGCTGGGCGGGCGGGGCCGGGAACGGGAGGAGAAACTGGGCGGGCGGGGCCTGGCTGGGAGGGGAAGCTGGGCGGGCAGGGACGGACTCGGGAGGGGAAGCTGGCCGTGCGGGGCCTGGCTCGGTAGGGGAAGCTGGGCGGGCAGGGACGGACTCGAGAGGGGAAGCTGGGCGGGCGGGGCCAAGCTGGGAGGGGAAGCTGGGCGGGCGGGGCTTGGCTCCGGAGGAGAAGCTGGGCAGGCGGGGCCAGGCTGGGAGGGGAAGCTGGGCGTGCGGGGCCCGCCTCGGGAGGGGAACCTGGGCGGGCGGGGCCTTGCTTGGGAGGAGAAGTTGGGCGGGCGGGGCCTGGCTCATGAGGAGAAGTGGTGCAGGCGGGGCCAGGCTGGGAGGGGAAGCTGGGCGGGCGGGGCCAGGCTGGGAGGGGAAGCTCGGCGGGCAGGAACGGACTCGGGAGCGGAAGCTGGCCGGGCGGGGCCAGGATCGGGAGGGGAAGCTGGGCGGGCAGGGACGGACTCGGGAGGGGAAGCTGGGCGGGCGGGGCCGGGCTCAGGAGGAGAAGCTGGGCGGGCGGGGCCATGCTGGGAGGGGAAGCTCGGCGGGCGGGGTCAGGCTGGGAGGAAATGCTGGGCGGGCGGGGCCAGGCTGGGAGGGGAAGCTGGGCGGGCGGGGCAAGGCTGGGAGGGGAAGCTGGGCGGGCGGGGCCATGCTGGGAGGGGAAGCTGGGCGGGCGGGGCAAGGCTGGGAGGGGAAGCTGGGCGGGCGGGGCCTGGCTGGGAGGGGAAGCTGGGCGGGCAAGAAAGGAATCGGGAGCGGAAGCTGGCCGGGCGGGGCCAGGCTGGGAGGGGAAGCTGGGCGGGCGGGGCCTGGCTCGGGAGGGGAAGCTGGGCGGGCGGGGCCAGGCTTGGGAGCAGAAGCTGGGGAGGCTGGTCCAGGCTGGGAGGAGAAGCTGGCCGGGCGGGGCTTGGCTGGGAGGGGAAGCTGGGCGGGCAGGGACGGACTCGGGGGGGGGGGAAGCTGGCCGGGCGGGGCCAGGCTGGGAGGGGAAGCTGGGGGGGCGGGGCCAAGCTGGGAGGGGAAGGTGGTCGGGCGGGGCCTGGCTTGGGAGGAGAAGCTGGGCGGGCGGGTCCTGGCTCACGAGGAGAAGCTGGGCGGGCGGGGCCAGGCTGGGAGGGGAAGCTGGGAGGGTGGGGCCAGGCTGGGAAGGGAAGCTGGGCAGGCGGGGCCTGGCTTGAGAGGAGAAGCTGGGCGGGCGGGGCCTGGCTCATGAGGACAAGCTGGGCGGGCGGGGCCAGGCTGGGAGGGGAAGCTGGGCGGGCAGGAACGTACTCGGGAGCGGAAGCTGGCCGGGCGGGGCCAGCCTGGGAGGGGAAGCTGGGCGGGCGGGGCCTGGCTCGGGAGGGGAAGCTGGGCGGGCGGGGCCAGGCTTGGGAGCAGAAGCTGGGAAGGCGGGGCCAGGCTGCGAGGAGAAGCTGGCCGGGCGGGGCCAGGCTGGGAGGGGAAGCTGGCCGTGCGGGGCCTGGCTCCGTAGGGGAAGCTGGGCGGGCAGGGACGGACTCTGGAGGGGAAGTTGGGCGGGCGGGGCCAAGCTGGGAGGGGAAGCTGGGCGGGCGGGGCTTGGCTCCGGAGGAGAAGCTGGGCAGGCGGGGCCAGGCTGGGAGGGGAAGCTGCGCGTGCGGGGCCTGCCTCGGGAGGGGAACGTGGGCGGGCGGGGCCTTGCTTGGGAGGAGAAGTTGGGCGGGCGGGGCCTGGCTCATGAGGAGAAGTGGTGCAGGCGGGGCCAGGCTGGGAGGGGAAGCTGGGCGGGCAGGAACGGACTCGGGAGCGGAAGCTGGCCGGGCGGGGCCAGGATCGGGAGGGGAAGCTGGGCGGGCGGGCACGGGAACGGGAGGAGAAACTGGTCGGGCGGGGCCTGGCTGGGAGGGGAAGCTGGGCGTGCAGGGACGGACTCGGGAGGGGAAGCTGGCGGGGCGGGGCCTGGCTGGGAGGGAAAGCTGGGCGGGCAGGAACGTACTCGGGAGCGGAAGCTGGCCGGGCGGGGCCAGCCTGGGAGGGGAAGCTGGGCGGGCGGGGCCTGGCTCGGGAGGAGAAGCTGGGCGGGCGGGGCCAGGCTTGGGAGCAGAAGCTGGGCAGGCGGGGCCAGGCTGCGAGGAGAAGCTGGCCGGGCGGGGCCAGGCTGGGAGGGGAAGCTGGGCGGGCGGGGCCGGACTCGGGAGGGGAAGCCGGGAAGGCGGGGCTAGGCTGGGAAGGGAAGCTGGGGGGCGGGGCCAGGCTGGGAGGGGAAGGTGGTCGGGCGGGGCCTGGCTTGGGAGGAGAAGCTGGGCGGGCGGGGCCTGGCTCATGAGGAGAAGCTGGGCGGGCGGGGCCAGGCTGGGAGGGGAAGCTCGGCGGGCGGGGTCAGGCTGGGAGGAGAAGCTGGGCGGGCGGGGCCTGGCTTGGGAGGAGAAGCTGGGCGGGCGGGTCCTGGCTCAGGAGGAGAAGCTGGGCGGGCGGGGCCAGGCTGGGAGGGGAAGCTGGGCAGGCGGGGCCTGGCTTGGGAGCAGAAGCTGGGCGGGCAGGGACGGACTCAGGAGGGGAAGTTGGCCGTGCGGGGCCTGGCTCCGTAGGGGAAGCTGGGCGGGCAGGGACGGACTTTGGAGGGGAAGCTGGGCGGGCGGGGCCAAGCTGGGAGGGGAAGCTGGGCGGGCAGGGACGGACTCTGGAGGGGAAGCTGGGCGGGCGGGGCCAAGCTGGGAGGGGAAGCTGGGTGGGCGGGGCTTGGCTCCGGAGGAGAAGCTGGGCAGGCGGGGCCAGGCTGGGAGGGGAAGCTGGGCCTGCGGGGCCTGCCTCGGGAGGGGAAGCTGGGCGGGCGGGGCCTTCCTTGGGGGGAGAAGTTGGGCGGGCGGGGCCTGGCTCATGAGGAGATGCTGTGCAGGCGGGGCCAGGCTGGGAGGGGACGCTGGGCGGGCGGGGCCAGGCTAGGAGGGGAAGCTGGGCGGGCGGGGCCAGGCTGGGAGGGGAAGCTGGGCAGGCGGGGCCTGGCTTGGGAGGAGAAGCTGGGCGTGCGGAGCCGGGAACGGGAGGAGAAACTGGGCGGGCGGGGCCTGGCTGGGAGGGGAAGCTGGGCGGGCAGGGACGGACTCGGGAGGGGAAGCTGGCCGTGCGGGGCCTGGCTCGGTAGGGGAAGCTGGGCGGGCAGGGACGGACTCGGGAGGGGAAGCTGGGCGGGCGGGGCCAAGCTGGGAGGGGAAGCTGGGCGGGCGGGGCTTGGCTCCGGAGGAGAAGCTGGGCAGGCGGGGCCAGGCTGGGAGGGGAAGCTAGGCGTGCGGGGCCTGCCTCGGGAGGGGAACCTGGGCGGGCGGGGCCTTGCTTGGGAGGAGAAGTTGGGCGGGCGGGGCCTGGCTCGTGAGGAGAAGTGGTGCAGGCGGGGGCAGGCTGGGAGGGGAAGCTGGGCGGGCAGGAACGGACTCGGGAGCGGAAGCTGGCCGGGCGGGGCCAGGATCGGGAGGGGAAGCTGGGCGGGCAGGGACGGACTCGGGAGGGGAAGCTGGGCGGGCGGGGCCGGGCTCAGGAGGAGAAGCTGGGAGGGCGGGGCCAGGCTGGGAGGGGAAGCTGGGCGGGCGGGGCAAGGCTGGGAGGGGAAGCTGGGCGGGCGGGGCCTGGCTTGGGAGGAGAAGCTGGGCGGGCGGGCCCGGGAACGGGAGGAGAAACTGGGCGGGCGGAGCCTGGCTGGGAGGGGAAGCTGGGCGGGCAGAGACGGAATCGGGAGGGGAAGCTGGCCGGGCGGGGCCTGGCTGGGAGGGGAAGCTGGGCGGGCAGGAACGGACTCGGGAGCGGAAGCTGGCCGGGCGGGGCCAGGCTGGGAGGGGAAGCTGGGCGGGCGGGGCCTGGCTCGGGAGGGGAAGCTGGGCGGGCGGGGCCAGGCTTGGGAGCAGAAGCTGGGCAGGCTGGTCCAGGCTGGGAGGAGAAGCTGGCCGTGCGGGGCCAGGCTGGGAGGGGAAGCTGGGCGGGCGGGGCCGGACTCGGGAGGGGAAGCCGGGAAGGCGGGGCCGGGCTCGGGAAGACAAAGTGGGCGGGCGGGGCCGGACTCGGGAGGGGAAACTGGTCGAGCGGGGCCAGGCTGGGAGGGGAAGCTGCGGGGGCCGGGCCAAGCTGGGAGGTGAATGTGGTCGGGCGGGGCCTGGCTTGGGAGGAGAAGCTGGGCGGGCGGGGCCTGGCTCATGAGGAGAAGCTTGGCGGGCGGGGCCATGCTGGGAGGGGAAGCTCGGCGGGCGGGGTCAGGCTGGGAGGAGAAGCTGGGCGGGCGGGGCCTGGCTTGGGAGGAGAAGCTGGGTGAGCGGGTCCTGGCTCACGACGAGAAGCTGGGCGGGCGGGGCCAGGCTGGGAGGGGAAGCTGGGAGGGTGGGGCCAGGCTGGGAAGGGAAGCTGGGCAGGCGGGGCCTGGCTTGAGAGGAGAAGCTGGGCGGGCGGGGCCGGGAACGGGAGGAGAAACTGGGCGGGCGGGGCCTGGCTGGGAGGGGAAGCTGGTCGGGCAGGGACGGACTCGGGGGGGTAGCTGGCCGGGCGGGGCCAGGCTCGGGAGGAGAAGCTGGGCGGGCGGGGCCTGGCTTGGGAGGAGAAGCTGGGCGGGCGGGGCCTGGCTTGGGAGGAGAAGCTGGGCGGGCGGGGCCTGGCTCAGGAGGAGAAGCTGGGCAGTCGGGGCGAGGCTGGGAGGAGAACCTCGGCGGGCGGAGCCTGGCTTGGGAGGAGAAGCTGGGCGGGCGGGGCCTGGCTCAGGAGGAGAAGCTGGGCGGGCGGGGCCAGGCTGGGAGGGGAAGCTCGGCGGGCGGGGCCAGGCTGGGAGGAGAAGCTGGGTGGGCGGGGCCGGGCTCGAGAGGGGAAGCTGGGAAGGCGGGGCCGGGCTCGGGAAGAGAAAGTGGGCGGGCGGGGCCAGGCTGGGAGGGGAAGCTGGGCGGGCGGGACCAGGCTGGGAGGGGAAGCTGGGCAGGCGGGGCCTGGCCTGGGAGGAGAAGCTGGGCGGGCGGGGCCGGGAACGGGAGGAGAAACTGGGCGGGCGGGGCCTGGCTGGGAGGGGAAGCTGGGCGGGCAGGGACGGACTCGGGAGGGGAAGCTGGCGGTGCGGGGCCTGGCTCGGTAGGGGAAGCTGGGCGGGCAGGGACGGACTCGGGAGGGGAAGCTGGGCGGGCGGGGTCAAGCTGGGAGGGGAAGCTGGGCGGGCGGGGCCATGCTGGGAGGGGAAGCTCGGCGGGCGGGGTCAGGCTGGGAGGAAATGCTGGGCGGGCGGGGCCAGGCTGGGAGGGGAAGCTGGGCGGGCGGGGCAAGGCTGGGAGGGGAAGCTGGGCGGGCGGGGCCATGCTGGGAGGGGAAGCTGGGCGGGCGGGGCAAGGCTGGGAGGGGAAGCTGGGCGGGCGGGGCCTGGCTGGGAGGGGAAGCTGGGCGGGCAAGAAAGGAATCGGGAGCGGAAGCTGGCCGGGCGGGGCCAGGCTGGGAGGGGAAGCTGGGCGGGCGGGGCCTGGCTCGGGAGGGGAAGCTGGGCGGGCGGGGCCAGGCTTGGGAGCAGAAGCTGGGGAGGCTGGTCCAGGCTGGGAGGAGAAGCTGGCCGGGCGGGGCTTGGCTGGGAGGGGAAGCTGGGCGGGCAGGGACGGACTCGGGGGGGGGAAGCTGGCCGGGCGGGGCCAGGCTGGGAGGGGAAGCTGGGGGGGCGGGGCCAAGCTGGGAGGGGAAGGTGGTCGGGCGGGGCCTGGCTTGGGAGGAGAAGCTGGGCGGGCGGGTCCTGGCTCACGAGGAGAAGCTGGGCGGGCGGGGCCAGGCTGGGAGGGGAAGCTGGGAGGGTGGGGCCAGGCTGGGAAGGGAAGCTGGGCAGGCGGGGCCTGGCTTGAGAGGAGAAGCTGGGCGGGCGGGGCCTGGCTCATGAGGACAAGCTGGGCGGGCGGGGCCAGGCTGGGAGGGGAAGCTGGGCGGGCAGGAACGTACTCGGGAGCGGAAGCTGGCCGGGCGGGGCCAGCCTGGGAGGGGAAGCTGGGCGGGCGGGGCCTGGCTCGGGAGGGGAAGCTGGGCGGGCGGGGCCAGGCTTGGGAGCAGAAGCTGGGAAGGCGGGGCCAGGCTGCGAGGAGAAGCTGGCCGGGCGGGGCCAGGCTGGGAGGGGAAGCTCGGCGGGCGGGGCCGGACTCAGGAGGGGAAGCCGGGAAGGCGGGGCTAGGCTGGGAAGGGAAGCTGGGGGGCGGGGCCAGGCTGGGAGGGGAAGGTGGTCGGGCGGGGCCTGGCTTGGGAGGAGAAGCTGGGCGGGCGGGGCCTGGCTCATGAGGAGAAGCTAGGCGGGCGGGGCCAGGCTGGGAGGGGAAGCTCGGCGGGCGGGGTCAGGCTGGGAGGAGAAGCTGGGCGGGCGGGGCCTGGCTTGGGAGGAGAAGCTGGGCGGGCGGGTCCTGGCTCACGAGGAGAAGCTGGGCGGGCGGGGCCAGGCTGGGAGGGGAAGCTGGGCAGGCGGGGCCTGGCTTGGGAGCAGAAGCTGGGCGGGCAGGGACGGACTCAGGAGGGGAAGTTGGCCGTGCGGGGCCTGGCTCCGTAGGGGAAGCTGGGCGGGCAGGGACGGACTGTGGAGGGGAAGCTGGGCGGGCGGGGCCAAGCTGGGAGGGGAAGCTGGGCGGGCAGGGACGGACTCGGGAGGGGAAGCTGGCCGTGCGGGGCCTGGCTCCGTAGGGGAAGCTGGGCGGGCAGGGACGGACTCTGGAGGGGAAGTTGGGCGGGCGGGGCCAAGCTGGGAGGGGAAGCTGGGCGGGCGGGGCTTGGCTCCGGAGGAGAAGCTGGGCAGGCGGGGCCAGGCTGGGAGGGGAAGCTGCGCGTGCGGGGCCTGCCTCGGGAGGGGAACCTGGGCGGGCGGGGCCTTGCTTGGGAGGAGAAGTTGGGCGGGCGGGGCCTGGCTCATGAGGAGAAGTGGTGCAGGCGGGGCCAGGCTGGGAGGGGAAGCTGGGCGGGCAGGAACGGACTCGGGAGCGGAAGCTGGCCGGGCGGGGCCAGGATCGGGAGGGGAAGCTGGGCGGGCGGGCCCGGGAACGGGAGGAGAAACTGGTCGGGCGGGGCCTGGCTGGGAGGGGAAGCTGGGCGTGCAGGGACGGACTCGGGAGGGGAAGCTGGCGGGGCGGGGCCTGGCTGGGAGGGAAAGCTGGGCGGGCAGGAACGTACTCGGGAGCGGAAGCTGGCCGGGCGGGGCCAGCCTGGGAGGGGAAGCTGGGCGGGCGGGGCCTGGCTCGGGAGGAGAAGCTGGGCGGGCGGGGCCAGGCTTGGGAGCAGAAGCTGGGCAGGCGGGGCCAGGCTGCGAGGAGAAGCTGGCCGGGCGGGGCCAGGCTGGGAGGGGAAGCTGGGCGGGCGGGGCCGGACTCGGGAGGGGAAGCCGGGAAGGCGGGGCTAGGCTGGGAAGGGAAGCTGGGGGGCGGGGCCAGGCTGGGAGGGGAAGGTGGTCGGGCGGGGCCTGGCTTGGGAGGAGAAGCTGGGCGGGCGGGGCCTGGCTCATGAGGAGAAGCTGGGCGGGCGGGGCCAGGCTGGGAGGGGAAGCTCGGCGGGCGGGGTCAGGCTGGGAGGAGAAGCTGGGCGGGCGGGGCCTGGCTTGGGAGGAGAAGCTGGGCGGGCGGGTCCTGGCTCAGGAGGAGAAGCTGGGCGGGCGGGGCCAGGCTGGGAGGGGAAGCTGGGCAGGCGGGGCCTGGCTTGGGAGCAGAAGCTGGGCGGGCAGGGACGGACTCAGGAGGGGAAGTTGGCCGTGCGGGGCCTGGCTCCGTAGGGGAAGCTGGGCGGGCAGGGACGGACTTTGGAGGGGAAGCTGGGCGGGCGGGGCCAAGCTGGGAGGGGAAGCTGGGCGGGCAGGGACGGACTCTGGAGGGGAAGCTGGGCGGGCGGGGCCAAGCTGGGAGGGGAAGCTGGGTGGGCGGGGCTTGGCTCCGGAGGAGAAGCTGGGCAGGCGGGGCCAGGCTGGGAGGGGAAGCTGGGCCTGCGGGGCCTGCCTCGGGAGGGGAAGCTGGGCGGGCGGGGCCTTCCTTGGGGGGAGAAGTTGGGCGGGCGGGGCCTGGCTCATGAGGAGATGCTGTGCAGGCGGGGCCAGGCTGGGAGGGGACGCTGGGCGGGCGGGGCCAGGCTAGGAGGGGAAGCTGGGCGGGCGGGGCCAGGCTGGGAGGGGAAGCTGGGCAGGCGGGGCCTGGCTTGGGAGGAGAAGCTGGGCGTGCGGAGCCGGGAACGGGAGGAGAAACTGGGCGGGCGGGGCCTGGCTGGGAGGGGAAGCTGGGCGGGCAGGGACGGACTCGGGAGGGGAAGCTGGCCGTGCGGGGCCTGGCTCGGTAGGGGAAGCTGGGCGGGCAGGGACGGACTCGGGAGGGGAAGCTGGGCGGGCGGGGCCAAGCTGGGAGGGGAAGCTGGGCGGGCGGGGCTTGGCTCCGGAGGAGAAGCTGGGCAGGCGGGGCCAGGCTGGGAGGGGAAGCTGGGCGTGCGGGGCCTGCCTCGGGAGGGGAACCTGGGCGGGCGGGGCCTTGCTTGGGAGGAGAAGTTGGGCGGGCGGGGCCTGGCTCGTGAGGAGAAGTGGTGCAGGCGGGGGCAGGCTGGGAGGGGAAGCTGGGCGGGCAGGAACGGACTCGGGAGCGGAAGCTGGCCGGGCGGGGCCAGGATCGGGAGCGGAAGCTGGGCGGGCAGGGACGGACTCGGGAGGGGAAGCTGGGCGGGCGGGGCCGGGCTCAGGAGGAGAAGCTGGGAGGGCGGGGCCAGGCTGGGAGGGGAAGCTGGGCGGGCGGGGCAAGGCTGGGAGGGGAAGCTGGGCGGGCGGGGCCTGGCTTGGGAGGAGAAGCTGGGCGGGCGGGCCAGGGAACGGGAGGAGAAACTGGGCGGGCGGAGCCTGGCTGGGAGGGGAAGCTGGGCGGGCAGAGACGGAATCGGGAGGGGAAGCTGGCCGGGCGGGGCCTGGCTGGGAGGGGAAGCTGGGCGGGAGGAACGGACTCGGGAGCGGAAGCTGGCCGGGCGGGGCCAGGCTGGGAGGGGAAGCTGGGCGGGCGGGGCCTGGCTCGGGAGGGGAAGCTGGGCGGGCGGGGCCAGGCTTGGGAGCAGAAGCTGGGCAGGCTGGTCCAGGCTGGGAGGAGAAGCTGGCCGTGCGGGGCCAGGCTGGGAGGGGAAGCTGGGCGGGCGGGGCCGGACTCGGGAGGGGAAGCCGGGAAGGCGGGGCCGGGCTCGGGAAGACAAAGTGGGCGGGCGGGGCCGGACTCGGGAGGGGAAACTGGTCGAGCGGGGCCAGGCTGGGAGGGGAAGCTGCGGGGGCCGGGCCAAGCTGGGAGGTGAATGTGGTCGGGCGGGGCCTGGCTTGGGAGGAGAAGCTGGGCGGACGGGGCCTGGCTCATGAGGAGAAGCTTGGCGGGCGGGGCCATGCTGGGAGGGGAAGCTCGGCGGGCGGGGTCAGGCTGGGAGGAGAAGCTGGGCGGGCGGGGCCTGGCTTGGGAGGAGAAGCTGGGTGAGCGGGTCCTGGCTCACGACGAGAAGCTGGGCGGGCGGGGCCAGGCTGGGAGGGGAAGCTGGGAGGGTGGGGCCAGGCTGGGAAGGGAAGCTGGGCAGGCGGGGCCTGGCTTGAGAGGAGAAGCTGGGCGGGCGGGGCCGGGAACGGGAGGAGAAACTGGGCGGGCGGGGCCTGGCTGGGAGGGGAAGCTGGTCGGGCAGGGACGGACTCGGGGGGGTAGCTGGCCGGGCGGGGCCAGGCTCGGGAGGAGAAGCTGGGCGGGCGGGGCCTGGCTTGGGAGGAGAAGCTGGGCGGGCGGGGCCTGGCTTGGGAGGAGAAGCTGGGCGGGCGGGGCCTGGCTCAGGAGGAGAAGCTGGGCAGTCGGGGCGAGGCTGGGAGGAGAACCTCGGCGGGCGGAGCCTGGCTTGGGAGGAGAAGCTGGGCGGGCGGGGCCTGGCTCAGGAGGAGAAGCTGGGCGGGCGGGGCCAGGCTGGGAGGGGAAGCTGGGCGCGCGGGGCCGGACTCGGGAGGGGAAGCTCGGCGGGCGGGGCCAGGCTGGGAGGAGAAGCTGGGTGGGCGGGGCCGGGCTCGAGAGGGGAAGCTGGGAAGGCGGGGCCGGGCTCGGGAAGAGAAAGTGGGCGGGCGGGGCCAGGCTGGGAGGGGAAGCTGGGCGGGCGGGACCAGGCTGGGAGGGGAAGCTGGGCAGGCGGGGCCTGGCTTGGGAGGAGAAGCTGGGCGGGCGGGGCCGGGAACGGAAGGAGAAACTGGGCGGGCGGGGCCTGGCTGGGAGGGGAAGCTGGGCGGGCAGGGACGGACTCGGGAGGGGAAGCTGGCGGTGCGGGGCCTGGCTCGGTAGGGGAAGCTGGGCGGGCAGGGACGGACTCGGGAGGGGAAGCTGGGCGGGCGGGGTCAAGCTGGGAGGGGAAGCTGGGCGGGCGGGGCTTGGCTCCGGAGGAGAAGCTGGGCAGGCGTGGCCAGGCTGGGAGGGGAAGCTGGGCGTGCAGGGCCTTGCTTGGGAGGAGAAGTTGGGCGGGCGGGGCCTGGCTCATGAGGAGAAGTGGTGCAGGCGGGGCCAGGCTGGGAGGGGAAGCTGGGCGGGCGGGGCCAGGCTGGGAGGGGAAGCTGGGCGGGCAGGAACGGACTCGGGAGCGGAAGCTGGCCGGGCGGGGCCAGGATCGGGAGGGGAAGCTGGGCGGGCAGGGACGGACTCGGGAGGGGAAGCTGGGCGGGCGGGGCCTGGCTTGGGAGGAGAAGCTGGGCGGGCGGGCCCGGGAACGGGAGGAGAAACTGGGCGGGCGGAGCCTGGCTGGGAGGGGAAGCTGGGCGGGCAGAGACGGAATCGGGAGGGGAAGCTGGCCGGGCGGGGCCTGGCTGGGAGGGGAAGCTGGGCGGGCAAGAAAGGAATCGGGAGGGGAAGCTGGCCGGGCGGGGCCAGGCTGGGAGGGGAAGCTGGGCGGGCGGGGCAAGGCTGGGAGGGGAAGCTGGGCGGGCGGGGCCTGGCATGGGAGGAGAAGCTGGGCGGGCGGGCCCGGGAACGGGAGGAGAAACTGGGCGGGCGAAGCCTGGCTGGGAGGGGAAGCTGGGCGGGCAGAGACGGAATCGGGAGGGGAAGCTGGGCGGGCGGGGCCTGGCTGGGAGGGGAAGCTGGGCGGGCAAGAAAGGAATCGGGAGCGGAAGCTGGCCGGGCGGGGCCAGGCTGGGAGGGGAAGCTGGGCGGGCGGGGCCTGGCTCGGGAGGGGAAGCTGGGCGGGCGGAGACAGGCTTGGGAGCAGAAGCTGGGGAGGCTGGTCCAGGCTGGGAGGAGAAGCTGGCCGCGCGGGGCTTGGCTGGGAGGGGAAGCTGGGCGGGCAGGGACGGACTCGGGGGGGGAAGCTGGCCGGGCGGGGCCAGGCTCGGGAGGAGAAGCTGGGCGGGCGGGGCCTGGCTTGGGAGGAGAAGCTGGGCGGGCGGGGCCTTGCTTGGGAGGAGAAGCTGGGCGGGCGGGGCCTGGCTCAGGAGGAGAAGCTGGGTAGTCGGGGCCAGGCTGGGAGGAGAAGCTGGGCGGGGAGGGGAAGCTGGGCGGGCAGGAACGGACTCGGGAGCGGAAGCTGGCCGGGCGGGGCCAGGATCGGGAGGGGAAGCTGGGCGGGCAGAGACGGAATCGGGAGGGGAAGCTGGGCGGGCGGGGCCTGGCTGGGAGGGGAAGCTGGGCGGGCAAGAAAGGAATCGGGAGCGGAAGCTGGCCGGGCGGGGCCAGGCTGGGAGGGGAAGCTGGGCGGGCGGGGCCTGGCTCGGGAGGAGAAGCTGGGCAGTCGGGGCCAGGCTGGGAGGAGAACCTCGGCGGGCGGAGCCGGGCTCGAGAGGGGAAGCTGGGCGGGCGGGGCCTGGCTGGGGAGGGGAAGCTGGGCGGGCGGGGCCAGGCTGGGAGGGGAAGCTGGGCGCGCGGGGCCGGACTCGGGAGGGGAAGCTCGGCGGGCGGGGCCAGGCTGGGAGGAGAAGCTGGGCGGGCAGGGACGGACTCGGGAGGGGAAGCTGGCCGTGCGGGGCCTGGCTCGGTAGGGGAAGCTGAGCGGGCAGGGACGGACTCGGGAGGGGAAGCTGGGCGGGCGGGGCCAAGCTGGGAGGGGAAGCTGGGCGGGCGGGGCTTGGCTCCGGAGGAGAAGCTGGGCAGGCGGGGCCAGGCTGGGAGGGGAAGCTGGGCGGGCGGGCCCGGGAACGGGAGGAGAAACTGGTCGGGCGGGGCCTGGCTGGGAGGGGAAGCTGGGCGTGCAGGGACGGACTCGGGAGGGGAAGCTGGGCGGGCGGGGCCAGGCTAGGAGGGGAAGCTGGGCGGGCGGGGCCAGGCTGGGAGGGGAAGGTGGGCAGGCGGGGCCTGGCTTGGGAGGAGAAGCTGGGCGTGCGGGGCCGGGAACGGGCGGAGAAACTGGGCGGGCGGGGCCTGGCTGGGAGGGGAAGCTGGGCGGGCAGGGACGGACTCGGGAGGGGAAGCTGGCCGTGCGGGGCCAGGCTGGGAGGGGAAGCTGGGCGGGCAGGAACGGACTCGGGAGCGGAAGCTGGCCGGGCGGGGCCAGGATCGGGAGGGGAAGCTGGGCGGGCAGGGACGGACTCGGGAGGGGAAGCTGGGCGGGCGGGGCCGGGCTCAGGAGGAGAAGCTGGGCGGGCGGGGCCAGGCTGGGAGGGGAAGCTGGGCGGGCGGGGCAAGGCTGGGAGGGGAAGCTGGGCGGGCGGGGCCATGCTGGGAGGGGAAGCTCGGCGGGCGGGGTCAGGCTGGGAGGAGAAGCTGGGCGGGCGGGGCCTGGCTTGGGAGGAGAAGCTGGGTGGGCGGGTCCTGGCTCACGACGAGAAGCTGGGCGGGCGGGGCCAGGATGGGAGGGGAAGCTGGGAGGGTGGGGCCAGGCTGGGAAGGGAAGCTGGGCAGGCGGGGCCTGGCTTGAGAGGAGAAGCTGGGCGGGCGGGGCCGGGAACGGGAGGAGAAACTTGGCGGGCGGGGCCTGGCTGGGAGGGGAAGCTGGGCGGGCAGGGACGGACTCGGGGGGGAAGCTGGCCGGGCGGGGCCAGGCTCGGGAGGAGAAGCTGGGCGGGCGGGGCCTGGCTTGGGAGGAGAAGCTGGGCGGGCGGGGCCTTGCTTGGGAGGAGAAGCTGGGCGGGCGGGGCCTGGCTCAGGAGGAGAAGCTGGGCAGTCGGGGCCAGGCTGGGAGGAGAACCTCGGCGGGCGGAGCCTGGCTTGGGAGGAGAAGCTGGGCGGGCGGGGCCAGGCTGGGAGGGGAAGCTGGGCGCGCGGAGCCGGACTCGGGAGGGGAAGCTGGGCGGGCGGGGCCAGGCTGGGAGGAGAAGCTGGGTGGGCGGGGCCGGGCTCGAGAGGGGAAGCTGGGAAGGCGGCGCCGGGCTCGGGAAGAGAAAGTGGGCGGGCGGGGCCAGGCTGGGAGGGGAAGCTGGGCGGGCGGAGCCAGGATGGGAGGGGAATCTGGGCGGGCGGGGACTGGCTGGGAGGGGAAGCTGGGTGGGCGGGGCCAGGATGGGAGGGGAAGCTGGGGGGCGGGGCCAAGATGGGAGGGGAAGGTGGGCGGCCGGGGCCAGGCTGGGAGGAGAAGCTGAGCGGGAGGGGCCGGACTCGGGAGGGGAAGCTGGGCGGGCGGGGCCTGGCTGGGAAGGGGAAGCTGGGCGGTCGGGGCCAAGCTGGGAGGGGAAGGTGGGCGTGCGGAGCCTGGCTGGGAGAGGAAGCTGGGCGGGCGGGGCCTGGCTCGGAAGGGGAAGATGGGCGGGCGGGGCCAACTTGGAGGGAGAAGCTGGGTGGGCGGGGCCGGGCTCGGGAGGGGAAGCTGGGCGGGCGGGGCCAGGCTGGGAGGGGAAGCAGGGCGGGCGGGGCCTGGCTCATGAGGAGAAGCTGGGCGGGCGGGGCCGGGAACGGGAGGAGAAACTTGGCGGGCGGGGCCTGGCTGGGAGGGGAAGCTGGTCGGGCAGGAACGGACTCGGGAGCGGAAGCTGGCCGGGCGGGGCCAGGATCGGGAGGGGAAGCTGGGCAGGGGGGGGCCGGGCTCAGGAGGAGAAGCTGGCCGGGCCGGGCCAGGCTGGGAGGGGAAGCTGGGCGTGCGGGGCCAGGCTGGGAGGGGAAGCTGGGCGGGCGGGGCCTGGCTTGGGAGGAGAAGCTGGGCGGGCGGGCCCGGGAACGGGAGGAGAAACTGGTCGGGCGGGGCCTGGCTGGGAGGGGAAGCTGGGCGTGCAGGGACGGACTCGGGAGGGGAAGCTGGCGGGGCGGGGCCTGGCTGGGAGGGAAAGCTGGGCGGGCAGGAACGTACTCGGGAGCGGAAGCTGGCCGGGCGGGGCCAGCCTGGGAGGGGAAGCTGGCCGGGCGGGGCCAGGATCGGGAGGGGAAGCTGGGCGGGCGGGGCCGGGCTCAGGAGGAGAAGCTGGGCGGGCGGGGCAAGGCTGGGAGGGGAAGCTGGGCGGGCGGGGCCTGGCTTGGGAGGAGAAGCTGGGCGGGCGGGCCCGGGAACGGGAGGAGAAACTGGGCGGGCGAAGCCTGGCTGGGAGGGGAAGCTGGGCGGGCAGAGACGGAATCGGGAGGGGAAGCTGGGCGGGCGGGGCCTGGCTGGGAGGGGAAGCTGGGCGGGCAAGAAAGGAATCGGGAGCGGAAGCTGGCCGGGCGGGGCCAGGCTGGGAGGGGAAGCTGGGCGGGCGGGGCCTGGCTCGGGAGGGGAAGCTGGGCGGGCGGGGCCAGGCTTCGGAGCAGAAGCTGGGGAGGCTGGTCCAGGCTGGGAGGAGAAGCTGGCCGGGCGGGGCTTGGCTGGGAGGGGAAGCTGGGCGGGCAGGGACGGACTCGGGGGGGGGAAGCTGGCCGGGCGGGGCCAGGCTCGGGAGGAGAAGCTGGGCGGGCGGGGCCTGGCTTGGGAGGAGAAGCTGGGCGGGCGGGGCCTTGCTTGGGAGGAGAAGCTGGGCGGGCGGGGCCTGGCTCAGGAGGAGAAGCTGGGTAGTCGGGGCCAGGCTGGGAGGAGAAGCTGGGCGGGCAGGGACGGACTCGGGAGGGGAAGCTGGGCGGGCGGAGCCAAGCTGGGAGGGGAAGCTGGGCGGGCGGGGCTTGGCTCCGGAGGAGAAGCTGGGCGGGCGGGGCCTTGCTTGGGAGGAGAAGATGGGCGGGCGGGGCCTGGCTCATGAGGAGAAGCTGTGCAGGCGCGGCCAGGCTGGGAGGAGAAGCTGGGTGGGCGGGGCCGGGCTCGAGAGGGGAAGCTGGGAAGGCGGGGCCAGGCTGGGAGGAGAAGCTGCGTGGGCGGGGCCGGGCTCGAGAGGGGAAGCTGGGAAGGCGGGGCCGGGCTCGGGAAGAGAAAGTGGGCGGGCGGGGCCAGGCTGGGAGGGGAAGCTAGGCGGGCGGGGCCAGGCTTGGGAGCAGAAGCTGGGCAGGCTGGTCCAGGCTGGGAGGAGAAGCTGGCCGGGCGGGGCCAGGCTGGGAGGGGAAGCTGGGCGGGCAGGGACGGACTCGGGAGGGGAAGCTGGGCGGGCGCGGCCAAGCTGGGAGGGGAAGCTGGGCGGGCGGGGCTTGGCTCCGGAGGAGAAGCTGGGCAGGCGGGGCCAGGCTGGGAGGGGAAGCTGGGCGTGCGGGGCCTGCCTCGGGAGGGGAACCTGGGCGGGCGGGGCCTTACTTGGGAGGAGAAGTTGGGCGGGCGGGGCCTGGCTCATGAGGAGAAGTGGTGCAGGCGGGGCCAGGCTGGGAGGGGAAGCTGGGCGGGCGGGGCCAGGCTGGGAGGGGAAGCTCGGCGGGCAGGAACGGACTCGGGAGCGGAAGCTGGCCGGGCGGGGCCAGGATCGGGAGGGGAAGCTGGGCGGGCAGGGACGGACTCGGGAGGGGAAGCTGGGCGGGCGGGGCCGGGCTCAGGAGGAGAAGCTGGGCGGGCGGGGCCATGCTGGGAGGGGAAGCTCGGCGGGCGGGGTCAGGCTGGGAGGAAATGCTGGGCGGGCGGGGCCAGGCTGGGAGGGGAAGCTGGGCGGGCGGGGCAAGGCTGGGAGGGGAAGCTGGGCGGGCGGGGCCATGCTGGGAGGGGAAGCTGGGCGGGCGGGGCAAGGCTGGGAGGGGAAGCTGGGCGGGCGGGGCCTGGCTGGGAGGGGAAGCTGGGCGGGCAAGAAAGGAATCGGGAGCGGAAGCTGGCCGGGCGGGGCCAGGCTGGGAGGGGAAGCTGGGCGGGCGGGGCCAGGCTTGGGAGCAGAAGCTGGGCAGGCTGGTCCAGGCTGGGAGGAGAAGCTGGCCGGGCGGGGCTTGGCTGGGAGGGGAAGCTGGGCGGGCAGGGACGGACTCGGGGGGGGGAAGCTGGCCGGGCGGGGCCAGGCTGGGAGGGGAAGCTGGGGGGGCGGGGCCAAGCTGGGCGGGAAAGGTGGTCGGGCGGGGCCTGGCTTGGGAGGAGAAGCTGGGCGGGCGGGTCCTGGCTCACGAGGAGAAACTGGGCGGGCGGGGCCAGGCTGGGAGGGGAAGCTGGGAGGGTGGGGCCAGGCTGGGAAGGGAAGCTGGGCAGGCGGGGCCTGGCTTGAGAGGAGAAGCTGGGCGGGCGGGGCCTGGCTCATGAGGACAAGCTGGGCGGGCGGGGCCAGGCTGGGAGGGGAAGCTGGGCGGGCAGGGACGGACTCGGGAGGGGAAGCTGGCCGTGCGGGGCCTGGCTCGGTAGGGAAAGCTGGGCGGGCAGGGACGGACTCGGGGGGGAAGCTGGCCGGGCGGGGCCAGGCTCGGGAGGAGAAGCTGGGCGGGCGGGGCCTGGCTGGGAGGGGAAGCTGGGCGGGCAGGGACGGACTCGGGGGGGAAGCTGGCCGGGCGGGGCCAGGCTCGGGAGGAGAAGCTGGGCGGGCGGGGCCTGGCTTGGGAGGAGAAGCTGGGCGGGCGGGGCCTTGCTTGGGAGGAGAAGCTGGGCGGGCGGGGCCTGGCTCAGGAGGAGAAGCTGGGCAGTCGGGGCCAGGCTGGGAGGAGAACCTCGGCGGGCGGAGCCTGGCTTGGGAGGAGAAGCTGGGCGGGCGGGGCCTGGCTCAGGAGGAGAAGCTGGGCGGGCGGGGCCAGGCTGGGAGGGGAAGCTGGGCGCGCGGGGCCGGACTCGGGAGGGGAAGCTGGGCGGGCGGGGCCAGGCTGGGAGGTGAAGTTGGGTGGGCGGGGCCGGGCTCGAGAGGGGAAGCTGGGAAGGCGGGGCCGGGCTCGGGAAGAGAAAGTGGGCGGGCGGGGCCAGGCTGGGAGGGGAAGCTGGGCGGGCGGGGCCAGGCTTGGGAGCAGTAGCTGGGCAGGCTGGTCCAGGCTGGGAGGAGAAGCTGGCCGGGCGGGGCCAGGCTGGGAGGGGAAGCTGGGCGGGCGGGGCCGGACTCGGGAGGGGAAGCCGGGAAGGCGGGGCCGGGCTCGGGAAGACAAAGTGGGCGGGCGGGGCCGGACTCTGGAGGGGAAGCTGGTCGAGCGGGGCCAGGCTGGGGGGAAGCTGGAGGGGCGGGGCCAAGCTGGGAGGGGAAGGTGGTCGGGCGGGGCCTGGCTTGGGAGGAGAAGCTGGGCGGGCGGGTCCTGGCTCACGAGGAGAAGCTGGGCGGGCGGGGCCAGGCTGGGAAGGGAAGCTGGGCGGGCGGGGCCGGGAACGGGAGGAGAAACTGGGCGGGCGGGGCTTGGCTCGGGAGGAGAAGCTGGGCGGGCGGGGCCTGGCTTGGGAGGAGAGGATGGGCGGGCTGGGCCTGGCTTGGGAGGAGAAGCTGGGCGGGCGGGGCCTGGCTCAGGAGGAGAAGCTGGGCAGTCGGGGCCAGGCTGGGAGGAGAACCTCGGCGGGGGAGCCGGGCTCGAGAGGGGAAGCTGGGCGGGCGGGGCCTGGCTGGGGAGGGGAAGCTGGGCGGTCGGGGCCAAGCTGGGAGGGGAAGGTGGGCGTGCGGAGCCTGGCTGGGAGGGGAAGCTGGGCGGGCGGGGCCTGGCTCGGAAGGGGAAGATGGGCGGGCGGGACCAACTTGGGGGGAGAAGCTGGGTGGGCGGGGCCGGGCTCGGGAGGGGAAGCTGGGCGGGCGGGGCCAGGCTGGGAGGGGAAGCAGGGCGGGCGGGGCCTGGCTCATGAGGAGAAGCTGAGCGGGCGGGGCCGGGAACGGGAGGAGAAACTGGGCGGGCGGGTCCTGGCTGGGAGGGGAAGCTGGGCGGGCAGGAACGGACTCGGGAGCGGAAGCTGGCCGGGCGGGGCCAGGATCGGGAGGGGAAGCTGGGCGGGCGGGGCCGGGCTCAGGAGGAGAAGCTGGGCGGGCGGGGCCGGGCTCAGGAGGAGAAGCTGGGCGGGCGGGGCCAGGCTGGGAGGGGAAGCTGGGCGGGCGGGGCAAGGCTGGGAGGGGAAGCTGGGCGGGCGGGGCCTGGCTTGGGAGGAGAAGCTGGGCGGGCGGGCCCGGGAACGGGAGGAGAAACTGGGCGGGCGGAGCCTGGCTGGGAGGGGAAGCTGGGCGGGCAGAGACGGAATCGGGAGGGGAAGCTGGGCGGGCGGGGCCTGGCTGGGAGGGGAAGCTGGGCGGGCAAGAAAGGAATCGAGAGCGGAAGCTGGCCGGGCGGGGCCAGACTTGGGAGCAGAAGCTGGGCAGGCTGGTCCAGCCTGGGAGGAGAAGCTGGCCGGGCGGGGCTTGGCTGGGAGGGGAAGCTGGGCGGGCAGGGACGGACTCGGGGGGGGGGAAGCTGGCCGGGCGGCGCCAGGCTCGGGAGGAGAAGCTGGGCGGGCGGGGCCTGGCTTGGGATTAGAAGCTGGGCGGGCGGGGTCTTGCTTGGGAGGAGAAGCTGGGCGGGCTGGGCCTGGCTCAGGAGGAGAAGCTGGGTAGTCGGGGCCAGGCAGGGAGGAGAAGCTGGGCGGGCGGGGCCTGGCTCAGGAGGAGAAGCTGGGCGGGCGGGGCCAGGCTGGGAGGAGAAGCTGGGTGGGCGGGGCCGGGCTCGAGAGGGGAAGCTGGGAAGGCGGGGCCGGGCTCGGGAAGAGAAAGTGGGCGGGAGGGGCCAGGCTGGGAGGGGAAGGTGGTCGGGCGGGGCCTGGGTTGGGAAGAGAAGCTGGGCGGGCGGGGCCTAGCTCATGAGGACAAGCTGAGCGGGCGGGGCCAGGCTGGGAGGGGAAGCTGGGCGGGCAGGGACGGACTCGGGAGGGGAAGCTGGCGTTGCGGGGCCTGGCACGGTACGGGAAGCTGGGCGGGCAGGGACGGACTCGGGAGGGGAAGCTGGGCGGGCGGAGCAAAGCTGGGAGGGGAAGCTGGGCGGGCGGGGCTTGGCTCCGGAGGAGAAGCTGTGCAGGCGGGGCCAGTCTGGGAGGGGAATCTGGGCCTGCGGGGCCTGCCTCGGGAGGGGAAGCTGGGCGGGCGGGGCCAGGCTTGGGAGCAGAAGCTGGGCAGGCTGGTCCAGGCTGGGAGGAGAAGCTGGCCGTGCGGGGCCAGGCTGGGAGGGGAAGCTGGGCGGGCGGGGCCGGACTCGGGAGGGGAAGCCGGGAAGGCGGGGCCGGGCTCGGGAAGACAAAGTGGGCGGGCGGGGCCGGACTCGGGAGGGGAAACTGGTCGAGCGGGGCCAGGCTGGGAGGGGAAGCTGCGGGGGCCGGGCCAAGCTGGGAGGTGAATGTGGTCGGGCGGGGCCTGGCTTGGGAGGAGAAGCTGGGCGGGCGGGGCCTGGCTCATGAGGAGAAGCTTGGCGGGCGGGGCCATGCTGGGAGGGGAAGCTCGGCGGGCGGGGTCAGGCTGGGAGGAGAAGCTGGGCGGGCGGGGCCTGGCTTGGGAGGAGAAGCTGGGTGAGCGGGTCCTGGCTCACGACGAGAAGCTGGGCGGGCGGGGCCAGGCTGGGAGGGGAAGCTGGGAGGGTGGGGCCAGGCTGGGAAGGGAAGCTGGGCAGGCGGGGCCTGGCTTGAGAGGAGAAGCTGGGCGGGCGGGGCCGGGAACGGGAGGAGAAACTGGGCGGGCGGGGCCTGGCTGGGAGGGGAAGCTGGTCGGGCAGGGACGGACTCGGGGGGGTAGCTGGCCGGGCGGGGCCAGGCTCGGGAGGAGAAGCTGGGCGGGCGGGGCCTGGCTTGGGAGGAGAAGCTGGGCGGGCGGGGCCTGGCTTGGGAGGAGAAGCTGGGCGGGCGGGGCCTGGCTCAGGAGGAGAAGCTGGGCAGTCGGGGCGAGGCTGGAAGGAGAACCTCGGCGGGCGGAGCCTGGCTTGGGAGGAGAAGCTGGGCGGGCGGGGCCTGGCTCAGTAGGAGAAGCTGGGCGGGCGGGGCCAGGCTGGGAGGGGAAGCTGGGCGCGCGGGGCCGGACTCGGGAGGGGAAGCTCGGCGGGCGGGGCCAGGCTGGGAGGAGAAGCTGGGTGGGCGGGGCCGGGCTCGAGAGGGGAAGCTGGGAAGGCGGGGCCGGGCTCGGGAAGAGAAAGTGGGCGGGCGGGTCCAGGCTGGGAGGGGAAGCTGGGCGGGCGGGACCAGGCTGGGAGGGGAAGCTGGGCAGGCGGGGCCTGGCTTGGGAGGAGAAGCTGGGCGGGCGGGGCCGGGAACGGGAGGAGAAACTGGGCGGGCGGGGCCTGGCTGGGAGGGGAAGCTGGGCGGGCAGGGACGGACTCGGGAGGGGAAGCTGGCGGTGCGGGGCCTGGCTCGGTAGGGGAAGCTGGGCGGGCAGGGACGGACTCGGGAGGGGAAGCTGGGCGGGCGGGGTCAAGCTGGGAGGGGAAGCTGGGCGGGCGGGGCTTGGCTCCGGAGGAGAAGCTGGGCAGGCGTGGCCAGGCTGGGAGGGGAAGCTGGGCGTGCAGGGCCTTGCTTGGGAGGAGAAGTTGGGCGGGCGGGGCCTGGCTCATGAGGAGAAGTGGTGCAGGCGGGGCCAGGCTGGGAGGGGAAGCTGGGCGGGCGGGGCCAGGCTGGGAGGGGAAGCTGGGCGGGCAGGAACGGACTCGGGAGCGGAAGCTGGCCGGGCGGGGCCAGGATCGGGAGGGGAAGCTGGGCGGGCAGGGACGGACTCGGGAGGGGAAGCTGGGCGGGCGGGGCCGGGCTCAGGAGGAGAAGCTGGGCGGGCGGGGCCAGGCTGGGAGGGGAAGCTGGGCGGGCGGGGCAAGGCTGGGAGGGGAAGCTGGGCGGGCGGGGCCATGCTGGGAGGGGAAGCTCGGCGGGCGGGGTCAGGCTGGGAGGAGAAGCTGGGCGGGCGGGGCCTGGCTTGGGAGGAGAAGCTGGGTGGGCGGGTCCTGGCTCACGACGAGAAGCTGGGCGGGCGGGGCCAGGATGGGAGGGGAAGCTGGGAGGGTGGGGCCAGGCTGGGAAGGGAAGCTGGGCAGGCGGGGCCTGGCTTGAGAGGAGAAGCTGGGCGGGCGGGGCCGGGAACGGGAGGAGAAACTTGGCGGGCGGGGCCTGGCTGGGAGGGGAAGCTGGGCGGGCAGGGACGGACTCGGGGGGGAAGCTGGCCGGGCGGGGCCAGGCTCGGGAGGAGAAGCTGGGCGGGCGGGGCCTGGCTTGGGAGGAGAAGCTGGGCGGGCGGGGCCTTGCTTGGGAGGAGAAGCTGGGCGGGCGGGGCCTGGCTCAGGAGGAGAAGCTGGGCAGTCGGGGCCAGGCTGGGAGGAGAACCTCGGCGGGCGGAGCCTGGCTTGGGAGGAGAAGCTGGGCGGGCGGGGCCTGGCTCAGGAGGAGAAGCTGGGCGGGCGGGGCCAGGCTGGGAGGGGAAGCTGGGCGCGCGGGGCCGGACTCGAGAGGGGAAGCTGGGCGGGCGGGGCCAGGCTGGGAGGAGAAGCTGGGTGGGCGGGGCCGGGCTCGAGAGGGGAAGCTGGGAAGGCGGCGCCGGGCTCGGGAAGAGAAAGTGGGCGGGCGGGGCCAGGCTGGGAGGGGAAGCTGGGCGGGCGGAGCCAGGATGGGAGGGGAATCTGGGCGGGCGGGGTCTGGCTGGGAGGGGAAGCTGGGTGGGCGGGGCCAGGATGGGAGGGGAAGCTGGGGGGCGGGGCCAAGATGGGAGGGGAAGGTGGGCGGGCGGGGCCAGGCTGGGAGGAGAAGCTGAGCGGGAGGGGCCGGACTCGGGAGGGGAAGCTGGGCGGGCGGGGCCTGGCTGGGAAGGGGAAGCTGGGCGGTCGGGGCCAAGCTGGGAGGGGAAGGTGGGCGTGCGGAGCCTGGCTGGGAGGGGAAGCTGGGCGGGCGGGGCCTGGCTCGGAAGGGGAAGATGGGCGGGCGGGGCCAACTTGGAGGGAGAAGCTGGGTGGGCGGGGCCGGGCTCGGGAGGGGAAGCTGGGCGGGCGGGGCCAGGCTGGGAGGGGAAGCAGGGCGGGCGGGGCCTGGCTCATGAGGAGAAGCTGGGCGGGCGGGGCCGGGAACGGGAGGAGAAACTTGGCGGGCGGGGCCTGGCTGGGAGGGGAAGCTGGTCGGGCAGGAACGGACTCGGGAGCGGAAGCTGGCCGGGCGGGGCCAGGATCGGGAGGGGAAGCTGGGCAGGGGGGGCCGGGCTCAGGAGGAGAAGCTGGCCGGGCCGGGCCAGGCTGGGAGGGGAAGCTGGGCGTGCGGGGCCAGGCTGGGAGGGGAAGCTGGGCGGGCGGGGCCTGGCTTGGGAGGAGAAGCTGGGCGGGCGGGCCCGGGAACGGGAGGAGAAACTGGTCGGGCGGGGCCTGGCTGGGAGGGGAAGCTGGGCGTGCAGGGACGGACTCGGGAGGGGAAGCTGGCGGGGCGGGGCCTGGCTGGGAGGGAAAGCTGGGCGGGCAGGAACGTACTCGGGAGCGGAAGCTGGCCGGGCGGGGCCAGCCTGGGAGGGGAAGCTGGGCGGGCGGGGCCTGGCACGGGAGGGGAAGCTGGGCGGGCGGGGCCTGGCACGGGAGGGGAAGCTGGGCGGGCGGGGCCAGGCTTGGGAGCAGAAGCTGGGCAGGCGGGGCCAGGCTGCGAGGAGAAGATGGCCGGGCGGGGCCAGGCTGGGAGGGGAAGCTGGGCGGGCGGGGCCTGGCTTGGGAGGAGAAGCTGGGCGGGCGGGCCCGGGAACGGGAGGAGAAACTGGGCGGGCGGAGCCTGGCTGGGAGGGGAAGCTGGGCGGGCAGAGACGGAATCGGGAGGGGAAGCTGGCCGGGCGGGGCCTGGCTGGGAGGGGAAGCTGGGCGGGCAGGAACGGACTCGGGAGCGGAAGCTGGCCGGGCGGGGCCAGGCTGGGAGGGGAAGCTGGGCGGGCGGGGCCTGGCTCGGGAGGGGAAGCTGGGCGGGCGGGGCCAGGCTTGGGAGCAGAAGCTGGGCAGGCTGGTCCAGGCTGGGAGGAGAAGCTGGCCGGGCGGGGCCAGGCTGGGAGGGGAAGCTGGGCGGGCGGGGCCGGACTCGGGAGGGGAAGCCGGGAAGGCGGGGCCGGGCTCGGGAAGACAAAGTGGGCGGGCGGGGCCGGACTCGGGAGGGGAAACTGGTCGAGCGGGGCCAGGCTGGGAGGGGAAGCTGCGGGGGCGGGGCCAAGCTGGGAGGTGAAGGTGGTCGGGCGGGGCCTGGCTTGGGAGGAGAAGTTGGGCGGGCGGGGCCTGGCTCATGAGGAGAAGCTTGGCGGGCGGGGCCATGCTGGGAGGGTAAGCTCGGCGGGCGGGGTCAGGCTGGGAGGAGAAGCTGGGCGGGCGGGGCCTGGCTTGGGAGGAGAAGCTGGGTGAGCGGGTCCTGGCTCACGACGAGAAGCTGGGCGGGCGGGGCCAGGCTGGGAGGGGAAGCTGGGAGGGTGGAGCCAGGCTGGGAATGGAAGCTGGGCAGGCGGGGCCTGGCTTGAGAGGAGAAGCTGGGCGGGCGGGGCCGGGAACGGGAGGAGAAACTGGGCGGGCGGGGCCTGGCTGGGAGGGGAAGCTGGTCGGGCAGGGACGGACTCGGGGGGGAAGCTGGCCGGGCGGGGCCAGGCTCGGGAGGAGAAGCTGGGCGGGCGGGACCAGGCTGGGAGGGGAAGCTGGGCAGGCGGGGCCTGGCTTGGGAGGAGAAGCTGGGCGGGCGGGGCCGGGAACGGGAGGAGAAACTGGGCGGGCGGGGCCTGGCTGGGAGGGGAAGCTGGGCGGGCAGGGACGGACTCGGGAGGGGAAGCTGGCGGTGCGGGGCCTGGCTCGGTAGGGGAAGCTGGGCGGGCAGGGACGGACTCGGGAGGGGAAGCTGGGCGGGCGGGGTCAAGCTGGGAGGGGAAGCTGGGCGGGCGGGGCTTGGCTCCGGAGGAGAAGCTGGGCAGGCGTGGCCAGGCTGGGAGGGGAAGCTGGGCGTGCAGGGCCTTGCTTGGGAGGAGAAGTTGGGCGGGCGGGGCCTGGCTCATGAGGAGAAGTGGTGCAGGCGGGGCCAGGCTGGGAGGGGAAGCTGGGCGGGCGGGGCCAGGCTGGGAGGGGAAGCTGGGCGGGCAGGAACGGACTCGGGAGCGGAAGCTGGCCGGGCGGGGCCAGGATCGGGAGGGGAAGCTGGGCGGGCAGGGACGGACTCGGGAGGGGAAGCTGGGCGGGCGGGGCCGGGCTCAGGAGGAGAAGCTGGGCGGGCGGGGCCAGGCTGGGAGGGGAAGCTGGGCGGGCGGGGCAAGGCTGGGAGGGGAAGCTGGGCGGGCGGGGCCATGCTGGGAGGGGAAGCTCGGCGGGCGGGGTCAGGCTGGGAGGAGAAGCTGGGCGGGCGGGGCCTGGCTTGGGAGGAGAAGCTGGGTGGGCGGGTCCTGGCTCACGACGAGAAGCTGGGCGGGCGGGGCCAGGATGGGAGGGGAAGCTGGGAGGGTGGGGCCAGGCTGGGAAGGGAAGCTGGGCAGGCGGGGCCTGGCTTGAGAGGAGAAGCTGGGCGGGCGGGGCCGGGAACGGGAGGAGAAACTTGGCGGGCGGGGCCTGGCTGGGAGGGGAAGCTGGGCGGGCAGGGACGGACTCGGGGGGGAAGCTGGCCGGGCGGGGCCAGGCTCGGGAGGAGAAGCTGGGCGGGCGGGGCCTGGCTTGGGAGGAGAAGCTGGGCGGGCGGGGCCTTGCTTGGGAGGAGAAGCTGGGCGGGCGGGGCCTGGCTGTGACGGCGTGTTGGGGGTTCCCCGTCTCCTGCACCCCGAGATGTCACAAACAGACTGCACCAGCCAGTGGAATAGAGGAAGTTTATTGCCTCTCCAGGATACAGCACAGCACAGATGTAGTCTGGTCACAGAACTGGGCTAGGATGCCTCAGGCCCCCTTGAGTTGGGGGGAGACTGGGCCCCTAAACTCCAGCTCCTCTCCCTAGGCTGTCTCCTCCATGGTCTCCCACAGTAACAACTAAATTCCCTTGCAGCCCTGCCCCCCAGTCCAGGGCAGCATTCACCTTCCTTTGTTCCTCTCCATGGGGGGTGTCTGGCCACTGGTTCGACAAGTTTGGCCTTATCTCTGCCTAGCGAGATTTTCCCTGCTGGGTCTTGCTCCAGACAGCAGGGGTCACCACAGCCCAGCAAGTACCCCCACTACGTCACACTGGCTCAGGAGGAGAAGGTGGGCAGTCGGGGCCAGGCTGGGAGGAGAACCTCGGCGGGCGGAGCCTGGCTTGGGAGGAGAAGCTGGGCGGGCGGGGCCTGGCTCAGGAGGAGAAGCTGGGCGGGCGGGGCCAGGCTGGGAGGGGAAGCTGGGCGCGCGGGGCCGGACTCGGGAGGGGAAGCTGGGCGGGCGGGGCCAGGCTGGGAGGAGAAGCTGGGTGGGCGGGGCCGGGCTCGAGAGGGGAAGCTGGGAAGGCGGCGCCGGGCTCGGGAAGAGAAAGTGGGCGGGCGGGGCCAGGCTGGGAGGGGAAGCTGGGCGGGCGGAGCCAGGATGGGAGGGGAATCTGGGCGGGCGGGGTCTGGCTGGGAGGGGAAGCTGGGTGGGCGGGGCCAGGATGGGAGGGGAAGCTGGGGGGCGGGGCCAAGATGGGAGGGGAAGGTGGGCGGGCGGGGCCAGGCTGGGAGGAGAAGCTGAGCGGGAGGGGCCGGACTCGGGAGGGGAAGCTGGGCGGGCGGGGCCTGGCTGGGAAGGGGAAGCTGGGCGGTCGGGGCCAAGCTGGGAGGGGAAGGTGGGCGTGCGGAGCCTGGCTGGGAGGGGAAGCTGGGCGGGCGGGGCCTGGCTCGGAAGGGGAAGATGGGCGGGCGGGGCCAACTTGGAGGGAGAAGCTGGGTGGGCGGGGCCGGGCTCGGGAGGGGAAGCTGGGCGGGCGGGGCCAGGCTGGGAGGGGAAGCAGGGCGGGCGGGGCCTGGCTCATGAGGAGAAGCTGGGCGGGCGGGGCCGGGAACGGGAGGAGAAACTTGGCGGGCGGGGCCTGGCTGGGAGGGGAAGCTGGTCGGGCAGGAACGGACTCGGGAGCGGAAGCTGGCCGGGCGGGGCCAGGATCGGGAGGGGAAGCTGGGCAGGGGGGGGCCGGGCTCAGGAGGAGAAGCTGGCCGGGCCGGGCCAGGCTGGGAGGGGAAGCTGGGCGTGCGGGGCCAGGCTGGGAGGGGAAGCTGGGCGGGCGGGGCCTGGCTTGGGAGGAGAAGCTGGGCGGGCGGGCCCGGGAACGGGAGGAGAAACTGGTCGGGCGGGGCCTGGCTGGGAGGGGAAGCTGGGCGTGCAGGGACGGACTCGGGAGGGGAAGCTGGCGGGGCGGGGCCTGGCTGGGAGGGAAAGCTGGGCGGGCAGGAACGTACTCGGGAGCGGAAGCTGGCCGGGCGGGGCCAGCCTGGGAGGGGAAGCTGGGCGGGCGGGGCCTGGCACGGGAGGGGAAGCTGGGCGGGCGGGGCCTGGCACGGGAGGGGAAGCTGGGCGGGCGGGGCCAGGCTTGGGAGCAGAAGCTGGGCAGGCGGGGCCAGGCTGCGAGGAGAAGATGGCCGGGCGGGGCCAGGCTGGGAGGGGAAGCTGGGCGGGCGGGGCCTGGCTTGGGAGGAGAAGCTGGGCGGGCGGGCCCGGGAACGGGAGGAGAAACTGGGCGGGCGGAGCCTGGCTGGGAGGGGAAGCTGGGCGGGCAGAGACGGAATCGGGAGGGGAAGCTGGCCGGGCGGGGCCTGGCTGGGAGGGGAAGCTGGGCGGGCAGGAACGGACTCGGGAGCGGAAGCTGGCCGGGCGGGGCCAGGCTGGGAGGGGAAGCTGGGCGGGCGGGGCCTGGCTCGGGAGGGGAAGCTGGGCGGGCGGGGCCAGGCTTGGGAGCAGAAGCTGGGCAGGCTGGTCCAGGCTGGGAGGAGAAGCTGGCCGGGCGGGGCCAGGCTGGGAGGGGAAGCTGGGCGGGCGGGGCCGGACTCGGGAGGGGAAGCCGGGAAGGCGGGGCCGGGCTCGGGAAGACAAAGTGGGCGGGCGGGGCCGGACTCGGGAGGGGAAACTGGTCGAGCGGGGCCAGGCTGGGAGGGGAAGCTGCGGGGGCGGGGCCAAGCTGGGAGGTGAAGGTGGTCGGGCGGGGCCTGGCTTGGGAGGAGAAGCTGGGCGGGCGGGGCCTGGCTCATGAGGAGAAGCTTGGCGGGCGGGGCCATGCTGGGAGGGTAAGCTCGGCGGGCGGGGTCAGGCTGGGAGGAGAAGCTGGGCGGGCGGGGCCTGGCTTGGGAGGAGAAGCTGGGTGAGCGGGTCCTGGCTCACGACGAGAAGCTGGGCGGGCGGGGCCAGGCTGGGAGGGGAAGCTGGGAGGGTGGAGCCAGGCTGGGAATGGAAGCTGGGCAGGCGGGGCCTGGCTTGAGAGGAGAAGCTGGGCGGGCGGGGCCGGGAACGGGAGGAGAAACTGGGCGGGCGGGGCCTGGCTGGGAGGGGAAGCTGGTCGGGCAGGGACGGACTCGGGGGGGAAGCTGGCCGGGCGGGGCCAGGCTCGGGAGGAGAAGCTGGGCGGGCGGGGCCTGGCTTGGGAGGAGAAGCTGGGCGGGCGGGGCCTGGCTTGGGAGGAGAAGCTGGGCGGGCGGGGCCTGGCTCAGGAGGAGAAGCTGGGCAGTCGGGGCCAGGCTGGGAGGAGAACCTCGGCGGGCGGAGCCTGGCTTGGGAGGAGAAGCTGGGCGGGCGGGGCCTGGCTGAGGAGGAGAAGCTGGGCGGGCGGGGCCAGGCTGGGAGGGGAAGCTGGGCGCGCGGGGCCGGACTCGGGAGGGGAAGCTCGGCGGGCGGGGCCAGGCTGGGAGGAGAAGCTGGGCGGGCAGGGACGGACTCGGGAGGGGAAGCTGGCCGTGCGGGGCCTGGCTCGGTAGGGGAAGCTGAGCGGGCAGGGACGGACTCGGGAGGGGAAGCTGGGCGGGCGGGGCCAAGCTGGGAGGGGAAGCTGGGCGGGCGGGGCTTGGCTCCGGAGGAGAAGCTGGGCAGGCGGGGCCAGGCTGGGAGGGGAAGCTGGGCGGGCGGGCCCGGGAACGGGAGGAGAAACTGGTCGGGCGGGGCCTGGCTGGGAGGGGAAGCTGGGCGTGCAGGGACGGACTCGGGAGGGGAAGCTGGGCGGGCGGGGCCAGGCTAGGAGGGGAAGCTGGGCGGGCGGGGCCAGGCTGGGAGGGGAAGGTGGGCAGGCGGGGCCTGGCTTGGGAGGAGAAGCTGGGCGTGCGGGGCCGGGAACGGGCGGAGAAACTGGGCGGGCGGGGCCTGGCTGGGAGGGGAAGCTGGGCGGGCAGGGACGGACTCGGGAGGGGAAGCTGGCCGTGCGGGGCCAGGCTGGGAGGGGAAGCTGGGCGGGCAGGAACGGACTCGGGAGCGGAAGCTGGCCGGGCGGGGCCAGGATCGGGAGGGGAAGCTGGGCGGGCAGGGACGGACTCGGGAGGGGAAGCTGGGCGGGCGGGGCCGGGCTCAGGAGGAGAAGCTGGGCGGGCGGGGCCAGGCTGGGAGGGGAAGCTGGGCGGGCGGGGCCATGCTGGGAGGGGAAGCTCGGCGGGCGGGGTCAGGCTGGGAGGAGAAGCTGGGCGGGCGGGGCCTGGCTTGGGAGGAGAAGCTGGGTGGGCGGGTCCTGGCTCACGACGAGAAGCTGGGCGGGCGGGGCCAGGATGGGAGGGGAAGCTGGGAGGGTGGGGCCAGGCTGGGAAGGGAAGCTGGGCAGGCGGGGCCTGGCTTGAGAGGAGAAGCTGGGCGGGCGGGGCCGGGAACGGGAGGAGAAACTTGGCGGGCGGGGCCTGGCTGGGAGGGGAAGCTGGGCGGGCAGGGACGGACTCGGGGGGGAAGCTGGCCGGGCGGGGCCAGGCTCGGGAGGAGAAGCTGGGCGGGCGGGGCCTGGCTTGGGAGGAGAAGCTGGGCGGGCGGGGCCTTGCTTGGGAGGAGAAGCTGGGCGGGCGGGGCCTGGCTCAGGAGGAGAAGCTGGGCAGTCGGGGCCAGGCTGGGAGGAGAACCTCGGCGGGCGGAGCCTGGCTTGGGAGGAGAAGCTGGGCGGGCGGGGCCTGGCTCAGGAGGAGAAGCTGGGCGGGCGGGGCCAGGCTGGGAGGGGAAGCTGGGCGCGCGGGGCCGGACTCGGGAGGGGAAGCTGGGCGGGCGGGGCCAGGCTGGGAGGAGAAGCTGGGTGGGCGGGAACGGGCTCGAGAGGGGAAGCTGGGAAGGCGGCGCCGGGCTCGGGAAGAGAAAGTGGGCGGGCGGGGCCAGGCTGGGAGGGGAAGCTGGGCGGGCGGAGCCAGGATGGGAGGGGAATCTGGGCGGGCGGGGTCTGGCTGGGAGGGGAAGCTGGGTGGGCGGGGCCAGGATGGGAGGGGAAGCTGGGGGGCGGGGCCAAGATGGGAGGGGAAGGTGGGCGGGCGGGGCCAGGCTGGGAGGAGAAGCTGAGCGGGAGGGGCCGGACTCGGGAGGGGAAGCTGGGCGTGCGGAGCCTGGCTGGGAGGGGAAGCTGGGCGGGCGGGGCCTGGCTCGGAAGTGGAAGATGGGCGGGCGGGGCCAACTTGGAGGGAGAAGCTGGGTGGGCGGGGCCGGGCTCGGGAGGGGAAGCTGGGCGGGCGGGGCCAGGCTGGGAGGGGAAGCAGGGCGGGCGGGGCCTGGCTCATGAGGAGAAGCTGGGCGGGCGGGGCCGGGAACGGGAGGAGAAACTTGGCGGGCGGGGCCTGGCTGGGAGGGGAAGCTGGTCGGGCAGGAACGGACTCGGGAGCGGAAGCTGGCCGGGCGGGGCCAGGATCGGGAGGGGAAGCTGGGCAGGGGGGGCCGGGCTCAGGAGGAGAAGCTGGCCGGGCCGGGCCAGGCTGGGAGGGGAAGCTGGGCGTGCGGGGCCAGGCTGGGAGGGGAAGCTGGGCGGGCGGGGCCTGGCTTGGGAGGAGAAGCTGGGCGGGCGGGCCCGGGAACGGGAGGAGAAACTGGTCGGGCGGGGCCTGGCTGGGAGGGGAAGTTGGGCGTGCAGGGACGGACTCGGGAGGGGAAGCTGGCGGGGCGGGGCCTGGCTGGGAGGGAAAGCTGGGCGGGCAGGAACGTACTCGGGAGCGGAAGCTGGCCGGGCGGGGCCAGCCTGGGAGGGGAAGCTGGGCGGGCGGGGCCTGGCACGGGAGGGGAAGCTGGGCGGGCGGGGCCTGGCACGGGAGGGGAAGCTGGGCGGGCGGGGCCAGGCTTGGGAGCAGAAGCTGGGCAGGCGGGGCCAGGCTGCGAGGAGAAGATGGCCGGGCGGGGCCAGGCTGGGAGGGGAAGCTGGGCGGGCGGGGCCTGGCTTGGGAGGAGAAGCTGGGCGGGCGGGCCCGGGAACGGGAGGAGAAACTGGGCGGGCGGAGCCTGGCTGGGAGGGGAAGCTGGGCGGGCAGAGACGGAATCGGGAGGGGAAGCTGGCCGGGCGGGGCCTGGCTGGGAGGGGAAGCTGGGCGGGCAGGAACGGACTCGGGAGCGGAAGCTGGCCGGGCGGGGCCAGGCTGGGAGGGGAAGCTGGGCGGGCGGGGCCTGGCTCGGGAGGGGAAGCTGGGCGGGCGGGGCCAGGCTTGGGAGCAGAAGCTGGGCAGGCTGGTCCAGGCTGGGAGGAGAAGCTGGCCGGGCGGGGCCAGGCTGGGAGGGGAAGCTGGGCGGGCGGGGCCGGACTCGGGAGGGGAAGCCGGGAAGGCGGGGCCGGGCTCGGGAAGACAAAGTGGGCGGGCGGGGCCGGACTCGGGAGGGGAAACTGGTCGAGCGGGGCCAGGCTGGGAGGGGAAGCTGCGGGGGCGGGGCCAAGCTGGGAGGTGAAGGTGGTCGGGCGGGGCCTGGCTTGGGAGGAGAAGCTGGGCGGGCGGGGCCTGGCTCATGAGGAGAAGCTTGGCGGGCGGGGCCATGCTGGGAGGGTAAGCTCGGCGGGCGGGGTCAGGCTGGGAGGAGAAGCTGGGCGGGCGGGGCCTGGCTTGGGAGGAGAAGCTGGGTGAGCGGGTCCTGGCTCACGACGAGAAGCTGGGCGGGCGGGGCCAGGCTGGGAGGGGAAGCTGGGAGGGTGGAGCCAGGCTGGGAATGGAAGGTGGGCAGGCGGGGCCTGGCTTGAGAGGAGAAGCTGGGCGGGCGTGGCCGGGAACGGGAGGAGAAACTGGGCGGGCGGGGCCTGGCTGGGAGGGGAAGCTGGTCGGGCAGGGACGGACTCGGGGGGGAAGCTGGCCGGGCGGGGCCAGGCTCGGGAGGAGAAGCTGGGCGGGCGGGGCCTGGCTTGGGAGGAGAAGCTGGGCGGGCGGGGCCTGGCTTGGGAGGAGAAGCTGGGCGGGCGGGGCCTGGCTCAGGAGGAGAAGCTGGGCAGTCGGGGCCAGGCTGGGAGGAGAACCTCGGCGGGCGGAGCCTGGCTTGGGAGGAGAAGCTGGGCGGGCGGGGCCTGGCTCAGGAGGAGAAGCTGGGCGGGCGGGGCCAGGCTGGGAGGGGAAGCTGGGCGCGCGGGGCCGGACTCGGGAGGGGAAGCTCGGCGGGCGGGGCCAGGCTGGGAGGAGAAGCTGGGCGGGCAGGGACGGACTCGGGAGGGGAAGCTGGCCGTGCGGGGCCTGGCTCGGTAGGGGAAGCTGAGCGGGCAGGGACGGACTCGGGAGGGGAAGCTGGGCGGGCGGGGCCAAGCTGGGAGGGGAAGCTGGGCGGGCGGGGCTTGGCTCCGGAGGAGAAGCTGGGCAGGCGGGGCCAGGCTGGGAGGGGAAGCTGGGCGGGCGGGCCCGGGAACGGGAGGAGAAACTGGTCGGGCGGGGCCTGGCTGGGAGGGGAAGCTGGGCGTGCAGGGACGGACTCGGGAGGGGAAGCTGGGCGGGCGGGGCCAGGCTAGGAGGGGAAGCTGGGCGGGCGGGGCCAGGCTGGGAGGGGAAGGTGGGCAGGCGGGGCCTGGCTTGGGAGGAGAAGCTGGGCGTGCGGGGCCGGGAACGGGCGGAGAAACTGGGCGGGCGGGGCCTGGCTGGGAGGGGAAGCTGGGCGGGCAGGGACGGACTCGGGAGGGGAAGCTGGCCGTGCGGGGCCAGGCTGGGAGGGGAAGCTGGGCGGGCAGGAACGGACTCGGGAGCGGAAGCTGGCCGGGCGGGGCCAGGATCGGGAGGGGAAGCTGGGCGGGCAGGGACGGACTCGGGAGGGGAAGCTGGGCGGGCGGGGCCGGGCTCAGGAGGAGAAGCTGGGCGGGCGGGGCCAGGCTGGGAGGGGAAGCTGGGCGGGCGGGGCAAGGCTGGGAGGGGAAGCTGGGCGGGCGGGGCCATGCTGGGAGGGGAAGCTCGGCGGGCGGGGTCAGGCTGGGAGGAGAAGCTGGGCGGGCGGGGCCTGGCTTGGGAGGAGAAGCTGGGTGGGCGGGTCCTGGCTCACGACGAGAAGCTGGGCGGGCGGGGCCAGGATGGGAGGGGAAGCTGGGAGGGTGGGGCCAGGCTGGGAAGGGAAGCTGGGCAGGCGGGGCCTGGCTTGAGAGGAGAAGCTGGGCGGGCGGGGCCGGGAACGGGAGGAGAAACTTGGCGGGCGGGGCCTGGCTGGGAGGGGAAGCTGGGCGGGCAGGGACGGACTCGGGGGGGAAGCTGGCCGGGCGGGGCCAGGCTCGGGAGGAGAAGCTGGGCGGGCGGGGCCTGGCTTGGGAGGAGAAGCTGGGCGGGCGGGGCCTTGCTTGGGAGGAGAAGCTGGGCGGGCGGGGTCTGGCTCAGGAGGAGAAGCTGGGCAGTCGGGGCCAGGCTGGGAGGAGAACCTCGGCGGGCGGAGCCTGGCTTGGGAGGAGAAGCTGGGCGGGCGGGGCCTGGCTCAGGAGGAGAAGCTGGGCGGGCGGGGCCAGGCTGGGAGGGGAAGCTGGGCGCGCGGGGCCGGACTCGGGAGGGGAAGCTGGGCGGGCGGGGCCAGGCTGGGAGGAGAAGCTGGGTGGGCGGGGCCGGGCTCGAGAGGGGAAGCTGGGAAGGCGGCGCCGGGCTCGGGAAGAGAAAGTGGGCGGGCGGGGCCAGGCTGGGAGGGGAAGCTGGGCGGGCGGAGCCAGGATGGGAGGGGAATCTGGGCGGGCGGGGTCTGGCTGGGAGGGGAAGCTGGGTGGGCGGGGCCAGGATGGGAGGGGAAGCTGGGGGGCGGGGCCAAGATGGGAGGGGAAGGTGGGCGGGCGGGGCCAGGCTGGGAGGAGAAGCTGAGCGGGAGGGGCCGGACTCGGGAGGGGAAGCTGGGCGGGCGGGGCCTGGCTGGGAAGGGGAAGCTGGGCGGTCGGGGCCAAGCTGGGAGGGGAAGGTGGGCGTGCGGAGCCTGGCTGGGAGGGGAAGCTGGGCGGGCGGGGCCTGGCTCGGAAGGGGAAGATGGGCGGGCGGGGCCAACTTGGAGGGAGAAGCTGGGTGGGCGGGGCCGGGCTCGGGAGGGGAAGCTGGGCGGGCGGGGCCAGGCTGGGAGGGGAAGCAGGGCGGGCGGGGCCTGGCTCATGAGGAGAAGCTGGGCGGGCGGGGCCGGGAACGGGAGGAGAAACTTGGCGGGCGGGGCCTGGCTGGGAGGGGAAGCTGGTCGGGCAGGAACGGACTCGGGAGCGGAAGCTGGCCGGGCGGGGCCAGGATCGGGAGGGGAAGCTGGGCAGGGGGGGGCCGGGCTCAGGAGGAGAAGCTGGCCGGGCCGGGCCAGGCTGGGAGGGGAAGCTGGGCGTGCGGGGCCAGGCTGGGAGGGGAAGCTGGGCGGGCGGGGCCTGGCTTGGGAGGAGAAGCTGGGCGGGCGGGCCCGGGAACGGGAGGAGAAACTGGTCGGGCGGGGCCTGGCTGGGAGGGGAAGCTGGGCGTGCAGGGACGGACTCGGGAGGGGAAGCTGGCGGGGCGGGGCCTGGCTGGGAGGGAAAGCTGGGCGGGCAGGAACGTACTCGGGAGCGGAAGCTGGCCGGGCGGGGCCAGCCTGGGAGGGGAAGCTGGGCGGGCGGGGCCTGGCACGGGAGGGGAAGCTGGGCGGGCGGGGCCTGGCACGGGAGGGGAAGCTGGGCGGGTGGGGCCAGGCTTGGGAGCAGAAGCTGGGCAGGCGGGGCCAGGCTGCGAGGAGAAGATTGCCGGGCGGGGCCAGGCTGGGAGGGGAAGCTGGGCGGGCGGGGCCTGGCTTGGGAGGAGAAGCTGGGCGGGCGGGCCCGGGAACGGGAGGAGAAACTGGGCGGGCGGAGCCTGGCTGGGAGGGGAAGCTGGGCGGGCAGAGACGGAATCGGGAGGGGAAGCTGGCCGGGCGGGGCCTGGCTGGGAGGGGAAGCTGGGCGGGCAGGAACGGACTCGGGAGCGGAAGCTGGCCGGGCGGGGCCAGGCTGGGAGGGGAAGCTGGGCGGGCGGGGCCTGGCTCGGGAGGGGAAGCTGGGCGGGCGGGGCCAGGCTTGGGAGCAGAAGCTGGGCAGGCTGGTCCAGGCTGGGAGGAGAAGCTAGCCGGGCGGGGCCAGGCTGGGAGGGGAAGCTGGGCGGGCGGGGCCGGACTCGGGAGGGGAAGCCGGGAAGGCGGGGCCGGGCTCGGGAAGACAAAGTGGGCGGGCGGGGCCGGACTCGGGAGGGGAAACTGGTCGAGCGGGGCCAGGCTGGGAGGGGAAGCTGCGGGGGCGGGGCCAAGCTGGGAGGTGAAGGTGGTCGGGCGGGGCCTGGCTTGGGAGGAGAAGCTGGGCGGGCGGGGCCTGGCTCATGAGGAGAAGCTTGGCGGGCGGGGCCATGCTGGGAGGGTAAGCTCGGCGGGCGGGGTCAGGCTGGGAGGAGAAGCTGGGCGGGCGGGGCCTGGCTTGGGAGGAGAAGCTGGGTGAGCGGGTCCTGGCTCACGACGAGAAGCTGGGCGGGCGGGGCCAGGCTGGGAGGGGAAGCTGGGAGGGTGGAGCCAGGCTGGGAATGGAAGCTGGGCAGGCGGGGCCTGGCTTGAGAGGAGAAACTGGGCGGGCGGGGCCTGGCTGGGAGGGGAAGCTGGTCGGGCAGGGACGGACTCGGGGGGGAAGCTGGCCGGGCGGGGCCAGGCTCGGGAGGAGAAGCTGGGCGGGCGGGGCCTGGCTTGGGAGGAGAAGCTGGGCGGGCGGGGCCTGGCTTGGGAGGAGAAGCTGGGCGGGCGGGGCCTGGCTCAGGAGGAGAAGCTGGGCAGTCGGGGCCAGCCTGGGAGGAGAACCTCGGCGGGCGGAGCCTGGCTTGGGAGGAGAAGCTGGGCGGGCGGGGCCTGGCTCAGGAGGAGAAGCTGGGCGGGCGGGGCCAGGCTGGGAGGGGAAGCTGGGCGCGCGGGGCCGGACTCGGGAGGGGAAGCTCGGCGGGCGGGGCCAGGCTGGGAGGAGAAGCTGGGTGGGCGGGGCCGGGCTCGAGAGGGGAAGCTGGGAAGGCCGGGCCGGGCTCGGGAAGAGAAGCTGGGCGGGCGGGACCAGGCTGGGAGGGGAAGCTGGGCAGGCGGGGCCTGGCTTGGGAGGAGAAGCTGGGCGGGCGGGGCCGGGAACGGGAGGAGAAACTGGGCGGGCGGGGCCTGGCTGGGAGGGGAAGCTGGGCGGGCAGGGACGGACTCGGGAGGGGAAGCTGGCCGTGCGGGGCCTGGCTCGGTAGGGGAAGCTGGGCGGGCAGGGACGGACTCGGGAAGGGAAGCTGGGCGGGCGGGGCCAAGCTGGGAGAGGAAGCTGGGCGGGCGGGGCTTGGCTCCGGAGGAGAAGCTGGGCAGGCGGGGCCAGGCTGGGAGGGGAAGCTGGGCGTGCGGGGCCCGCCTCGGGAGGGGAACCTGGGCGGGCGGGGCCTTGCTTGGGAGGAGAAGTTGGGCGGGCGGGGCCTGGCTCATGAGGAGAAGTGGTGCAGGCGGGGCCAGGCTGGGAGGGGAAGCTGGGCGGGCGGGGCCAGGCTGGGAGGGGAAGCTCGGCGGGCAGGAACGGACTCGGGAGCGGAAGCTGGCCGGGCGGGGCCAGGATCGGGAGGGGAAGCTGGGCGGGCAGGGACGGACTCGGGAGGGGAAGCTGGGCGGGCGGGGCCGGGCTCAGGAGGAGAAGCTGGGCGGGCGGGGCCACGCTGGGAGGGGAAGCTCGGCGGGCGGGGTCAGGCTGGGAGGAAATGCTGGGCGGGCGGGGCCAGGCTGGGAGGGGAAGCTGGGCGGGCGGGGCAAGGCTGGGAGGGGAAGCTGGGCGGGCGGGGCCATGCTGGGAGGGGAAGCTGGGCGGGCGGGGCAAGGCTGGGAGGGGAAGCTGGGCGGGCGGGGCCTGGCTGGGAGGGGAAGCTGGGCGGGCAAGAAAGGAATCGGGAGCGGAAGCTGGCCGGGCGGGGCCAGGCTGGGAGGGGAAGCTGGGCGGGCGGGGCCTGGCTCGGGAGGGGAAGCTGGGCGGGCGGGGCCAGGCTTGGGAGCAGAAGCTGGGGAGGCTGGTCCAGGCTGGGAGGAGAAGCTGGCCGGGCGGGGCTTGGCTGGGAGGGGAAGCTGGGCGGGCAGGGACGGACTCGGGGGGGGGGGGAAGCTGGCCGGGCGGAGCCAGGCTGGGAGGGGAAGCTGGGGGGGCGGGGCCAAGCTGGGAGGGGAAGGTGGTCGGGCGGGGCCTGGCTTGGGAGGAGAAGCTGGGCGGGCGGGTCCTGGCTCACGAGGAGAAGCTGGGAGGGTGGGGCCAGGCTGGGAAGGGAAGCTGGGCAGGCGGGGCCTGGCTTGAGAGGAGAAGCTGGGCGGGCGGGGCCTGGCTCATGAGGACAAGCTGGGCGGGCGGGGCCAGGCTGGGAGGGGAAGCTGGGCGGGCAGGGACGGACTCGGGAGGGGAAGCTGGCCGTGCGGGGCCTGGCTCGGTAGGGGAAGCTGGGCGGGCAGGGACGGACTCGGGAGGGAAGCTGGCCGGGCGGGGCCAGGCTCGGGAGGAGAAGCTGGGCGGGCGGGGCCTGGCTGGGAGGGGAAGCTGGGCGGGCAGGGACGGACTCGGGGGGGAAGCTGGCCGGGCGGGGCCAGGCTCGGGAGGAGAAGCTGGGCGGGCGGGGCCTGGCTGGGAGGGGAAGCTGGGCGGGCAGGGACGGACTCGGGGGGGAAGCTGGCCGGGCGGGGCCAGGCTCGGGAGGAGAAGCTGGGCGGGCGGGGCCTGGCTTGGGAGGAGAAGCTGGGCGGGCGGGGCCTTGCTTGGGAGGAGAAGCTGGGCGGGCGGGGCCTGGCTCAGGAGGGGAAGCTGGGCGCGCGGGGCCGGACTCGGGAGGGGAAGCTGGGTGGGCGGGGCCTGGCTCAGGAGGGGAAGCTGGGCGGGCGGGGCCAGGCTGGGAGGTGAAGCTGGGTGGGCGAGGCCAGGCTTGGGAGCAGAAGCTGGGCAGGCTGGTCCAGGCTGGGAGGGGAAGCTGGGCGGGCGGGGCCAGGCTGGGAGGTGAAGCTGGGTGGGCGGGGCCTGGCTCAGGAGGGGAAGCTGGGCGGGCGGGGCCAGGCTGGGAGGTGAAGCTGGGTGGGCGGGGCCGGGCTCGAGAGGGGAAGCTGGGAAGGCGGGGCCGGGCTCGGGAAGAGAAAGTGGGCGGGCGGGGCCAGGCTGGGAGGGGAAGCTGGGCGGGCGGGGCCAGGCTTGGGAGCAGAAGCTGGGCAGGCTGGTCCAGGCTGGGAGGAGAAGCTGGCCGGGCGGGGCCAGGCTGGGAGGGGAAGCAGGGCGGGCGGGGCCTGGCTCATGAGGAGAAGCTGAGCGGGCGGGGCCGGGAACGGGAGGAGAAACTGGGCGGGCGGGTTCTGGCTGGGAGGGGAAGCTGGGCGGGCAGGAACGGACTCGGGAGCGGAAGCTGGCCGGGCGGGGCCAGGATCGGGAGGGGAATCTGGGCGGGCGGGGCCGGGCTCAGGAGGAGAAGCTGGGCGGGCGGGGCCGGGCTCAGGAGGAGAAGCTGGGCGGGCGGGGCCAGGCTGGGAGGGGAAGCTGGGCGGGCGGGGCAAGGCTGGGAGGGGAAGCTGGGCGGGCGGGGCCTGGCTTGGGAGGAGAAGCTGGGCGGGCGGGCCCGGGAACGGGAGGAGAAACTGGGCGGGCGAAGCCTGGCTGGGAGGGGAAGCTGGGCGGGCAGAGACGGAATCGGGAGGGGAAGCTGGGCGGGCGGGGCCTGGCTGGGAGGGGAGGCTGGGCGGGCAAGAAAGGAATCGGGAGCGGAAGCTGGCCGGGCGGGGCCAGGCTGGGAGGGGAAGCTGGGCGGGCGGGGCCTGGCTCGGGAGGGGAAGCTGGGCGGGCGGGGCCAGGCTTGGGAGCAGAAGCTGGGGAGGCTGGTCCAGGCTGGGAGGAGAAGCTGGCCGGGCGGGGCTTGGCTGGGAGGGGAAGCTGGGCGGGCAGGGACGGACTCGGGGGGGGGAAGCTGGCCGGGCGGGGCCAGGCTCGGGAGGAGAAGATGGGCGGGCGGGGCCTGGCTTGGGAGGAGAAGCTGGGCGGGCGGGGCCTTGCTTGGGAGGAGAAGTTGGGCGGGCGGGGCCTGGCTCATGAGGAGAAGCTGTGCAGGCGCGGCCAGGCTGGGAGGAGAAGCTGGGTGGGCGGGGCCGGGCTCGAGAGGGGAAGCTGGGAAGGCGGGGCCAGGCTGGGAGGAGAAGCTGCGTGGGCGGGGCCGGGCTCGAGAGGGGAAGCTGGGAAGGCGGGGCCGGGCTCGGGAAGAGAAAGTGGGCGGGCGGGGCCAGGCTGGGAGGGGAAGCTGGGCGGGCGGGGCCAGGCTTGGGAGCAGAAGCTGGGCAGGCTGGTCCAGGCTGGGAGGAGAAGCTGGCCGGGCGGGGCCAGGCTGGGAGGGGAAGCTGGGCGGGCGGGGCCGGACTCGGGAGGGGAAGCCGGGAAGGCGGGGCCGGGCTCGGGAAGACAAAGTGGGCGGGCGGGGCCGGACTCTAGAGGGGAAGCTGGTCGAGCGGGGCCAGGCTGGGAGGGGAACCTGGGGGGGCGGGGCCAAGCTGGGAGGGGAAGGTGGTCGGGCGGGGCCTGGCTTGGGCGGAGAAGCTGGGCGGGCGGGTCCTGGCTCACGAGGAGAAGCTGGGCGGGCGGGGCCAGGCTGGGAGGGGAAGCTGGGAGGGTGGGGCCAGGCTGGGAAGGGAAGCTGGGCGGGCGGGGCCGGGAACGGGAGGAGAAACTGGGCGGGCGGGGCTTGGCTGTGAGGGGAAGCTGGGCGGGCAGGGACGGACTCGGGGGGGGGGAAGCTGGCCGGGCGGGGCCAGGCTCGGGAGGAGAAGCTGGCCGGGCGGGGCCAGGATCGGGAGGGGAAGCTGGGCGGGCGGGGCCGGGCTCAGGAGGAGAAGCTGGGCGGGCGGGGCCGGGCTCAGGAGGAGAAGCTGGGCGGGCGGGGCCAGGCTGGGAGGGGAAGCTGGGCGGGCGGGGCAAGGCTGGGAGGGGAAGCTGGGCGGGCGGGGCCTGGCTTGGGAGGAGAAGCTGGGCGGGCGGGCCCGGGAACGGGAGGAGAAACTGGGCGGGCGGAGCCTGGCTGGGAGGGGAAGCTGGGCGGGCAGAGACGGAATCGGGAGGGGAAGCTGGGCGGGCGGGGCCTGGCTGGGAGGGGAAGCTGGGCGGGCAAGAAAGGAATCGGGACCGGAAGCTGGCCGGGCGGGGCCAGGCTGGGAGGGGAAGCTGGGCGGGCGGGGCCTGGCTCGGGAGGGGAAGCTGGGCGGGCGGGGCCAGGCTTGGAAGCAGAAGCTGGGCAGGCTGGTCCAGGCTGGGAGGAGAAGCTGGCCGGGCGGGGCTTGGCTGGGAGGGGAAGCTCGGCGGGCAGGGACGGACTCGGGGGGGGGGGGGAAGCTGGCCGGGCGGGGCCAGGCTGGGAGGGGAATCTGGGGGGGCGGGGCCAAGCTGGGAGGGGAAGGTGGTCGGGCGGGGCCTGGCTTGGGAGGAGAAGCTGGGCGGGCGGGTCCTGGCTCACGAGGAGAAGCTGGGCGGGCGGGGCCAGGCTGGGAGGGGAAGCTGGGAGGGTGGGGCCAGGCTGGGAAGGGAAGCTGGGCAGGCGGGGCCTGGCTTGAGAGGAGAAGCTGGGCGGGCGGGGCCTGGCTCATGAGGACAAGCTGGGCGGGCGGGGCCAGGCTCGGAGGGGAAGCTGGGCGGGCAGGGACGGACTCGGGAGGAGAAGCTGGGCGGGCGGGGCCTGGCTTGGGAGGAGAAGCTGGGCGGGCGGGGCCTTGCTTGGGAGGAGAAGCTGGGCGGCCGGGGCCTGGCTCAGGAGGAGAAGCTGGGCGGGCGGGGCCTGGCTCAGGAGGGGAAGCTGGGCGCGCGGGGCCGGACTCGGGAGGGGAAGCTGGGCGGGCGGGGCCAGGCTGGGAGGTGAAGCTGGGTGGGCGGGCCCGGGCTCGAGAGGGGAAGCTGGGAAGGCGGGGCCGGGCTCGGGAAGAGAAAGTGGGCGGGCGGGGCCAGGCTGGGAGGGGAAGCTGGGCGGGCGGGGCCAGGCTTGGGAGCAGAAGCTGGGCAGGCTGGTCCAGGCTGGGAGGAGAAGCTGGCCGGGCGGGGCCAGGCTGGGAGGGGAAGCAGGGCGGGCGGGGCCTGGCTCATGAGGAGAAGCTGAGAGGGCGGGGCCGGGAACGGGAGGAGAAACTGGGCGGGCGGGTCCTGGCTGGGAGGGGAAGCTGGGCGGGCAGGAACGGACTCGGGAGCGGAAGCTGGCCGGGCGGGGCCAGGATCGGGAGGGGAAGCTGGGCGGGCGGGGCCGGGCTCAGGAGGAGAAGCTGGGCGGGCGGGGCCGGGCTCAGGAGGAGAAGCTGGGCGGGCGGGGCCAGGCTGGGAGGGGAAGCTGGGCGGGCGGGGCAAGGCTGGGAGGGGAAGCTGGGCGGGCGGGGCCTGGCTTGGGAGGAGAAGCTGGGCGGGCGGGCCCGGGAACGGGAGGAGAAACTGGGCGGGCGAAGCCTGGCTGGGAGGGGAAGCTGGGCGGGCAGAGACGGAATCGCGAGGTGAAGCTGGGCGGGCGGGGCCAGGCTTGGGAGCAGAAGCTGGGGAGGCTGGTCCAGGCTGGGAGGAGAAGCTGGCCGGGCGGGGCTTGGCTGGGAGGGGAAGCTGGGCGGGCAGGGACGGACTCGGGGGGGGGAAGCTGGCCGGGCGGGGCCAGGCTCGGGAGGAGAAGCTGGGCGGGCGGGGCCTGGCTTGGGAGGAGAAGCTGGGCGGGCGGGGCCTTGCTTGGGAGGAGAAGCTGGGTAGTCGGGGCCAGGCTGGGAGGAGAAGCTGGGCGGGCAGGGACGGACTCGGGAGGGGAAGCTGGGCGGGCGGAGCCAATCTGGGAGGGGAAGCTGGGCGGGCGGGGCTTGGCTCCGGAGGAGAAGCTGGGCGGGCGGGGCCTTGCTTGGGAGGAGAAGTTGGGCGGGCGGGGCCTGGCTCATGAGGAGAAGCTGTGCAGGCGCGGCCAGGCTGGGAGGAGAAGCTGGGTGGGCGGGGCCGGGCTCGAGAGGGGAAGCTGGGAAGGCGGGGCCAGGCTGGGAGGAGAAGCTGCGTGGGCGGGGCCGGGCTCGAGAGGGGAAGCTGGGAAGGCGGGGCCGGGCTCGGGAAGAGAAAGTGGGCGGGCGGGGCCAGGCTGACAGGGGAAGCTGGGCGGGCGGGGCCAGGCTTGGGAGCAGAAGCTGGGCAGGCTGGTCCAGGCTGGGAGGAGAAGCTGGCCGGGCGGGGCCAGGCTGGGAGGGGAAGCTGGGCGGGCGGGGCCGGACTCGGGAGGGGAAGCCGGGAAGGCGGGGCCGGGCTCGGGAAGACAAAGTGGGTGGGCGGGGCCGGACTCTAGAGGGGAAGCTGGTCGAGCGGGGCCAGGCTGGGAGGGGAACCTGGGGGGGCGGGGCCAAGCTGGGAGGGGAAGGTGGTCGGGAGGGGCCTGGCTTGGGAGGAGAAGCTGGGCGGGCGGGTCCTGGCTCACGAGGAGAAGCTGGGCGGGCGGGGCCAGGCTGGGAGGGGAAGCTGGGAGGGTGGGGCCAGGCTGGGAAGGGAAGCTGGGCGGGCGGGGCCGGGAACGGGAGGAGAAACTGGGCGGGCGGGCCTTGGCTGTGAGGGGAAGCTGGGCGGGCAGGGACGGACTCGGGGGGGGAAGCTGGCCGGGCGGGGCCAGGCTCGGGAGGAGAAGCTGGCCGGGCGGGGCCAGGATCGGGAGGGGAAGCTGGGCGGGCGGGGCCGGGCTCAGGAGGAGAAGCTGGGCGGGCGGGGCCTGGCTTGGGAGGAGAAGGTGGGCGGGCGGGTCCTGGCTCACGAGGAGAAGCTGGGCGGGCGGGGCCAGGCTGGGAGGGGAAGCTGGGCGGGCGGGGCAAGGCTGGGAGGGGAAGCTGGGCGGGCGGGGCCTGGCTCGGGAGGGGAAGCTGGCCGGGCGGGGCCAGAATCGGGAGGAGAAGCTGGCCGGGCGGGGCCAGGATCGGGAGGGGAAGCTGGGCGGGCGGGGCCGGGCTCAGGAGGAGAAGCTGGCCGGGCGGGGCCAGGATCGGGAGGGGAAGCTGGCCGGGCGGGGCCAGGATCGGGAGGGGAAGCTGGGCGGGCGGGGCCGGGCTCAGGAGGAGAAGCTGGGCGGGCGGGGCCGGGCTCATGAGGAGAAGCTGGGCGGGCGGGGCCAGGCTGGGAGGGGAAGCTGGGCGGGCGGGGCAAGGCTGGGAGGGGAAGCTGGGCGGGCGGGGCCTGGCTTGGGAGGAGAAGCTGGGCGGGCGGGCCCGGGAACGGGAGGAGAAACTGGGCGGGCGGAGCCTGGCTGGGAGGGGAAGCTGGGCGGGCAGAGACGGAATCGGGAGGGGAAGCTGGGCGGGCGGGGCCTGGCTGGGAGGGGAAGCTGGGCGGGCAAGAAAGGAATCGGGAGCGGAAGCTGGCCGGGCGGGGCCAGGCTGGGAGGGGAAGCTGGGCGGGCGGGGCCTGGCTCGGGAGGGGAAGCTGGGCGGGCGGGGCCAGGCTTGGGAGCAGAAGCTGGGCAGGCTGGTCCAGGCTGGGAGGAGAAGCTGGCCGGGCGGGGCTTGGCTGGGAGGGGAAGCTGGGCGGGCAGGGACGGACTCGGGGGGGGGGGAAGCTGGCCGGGCGGGGCCAGGCTGGGAGGGGAATCTGGGGGGGCGGGGCCAAGCTGGGAGGGGAAGGTGGTCGGGCGGGGCCTGGCTTGGGAGGAGAAGCTGGGCGGGCGGGTCCTGGCTCACGAGGAGAAGCTGGGCGGGCGGGGCCAGGCTGGGAGGGGAAGCTGGGAGGGTGGGGCCAGGCTGGGAAGGGAAGCTGGGCAGGCGGGGCCTGGCTTGAGAGGAGAAGCTGGGCGGGCGGGGCCTGGCTCATGAGGACAAGCTGGGCGGGCGGGGCCAGGCTCGGAGGGGAAGCTGGGCGGGCAGGGACGGACTCGGGAGGAGAAGCTGGGCGGGCGGGGCCTGGCTTGGGAGGAGAAGCTGGGCGGGCGGGGCCTTGCTTGGGAGGAGAAGCTGGGCGGGCGGGGCCTGGCTCAGGAGGAGAAGCTGGGCGGGCGGGTCCTGGCTCAGGAGGGTAAGCTGGGCGCGCGGGGCCGGACTCGGGAGGGGAAGCTGGGCGGGCGGGGCCAGGCTGGGAGGTGAAGCTGGGTGGGCGGGGCCGGGCTCGAGAGGGGAAGCTGGGAAGGCGGGGCCGGGCTCGGGAAGAGAAAGTGGGCGGGCGGGGCCAGGCTGGGAGGGGAAGCTGGGCGGGCGGGGCCAGGCTTGGGAGCAGAAGCTGGGCAGGCTGGTCCAGGCTGGGAGGAGAAGCTGGCCGGGCGGGGCCAGGCTGGGAGGGGAAGCAGGGCGGGCGGGGCCTGGCTCATGAGGAGAAGCTGAGAGGGCGGGGCCGGGAACGGGAGGAGAAACTGGGCGGGCGGGTCCTGGCTGGGAGGGGAAGCTGGGCGGGCAGGAACGGACTCGGGAGCGGAAGCTGGCCGGGCGGGGCCAGGATCGGGAGGGGAAGCTGGGCGGGCGGGGCCGGGCTCAGGAGGAGAAGCTGGGCGGGCGGGGCCGGGCTCAGGAGGAGAAGCTGGGCGGGCGGGGCCAGGCTGGGAGGGGAAGCTGGGCGGGCGGGGCAAGGCTGGGAGGGGAAGCTGGGCGGGCGGGGCCTGGCTTGGGAGGAGAAGCTGGGCGGGCGGGCCCGGGAACGGGAGGAGAAACTGGGCGGGCGAAGCCTGGCTGGGAGGGGAAGCTGGGCGGGCAGAGACGGAATCGCGAGGTGAAGCTGGGCGGGCGGGGCCAGGCTTGGGAGCAGAAGCTGGGGAGGCTGGTCCAGGCTGGGAGGAGAAGCTGGCCGGGCGGGGCTTGGCTGGGAGGGGAAGCTGGGCGGGCAGGGACGGACTCGGGGGGGGGGAAGCTGGCCGGGCGGGGCCAGGCTCGGGAGGAGAAGCTGGGCGGGCGGGGCCTGGCTTGGGAGGAGAAGCTGGGCGGGCGGGGCCTTGCTTGGGAGGAGAAGCTGGGTAGTCGGGGCCAGGCTGGGAGGAGAAGCTGGGCGGGCAGGGACGGACTCGGGAGGGGAAGCTGGGCGGGCGGAGCCAATCTGGGAGGGGAAGCTGGGCGGGCGGGGCTTGGCTCCGGAGGAGAAGCTGGGCGGGCGGGGCCTTGCTTGGGAGGAGAAGTTGGGCGGGCGGGGCCTGGCTCATGAGGAGAAGCTGTGCAGGCGCGGCCAGGCTGGGAGGAGAAGCTGGGTGGGCGGGGCCGGGCTCGAGAGGGGAAGCTGGGAAGGCGGGGCCAGGCTGGGAGGAGAAGCTGCGTGGGCGGGGCCGGGCTCGAGAGGGGAAGCTGGGAAGGCGGGGCCGGGCTCGGGAAGAGAAAGTGGGCGGGCGGGGCCAGGCTGGGAGGGGAAGCTGGGCGGGCGGGGCCAGGCTTGGGAGCAGAAGCTGGGCAGGCTGGTCCAGGCTGGGAGGAGAAGCTGGCCGGGCGGGGCCAGGCTGGGAGGGGAAGCTGGGCGGGCGGGGCCGGACTCGGGAGGGGAAGCCGGGAAGGCGGGGCCGGGCTCGGGAAGACAAAGTGGGCGGGCGGGGCCGGACTCTAGAGGGGAAGCTGGTCGAGCGGGGCCAGGCTGGGAGGGGAACCTGGGGGGGCGGGGCCAAGCTGGGAGGGGAAGGTGGTCGGGCGGGGCCTGGCTTGGGAGGAGAAGCTGGGCGGGCGGGTCCTGGCTCACGAGGAGAAGCTGGGCGGGCGGGGCCAGGCTGGGAGGGGAAGCTGGGAGGGTGGGGCCAGGCTGGGAAGGGAAGCTGGGCGGGCGGGGCCGGGAACGGGAGGAGAAACTGGGCGGGCGGGCCTTAGCTGTGAGGGGAAGCTGGGCGGGCAGGGACGGACTCGGGGGGGGAAGCTGGGCGGGCGGGGCCTGGCTGGGAGGGGAAGCTGGGCGGGCAAGAGAGGAATCGGGAGCGGAAGCTGGCCGGGCGGGGCCAGGCTGGGAGGGGAAGCTGGGCGGGCGGGGCCTGGCTCGGGAGGGGAAGCTGGGCGGGCGGGGCCAGGCTTGGGAGGAGAAGCTGGGCAGGCTGGTCCAGGCTGGGAGGAGAAGCTGGCCGGGCGGGGCTTGGCTGGGAGGGGAAGCTGGGCGGGCAGGGACGGACTCGGGGGGGGGAAGCTGGCCGGGCGGGGCCAGGCTCGGGAGGAGAAGCTGGGCGGGCGGGGCCTGGCTTGGGAGGAGAAGCTGGGCGGGCGGGGCCTTGCTTGGGAGGAGAAGCTGGGCGGGCGGGGCCTGGCTGAGGAGGAGAAGCTGCGTAGTCGGGGCCAGGCTTGGAGGAGAAGCTGGGCGGGCAGGGACGGACTCGGGAGGGGAAGCTGGGGAGGCGGAGCCAAGCTGGGAGGGGAAGCTGGGCGGGCGGGGCTTGGCTCCGGAGGAGAAGCTGGGCGGGCGGGGCCTTGCTTGGGAGGAGAAGTTGGGCGGGCGGGGCCTGGCTCATGAGGAGAAGCTGTGCAGGCGCGGCCAGGCTGGGAGGAGAAGCTGGGTGGGCGGGGCCGGGCTCGAGAGGGGAAGCTGGGAAGGCGGGGCCAGGCTGGGAGGAGAAGCTGCGTGGGCGGGGCCGGGCTCGAGAGGGGAAGCTGGGAAGGCGGGGCCGGGCTCGGGAAGAGAAAGTGGGCGGGCGGGGCCAGGCTGGGAGGGGAAGCTGGGCGGGCGGGGCCAGGCTTGGGAGCAGAAGCTGGGCAGGCTGGTCCAGGCTGGGAGGAGAAGCTGGCCGGGCGGGGCCAGGCTGGGAGGGGAAGCTGGGCGGGCGGGGCAAGGCTGGGAGGGGAAGCTGGGCGGGCGGGGCCTGGCTTGGGAGGAGAAGCTGGGCGGGCGGGCCCGGGAACGGGAGGAGAAACTGGGCGGGCGAAGCCTGGCTGGGAGGGGAAGCTGGGCGGGCAGAGACGGAATCGCGAGGTGAAGCTGGGCGGGCGGGGCCAGGCTTGGGAGCAGAAGCTGGGGAGGCTGGTCCAGGCTGGGAGGAGAAGCTGGCCGGGCGGGGCTTGGCTGGGAGGGGAAGCTGGGCGGGCAGGGACGGACTCGGGGGGGGGGAAGCTGGCCGGGCGGGGCCAGGCTCGGGAGGAGAAGCTGGGCGGGCGGGGCCTGGCTTGGGAGGAGAAGCTGGGCGGGCGGGGCCTTGCTTGGGAGGAGAAGCTGGGTAGTCGGGGCCAGGCTGGGAGGAGAAGCTGGGCGGGCAGGGACGGACTCGGGAGGGGAAGCTGGGCGGGCGGAGCCAATCTGGGAGGGGAAGCTGGGCGGGCGGGGCTTGGCTCCGGAGGAGAAGCTGGGCGGGCGGGGCCTTGCTTGGGAGGAGAAGTTGGGCGGGCGGGGCCTGGCTCATGAGGAGAAGCTGTGCAGGCGCGGCCAGGCTGGGAGGAGAAGCTGGGTGGGCGGGGCCGGGCTCGAGAGGGGAAGCTGGGAAGGCGGGGCCAGGCTGGGAGGAGAAGCTGCGTGGGCGGGGCCGGGCTCGAGAGGGGAAGCTGGGAAGGCGGGGCCGGGCTCGGGAAGAGAAAGTGGGCGGGCGGGGCCAGGCTGGGAGGGGAAGCTGGGCGGGCGGGGCCAGGCTTGGGAGCAGAAGCTGGGCAGGCTGGTCCAGGCTGGGAGGAGAAGCTGGCCGGGCGGGGCCAGGCTGGGAGGGGAAGCTGGGCGGGCGGGGCCGGACTCGGGAGGGGAAGCCGGGAAGGCGGGGCCGGGCTCGGGAAGACAAAGTGGGCGGGCGGGGCCGGACTCTAGAGGGGAAGCTGGTCGAGCGGGGCCAGGCTGGGAGGGGAACCTGGGGGGGCGGGGCCAAGCTGGGAGGGGAAGGTGGTCGGGCGGGGCCTGGCTTGGGAGGAGAAGCTGGGCGGGCGGGTCCTGGCTCACGAGGAGAAGCTGGGCGGGCGGGGCCAGGCTGGGAGGGGAAGCTGGGAGGGTGGGGCCAGGCTGGGAAGGGAAGCTGGGCGGGCGGGGCCGGGAACGGGAGGAGAAACTGGGCGGGCGGGCCTTAGCTGTGAGGGGAAGCTGGGCGGGCAGGGACGGACTCGGGGGGGGAAGCTGGGCGGGCGGGGCCTGGCTGGGAGGGGAAGCTGGGCGGGCAAGAGAGGAATCGGGAGCGGAAGCTGGCCGGGCGGGGCCAGGCTGGGAGGGGAAGCTGGGCGGGCGGGGCCTGGCTCGGGAGGGGAAGCTGGGCGGGCGGGGCCAGGCTTGGGAGCAGAAGCTGGGCAGGCTGGTCCAGGCTGGGAGGAGAAGCTGGCCGGGCGGGGCTTGGCTGGGAGGGGAAGCTGGGCGGGCAGGGACGGACTCGGGGGGGGGAAGCTGGCCGGGCGGGGCCAGGCTCGGGAGGAGAAGCTGGGCGGGCGGGGCCTGGCTTGGGAGGAGAAGCTGGGCGGGCGGGGCCTTGCTTGGGAGGAGAAGCTGGGCGGGCGGGGCCTGGCTGAGGAGGAGAAGCTGCGTAGTCGGGGCCAGGCTGGGAGGAGAAGCTGGGCGGGCAGGGACGGACTCGGGAGGGGAAGCTGGGCAGGCGGAGCCAAGCTGGGAGGGGAAGCTGGGCGGGCGGGGCTTGGCTCCGGAGGAGAAGCTGGGCGGGCGGGGCCTTGCTTGGGAGGAGAAGTTGGGCGGGCGGGGCCTGGCTCATGAGGAGAAGCTGTGCAGGCGCGGCCAGGCTGGGAGGAGAAGCTGGGTGGGCGGGGCCGGGCTCGAGAGGGGAAGCTGGGAAGGCGGGGCCAGGCTGGGAGGAGAAGCTGCGTGGGCGGGGCCGGGCTCGAGAGGGGAAGCTGGGAAGGCGGGGCCGGGCTCGGGAAGAGAAAGTGGGCGGGCGGGGCCAGGCTGGGAGGGGAAGCTGGGCGGGCGGGGCCAGGCTTGGGAGCAGAAGCTGGGCAGGCTGGTCCAGGCTGGGAGGAGAAGCTGGCCGGGCGGGGCCAGGCTGGGAGGGGAAGCTGGGCGGGCGGGGCCGGACTCGGGAGGGGAAGCCGGGAAGGCGGGGCCGGGCTCGGGAAGACAAAGTGGGCGGGCGGGGCCGGACTCTAGAGGGGAAGCTGGTCGAGCGGGGCCAGGCTGGGAGGGGAACCTGGGGGGGCGGGGCCAAGCTGGGAGGGGAAGGTGGTCGGGCGGGGCCTGGCTTGGGAGGAGAAGCTGGGCGGGCGGGTCCTGGCTCACGAGGAGAAGCTGGGCGGGCGGGGCCAGGCTGGGAGGGGAAGCTGGGAGGGTGGGGCCAGGCTGGGAAGGGAAGCTGGGCGGGCGGGGCCGGGAACGGGAGGAGAAACTGGGCGGGCGGGGCTTGGCTGTGAGGGGAAGCTGGGCGGGCGGGGCAAGGCTGGGAGGGGAAGCTGGGCGGGCGGGTCCTGGCTGGGAGGGGAAGCTGGGCGGGCAGCGACGGACTCGGGGGGGGGGGAAGCTGGCCGGGCGGGGCCAGGCTGGGAGGGGAAGCTGGGCGGGCGGGGCAAGGCTGGGAGGGGAAGCTGGGCGGGCGGGTCCTGGCTGGGAGGGGAAGCTGGGCGGGCAGCGACGGACTCGGGGGGGGGGAAGCTGGCCGGGCGGGGCCAGGCTGGGAGGGGAAGCTGGGCGGGCGGGGCAAGGCTGGGAGGGGAAGCTGGGCGGGCGGGTCCTGGCTGGGAGGGGAAGCTGGGCGGGCAGGAACGGACTCGGGAGCGGAAGCTGGCCGGGCGGGGCCAGGATCGGGAGGGGAAGCTGGGCGGGCGGGGCCGGGCTCAGGAGGAGAAGCTGGGCGGGCGGGGCCGGGCTCAGGAGGAGAAGCTGGGCGGGCGGGGCCAGGCTGGGAGGGGAAGCTGGGCGGGCGGGGCAAGGCTGGGAGGGGAAGCTGGGCGGGCGGGGCCTGGCTTGGGAGGAGAAGCTGGGCGGGCGGGCCCGGGAACGGGAGGAGAAACTGGGCGGGCGAAGCCTGGCTGGGAGGGGAAGCTGGGCGGGCAGAGACGGAATCGCGAGGTGAAGCTGGGCGGGCGGGGCCAGGCTTGGGAGCAGAAGCTGGGGAGGCTGGTCCAGGCTGGGAGGAGAAGCTGGCCGGGCGGGGCTTGGCTGGGAGGGGAAGCTGGGCGGGCAGGGACGGACTCGGGGGGGGGAAGCTGGCCGGGCGGGGCCAGGCTCGGGAGGAGAAGCTGGGCGGGCGGGGCCTGGCTTGGGAGGAGAAGCTGGGCGGGCGGGGCCTTGCTTGGGAGGAGAAGCTGGGTAGTCGGGGCCAGGCTGGGAGGAGAAGCTGGGCGGGCAGGGACGGACTCGGGAGGGGAAGCTGGGCGGGCGGAGCCAATCTGGGAGGGGAAGCTGGGCGGGCGGGGCTTGGCTCCGGAGGAGAAGCTGGGCGGGCGGGGCCTTGCTTGGGAGGAGAAGTTGGGCGGGCGGGGCCTGGCTCATGAGGAGAAGCTGTGCAGGCGCGGCCAGGCTGGGAGGAGAAGCTGGGTGGGCGGGGCCGGGCTCGAGAGGGGAAGCTGGGAAGGCGGGGCCAGGCTGGGAGGAGAAGCTGCGTGGGCGGGGCCGGGCTCGAGAGGGGAAGCTGGGAAGGCGGGGCCGGGCTCGGGAAGAGAAAGTGGGCGGGCGGGGCCAGGCTGACAGGGGAAGCTGGGCGGGCGGGGCCAGGCTTGGGAGCAGAAGCTGGGCAGGCTGGTCCAGGCTGGGAGGAGAAGCTGGCCGGGCGGGGCCAGGCTGGGAGGGGAAGCTGGGCGGGCGGGGCCGGACTCGGGAGGGGAAGCCGGGAAGGCGGGGCCGGGCTCGGGAAGACAAAGTGGGTGGGCGGGGCCGGACTCTAGAGGGGAAGCTGGTCGAGCGGGGCCAGGCTGGGAGGGGAACCTGGGGGGGCGGGGCCAAGCTGGGAGGGGAAGGTGGTCGGGAGGGGCCTGGCTTGGGAGGAGAAGCTGGGCGGGCGGGTCCTGGCTCACGAGGAGAAGCTGGGCGGGCGGGGCCAGGCTGGGAGGGGAAGCTGGGAGGGTGGGGCCAGGCTGGGAAGGGAAGCTGGGCGGGCGGGGCCGGGAACGGGAGGAGAAACTGGGCGGGCGGGCCTTGGCTGTGAGGGGAAGCTGGGCGGGCAGGGACGGACTCGGGGGGGGAAGCTGGCCGGGCGGGGCCAGGCTCGGGAGGAGAAGCTGGCCGGGCGGGGCCAGGATCGGGAGGGGAAGCTGGGCGGGCGGGGCCGGGCTCAGGAGGAGAAGCTGGGCGGGCGGGGCCTGGCTTGGGAGGAGAAGGTGGGCGGGCGGGTCCTGGCTCACGAGGAGAAGCTGGGCGGGCGGGGCCAGGCTGGGAGGGGAAGCTGGGCGGGCGGGGCAAGGCTGGGAGGGGAAGCTGGGCGGGCGGGGCCTGGCTCGGGAGGGGAAGCTGGCCGGGCGGGGCCAGAATCGGGAGGAGAAGCTGGCCGGGCGGGGCCAGGATCGGGAGGGGAAGCTGGGCGGGCGGGGCCGGGCTCAGGAGGAGAAGCTGGCCGGGCGGGGCCAGGATCGGGAGGGGAAGCTGGCCGGGCGGGGCCAGGATCGGGAGGGGAAGCTGGGCGGGCGGGGCCGGGCTCAGGAGGAGAAGCTGGGCGGGCGGGGCCGGGCTCATGAGGAGAAGCTGGGCGGGCGGGGCCAGGCTGGGAGGGGAAGCTGGGCGGGCGGGGCAAGGCTGGGAGGGGAAGCTGGGCGGGCGGGGCCTGGCTTGGGAGGAGAAGCTGGGCGGGCGGGCCCGGGAACGGGAGGAGAAACTGGGCGGGCGGAGCCTGGCTGGGAGGGGAAGCTGGGCGGGCAGAGACGGAATCGGGAGGGGAAGCTGGGCGGGCGGGGCCTGGCTGGGAGGGGAAGCTGGGCGGGCAAGAAAGGAATCGGGAGCGGAAGCTGGCCGGGCGGGGCCAGGCTGGGAGGGGAAGCTGGGCGGGCGGGGCCTGGCTCGGGAGGGGAAGCTGGGCGGGCGGGGCCAGGCTTGGGAGCAGAAGCTGGGCAGGCTGGTCCAGGCTGGGAGGAGAAGCTGGCCGGGCGGGGCTTGGCTGGGAGGGGAAGCTGGGCGGGCAGGGACGGACTCGGGGGGGGGGGAAGCTGGCCGGGCGGGGCCAGGCTGGGAGGGGAATCTGGGGGGGCGGGGCCAAGCTGGGAGGGGAAGGTGGTCGGGCGGGGCCTGGCTTGGGAGGAGAAGCTGGGCGGGCGGGTCCTGGCTCACGAGGAGAAGCTGGGCGGGCGGGGCCAGGCTGGGAGGGGAAGCTGGGAGGGTGGGGCCAGGCTGGGAAGGGAAGCTGGGCAGGCGGGGCCTGGCTTGAGAGGAGAAGCTGGGCGGGCGGGGCCTGGCTCATGAGGACAAGCTGGGCGGGCGGGGCCAGGCTCGGAGGGGAAGCTGGGCGGGCAGGGACGGACTCGGGAGGAGAAGCTGGGCGGGCGGGGCCTGGCTTGGGAGGAGAAGCTGGGCGGGCGGGGCCTGGCTTGGGAGGAGAAGCTGGGCGGGCGGGGCCTGGCTCAGGAGGAGAAGCTGGGCGGGCGGGTCCTGGCTCAGGAGGGTAAGCTGGGCGCGCGGGGCCGGACTCGGGAGGGGAAGCTGGGCGGGCGGGGCCAGGCTGGGAGGTGAAGCTGGGTGGGCGGGGCCGGGCTCGAGAGGGGAAGCTGGGAAGGCGGGGCCGGGCTCGGGAAGAGAAAGTGGGCGGGCGGGGCCAGGCTGGGAGGGGAAGCTGGGCGGGCGGGGCCAGGCTTGGGAGCAGAAGCTGGGCAGGCTGGTCCAGGCTGGGAGGAGAAGCTGGCCGGGCGGGGCCAGGCTGGGAGGGGAAGCAGGGCGGGCGGGGCCTGGCTCATGAGGAGAAGCTGAGAGGGCGGGGCCGGGAACGGGAGGAGAAACTGGGCGGGCGGGTCCTGGCTGGGAGGGGAAGCTGGGCGGGCAGGAACGGACTCGGGAGCGGAAGCTGGCCGGGCGGGGCCAGGATCGGGAGGGGAAGCTGGGCGGGCGGGGCCGGGCTCAGGAGGAGAAGCTGGGCGGGCGGGGCCGGGCTCAGGAGGAGAAGCTGGGCGGGCGGGCGGGGCCAGGCTGGGAGGGGAAGCTGGGCGGGCGGGGCAAGGCTGGGAGGGGAAGCTGGGCGGGCGGGGCCTGGCTTGGGAGGAGAAGCTGGGCGGGCGGGCCCGGGAACGGGAGGAGAAACTGGGCGGGCGAAGCCTGGCTGGGAGGGGAAGCTGGGCGGGCAGAGACGGAATCGCGAGGTGAAGCTGGGCGGGCGGGGCCAGGCTTGGGAGCAGAAGCTGGGGAGGCTGGTCCAGGCTGGGAGGAGAAGCTGGCCGGGCGGGGCTTGGCTGGGAGGGGAAGCTGGGCGGGCAGGGACGGACTCGGGGGGGGGGAAGCTGGCCGGGCGGGGCCAGGCTCGGGAGGAGAAGCTGGGCGGGCGGGGCCTGGCTTGGGAGGAGAAGCTGGGCGGGCGGGGCCTTGCTTGGGAGGAGAAGCTGGGTAGTCGGGGCCAGGCTGGGAGGAGAAGCTGGGCGGGCAGGGACGGACTCGGGAGGGGAAGCTGGGCGGGCGGAGCCAATCTGGGAGGGGAAGCTGGGCGGGCGGGGCTTGGCTCCGGAGGAGAAGCTGGGCGGGCGGGGCCTTGCTTGGGAGGAGAAGTTGGGCGGGCGGGGCCTGGCTCATGAGGAGAAGCTGTGCAGGCGCGGCCAGGCTGGGAGGAGAAGCTGGGTGGGCGGGGCCGGGCTCGAGAGGGGAAGCTGGGAAGGCGGGGCCAGGCTGGGAGGAGAAGCTGCGTGGGCGGGGCCGGGCTCGAGAGGGGAAGCTGGGAAGGCGGGGCCGGGCTCGGGAAGAGAAAGTGGGCGGGCGGGGCCAGGCTGGGAGGGGAAGCTGGGCGGGCGGGGCCAGGCTTGGGAGCAGAAGCTGGGCAGGCTGGTCCAGGCTGGGAGGAGAAGCTGGCCGGGCGGGGCCAGGCTGGGAGGGGAAGCTGGGCGGGCGGGGCCGGACTCGGGAGGGGAAGCCGGGAAGGCGGGGCCGGGCTCGGGAAGACAAAGTGGGCGGGCGGGGCCGGACTCTAGAGGGGAAGCTGGTCGAGCGGGGCCAGGCTGGGAGGGGAACCTGGGGGGGCGGGGCCAAGCTGGGAGGGGAAGGTGGTCGGGCGGGGCCTGGCTTGGGAGGAGAAGCTGGGCGGGCGGGTCCTGGCTCACGAGGAGAAGCTGGGCGGGCGGGGCCAGGCTGGGAGGGGAAGCTGGGAGGGTGGGGCCAGGCTGGGAAGGGAAGCTGGGCGGGCGGGGCCGGGAACGGGAGGAGAAACTGGGCGGGCGGGCCTTAGCTGTGAGGGGAAGCTGGGCGGGCAGGGACGGACTCGGGGGGGGAAGCTGGGCGGGCGGGGCCTGGCTGGGAGGGGAAGCTGGGCGGGCAAGAGAGGAATCGGGAGCGGAAGCTGGCCGGGCGGGGCCAGGCTGGGAGGGGAAGCTGGGCGGGCGGGCCTGGCTCGGGAGGGGAAGCTGGGCGGGCGGGGCCAGGCTTGGGAGGAGAAGCTGGGCAGGCTGGTCCAGGCTGGGAGGAGAAGCTGGCCGGGCGGGGCTTGGCTGGGAGGGGAAGCTGGGCGGGCAGGGACGGACTCGGGGGGGGGAAGCTGGCCGGGCGGGGCCAGGCTCGGGAGGAGAAGCTGGGCGGGCGGGGCCTGGCTTGGGAGGAGAAGCTGGGCGGGCGGGGCCTTGCTTGGGAGGAGAAGCTGGGCGGGCGGGGCCTGGCTGAGGAGGAGAAGCTGCGTAGTCGGGGCCAGGCTGGGAGGAGAAGCTGGGCGGGCAGGGACGGACTCGGGAGGGGAAGCTGGGCAGGCGGAGCCAAGCTGGGAGGGGAAGCTGGGCGGGCGGGGCTTGGCTCCGGAGGAGAAGCTGGGCGGGCGGGGCCTTGCTTGGGAGGAGAAGTTGGGCGGGCGGGGCCTGGCTCATGAGGAGAAGCTGTGCAGGCGCGGCCAGGCTGGGAGGAGAAGCTGGGTGGGCGGGGCCGGGCTCGAGAGGGGAAGCTGGGAAGGCGGGGCCAGGCTGGGAGGAGAAGCTGCGTGGGCGGGGCCGGGCTCGAGAGGGGAAGCTGGGAAGGCGGGGCCGGGCTCGGGAAGAGAAAGTGGGCGGGCGGGGCCAGGCTGGGAGGGGAAGCTGGGCGGGCGGGGCCAGGCTTGGGAGCAGAAGCTGGGCAGGCTGGTCCAGGCTGGGAGGAGAAGCTGGCCGGGCGGGGCCAGGCTGGGAGGGGAAGCTGGGCGGGCGGGGCAAGGCTGGGAGGGGAAGCTGGGCGGGCGGGGCCTGGCTTGGGAGGAGAAGCTGGGCGGGCGGGCCCGGGAACGGGAGGAGAAACTGGGCGGGCGAAGCCTGGCTGGGAGGGGAAGCTGGGCGGGCAGAGACGGAATCGCGAGGTGAAGCTGGGCGGGCGGGGCCAGGCTTGGGAGCAGAAGCTGGGGAGGCTGGTCCAGGCTGGGAGGAGAAGCTGGCCGGGCGGGGCTTGGCTGGGAGGGGAAGCTGGGCGGGCAGGGACGGACTCGGGGGGGGGAAGCTGGCCGGGCGGGGCCAGGCTCGGGAGGAGAAGCTGGGCGGGCGGGGCCTGGCTTGGGAGGAGAAGCTGGGCGGGCGGGGCCTTGCTTGGGAGGAGAAGCTGGGTAGTCGGGGCCAGGCTGGGAGGAGAAGCTGGGCGGGCAGGGACGGACTCGGGAGGGGAAGCTGGGCGGGCGGAGCCAATCTGGGAGGGGAAGCTGGGCGGGCGGGGCTTGGCTCCGGAGGAGAAGCTGGGCGGGCGGGGCCTTGCTTGGGAGGAGAAGTTGGGCGGGCGGGGCCTGGCTCATGAGGAGAAGCTGTGCAGGCGCGGCCAGGCTGGGAGGAGAAGCTGGGTGGGCGGGGCCGGGCTCGAGAGGGGAAGCTGGGAAGGCGGGGCCAGGCTGGGAGGAGAAGCTGCGTGGGCGGGGCCGGGCTCGAGAGGGGAAGCTGGGAAGGCGGGCCGGGCTCGGGAAGAGAAAGTGGGCGGGCGGGGCCAGGCTGGGAGGGGAAGCTGGGCGGGCGGGGCCAGGCTTGGGAGCAGAAGCTGGGCAGGCTGGTCCAGGCTGGGAGGAGAAGCTGGCCGGGCGGGGCCAGGCTGGGAGGGGAAGCTGGGCGGGCGGGGCCGGACTCGGGAGGGGAAGCCGGGAAGGCGGGGCCGGGCTCGGGAAGACAAAGTGGGCGGGCGGGGCCGGACTCTAGAGGGGAAGCTGGTCGAGCGGGGCCAGGCTGGGAGGGGAACCTGGGGGGGCGGGGCCAAGCTGGGAGGGGAAGGTGGTCGGGCGGGGCCTGGCTTGGGAGGAGAAGCTGGGCGGGCGGGTCCTGGCTCACGAGGAGAAGCTGGGCGGGCGGGGCCAGGCTGGGAGGGGAAGCTGGGAGGGTGGGGCCAGGCTGGGAAGGGAAGCTGGGCGGGCGGGGCCGGGAACGGGAGGAGAAACTGGGCGGGCGGGCCTTAGCTGTGAGGGGAAGCTGGGCGGGCAGGGACGGACTCGGGGGGGGAAGCTGGGCGGGCGGGGCCTGGCTGGGAGGGGAAGCTGGGCGGGCAAGAGAGGAATCGGGAGCGGAAGCTGGCCGGGCGGGGCCAGGCTGGGAGGGGAAGCTGGGCGGGCGGGGCCTGGCTCGGGAGGGGAAGCTGGGCGGGCGGGGCCAGGCTTGGGAGCAGAAGCTGGGCAGGCTGGTCCAGGCTGGGAGGAGAAGCGGGCCGGGCGGGGCTTGGCTGGGAGGGGAAGCTGGGCGGGCAGGGACGGACTCGGGGGGGGGGAAGCTGGCCGGGCGGGGCCAGGCTCGGGAGGAGAAGCTGGGCGGGCGGGGCCTGGCTTGGGAGGAGAAGCTGGGCGGGCGGGGCCTTGCTTGGGAGGAGAAGCTGGGCGGGCGGGGCCTGGCTGAGGAGGAGAAGCTGCGTAGTCGGGGCCAGGCTGGGAGGAGAAGCTGGGCGGGCAGGGACGGACTCGGGAGGGGAAGCTGGGCAGGCGGAGCCAAGCTGGGAGGGGAAGCTGGGCGGGCGGGGCTTGGCTCCGGAGGAGAAGCTGGGCGGGCGGGGCCTTGCTTGGGAGGAGAAGTTGGGCGGGCGGGGCCTGGCTCATGAGGAGAAGCTGTGCAGGCGCGGCCAGGCTGGGAGGAGAAGCTGGGTGGGCGGGGCCGGGCTCGAGAGGGAAGCTGGGAAGGCGGGGCCAGGCTGGGAGGAGAAGCTGCGTGGGCGGGGCCGGGCTCGAGAGGGGAAGCTGGGAAGGCGGGGCCGGGCTCGGGAAGAGAAAGTGGGCGGGCGGGGCCAGGCTGGGAGGGGAAGCTGGGCGGGCGGGGCCAGGCTTGGGAGCAGAAGCTGGGCAGGCTGGTCCAGGCTGGGAGGAGAAGCTGGCCGGGCGGGGCCAGGCTGGGAGGGGAAGCTGGGCGGGCGGGGCCGGACTCGGGAGGGGAAGCCGGGAAGGCGGGGCCGGGCTCGGGAAGACAAAGTGGGCGGGCGGGGCCGGACTCTAGAGGGGAAGCTGGTCGAGCGGGGCCAGGCTGGGAGGGGAACCTGGGGGGGCGGGGCCAAGCTGGGAGGGGAAGGTGGTCGGGCGGGGCCTGGCTTGGGAGGAGAAGCTGGGCGGGCGGGTCCTGGCTCACGAGGAGAAGCTGGGCGGGCGGGGCCAGGCTGGGAGGGGAAGCTGGGAGGGTGGGGCCAGGCTGGGAAGGGAAGCTGGGCGGGCGGGGCCGGGAACGGGAGGAGAAACTGGGCGGGCGGGGCTTGGCTGTGAGGGGAAGCTGGGCGGGCAGGGACGGACTCGGGGGGGGGAAGCTGGCCGGGCGGGGCCAGGCTCGGGAGGAGAAGCTGGCCGGGCGGGGCCAGGATCGGGAGGGGAAGCTTAGCGGGCGGGGCCGGGCTCAGGAGGAGAAGCTGGGCGGGCGGGGCCGCGCTCAGGAGGAGAAGCTGGGCGGGCGGGGCCAGGCTGGGGAGGGGAAGCTGGGCGGGCGGGGCAAGGCTGGGAGGGGAAGCTGGGCGGGCGGGGCCTGGCTTGGGAGGAGAAGCTGGGCGGGCGGGCCCGGGAACGGGAGGAGAAACTGGGCGGGCGAAGCCTGGCTGGGAGGGGAAGCTGGGCGGGCAGAGACGGAATCGGGAGGGGAAGCTGGGCGGGCGGGGCCTGGCTGGGAGGGGAAGCTGGGCGGGCAAGAAAGGAATCGGGAGCGGAAGCTGGCCGGGCGGGGCCAGGCTGGGAGGGAAGCTGGGCGGGCGGGGCCTGGCTCGGGAGGGGAAGCTGGGCGGGCGGGGCCAGGCTTGGGAGCAGAAGCTGTGGAGGCTGGTCCAGGCTGGGAGGAGAAGCTGGGCGGGCGGGGCCTGGCTCAGGAGGAGAAGCTGGGCAGTCGGGGCCAGGCGGGGAGGAGAACCTCGGCGGGCGGAGCCGGGCTCGAGAGGGGAAGCTGGGCGGGCGGGGCCTGGCTGGGGAGGGGAAGCTGGGCGGTCGGGGCCAAGCTGGGAGGGGAAGGTGGGCGTGCGGAGCCTGGATGGGAGGGGAAGCTGGGCGGGCGGGGCCTGGTTCGGAAGGGGAAGATGGGCGGGCGGGACCAACTTGGGGGGAGAAGCTGGGTGGGCGGGGCCGGGCTCGGGAGGGGAAGCTGGGCGGGCGGGGCCAGGCTGGGAGGGGAAGCAGGGCGGGCGGGGCCTGGCTCATGAGGAGAAGCTGAGCGGGCGGGGCCGGGAACGGGAGGACAAACTGGGCGGGCGGGTCCTGGCTGGGAGGGGAAGCTGGGCGGGCAGGAACGGACTCGGGAGCGGAAGCTGGCCGGGCGGGGCCAGGATCGGGAGGGGAAGCTGGGCGGGCGGGGCCGGGCTCAGGAGGAGAAGCTGGGCGGGCGGGGCCGGGCTCAGGAGGAGAAGCTGGGCGGGCGGGGCCAGGCTGGGAGGGAAGCTGGGCGGGCGGGGCAAGGCTGGGAGGGGAAGCTGGGCGGCGGGGGCCTGGCTTGGGAGGAGAAGCTGGGCGGGCGGGCCCGGGAACGGGAGGAGAAACTGGGCGGGCGGAGCCTGGCTGGGAGGGGAAGCTGGGCGGGCAAGAAAGGAATCGGGAGCGGAAGCTGGCCGGGCGGGGCCAGGCTGGGAGGGGAAGCTGGGCGGGCGGGGCCTGGCTTGGGAGGGGAAGCTGGGCGGGCGGGGCCAGGCTTGGGAGCAGAAGCTGGGCAGGCTGGTCCAGGCTGGGAGGAGAAGCTGGCCGGGCGGAGCTTGGCTGGGAGGGGAAGCTGGGCGGGCAGCGACGGACTCGGGGGGGGGGGAAGCTGGCCGGGCGGGGCCAGGCTGGGAGGGGAAGCTGGGGGGGCGGGGCCAAGCTGGGAGGGGAAGGTGGTCGGGCGGGGCCTGGCTTGGGAGGAGAAGCTGGGCGGGCGGGGCCAGGCTGGGAGGGGAAGCTGGGCGGGCGGGGCAAGGCTGGGAGGGGAAGCTGGGCGGGCGGGGCCTGGCTTGGGAGGAGAAGCTGGGCGGGCGGGCCCGGGAACGGGAGGAGAAACTGGGCGGGCGGAGCCTGGCTGGGAGGGGAAGCTGGGCGGGCAGAGACGGAATCGGGAGGGGAAGCTGGGCGGGCGGGGCCTGGCTGGGAGGGGAAGCTGGGCGGGCAAGAAAGGAATCGGCAGCGGAAGCTGGCCGGGCGGGGCCAGGCTGGGAGGGGAAGCTGGGCGGGCGGGGCCTGGCTTGGGAGGGGAAGCTGGGCGGGCGGGGCCAGGCTTGGGAGCAGAAGCTGGGCAGGCTGGTCCAGGCTCGGAGGAGAAGCTGGCCGGGCGGAGCTTGCCTGGGAGGGGAAGCTGGGCGGGCAGGGACGGACTCGGGGGGGGGAAGCTGGCCGGGCGCGGCGAGGCTGGGAGGGGAAGCTGGGGGGGCGGGGCCAAGCTGGGAGGGGAAGGTGGTCGGGCGGGGCCTGGCTTGGGAGGAGAAGCTGGGCGGGCGGGTCCTGGCTCACGAGGAGAAGCTGGGCGGGCGGGGCCAGGCTGGGAGGGGAAGCTGGGAGGGTGGGGCCAGGCTGGGAAGGGAAGCTAGGCAGGCGGGGCCTGGCTTGAGAGGAGAAGCTGGGCGGGCGGGGCCTGGCTCATGAGGACAAGCTGGGCGGGCGGGGCCAGGCTGGGAGGGGAAGCTGGGCGGGCAGGGACGGACTCGGGAGGGGAAGCTGGCCGTGCGGGGCCTGGCTCGGTAGGGGAAGCTGGGCGGGCAGGGACGGACTCGGAGGGGAAGCTGGCCGGGCGGGGCCAGGCTCGGGAGGAGAAGCTGGGCGGGCGGGGCCTGGCTGGGAGGGGAAGCTGGGCGGGCAGGGACGGACTCGGGGGGGAAGCTGGCCGGGCGGGGCCAGGCTCGGGAGGAGAAGCTGGGCGGGCGGGGCCTGGCTTGGGAGGAGAAGCTGGGCGGGCGGGGCCTTGCTTGGGAGGAGAAGCTGGGCGGGCGGGGCCTGGCTCAGGAGGAGAAGCTGGGCAGTCGGGGCCAGGCTGGGAGGAGAACCTCGGCGGGCGGAGCCTGGCTTGGGAGGAGAAGCTGGGCGGGCGGGGCCAGGCTGGGAGGGGAAGCTGGGCGCGCGGTGCCGGACTCGGGAGGGGAAGCTGGGCGGGCGGGGCCAGGCTGGGAGGTGAAGTTGGGTGGGCGGGGCCGGGGTCGAGAGGGGAAGCTGGGAAGGCGGGGCCGGGCTCGGGAAGAGAAAGTGGGCGGGCGGGGCCAGGCTGGGAGGGGAAGCTGGGCGGGCGGGGACGGACTCGGGGGGGGGGAAGCTGGCCGGGCGGGGCCAGGCTCGGGAGGAGAAGCTGGCCGGGCGGGGCCAGGATCGGGAGGGGAAGCTTAGCGGGCGGGGCCGGGCTCAGGAGGAGAAGCTGGGCGGGCGGGGCCGCGCTCAGGAGGAGAAGCTGGGCGGGCGGGGCCAGGCTGGGAGGGAAGCTGGGCGGGCGGGGCAAGGCTGGGAGGGGAAGCTGGGCGGGCGGGGCCTGGCTTGGGAGGAGAAGCTGGGCGGGCGGGCCCGGGAACGGGAGGAGAAACTGGGCGGGCGAAGCCTGGCTGGGAGGGGAAGCTGGGCGGGCAGAGACGGAATCGGGAGGGGAAGCTGGGCGGGCGGGGCCTGGCTGGGAGGGGAAGCTGGGCGGGCAAGAAAGGAATCGGGAGCGGAAGCTGGCCGGGCGGGGCCAGGCTGGGAGGGGAAGCTGGGCGGCGGGGCCTGGCTCGGGAGGGGAAGCTGGGCGGGCGGGGCCAGGCTTGGGAGCAGAAGCTGTGGAGGCTGGTCCAGGCTGGGAGGAGAAGCTGGGCGGGCGGGGCCTGGCTCAGGAGGAGAAGCTGGGCAGTCGGGGCCAGGCGGGGAGGAGAACCTCGGCGGGCGGAGCCGGGCTCGAGAGGGGAAGCTGGGCGGGCGGGGCCTGGCTGGGGAGGGGAAGCTGGGCGGTCGGGGCCAAGCTGGGAGGGGAAGGTGGGCGTGCGGAGCCTGGCTGGGAGGGGAAGCTGGGCGGGCGGGGCCTGGTTCGGTAGGGGAAGATGGGCGGGCGGGACCAACTTGGGGGGAGAAGCTGGGTGGGCGGGGCCGGGCTCGGGAGGGGAAGCTGGGCGGGCGGGGCCAGGCTGGGAGGGGAAGCAGGGCGGGCGGGGCCTGGCTCATGAGGAGAAGCTGAGCGGGCGGGGCCGGGAACGGGAGGACAAACTGGGCGGGCGGGTCCTGGCTGGGAGGGGAAGCTGGGCGGGCAGGAACGGACTCGGGAGCGGAAGCTGGCCGGGCGGGGCCAGGATCGGGAGGGGAAGCTGGGCGGGCGGGGCCGGGCTCAGGAGGAGAAGCTGGGCGGGCGGGGCCGGGCTCAGGAGGAGAAGCTGGGCGGGCGGGGCCGGGCTCAGGAGGAGAAGCTGGGCGGGCGGGGCCAGGCTGGGAGGGGAAGCTGGGCGGGCGGGGCAAGGCTGGGAGGGGAAGCTGGGCGGGCGGGGCCTGGCTTGGGAGGAGAAGCTGGGCGGGCGGGCCCGGGAACGGGAGGAGAAACTGGGCGGGCGGAGCCTGGCTGGGAGGGGAAGCTGGGCGGGCAGAGACGGAATCGGGAGGGGAAGCTGGGCGGGCGGGGCCTGGCTGGGAGGGGAAGCTGGGCGGGCAAGAAAGGAATCGGGAGCGGAAGCTGGCCGGGCGGGGCCAGGCTGGGAGGGGAAGCTGGGCGGGCGGGGCCTGGCTTGGGAGGGGAAGCTGGGCGGGCGGGGCCAGGCTTGGGAGCAGAAGCTGGGCAGGCTGGTCCAGGCTGGGAGGAGAAGCTGGCCGGGCGGAGCTTGGCTGGGAGGGGAAGCTGGGCGGGCAGCGACGGACTCGGGGGGGGGGAAGCTGGCCGGGCGGGGCCAGGCTGGGAGGGGAAGCTGGGGGGGCGGGGCCAAGCTGGGAGGGGAAGGTGGTCGGGCGGGGCCTGGCTTGGGAGGAGAAGCTGGGCGGGCGGGGCCAGGCTGGGAGGGGAAGCTGGGCGGGCGGGGCAAGGCTGGGAGGGGAAGCTGGGCGGGCGGGGCCTGGCTTGGGAGGAGAAGCTGGGCGGGCGGGCCCGGGAACGGGAGGAGAAACTGGGCGGGCGGAGCCTGGCTGGGAGGGGAAGCTGGGCGGGCAGAGACGGAATCGGGAGGGGAAGCTGGGCGGGCGGGGCCTGGCTGGGAGGGGAAGCTGGGCGGGCAAGAAAGGAATCGGCAGCGGAAGCTGGCCGGGCGGGGCCAGGCTGGGAGGGGAAGCTGGGCGGGCGGGGCCTGGCTTGGGAGGGGAAGCTGGGCGGGCGGGGCCAGGCTTGGGAGCAGAAGCTGGGCAGGCTGGTCCAGGCTCGGAGGAGAAGCTGGCCGGGCGGAGCTTGCCTGGGAGGGGAAGCTGGGCGGGCAGGGACGGACTCGGGGGGGGGAAGCTGGCCGGGCGCGGCGAGGCTGGGAGGGGAAGCTGGGGGGGCGGGGCCAAGCTGGGAGGGGAAGGTGGTCGGGCGGGGCCTGGCTTGGGAGGAGAAGCTGGGCGGGCGGGTCCTGGCTCACGAGGAGAAGCTGGGCGGGCGGGGCCAGGCTGGGAGGGGAAGCTGGGAGGGTGGGGCCAGGCTGGGAAGGGAAGCTAGGCAGGCGGGGCCTGGCTTGAGAGGAGAAGCTGGGCGGGCGGGGCCTGGCTCATGAGGACAAGCTGGGCGGGCGGGGCCAGGCTGGGAGGGGAAGCTGGGCGGGCAGGGACGGACTCGGGAGGGGAAGCTGGCCGTGCGGGGCCTGGCTCGGTAGGGGAAGCTGGGCGGGCAGGGACGGACTCGGAGGGGAAGCTGGCCGGGCGGGGCCAGGCTCGGGAGGAGAAGCTGGGCGGGCGGGGCCTGGCTGGGAGGGGAAGCTGGGCGGGCAGGGACGGACTCGGGGGGGAAGCTGGCCGGGCGGGGCCAGGCTCGGGAGGAGAAGCTGGGCGGGGCGGGGCCTGGCTTGGGAGGAGAAGCTGGGCGGGCGGGGCCTTGCTTGGGAGGAGAAGCTGGGCGGGCGGGGCCTGGCTCAGGAGGAGAAGCTGGGCAGTCGGGGCCAGGCTGGGAGGAGAACCTCGGCGGGCGGAGCCTGGCTTGGGAGGAGAAGCTGGGCGGGCGGGGCCAGGCTGGGAGGGGAAGCTGGGCGCGCGGTGCCGGACTCGGGAGGGGAAGCTGGGCGGGCGGGGCCAGGCTGGGAGGTGAAGTTGGGTGGGCGGGGCCGGGGTCGAGAGGGGAAGCTGGGAAGGCGGGGCCGGGCTCGGGAAGAGAAAGTGGGCGGGCGGGGCCAGGCTGGGAGGGGAAGCTGGGCGGGCGGGGCCAGGCTTGGGAGCAGAAGCTGGGCAGGCTGGTCCAGGCTGGGAGGAGAAGCTGGGCGGGCGGGGCCTGGCTCAGGAGGAGAAGCTGGGTAGTCGGGGCCAGGCTGGGAGGAGAAGCTGGGCGGGGAGGGGAAGCTGGGCGGGCAGGAACGGACTCGGGAGCGGAAGCTGGCCGGGCGGGGCCAGGATCGGGAGGGGAAGCTGGGCGGGCGGGGCCGGGCTCAGGAGGAGAAGCTGGGCGGGCGGGGCCGGGCTCAGGAGGAGAAGCTGGGCGGGCGGGGCCAGGCTGGGAGGGGAAGCTGGGCGGGCGGGGCAAGGCTGGGAGGGGAAGCTGGGCGGGCGGGGCCTGGCTTGGGAGGAGAAGCTGGGCGGGCGGGCCCGGGAACGGGAGGAGAAACTGGGCGGGCGAAGCCTGGCTGGGAGGGGAAGCTGGGCGGGCAGAGACGGAATCGGGAGGGGAAGCTGGGCGGGCGGGGCCTGGCTGGGAGGGGAAGCTGGGCGGGCAAGAAAGGAATCGGGAGCGGAAGCTGGCCGGGCGGGGCCAGGCTGGGAGGGGAAGCTGGGCGGGCGGGGCCTGGCTCGGGAGGGGAAGCTGGGTGGGCGGAGCCAGGCTTGGGAGTAGAAGCTGGGGAGGCTGGTCCAGGCTGGGAGGAGAAGCTGGCCGGGCGGGGCTTGGCTGGGAGGGGAACCTGGGCGGGCAGGGACGGACTCGGGGGGGGGAAGCTGGCCGGGCGGGGCCAGGCTCGGGAGGAGAAGCTGGGCGGGCGGGGCCTGGCTTGGGAGGAGAAGCTGGGCGGGCGGGGCCTTGCTTGGGAGGAGAAGCTGGGCGGGCGGGGCCTGGCTTGGGAGGAGAAGCTGGGCGGGCGGGCCCGGGAACGGGAGGAGAAACTGGGCGGGCGAAGCCTGGCTGGGAGGGGAAGCTGGGCGGGCAGAGACGGAATCGGGAGGGGAAGCTGGGCGGGCGGGGCCTGGCTGGGAGGGGAAGATGGGCGGGCAAGAAAGGAATCGGGAGCGGAAGCTGGCCGGGCGGGGCCAGGCTGGGAGGGGAAGCTGGGCGGGCGGGGCCTGGCTCGGGAGGGGAAGCTGGGCGGGCGGGGCCAGGCTTGGGAGCAGAAGCTGTGGAGGCTGGTCCAGGCTGGGAGGAGAAGCTGGGCGGGCGGGGCCTGGCTCAGGAGGAGAAGCTGGGCAGTCGGGGCCAGGCGGGGAGGAGAACCTCGGCGGGCGGAGCCGGGCTCGAGAGGGGAAGCTGGGCGGGCGGGGCCTGGCTGGGGAGGGGAAGGTGGGCGGTCGGGGCCAAGCTGGGAGGGGAAGGTGGGCGTGCGGAGCCTGGCTGGGAGGGGAAGCTGGGCGGGCGGGGCCTGGTTCGGAAGGGGAAGATGGGCGGGCGGGACCAACTTGGGGGGAGAAGCTGGGTGGGCGGGGCCGGGCTCGGGAGGGGAAGCTGGGCGGGCGGGGCCAGGCTGGGAGGGGAAGCAGGGCGGGCGGGGCCTGGCTCATGAGGAGAAGCTGAGCGGGCGGGGCCGGGAACGGGAGGACAAACTGGGCGGGCGGGTCCTGGCTGGGAGGGGAAGCTGGGCGGGCAGGAACGGACTCGGGAGCGGAAGCTGGCCGGGCGGGGCCAGGATCGGGAGGGGAAGCTGGGCGGGCGGGGCCGGGCTCAGGAGGAGAAGCTGGGCGGGCGGGGCCGGGCTCAGGAGGAGAAGCTGGGCGGGCGGGGCCAGGCTGGGAGGGGAAGCTGGGCGGGCGGGGCAAGGCTGGGAGGGGAAGCTGGGCGGGCGGGGCCTGGCTTGGGAGGAGAAGCTGGGCGGGCGGGCCCGGGAACGGGAGGAGAAACTGGGCGGGCGGAGCCTGGCTGGGAGGGGAAGCTGGGCGGGCAGAGACGGAATCGGGAGGGGAAGCTGGGCGGGCGGGGCCTGGCTGGGAGGGGAAGCTGGGCGGGCAAGAAAGGAATCGGGAGCGGAAGCTGGCCGGGCGGGGCCAGGCTGGGAGGGGAAGCTGGGCGGGCGGGGCCTGGCTTGGGAGGGGAAGCTGGGCGGGCGGGGCCAGGCTTGGGAGCAGAAGCTGGGCAGGCTGGTCCAGGCTGGGAGGAGAAGCTGGCCGGGCGGAGCTTGGCTGGGAGGGGAAGCTGGGCGGGCAGCGACGGACTCGGGGGGGGGGAAGCTGGCCGGGCGGGGCCAGGCTGGGAGGGGAAGCTGGGGGGGCGGGGCCAAGCTGGGAGGGGAAGGTGGTCGGGCGGGGCCTGGCTTGGGAGGAGAAGCTGGGCGGGCGGGGCCAGGCTGGGAGGGGAAGCTGGGCGGGCGGGGCAAGGCTGGGAGGGGAAGCTGGGCGGGCGGGGCCTGGCTTGGGAGGAGAAGCTGGGCGGGCGGGCCCGGGAACGGGAGGAGAAACTGGGCGGGCGGAGCCTGGCTGGGAGGGGAAGCTGGGCGGGCAGAGACGGAATCGGGAGGGGAAGCTGGGCGGGCGGGGCCTGGCTGGGAGGGGAAGCTGGGCGGGCAAGAAAGGAATCGGCAGCGGAAGCTGGCCGGGCGGGGCCAGGCTGGGAGGGGAAGCTGGGCGGGCGGGGCCTGGCTTGGGAGGGGAAGCTGGGCGGGCGGGGCCAGGCTTGGGAGCAGAAGCTGGGCAGGCTGGTCCAGGCTCGGAGGAGAAGCTGGCCGGGCGGAGCTTGCCTGGGAGGGGAAGCTGGGCGGGCAGGGACGGACTCGGGGGGGGGAAGCTGGCCGGGCGCGGCGAGGCTGGGAGGGGAAGCTGGGGGGGCGGGGCCAAGCTGGGAGGGGAAGGTGGTCGGGCGGGGCCTGGCTTGGGAGGAGAAGCTGGGCGGGCGGGTCCTGGCTCACGAGGAGAAGCTGGGCGGGCGGGGCCAGGCTGGGAGGGGAAGCTGGGAGGGTGGGGCCAGGCTGGGAAGGGAAGCTAGGCAGGCGGGGCCTGGCTTGAGAGGAGAAGCTGGGCGGGCGGGGCCTGGCTCATGAGGACAAGCTGGGCGGGCGGGGCCAGGCTGGGAGGGGAAGCTGGGCGGGCAGGGACGGACTCGGGAGGGGAAGCTGGCCGTGCGGGGCCTGGCTCGGTAGGGGAAGCTGGGCGGGCAGGGACGGACTCGGAGGGGAAGCTGGCCGGGCGGGGCCAGGCTCGGGAGGAGAAGCTGGGCGGGCGGGGCCTGGCTGGGAGGGGAAGCTGGGCGGGCAGGGACGGACTCGGGGGGAAAGCTGGCCGGGCGGGGCCAGGCTCGGGAGGAGAAGCTGGGCGGGCGGGGCCTGGCTTGGGAGGAGAAGCTGGGCGGGCGGGGCCTTGCTTGGGAGGAGAAGCTGGGCGGGCGGGGCCTGGCTCAGGAGGAGAAGCTGGGCAGTCGGGGCCAGGCTGGGAGGAGAACCTCGGCGGGCGGAGCCTGGCTTGGGAGGAGAAGCTGGGCGGGCGGGGCCAGGCTGGGAGGGGAAGCTGGGCGCGCGGTGCCGGACTCGGGAGGGGAAGCTGGGCGGGCGGGGCCAGGCTGGGAGGTGAAGTTGGGTGGGCGGGGCCGGGGTCGAGAGGGGAAGCTGGGAAGGCGGGGCCGGGCTCGGGAAGAGAAAGTGGGCGGGCGGGGCCAGGCTGGGAGGGGAAGCTGGGCGGGCGGGGACGGACTCGGGGGGGGGGGAGCTGGCCGGGCGGGGCCAGGCTCGGGAGGAGAAGCTGGCCGGGCGGGGCCAGGATCGGGAGGGGAAGCTTAGCGGGCGGGGCCGGGCTCAGGAGGAGAAGCTGGGCGGGCGGGGCCGCGCTCAGGAGGAGAAGCTGGGCGGGCGGGGCCAGGCTGGGAGGGGAAGCTGGGCGGGCGGGGCAAGGCTGGGAGGGGAAGCTGGGCGGGCGGGGCCTGGCTTGGGAGGAGAAGCTGGGCGGGCGGGCCCGGGAACGGGAGGAGAAACTGGGCGGGCGAAGCCTGGCTGGGAGGGGAAGCTGGGCGGGCAGAGACGGAATCGGGAGGGGAAGATGGGCGGGCGGGGCCTGGCTGGGAGGGGAAGCTGGGCGGGCGGGGCCTGGCTCGGGAGGGGAAGCTGGGCGGGCGGGGCCAGGCTTGGGAGCAGAAGCTGTGGAGGCTGGTCCAGGCTGGGAGGAGAAGCTGGGCGGGCGGGGCCTGGCTCAGGAGGAGAAGCTGGGCAGTCGGGGCCAGGCGGGGAGGAGAACCTCGGCGGGCGGAGCCGGGCTCGAGAGGGGAAGCTGGGCGGGCGGGGCCTGGCTGGGGAGGGGAAGCTGGGCGGTCGGGGCCAAGCTGGGAGGGGAAGGTGGGCGTGCGGAGCCTGGCTGGGAGGGGAAGCTGGGCGGGCGGGGCCTGGTTCGGAAGGGGAAGATGGGCGGGCGGGACCAACTTGGGGGGAGAAGCTGGGTGGGCGGGGCCGGGCTCGGGAGGGGAAGCTGGGCGGGCGGGGCCAGGCTGGGAGGGGAAGCAGGGCGGGCGGGGCCTGGCTCATGAGGAGAAGCTGAGCGGGCGGGGCCGGGAACGGGAGGAGAAACTGGGCGGGCGGGTCCTGGCTGGGAGGGGAAGCTGGGCGGGCAGGAACGGACTCGGGAGCGGAAGCTGGCCGGGCGGGGCCAGGATCGGGAGGGGAAGCTGGGCGGGCGGGGCCGGGCTCAGGAGGAGAAGCTGGGCGGGCGGGGCCGGGCTCAGGAGGAGAAGCTGGGCGGGCGGGGCCAGGCTGGGAGGGGAAGCTGGGCGGGCGGGGCAAGGCTGGGAGGGGAAGCTGGGCGGGCGGGGCCTGGCTTGGGAGGAGAAGCTGGGCGTGCGGGCCCGGGAACGGGAGGAGAAACTGGGCGGGCGGAGCCTGGCTGGGAGGGGAAGCTGGGCGGGCAGAGACGGAATCGGGAGGGGAAGCTGGGCGGGCAAGAAAGGAATCGGCAGCGGAAGCTGGCCGGGCGGGGCCAGGCTGGGAGGGGAAGCTGGGCGGGCGGGGCCTGGCTTGGGAGGGGAAGCTGGGCGGGCGGGGCCAGGCTTGGGAGCAGAAGCTGGGCAGGCTGGTCCAGGCTCGGAGGAGAAGCTGGCCGGGCGGAGCTTGCCTGGGAGGGGAAGCTGGGCGGGCAGGGACGGACTCGGGGGGGGGAAGCTGGCCGGGCGCGGCCAGGCTGGGAGGGGAAGCTGGGGGGGCGGGGCCAAGCTGGGAGGGGAAGGTGGTCGGGCGGGGCCTGGCTTGGGAGGAAAAGCTGGGCGGGCGGGTCCTGGCTCACGAGGAGAAGCTGGGCGGGCGGGGCCAGGCTGGGAGGGGAAGCTGGGAGGGTGGGGCCAGGCTGGGAAGGGAAGCTGGGCAGGCGGGGCCTGGCTTGAGAGGAGAAGCTGGGCGGGCGGGGCCTGGCTCATGAGGACAAGCTGGGCGGGCGGGGCCAGGCTGGGAGGGGAAGCTGGGCGGGCAGGGACGGACTCGGGAGGGGAAGCTGGCCGTGCGGGGCCTGGCTCGGTAGGGGAAGCTGGGCGGGCAGGGACGGACTCGGAGGGGAAGCTGGCCGGGCGGGGCCAGGCTCGGGAGGAGAACCTCGGCGGGCGGAGCCTGGCTTGGGAGGAGAAGCTGGGCGGGCGGGGCCAGGCTGGGAGGGGAAGCTGGGCGCGCGGTGCCGGACTCGGGAGGGGAAGCTGGGCGGGCGGGGCCAGGCTGGGAGGTGAAGTTGGGTGGGCGGGGCCGGGGTCGAGAGGGGAAGCTGGGAAGGCGGGGCGGGCTCGGGAAGAGAAAGTGGGCGGGCGGGGCCAGGCTGGGAGGGGAAGCTGGGCGGGCGGGGCCAGGCTTGGGAGCAGAAGCTGGGCAGGCTGGTCCAGGCTGGGAGGAGAAGCTGGGCGGGCGGGGCCTGGCTCAGGAGGAGAAGCTGGGTAGTCGGGGCCAGGCTGGGAGGAGAAGCTGGGCGGGGAGGGGAAGCTGGGCGGGCAGGAACGGACTCGGGAGCGGAAGCTGGCCGGGCGGGGCCAGGATCGGGAGGGGAAGCTGGGCGGGCGGGGCCGGGCTCAGGAGGAGAAGCTGGGCGGGCGGGGCCGGGCTCAGGAGGAGAAGCTGGGCGGGCGGGGCCAGGCTGGGAGGGGAAGCTGGGCGGGCGGGGCAAGGCTGGGAGGGGAAGCTGGGCGGGCGGGGCCTGGCTTGGGAGGAGAAGCTGGGCGGGCGGGCCCGGGAACGGGAGGAGAAACTGGGCGGGCGAAGCCTGGCTGGGAGGGGAAGCTGGGCGGGCAGAGACGGAATCGGGAGGGGAAGCTGGGCGGGCGGGGCCTGGCTGGGAGGGGAAGATGGGCGGGCAAGAAAGGAATCGGGAGCGGAAGCTGGCCGGGCGGGGCCAGGCTGGGAGGGGAAGCTGGGCGGGCGGGGCCTGGCTCGGGAGGGGAAGCTGGGCGGGCGGGGCCAGGCTTGGGAGCAGAAGCTGTGGAGGCTGGTCCAGGCTGGGAGGAGAAGCTGGGCGGGCGGGGCCTGGCTCAGGAGGAGAAGCTGGGCAGTCGGGGCCAGGCGGGGAGGAGAACCTCGGCGGGCGGAGCCGGGCTCGAGAGGGGAAGCTGGGCGGGCGGGGCCTGGTTCGGAAGGGGAAGATGGGCGGGCGGGACCAACTTGGGGGGAGAAGCTGGGTGGGCGGGGCCGGGCTCGGGAGGGGAAGCTGGGCGGGCGGGGCCAGGCTGGGAGGGGAAGCAGGGCGGGCGGGGCCTGGCTCATGAGGAGAAGCTGAGCGGGCGGGGCCGGGAACGGGAGGACAAACTGGGCGGGCGGGTCCTGGCTGGGAGGGGAAGCTGGGCGGGCAGGAACGGACTCGGGAGCGGAAGCTGGCCGGGCGGGGCCAGGATCGGGAGGGGAAGCTGGGCGGGCGGGGCCGGGCTCAGGAGGAGAAGCTGGGCGGGCGGGGCCGGGCTCAGGAGGAGAATCTGGGCGGGCGGGGCCAGGCTGGGAGGGGAAGCTGGGCGGGCGGGGCAAGGCTGGGAGGGGAAGCTGGGCGGGCGGGGCCTGGCTTGGGAGGAGAAGCTGGGCGGGCGGGCCCGGGAACGGGAGGAGAAACTGGGCGGGCGGAGCCTGGCTGGGAGGGGAAGCTGGGCGGGCAGAGACGGAATCGGGAGGGGAAGCTGGGCGGGCGGGGCCTGGCTGGGAGGGGAAGCTGGGCGGGCAAGAAAGGAATCGGGAGCGGAAGCTGGCCGGGCGGGGCCAGGCTGGGAGGGGAAGCTGGGAGGGTGGGGCCAGGCTGGGAAGGGAAGCTAGGCAGGCGGGGCCTGGCTTGAGAGGAGAAGCTGGGCGGGCGGGGCCTGGCTCATGAGGACAAGCTGGGCGGGCGGGGCCAGGCTGGGAGGGGAAGCTGGGCGGGCAGGGACGGACTCGGGAGGGGAAGCTGGCCGTGCGGGGCCTGGCTCGGTAGGGGAAGCTGGGCGGGCAGGGACGGACTCGGAGGGGAAGCTGGCCGGGCGGGGCCAGGCTCGGGAGGAGAAGCTGGGCGGGCGGGGCCTGGCTGGGAGGGGAAGCTGGGCGGGCAGGGACGGACTCGGGGGGGAAGCTGGCCGGGCGGGGCCAGGCTCGGGAGGAGAAGCTGGGCGGGCGGGGCCTGGCTTGGGAGGAGAAGCTGGGCGGGCGGGGCCTTGCTTGGGAGGAGAAGCTGGGCGGGCGGGGCCTGGCTCAGGAGGAGAAGCTGGGCAGTCGGGGCCAGGCTGGGAGGAGAACCTCGGCGGGCGGAGCCTGGCTTGGGAGGAGAAGCTGGGCGGGCGGGGCCAGGCTGGGAGGGGAAGCTGGGCGCGCGGTGCCGGACTCGGGAGGGGAAGCTGGGCGGGCGGGGCCAGGCTGGGAGGTGAAGTTGGGTGGGCGGGGCCGGGGTCGAGAGGGGAAGCTGGGAAGGCGGGGCCGGGCTCGGGAAGAGAAAGTGGGCGGGCGGGGCCAGGCTGGGAGGGGAAGCTGGGCGGGCGGGGCCAGGCTTGGGAGCAGAAGCTGGGCAGGCTGGTCCAGGCTGGGAGGAGAAGCTGGGCGGGCGGGGCCTGGCTCAGGAGGAGAAGCTGGGTAGTCGGGGCCAGGCTGGGAGGAGAAGCTGGGCGGGGAGGGGAAGCTGGGCGGGCAGGAACGGACTCGGGAGCGGAAGCTGGCCGGGCGGGGCCAGGATCGGGAGGGGAAGCTGGGCGGGCGGGGCCGGGCTCAGGAGGAGAAGCTGGGCGGGCGGGGCCGGGCTCAGGAGGAGAAGCTGGGCGGGCGGGGCCAGGCTGGGAGGGGAAGCTGGGCGGGCGGGGCAAGGCTGGGAGGGGAAGCTGGGCGGGCGGGGCCTGGCTTGGGAGGAGAAGCTGGGCGGGCGGGCCCGGGAACGGGAGGAGAAACTGGGCGGGCGAAGCCTGGCTGGGAGGGGAAGCTGGGCGGGCAGAGACGGAATCGGGAGGGGAAGCTGGGCGGGCGGGGCCTGGCTGGGAGGGGAAGCTGGGCGGGCAAGAAAGGAATCGGGAGCGGAAGCTGGCCGGGCGGGGCCAGGCTGGGAGGGGAAGCTGGGCGGGCGGGGCCTGGCTCGGGAGGGGAAGCTGGGTGGGCGGAGCCAGGCTTGGGAGTAGAAGCTGGGGAGGCTGGTCCAGGCTGGGAGGAGAAGCTGGCCGGGCGGGGCTTGGCTGGGAGGGGAACCTGGGCGGGCAGGGACGGACTCGGGGGGGGGAAGCTGGCCGGGCGGGGCCAGGCTCGGGAGGAGAAGCTGGGCGGGCGGGGCCTGGCTTGGGAGGAGAAGCTGGGCGGGCGGGGCCTTGCTTGGGAGGAGAAGCTGGGCGGGCGGGGCCTGGCTTGGGAGGAGAAGCTGGGCGGGCGGGCCCGGGAACGGGAGGAGAAACTGGGCGGGCGAAGCCTGGCTGGGAGGGGAAGCTGGGCGGGCAGAGACGGAATCGGGAGGGGAAGCTGGGCGGGCGGGGCCTGGCTGGGAGGGGAAGATGGGCGGGCAAGAAAGGAATCGGGAGCGGAAGCTGGCCGGGCGGGGCCAGGCTGGGAGGGGAAGCTGGGCGGGCGGGGCCTGGCTCGGGAGGGGAAGCTGGGCGGGCGGGGCCAGGCTTGGGAGCAGAAGCTGTGGAGGCTGGTCCAGGCTGGGAGGAGAAGCTGGGCGGGCGGGGCCTGGCTCAGGAGGAGAAGCTGGGCAGTCGGGGCCAGGCGGGGAGGAGAACCTCGGCGGGCGGAGCCGGGCTCGAGAGGGGAAGCTGGGCGGGCGGGGCCTGGCTGGGGAGGGGAAGGTGGGCGGTCGGGGCCAAGCTGGGAGGGGAAGGTGGGCGTGCGGAGCCTGGCTGGGAGGGGAAGCTGGGCGGGCGGGGCCTGGTTCGGAAGGGGAAGATGGGCGGGCGGGACCAACTTGGGGGGAGAAGCTGGGTGGGCGGGGCCGGGCTCGGGAGGGGAAGCTGGGCGGGCGGGGCCAGGCTGGGAGGGGAAGCAGGGCGGGCGGGGCCTGGCTCATGAGGAGAAGCTGAGCGGGCGGGGCCGGGAACGGGAGGACAAACTGGGCGGGCGGGTCCTGGCTGGGAGGGGAAGCTGGGCGGGCAGGAACGGACTCGGGAGCGGAAGCTGGCCGGGCGGGGCCAGGATCGGGAGGGGAAGCTGGGCGGGCGGGGCCGGGCTCAGGAGGAGAAGCTGGGCGGGCGGGGCCGGGCTCAGGAGGAGAAGCTGGGCGGGCGGGGCCAGGCTGGGAGGGGAAGCTGGGCGGGCGGGGCAAGGCTGGGAGGGGAAGCTGGGCGGGCGGGGCCTGGCTTGGGAGGAGAAGCTGGGCGGGCGGGGCCCGGGAACGGGAGGAGAAACTGGGCGGGCGGAGCCTGGCTGGGAGGGGAAGCTGGGCGGGCAGAGACGGAATCGGGAGGGGAAGCTGGGCGGGCGGGGCCTGGCTGGGAGGGGAAGCTGGGCGGGCAAGAAAGGAATCGGGAGCGGAAGCTGGCCGGGCGGGGCCAGGCTGGGAGGGGAAGCTGGGCGGGCGGGGCCTGGCTTGGGAGGGGAAGCTGGGCGGGCGGGGCCAGGCTTGGGAGCAGAAGCTGGGCAGGCTGGTCCAGGCTGGGAGGAGAAGCTGGCCGGGCGGAGCTTGGCTGGGAGGGGAAGCTGGGCGGGCAGCGACGGACTCGGGGGGGGGGAAGCTGGCCGGGCGGGGCCAGGCTGGGAGGGGAAGCTGGGGGGGCGGGGCCAAGCTGGGAGGGGAAGGTGGTCGGGCGGGGCCTGGCTTGGGAGGAGAAGCTGGGCGGGCGGGGCCAGGCTGGGAGGGGAAGCTGGGCGGGCGGGGCAAGGCTGGGAGGGGAAGCTGGGCGGGCGGGGCCTGGCTTGGGAGGAGAAGCTGGGCGGGCGGGCCCGGGAACGGGAGGAGAAACTGGGCGGGCGGAGCCTGGCTGGGAGGGGAAGCTGGGCGGGCAGAGACGGAATCGGGAGGGGAAGCTGGGCGGGCGGGGCCTGGCTGGGAGGGGAAGCTGGGCGGGCAAGAAAGGAATCGGCAGCGGAAGCTGGCCGGGCGGGGCCAGGCTGGGAGGGGAAGCTGGGCGGGCGGGGCCTGGCTTGGGAGGGGAAGCTGGGCGGGCGGGGCCAGGCTTGGGAGCAGAAGCTGGGCAGGCTGGTCCAGGCTCGGAGGAGAAGCTGGCCGGGCGGAGCTTGCCTGGGAGGGGAAGCTGGGCGGGCAGGGACGGACTCGGGGGGGGGAAGCTGGCCGGGCGCGGCGAGGCTGGGAGGGGAAGCTGGGGGGGCGGGGCCAAGCTGGGAGGGGAAGGTGGTCGGGCGGGGCCTGGCTTGGGAGGAGAAGCTGGGCGGGCGGGTCCTGGCTCACGAGGAGAAGCTGGGCGGGCGGGGCCAGGCTGGGAGGGGAAGCTGGGAGGGTGGGGCCAGGCTGGGAAGGGAAGCTAGGCAGGCGGGGCCTGGCTTGAGAGGAGAAGCTGGGCGGGCGGGGCCTGGCTCATGAGGACAAGCTGGGCGGGCGGGGCCAGGCTGGGAGGGGAAGCTGGGCGGGCAGGGACGGACTCGGGAGGGGAAGCTGGCCGTGCGGGGCCTGGCTCGGTAGGGGAAGCTGGGCGGGCAGGGACGGACTCGGAGGGGAAGCTGGCCGGGCGGGGCCAGGCTCGGGAGGAGAAGCTGGGCGGGCGGGGCCTGGCTGGGAGGGGAAGCTGGGCGGGCAGGGACGGACTCGGGGGGGAAGCTGGCCGGGCGGGGCCAGGCTCGGGAGGAGAAGCTGGGCGGGCGGGGCCTGGCTTGGGAGGAGAAGCTGGGCGGGCGGGGCCTTGCTTGGGAGGAGAAGCTGGGCGGGCGGGGCCTGGCTCAGGAGGAGAAGCTGGGCAGTCGGGGCCAGGCTGGGAGGAGAACCTCGGCGGGCGGAGCCTGGCTTGGGAGGAGAAGCTGGGCGGGCGGGGCCAGGCTGGGAGGGGAAGCTGGGCGCGCGGTGCCGGACTCGGGAGGGGAAGCTGGGCGGGCGGGGCCAGGCTGGGAGGTGAAGTTGGGTGGGCGGGGCCGGGGTCGAGAGGGGAAGCTGGGAAGGCGGGGCCGGGCTCGGGAAGAGAAAGTGGGCGGGCGGGGCCAGGCTGGGAGGGGAAGCTGGGCGGGCGGGGACGGACTCGGGGGGGGGGGGGAAGCTGGCCGGGCGGGGCCAGGCTCGGGAGGAGAAGCTGGCCGGGCGGGGCCAGGATCGGGAGGGGAAGCTTAGCGGGCGGGGCCGGGCTCAGGAGGAGAAGCTGGGCGGGCGGGGCCGCGCTCAGGAGGAGAAGCTGGGCGGGCGGGGCCAGGCTGGGAGGGGAAGCTGGGCGGGCGGGGCAAGGCTGGGAGGGGAAGCTGGGCGGGCGGGGCCTGGCTTGGGAGGAGAAGCTGGGCGGGCGGGCCCGGGAACGGGAGGAGAAACTGGGCGGGCGAAGCCTGGCTGGGAGGGGAAGCTGGGCGGGCAGAGACGGAATCGGGAGGGGAAGATGGGCGGGCGGGGCCTGGCTGGGAGGGGAAGCTGGGCGGGCGGGGCCTGGCTCGGGAGGGGAAGCTGGGCGGGCGGGGCCAGGCTTGGGAGCAGAAGCTGTGGAGGCTGGTCCAGGCTGGGAGGAGAAGCTGGGCGGGGCGGGGCCTGGCTCAGGAGGAGAAGCTGGGCAGTCGGGGCCAGGCGGGGAGGAGAACCTCGGCGGGCGGAGCCGGGCTCGAGAGGGGAAGCTGGGCGGGCGGGGCCTGGCTGGGGAGGGGAAGCTGGGCGGTCGGGGCCAAGCTGGGAGGGGAAGGTGGGCGTGCGGAGCCTGGCTGGGAGGGGAAGCTGGGCGGGCGGGGCCTGGTTCGGAAGGGGAAGATGGGCGGGCGGGACCAACTTGGGGGGAGAAGCTGGGTGGGCGGGGCCGGGCTCGGGAGGGGAAGCTGGGCGGGCGGGGCCAGGCTGGGAGGGGAAGCAGGGCGGGCGGGGCCTGGCTCATGAGGAGAAGCTGAGCGGGCGGGGCCGGGAACGGGAGGAGAAACTGGGCGGGCGGGTCCTGGCTGGGAGGGGAAGCTGGGCGGGCAGGAACGGACTCGGGAGCGGAAGCTGGCCGGGCGGGGCCAGGATCGGGAGGGGAAGCTGGGCGGGCGGGGCCGGGCTCAGGAGGAGAAGCTGGGCGGGCGGGGCCGGGCTCAGGAGGAGAAGCTGGGCGGGCGGGGCCAGGCTGGGAGGGAAGCTGGGCGGGCGGGGCAAGGCTGGGAGGGGAAGCTGGGCGGGCGGGGCCTGGCTTGGGAGGAGAAGCTGGGCGTGCGGGCCCGGGAACGGGAGGAGAAACTGGGCGGGCGGAGCCTGGCTGGGAGGGGAAGCTGGGCGGGCAGAGACGGAATCGGGAGGGGAAGCTGGGCGGGCAAGAAAGGAATCGGCAGCGGAAGCTGGCCGGGCGGGGCCAGGCTGGGAGGGGAAGCTGGGCGGGCGGGGCCTGGCTTGGGAGGGGAAGCTGGGCGGGCGGGGCCAGGCTTGGGAGCAGAAGCTGGGCAGGCTGGTCCAGGCTCGGAGGAGAAGCTGGCCGGGCGGAGCTTGCCTGGGAGGGGAAGCTGGGCGGGCAGGGACGGACTCGGGGGGGGGAAGCTGGCCGGGCGCGGCCAGGCTGGGAGGGGAAGCTGGGGGGGCGGGGCCAAGCTGGGAGGGGAAGGTGGTCGGGCGGGGCCTGGCTTGGGAGGAAAAGCTGGGCGGGCGGGTCCTGGCTCACGAGGAGAAGCTGGGCGGGCGGGGCCAGGCTGGGAGGGGAAGCTGGGAGGGTGGGGCCAGGCTGGGAAGGGAAGCTGGGCAGGCGGGGCCTGGCTTGAGAGGAGAAGCTGGGCGGGCGGGGCCTGGCTCATGAGGACAAGCTGGGCGGGCGGGGCCAGGCTGGGAGGGGAAGCTGGGCGGGCAGGGACGGACTCGGGAGGGGAAGCTGGCCGTGCGGGGCCTGGCTCGGTAGGGGAAGCTGGGCGGGCAGGGACGGACTCGGAGGGGAAGCTGGCCGGGCGGGGCCAGGCTCGGGAGGAGAACCTCGGCGGGCGGAGCCTGGCTTGGGAGGAGAAGCTGGGCGGGCGGGGCCAGGCTGGGAGGGGAAGCTGGGCGCGCGGTGCCGGACTCGGGAGGGGAAGCTGGGCGGGCGGGGCCAGGCTGGGAGGTGAAGTTGGGTGGGCGGGGCCGGGGTCGAGAGGGGAAGCTGGGAAGGCGGGGCGGGCTCGGGAAGAGAAAGTGGGCGGGCGGGGCCAGGCTGGGAGGGGAAGCTGGGCGGGCGGGGCCAGGCTTGGGAGCAGAAGCTGGGCAGGCTGGTCCAGGCTGGGAGGAGAAGCTGGGCGGGCGGGGCCTGGCTCAGGAGGAGAAGCTGGGTAGTCGGGGCCAGGCTGGGAGGAGAAGCTGGGCGGGGAGGGGAAGCTGGGCGGGCAGGAACGGACTCGGGAGCGGAAGCTGGCCGGGCGGGGCCAGGATCGGGAGGGGAAGCTGGGCGGGCGGGGCCGGGCTCAGGAGGAGAAGCTGGGCGGGCGGGGCCGGGCTCAGGAGGAGAAGCTGGGCGGGCGGGGCCAGGCTGGGAGGGGAAGCTGGGCGGGCGGGGCAAGGCTGGGAGGGGAAGCTGGGCGGGCGGGGCCTGGCTTGGGAGGAGAAGCTGGGCGGGCGGGCCCGGGAACGGGAGGAGAAACTGGGCGGGCGAAGCCTGGCTGGGAGGGGAAGCTGGGCGGGCAGAGACGGAATCGGGAGGGGAAGCTGGGCGGGCGGGGCCTGGCTGGGAGGGGAAGCTGGGCGGGCAAGAAAGGAATCGGGAGCGGAAGCTGGCCGGGCGGGGCCAGGCTGGGAGGGGAAGCTGGGCGGGCGGGGCGTGGCTCGGGAGGGGAAGCTGGGTGGGCGGAGCCAGGCTTGGGAGCAGAAGCTGGGGAGGCTGGTCCAGGCTGGGAGGAGAAGCTGGCCGGGCGGGGCTTGGCTGGGAGGGGAACCTGGGCGGGCAGGGACGGACTCGGGGGGGGGAAGCTGGCCGGGCGGGGCCAGGCTCGGGAGGAGAAGCTGGGCGGGCGGGGCCTGGCTTGGGAGGAGAAGCTGGGCGGGCGGGGCCTTGCTTGGGAGGAGAAGCTGGGCGGGCGGGGCCTGGCTCAGGAGGAGAAGCTGGGTAGTCGGGTCCAGGCTGGGAGGAGAAGCTGGGCGGGCAGGGACGGGCTCGGGAGGGGAAGCTGGGCGGGCGGGGCCTGGCTGGGGAGGGGAAGCTGGGCGTTCGGGGCCAAGCTGGGAGGGGAAGGTGGGCGTGCGGAGCCTGGCTGGGAGGGGAAGCTGGGCGGGCGGGGCCTGGTTCGGAAGGGGAAGATGGGCGGGCGGGACCAATTTGGGGGGAGAAGCTGGGTGGGCGGGGCCGGGCTCGGGAGGGGAAGCTGGGCGGGCGGGGCAAGGCTGGGAGGGTAAGCAGGGCGGGCAGGGCCTGGCTCATGAGGAGAAGCTGAGCGGGCGGGGCCGGGAACGGGAGGAGAAACTGGGCGGGCGGGTCGGGGCTGGGAGGGGAAGCTGGGCGGGCAGGAACGGACTCGGGAGCGGAAGCTGGCCAGGCGGGGCCAGGATCGGGAGGGGAAGCTGGGCGGGCGGGGCCGGGCTCAGGAGGAGAAGCTGGGCGGGCGGGGCCGGGCTCAGGAGGAGAAGCTGGGCGGGCGGGGCCAGGCTGGGAGGGGAAGCTGGGCGGGCGGGGCAAGGCTGGGAGGGGAAGCTGGGCGGGCGGGGCCTGGCTTGGGAGGAGAAGCTGGGCGTGCGGGCCCGGGAACGGGAGGAGAAACTGGGCGGGCGGAGCCTGGCTGGGAGGGGAAGCTGGGCGGGCAGAGACGGAATCGGGAGGGGAAGCTGGGCGGGCAAGAAAGGAATCGGCAGCGGAAGCTGGCCGGGCGGGGCCAGGCTGGGAGGGGAAGCTGGGCGGGCGGGGCCTGGCTTGGGAGGGGAAGCTGGGCGGGCGGGGCCAGGCTTGGGAGCAGAAGCTGGGCAGGCTGGTCCAGGCTCGGAGGAGAAGCTGGCCGGGCGGAGCTTGCCTGGGAGGGGAAGCTGGGCGGGCAGGGACGGACTCGGGGGGGGGAAGCTGGCCGGGCGCGGCCAGGCTGGGAGGGGAAGCTGGGGGGGCGGGGCCAAGCTGGGAGGGGAAGGTGGTCGGGCGGGGCCTGGCTTGGGAGGAAAAGCTGGGCGGGCGGGTCCTGGCTCACGAGGAGAAGCTGGGCGGGCGGGGCCAGGCTGGGAGGGGAAGCTGGGAGGGTGGGGCCAGGCTGGGAAGGGAAGCTGGGCAGGCGGGGCCTGGCTTGAGAGGAGAAGCTGGGCGGGGCGGGGCCTGGCTCATGAGGACAAGCTGGGCGGGCGGGGCCAGGCTGGGAGGGGAAGCTGGGCGGGCAGGGACGGACTCGGGAGGGGAAGCTGGCCGTGCGGGGCCTGGCTCGGTAGGGGAAGCTGGGCGGGCAGGGACGGACTCGGAGGGGAAGCTGGCCGGGCGGGGCCAGGCTCGGGAGGAGAAGCTGGGCGGGCGGGGCCTGGCTGGGAGGGGAAGCTGGGCGGGCAGGGACGGACTCGGGGGGGAAGCTGGCCGGGCGGGGCCAGGCTCGGGAGGAGAAGCTGGGCGGGCGGGGCCTGGCTTGGGAGGAGAAGCTGAGCGGGCGGGGCCTTGCTTGGGAGGAGAAGCTGGGCGGGCGGGGCCTGGCTCAGGAGGAGAAGCTGGGCAGTCGGGGCCAGGCTGGGAGGAGAACCTCGGCGGGCGGAGCCTGGCTTGGGAGGAGAAGCTGGCGGGCGGGGCCTGGCTCAGGAGGAGAAGCTGGGCGGGCGGGGCCAGGCTGGGAGGGGAAGCTGGGCGCGCGGGGCCGGACTCGGGAGGGGAAGCTGGGCGGGCGGGGCCAGGCTGGGAGGTGAAGTTGGGTGGGCGGGGCCGGGCTCGAGAGGGGAAGCTGGGAAGGCGGGGCCGGGCTCGGGAAGAGAAAGTGGGCGGGCGGGGCCAGGCTGGGAGGGGAAGCTGGGCGGGCGGGGCCAGGCTTGGGAGCAGAAGCTGGGCAGGCTGGTCCAGGCTGGGAGGAGAAGCTGGCCGGGCGGGGCCAGGCTGGGAGGGGAAGCTGGGCGGGCGGGGCCGGACTCGGGAGGGGAAGCCGGGAAGGCGGGGCCGGGCTCGGGAAGACAAAGTGGGCGGGCGGGTCCGGACTCTGGAGGGGAAGCTGGTCGAGCGGGGCCAGGCTGGGAGAGGAAGCTGGGGGGGCGGGGCCAAGCTGGGAGGGGAAGCTGGGCGGGCGGGGCTTGGCTGTGAGGGGAAGCTGGGCGGGCAGGGACGGACTCGGGGGGGGAAGCTGGCCGGGCGGGGCCAGGCTCGGGAGGAGAAGCTGGGCGGGCGGGGCCTGGCTTGGGAGGAGAAGCTGGGCGGGCTGGGCCTGGCTTGGGAGGAGAAGCTGGGCGGGCGGGGCCGGGAACGGGAGGAGAAACTGGGCGGGCGGGTCCTGGCTGGGAGGGGAAGCTGGGCGGGCAGGAACGGACTCGGGAGCGGAAGCTGGCCGGGCGGGGCCAGGATCGGGAGGGGAAGCTGGGCGGGCGGGGCCGGGCTCAGGAGGAGAAGCTGGGCGGGCGGGGCCGGGCTCAGGAGGAGAAGCTGGGCGGGCGGGGCCAGGCTGGGAGGGGAAGCTGGGCGGGCGGGGCAAGGCTGGGAGGGGAAGCTGGGCGGGCGGGGCCTGGCATGGGAGGAGAAGCTGGGCGGGCGGGCCCGGGAACGGGAGGAGAAACTGGGCGGGCGAAGCCTGGCTGGGAGGGGAAGCTGGGCGGGCAGAGACGGAATCGGGAGGGGAAGCTGGGCGGGCGGGGCCTGGCTGGGAGGGGAAGCTGGGCGGGCAAGAAAGGAATCGGGAGCGGAAGCTGGCCGGGCGGGGCCAGGCTGGGAGGGGAAGCTGGGCGGGCGGGGCCTGGCTCGGGAGGGGAAGCTGGGCGGGCGGAGACAGGCTTGGGAGCAGAAGCTGGGGAGGCTGGTCCAGGCTGGGAGGAGAAGCTGGCCGCGCGGGGCTTGGCTGGGAGGGGAAGCTGGGCGGGCAGGGACGGACTCGGGGGGGGGGAAGCTGGCCGGGCGGGGCCAGGCTCGGGAGGAGAAGCTGGGCGGGCGGGGCCTGGCTTGGGAGGAGAAGCTGGGCGGGCGGGGCCTTGCTTGGGAGGAGAAGCTGGGCGGGCGGGGCCTGGCTCAGGAGGAGAAGCTGGGTAGTCGGGGCCAGGCTGGGAGGAGAAGCTGGGCGGGGAGGGGAAGGTGGGCGGGCAGGAACGGACTCGGGAGCGGAAGCTGGCCGGGCGGGGCCAGGATCGGGAGGGGAAGCTGGGCGGGCGGGGCCGGGCTCAGGAGGAGAAGCTGGGCGGGCGGGGCCGGGCTCAGGAGGAGAAGCTGGGCGGGCGGGGCCAGGCTGGGAGGGGAAGCTGGGCGGGCGGGGCAAGGCTGGGAGGGGAAGCTGGGCGGGCGGGGCCTGGCTTGGGAGGAGAAGCTGGGCGGGCGGGCCCGGGAACGGGAGGAGAAACTGGGCGGGCGAAGCCTGGCTGGGAGGGGAAGCTGGGCGGGCAGAGACGGAATCCGGAGGGGAAGCTGGGCGGGCGGGGCCTGGCTGGGAGGGGAAGCTGGGCGGGCAAGAAAGGAATCGGGAGCGGAAGCTGGCCGGGCGGGGCCAGGCTGGGAGGGGAAGCTGGGCGGGCGGGGCCTGGCTCGGGAGGAGAAGCTGGGCAGTCGGGGCCAGGCTGGGAGGAGAACCTCGGCGGGCGGAGCCGGGCTCGAGAGGGGAAGCTGGGCGGGCGGGGCCTGGCTGGGGAGGGGAAGCTGGGCGGGCGGGGCCAGGCTGGGAGGGGAAGCTGGGCGCGCGGGGCCGGACTCGGGAGGGGAAGCTCGGCGGGCGGGGCCAGGCTGGGAGGAGAAGCTGGGCGGGCAGGGACGGACTCGGGAGGGGAAGCTGGCCGTGCGGGGCCTGGCTCGGTAGGGGAAGCTGAGCGGGCAGGGACGGACTCGGGAGGGGAAGCTGGGCGGGCGGGGCCAAGCTGGGAGGGGAAGCTGGGCGGGCGGGGCTTGGCTCCGGAGGAGAAGCTGGGCAGGCGGGGCCAGGCTGGGAGGGGAAGCTGGGCGGGCGGGCCCGGGAACGGGAGGAGAAACTGGTCGGGCGGGGCCTGGCTGGGAGGGGAAGCTGGGCGTGCAGGGACGGACTCGGGAGGGGAAGCTGGGCGGGCGGGGCCGGACTCGGGAGGGGAAGCTGGGCGGGCGGGGCCAGGCTGGGAGGAGAAGCTGGGTGGGCGGGGCCGGGCTCGAGAGGGGAAGCTGGGAAGGCGGCGCCGGGCTCGGGAAGAGAAAGTGGGCGGGCGGGGCCAGGCTGGGAGGGGAAGCTGGGCGGGCGGAGCCAGAATGGGAGGGGAATCTGGGCGGGCGGGGTCTGGCTGGGAGGGGAAGCTGGGTGGGCGGGGCCAGGATGGGAGGGGAAGCTGGGGGGCGGGGCCAAGATGGGAGGGGAAGGTGGGCGGGCGGGGCCAGGCTGGGAGGAGAAGCTGAGCGGGAGGGGCCGGACTCGGGAGGGGAAGCTGGGCGGGCGGGGCCTGGCTGGGAAGGGGAAGCTGGGCGGTCGGGGCCAAGCTGGGAGGGGAAGGTGGGCGTGCGGAGCCTGGCTGGGAGGGGAAGCTGGGCGGGCGGGGCCTGGCTCGGAAGGGGAAGATGGGCGGGCGGGGCCAACTTGGAGGGAGAAGCTGGGTGGGCGGGGCCGGGCTCGGGAGGGGAAGCTGGGCGGGCGGGGCCAGGCTGGGAGGGGAAGCAGGGCGGGCGGGGCCTGGCTCATGAGGAGAAGCTGGGCGGGCGGGGCCGGGAACGGGAGGAGAAACTTGGCGGGCGGGGCCTGGCTGGGAGGGGAAGCTGGTCGGGCAGGAACGGACTCGGGAGCGGAAGCTGGCCGGGCGGGGCCAGGATCGGGAGGGGAAGCTGGGCAGGGGGGGCCGGGCTCAGGAGGAGAAGCTGGCCGGGCCGGGCCAGGCTGGGAGGGGAAGCTGGGCGTGCGGGGCCAGGCTGGGAGGGGAAGCTGGGCGGGCGGGGCCTGGCTTGGGAGGAGAAGCTGGGCGGGCGGGCCCGGGAACGGGAGGAGAAACTGGTCGGGCGGGGCCTGGCTGGGAGGGGAAGCTGGGCGTGCAGGGACGGACTCGGGAGGGGAAGCTGGCGGGGCGGGGCCTGGCTGGGAGGGAAAGCTGGGCGGGCGGGAACGTACTCGGGAGCGGAAGCTGGCCGGGCGGGGCCAGCCTGGGAGGGGAAGCTGGGCGGGCGGGGCCTGGCACGGGAGGGGAAGCTGGGCGGGCGGGGCCTGGCACGGGAGGGGAAGCTGGGCGGGCGGGGCCAGGCTTGGGAGCAGAAGCTGGGCAGGCGGGGCCAGGCTGCGAGGAGAAGATGGCCGGGCGGGGCCAGGCTGGGAGGGGAAGCCGGGAAGGCGGGGCCGGGCTCGGGAAGACAAAGTGGGCGGGCGGGGCCGGACTCGGGAGGGGAAACTGGTCGAGCGGGGCCAGGCTGGGAGGGGAAGCTGCGGGGGCGGGGCCAAGCTGGGAGGTGAAGGTGGTCGGGCGGGGCCTGGCTTGGGAGGAGAAGCTGGGCGGGCGGGGCCTGGCTCATGAGGAGAAGCTTGGCGGGCGGGGCCATGCTGGGAGGGTAAGCTCGGCGGGCGGGGTCAGGCTGGGAGGAGAAGCTGGGCGGGCGGGGCCTGGCTTGGGAGGAGAAGCTGGGTGAGCGGGTCCTGGCTCACGACGAGAAGCTGGGCGGGCGGGGCCAGGCTGGGAGGGGAAGCTGGGAGGGCGGGGCCAGGCTGGGAGGGGAAGCTGGGCGGGCGGGGCAAGGCTGGGAGGGGAAGCTGGGCGGGCGGGGCCTGGCATGGGAGGAGAAGCTGGGCGGGCGGGCCCGGGAACGGGAGGAGAAACTGGGCGGGCGAAGCCTGGCTGGGAGGGGAAGCTGGGCGGGCAGAGACGGAATCGGGAGGGGAAGCTGGGCGGGCGGGGCCAGGCTCGGGAGGAGAAGCTGGGCGGGCGGGGCCTGGCTTGGGAGGAGAAGCTGGGCGGGCGGGGCCTGGCTTGGGAGGAGAAGCTGGGCGGGCGGGGCCTGGCTCAGGAGGAGAAGCTGGGCAGTCGGGGCCAGGCTGGGAGGAGAACCTCGGCGGGCGGAGCCGGGCTCGAGAGGGGAAGCTGGGCGGGCGGGGCCTGGCTGGGGAGGGGAAGCTGGGCGGGCGGGGCCAGGCTGGGAGGGGAAGCTGGGCGCGCGGGGCCGGACTCGGGAGGGGAAGCTCGGCGGGCGGGGCCAGGCTGGGAGGAGAAGCTGGGCGGGCAGGGACGGACTCGGGAGGGGAAGCTGGCCGTGCGGGGCCTGGCTCGGTAGGGGAAGCTGAGCGGGCAGGGACGGACTCGGGAGGGGAAGCTGGGCGGGCGGGGCCAAGCTGGGAGGGGAAGCTGGGCGGGCGGGGCTTGGCTCCGGAGGAGAAGCTGGGCAGGCGGGGCCAGGCTGGGAGGGGAAGCTGGGCGGGCGGGCCCGGGAACGGGAGGAGAAACTGGTCGGGCGGGGCCTGGCTGGGAGGGGAAGCTGGGCGTGCAGGGACGGACTCGGGAGGGGAAGCTGGGCGGGCGGGGCCGGACTCGGGAGGGGAAGCTGGGCGGGCGGGGCCAGGCTGGGAGGAGAAGCTGGGTGGGCGGGGCCGGGCTCGAGAGGGGAAGCTGGGAAGGCGGCGCCGGGCTCGGGAAGAGAAAGTGGGCGGGCGGGGCCAGGCTGGGAGGGGAAGCTGGGCGGGCGGAGCCAGGATGGGAGGGGAATCTGGGCGGGCGGGGTCTGGCTGGGAGGGGAAGCTGGGTGGGCGGGGCCAGGATGGGAGGGGAAGCTGGGGGGCGGGGCCAAGATGGGAGGGGAAGGTGGGCGGGCGGGGCCAGGCTGGGAGGAGAAGCTGAGCGGGAGGGGCCGGACTCGGGAGGGGAAGCTGGGCGGGCGGGGCCTGGCTGGGAAGGGGAAGCTGGGCGGTCGGGGCCAAGCTGGGAGGGGAAGGTGGGCGTGCGGAGCCTGGCTGGGAGGGGAAGCTGGGCGGGCGGGGCCTGGCTCGGAAGGGGAAGATGGGCGGGCGGGGCCAACTTGGAGGGAGAAGCTGGGTGGGCGGGGCCGGGCTCGGGAGGGGAAGCTGGGCGGGCGGGGCCAGGCTGGGAGGGGAAGCAGGGCGGGCGGGGCCTGGCTCATGAGGAGAAGCTGGGCGGGCGGGGCCGGGAACGGGAGGAGAAACTTGGCGGGCGGGGCCTGGCTGGGAGGGGAAGCTGGTCGGGCAGGAACGGACTCGGGAGCGGAAGCTGGCCGGGCGGGGCCAGGATCGGGAGGGGAAGCTGGGCAGGGGGGGCCGGGCTCAGGAGGAGAAGCTGGCCGGGCCGGGCCAGGCTGGGAGGGGAAGCTGGGCGTGCGGGGCCAGGCTGGGAGGGGAAGCTGGGCGGGCGGGGCCTGGCTTGGGAGGAGAAGCTGGGCGGGCGGGCCCGGGAACGGGAGGAGAAACTGGTCGGGCGGGGCCTGGCTGGGAGGGGAAGCTGGGCGTGCAGGGACGGACTCGGGAGGGGAAGCTGGCGGGGCGGGGCCTGGCTGGGAGGGAAAGCTGGGCGGGCAGGAACGTACTCGGGAGCGGAAGCTGGCCGGGCGGGGCCAGCCTGGGAGGGGAAGCTGGGCGGGCGGGGCCTGGCACGGGAGGGGAAGCTGGGCGGGCGGGGCCTGGCACGGGAGGGGAAGCTGGGCGGGCGGGGCCAGGCTTGGGAGCAGAAGCTGGGCAGGCGGGGCCAGGCTGCGAGGAGAAGATGGCCGGGCGGGGCCAGGCTGGGAGGGGAAGCCGGGAAGGCGGGGCCGGGCTCGGGAAGACAAAGTGGGCGGGCGGGGCCGGACTCGGGAGGGGAAACTGGTCGAGCGGGGCCAGGCTGGGAGGGGAAGCTGCGGGGGCGGGGCCAAGCTGGGAGGTGAAGGTGGTCGGGCGGGGCCTGGCTTGGGAGGAGAAGCTGGGCGGGCGGGGCCTGGCTCATGAGGAGAAGCTTGGCGGGCGGGGCCATGCTGGGAGGGTAAGCTCGGCGGGCGGGGTCAGGCTGGGAGGAGAAGCTGGGCGGGCGGGGCCTGGCTTGGGAGGAGAAGCTGGGTGAGCGGGTCCTGGCTCACGACGAGAAGCTGGGCGGGCGGGGCCAGGCTGGGAGGGGAAGCTGGGAGGGCGGGGCCAGGCTGGGAGGGGAAGCTGGGCGGGCGGGGCAAGGCTGGGAGGGGAAGCTGGGCGGGCGGGGCCTGGCATGGGAGGAGAAGCTGGGCGGGCGGGCCCGGGAACGGGAGGAGAAACTGGGCGGGCGAAGCCTGGCTGGGAGGGGAAGCTGGGCGGGCAGAGACGGAATCGGGAGGGGAAGCTGGGCGGGCGGGGCCAGGCTCGGGAGGAGAAGCTGGGCGGGCGGGGCCTGGCTTGGGAGGAGAAGCTGGGCGGGCGGGGCCTGGCTTGGGAGGAGAAGCTGGGCGGGCGGGGCCTGGCTCAGGAGGAGAAGCTGGGCAGTCGGGGCCAGGCTGGGAGGAGAACCTCGGCGGGCGGAGCCTGGCTTGGGAGGAGAAGCTGGGCGGGCGGGGCCTGGCTCAGGAGGAGAAGCTGGGCGGGCGGGGCCAGGCTGGGAGGGGAAGCTGGGCGCGCGGGGCCGGACTCGGGAGGGGAAGCTCGGCGGGCGGGGCCAGGCTGGGAGGAGAAGCTGGGTGGGCGGGGCCGGGCTCGAGAGGGGAAGCTGGGAAGGCCGGGCCGGGCTCGGGAAGAGAAGCTGGGCGGGCGGGACCAGGCTGGGAGGGGAAGCTGGGCAGGCGGGGCCTGGCTTGGGAGGAGAAGCTGGGCGGGCGGGGCCGGGAACGGGAGGAGAAACTGGTCGGGCGGGGCCTGGCTGGGAGGGGAAGCTGGGCGTGCAGGGACGGACTCGGGAGGGGAAGCTGGGCGGGCGGGGCCAGGCTAGGAGGGGAAGCTGGGCGGGCGGGGCCAGGCTGGGAGGGGAAGGTGGGCAGGCGGGGCCTGGCTTGGGAGGAGAAGCTGGGCGTGCGGGGTCGGGAACGGGCGGAGAAACTGGGCGGGCGGGGCCTGGCTGGGAGGGGAAGCTGGGCGGGCAGGGACGGACTCGGGAGGGGAAGCTGGCCGTGCGGGGCCTGGCTCGGTAGGGGAAGCTGGGCGGGCAGGGACGGACTCGGGAGGGGAAGCTGGGCGGGCGCGGCCAAGCTGGGAGGGGAAGCTGGGCGGGCGGGGCTTGGCTCCGGAGGAGAAGCTGGGCAGGCGGGGCCAGGCTGGGAGGGGAAGCTGGGCGTGCGGGGCCTGCCTCGGGAGGGGAACCTGGGCGGGCGGGGCCTTGCTTGGGAGGAGAAGTTGGGCGGGCGGGGCCTGGCTCATGAGGAGAAGTGGTGCAGGCGGGGCCAGGCTGGGAGGGGAAGCTGGGCGGGCGGGGCCAGGCTGGGAGGGGAAGCTCGGCGGGCAGGAACGGACTCGGGAGCGGAAGCTGGCCGGGCGGGGCCAGGATCGGGAGGGGAAGCTGGGCGGGCAGGGACGGACTCGGGAGGGGAAGCTGGGCGGGCGGGGCCGGGCTCAGGAGGAGAAGCTGGGCGGGCGGGGCCATGCTGGGAGGGGAAGCTCGGCGGGCGGGGTCAGGCTGGGAGGAAATGCTGGGCGGGCGGGGCCAGGCTGGGAGGGGAAGCTGGGCGGGCGGGGCAAGGCTGGGAGGGGAAGCTGGGCGGGCTGGGCCATGCTGGGAGGGGAAGCTGGGCGGGCGGGGCAAGGCTGGGAGGGGAAGCTGGGCGGGCGGGGCCTGGCTGGGAGGGGAAGCTGGGCGGGCAAGAAAGGAATCGGGGGCGGAAGCTGGCCGGGCGGGGCCAGGCTGGGAGGGGAAGCTGGGCGGGCGGGGCCTGGCCGGGAGGGGAAGCTGGGCGGGCGGGGCCAGGCTTGGGAGCAGAAGCTGGGGAGGCTGGTCCAGGCTGGGAGGAGAAGCTGGCCGGGCGGGGCTTGGCTGGGAGGGGAAGCTGGGCGGGCAGGGACGGACTCGGGGGGGGGAAGCTGGCCGGGCGGGGCCAGGCTGGGAGGGGAAGCTGGGGGGCGGGGCCAAGCTGGGAGGGAAGGTGGTCGGGCGGGGCCTGGCTTGGGAGGAGAAGCTGGGCGGGCGGGTCCTGGCTCACGAGGAGAAGCTGGGCGGGCGGGGCCAGGCTGGGAGGGGAAGCTGGGAGGGTGGGGCCAGGCTGGGAAGGGAAGCTGGGCAGGCGGGGCCTGGCTTGAGAGGAGAAGCTGGGCGGGCGGGGCCTGGCTCATGAGGACAAGCTGGGCGGGCGGGGCCAGGCTGGGAGGGGAAGCTGGGCGGGCAGGGACGGACTCGGGAGGGGAAGCTGGCCGTGCGGGGCCTGGCTCGGTAGGGGAAGCTGGGCGGGCAGGGACGGACTCGGGAGGGGAAGATGGGCGGGCGGAGCCAAGCTGGGAGGGGAAGCTGGGCGGGCGGGGCTTGGCTCCGGAGGAGAAGCTGGGCAAGCGGGGCCAGGCTGGGAGGGGAAGCTGGGCCTGCGGGGCCTGCCTCGGGAGGGGAAGCTGGGCAGGCGGGGCCTTGCTTGGGAGGAGAAGTTGGGCGGGCGGGGCCTGGCTCATGAGGAGAAGCTGTGCAGGCGGGGCCAGGCTGGGAGGGGAAGCTGGGCGGGCGGGGCCAGGCTGGGAGGGGAAGCTGGGCGGGCAGGAACGGACTCGGGAGCGGAAGCTGGCCGGGCGTGGCCAGGATCGGGAGGGAAAGCTGGGCGGGCAGGGACGGACTCGGGAGGGGAAGCTAGGCGGGCGGGGCCGGGCTCAGGAGGAGAAGCTGGGCGGGCGGGGCCAGGCTGGGAGGGGAAGCTGGGCGGGCGGGCCCGGGAACGGGAGGAGAAACTGGGCGGGCGGAGCCTGGCTGGGAGGGGAAGCTGGGCGGGCACGGACGGAATCGGGAGGGGAAGCTGGGCGGGCGGGGCTTGGCTCCGGAGGAGAAGCTGGGCAGGCGGGGCCAGGCTCGGAGGGGAAGCTGGGCCTGCGGGGCCTGCCTCGGGAGGGGAACCTGGGCGGGCGGGGCCTTGCTTGGGAGGAGAAGTTGGGCGGGCGGGGCCTGGCTCATGAGGAGAAGTGGTGCAGGCGGGGCCAGGCTGGGAGGGGAAGCTGGGCGGCCAGGGACGGACTCGGGGGGGGGAAGCTGGCCGGGCGGGGCCAGGCTCGGGAGGAGAAGCTGGGCGGGCGGGGCCTGGCTTGGGAGGAGAAGCTGGGCGGGCTGGGCCTGGCTTGGGAGGAGAAGCTGGGCGGGCGGGGCCGGGAACGGGAGGAGAAACTGGGCGGGCGGGTCCTGGCTGGGAGGGGAAGCTGGGCGGGCAGGAACGGACTCGGGAGCGGAAGCTGGCCGGGCGGGGCCAGGATCGGGAGGGGAAGCTGGGCGGGCGGGGCCGGGCTCAGGAGGAGAAGCTGTGCAGGCGGGACCAGGCTGGGAGGGGAAGCTGGGCGGGCGGGTCCAGGCTGGGAGGGGAAGCTGGGCGGGCAGGAACGGACTCGGGAGCGGAAGCTGGCCGGGCGTGGCCAGGATCCGGAGGGAAAGCTGGGCGGGCAGGGACGGACTCGGGAGGGGAAGCTACGCGGGCGGGGCCGGGCTCAAGAGGAGAAGCTGGGCGGGCGGGGCCAGGCTGGGAGGGGAAGCTGGGCGGGCGGGCCGGGCTCCGGAAGAGAAGCTGGGCGGGCGGGACCAGGCTGGGAGGGGAAGCTGGGCGGGCGGGGCCTGGCTTGGGAGGAGAAGCTGGGCGGGCGGGGCCTTGCTTGGGAGGAGAAGCTGGGCGGGCGGGGCCTGGCTCAGGAGGAGAAGCTGGGCAGTCGGGGCCAGGCTGGGAGGAGAACCTCGGCGGGCGGAGCCTGGCTTGGGAGGAGAAGCTGGGCGGGCGGGGCCTGGCTCAGGAGGAGAAGCTGGGCGGGCGGGGCCAGGCTGGGAGGGGAAGCTGGGCGCGCGGGGCCGGACTCGGGAGGGGAAGCTGGGCGGGCGGGGCCAGGCTGGGAGGAGAAGCTGGGTGGGCGGGGCCGGGCTCGAGAGGGGAAGCTGGGAAGGCGGCGCCGGGCTCGGGAAGAGAAAGTGGGCGGGCGGGGCCAGGCTGGGAGGGGAAGCTGGGCGGGCGGAGCCAGGATGGGAGGGGAATCTGGGCGGGCGGGGTCTGGCTGGGAGGGGAAGCTGGGTGGGCGGGGCCAGGATGGGAGGGGAAGCTGGGGGGCGGGGCCAAGATGGGAGGGGAAGGTGGGCGGGCGGGGCCAGGCTGGGAGGAGAAGCTGAGCGGGAGGGGCCGGACTCGGGAGGGGAAGCTGGGCGGGCGGGGCCTGGCTGGGAAGGGGAAGCTGGGCGGTCGGGGCCAAGCTGGGAGGGGAAGGTGGGCGTGCGGAGCCTGGCTGGGAGGGGAAGCTGGGCGGGCGGGGCCTGGCTCGGAAGGGGAAGATGGGCGGGCGGGGCCAACTTGGAGGGAGAAGCTGGGTGGGCGGGGCCGGGCTCGGGAGGGGAAGCTGGGCGGGCGGGGCCAGGCTGGGAGGGGAAGCAGGGCGGGCGGGGCCTGGCTCATGAGGAGAAGCTGGGCGGGCGGGGCCGGGAACGGGAGGAGAAACTTGGCGGGCGGGGCCTGGCTGGGAGGGGAAGCTGGTCGGGCAGGAACGGACTCGGGAGCGGAAGCTGGCCGGGCGGGGCCAGGATCGGGAGGGGAAGCTGGGCAGGGGGGGCCGGGCTCAGGAGGAGAAGCTGGCCGGGCCGGGCCAGGCTGGGAGGGGAAGCTGGGCGTGCGGGGCCAGGCTGGGAGGGGAAGCTGGGCGGGCGGGGCCTGGCTTGGGAGGAGAAGCTGGGCGGGCGGGCCCGGGAACGGGAGGAGAAACTGGTCGGGCGGGGCCTGGCTGGGAGGGGAAGCTGGGCGTGCAGGGACGGACTCGGGAGGGGAAGCTGGCGGGGCGGGGCCTGGCTGGGAGGGAAAGCTGGGCGGGCAGGAACGTACTCGGGAGCGGAAGCTGGCCGGGCGGGGCCAGCCTGGGAGGGGAAGCTGGGCGGGCGGGGCCTGGCACGGGAGGGGAAGCTGGGCGGGCGGGGCCTGGCACGGGAGGGGAAGCTGGGCGGGCGGGGCCAGGCTTGGGAGCAGAAGCTGGGCAGGCGGGGCCAGGCTGCGAGGAGAAGATGGCCGGGCGGGGCCAGGCTGGGAGGGGAAGCTGGGCGGGCGGGGCCTGGCTTGGGAGGAGAAGCTGGGCGGGCGGGCCCGGGAACGGGAGGAGAAACTGGGCGGGCGGAGCCTGGCTGGGAGGGGAAGCTGGGCGGGCAGAGACGGAATCGGGAGGGGAAGCTGGCCGGGCGGGGCCTGGCTGGGAGGGGAAGCTGGGCGGGCAGGAACGGACTCGGGAGCGGAAGCTGGCCGGGCGGGGCCAGGCTGGGAGGGGAAGCTGGGCGGGCGGGGCCTGGCTCGGGAGGGGAAGCTGGGCGGGCGGGGCCAGGCTTGGGAGCAGAAGCTGGGCAGGCTGGTCCAGGCTGGGAGGAGAAGCTGGCCGGGCGGGGCCAGGCTGGGAGGGGAAGCTGGGCGGGCGGGGCCGGACTCGGGAGGGGAAGCCGGGAAGGCGGGGCCGGGCTCGGGAAGACAAAGTGGGCGGGCGGGGCCGGACTCGGGAGGGGAAACTGGTCGAGCGGGGCCAGGCTGGGAGGGGAAGCTGCGGGGGCGGGGCCAAGCTGGGAGGTGAAGGTGGTCGGGCGGGGCCTGGCTTGGGAGGAGAAGCTGGGCGGGCGGGGCCTGGCTCATGAGGAGAAGCTTGGCGGGCGGGGCCATGCTGGGAGGGTAAGCTCGGCGGGCGGGGTCAGGCTGGGAGGAGAAGCTGGGCGGGCGGGGCCTGGCTTGGGAGGAGAAGCTGGGTGAGCGGGTCCTGGCTCACGACGAGAAGCTGGGCGGGCGGGGCCAGGCTGGGAGGGGAAGCTGGGAGGGCGGGGCCAGGCTGGGAGGGGAAGCTGGGCGGGCGGGGCAAGGCTGGGAGGGGAAGCTGGGCGGGCGGGGCCTGGCATGGGAGGAGAAGCTGGGCGGGCGGGCCCGGGAACGGGAGGAGAAACTGGGCGGGCGAAGCCTGGCTGGGAGGGGAAGCTGGGCGGGCAGAGACGGAATCGGGAGGGGAAGCTGGGCGGGCGGGGCCAGGCTCGGGAGGAGAAGCTGGGCGGGCGGGGCCTGGCTTGGGAGGAGAAGCTGGGCGGGCGGGGCCTGGCTTGGGAGGAGAAGCTGGGCGGGCGGGGCCTGGCTCAGGAGGAGAAGCTGGGCAGTCGGGGCCAGGCTGGGAGGAGAACCTCGGCGGGCGGAGCCTGGCTTGGGAGGAGAAGCTGGGCGGGCGGGGCCTGGCTCAGGAGGAGAAGCTGGGCGGGCGGGGCCAGGCTGGGAGGGGAAGCTGGGCGCGCGGGGCCGGACTCGGGAGGGGAAGCTCGGCGGGCGGGGCCAGGCTGGGAGGAGAAGCTGGGTGGGCGGGGCCGGGCTCGAGAGGGGAAGCTGGGAAGGCCGGGCCGGGCTCGGGAAGAGAAGCTGGGCGGGCGGGACCAGGCTGGGAGGGGAAGCTGGGCAGGCGGGGCCTGGCTTGGGAGGAGAAGCTGGGCGGGCGGGGCCGGGAACGGGAGGAGAAACTGGTCGGGCGGGGCCTGGCTGGGAGGGGAAGCTGGGCGTGCAGGGACGGACTCGGGAGGGGAAGCTGGGCGGGCGGGGCCAGGCTAGGAGGGGAAGCTGGGCGGGCGGGGCCAGGCTGGGAGGGGAAGGTGGGCAGGCGGGGCCTGGCTTGGGAGGAGAAGCTGGGCGTGCGGGGTCGGGAACGGGCGGAGAAACTGGGCGGGCGGGGCCTGGCTGGGAGGGGAAGCTGGGCGGGCAGGGACGGACTCGGGAGGGGAAGCTGGCCGTGCGGGGCCTGGCTCGGTAGGGGAAGCTGGGCGGGCAGGGACGGACTCGGGAGGGGAAGCTGGGCGGGCGCGGCCAAGCTGGGAGGGGAAGCTGGGCGGGCGGGGCTTGGCTCCGGAGGAGAAGCTGGGCAGGCGGGGCCAGGCTGGGAGGGGAAGCTGGGCGTGCGGGGCCTGCCTCGGGAGGGGAACCTGGGCGGGCGGGGCCTTGCTTGGGAGGAGAAGTTGGGCGGGCGGGGCCTGGCTCATGAGGAGAAGTGGTGCAGGCGGGGCCAGGCTGGGAGGGGAAGCTGGGCGGGCGGGGCCAGGCTGGGAGGGGAAGCTCGGCGGGCAGGAACGGACTCGGGAGCGGAAGCTGGCCGGGCGGGGCCAGGATCGGGAGGGGAAGCTGGGCGGGCAGGGACGGACTCGGGAGGGGAAGCTGGGCGGGCGGGGCCGGGCTCAGGAGGAGAAGCTGGGCGGGCGGGGCCATGCTGGGAGGGGAAGCTCGGCGGGCGGGGTCAGGCTGGGAGGAAATGCTGGGCGGGCGGGGCCAGGCTGGGAGGGGAAGCTGGGCGGGCGGGGCAAGGCTGGGAGGGGAAGCTGGGCGGGCTGGGCCATGCTGGGAGGGGAAGCTGGGCGGGCGGGGCAAGGCTGGGAGGGGAAGCTGGGCGGGCGGGGCCTGGCTGGGAGGGGAAGCTGCGCGGGCAAGAAAGGAATCGGGAGCGGAAGCTGGCCGGGCGGGGCCAGGCTGGGAGGGGAAGCTGGGCGGGCGGGGCCTGGCTCGGGAGGGGAAGCTGGGCGGGCGGGGCCAGGCTTGGGAGCAGAAGCTGGGGAGGCTGGTCCAGGCTGGGAGGAGAAGCTGGCCGGGCGGGGCTTGGCTGGGAGGGGAAGCTGGGCGGGCAGGGACGGACTCGGGGGGGGGAAGCTGGCCGGGCGGGGCCAGGCTGGGAGGGGAAGCTGGGGGGGCGGGGCCAAGCTGGGAGGGGAAGGTGGTCGGGCGGGGCCTGGCTTGGGAGGAGAAGCTGGGCGGGCGGGTCCTGGCTCACGAGGAGAAGCTGGGCGGGCGGGGCCAGGCTGGGAGGGGAAGCTGGGAGGGTGGGGCCAGGCTGGGAAGGGAAGCTGGGCAGGCGGGGCCTGGCTTGAGAGGAGAAGCTGGGCGGGCGGGGCCTGGCTCATGAGGACAAGCTGGGCGGGCGGGGCCAGGCTGGGAGGGGAAGCTGGGCGGGCAGGGACGGACTCGGGAGGGGAAGCTGGCCGTGCGGGGCCTGGCTCGGTAGGGGAAGCTGGGCGGGCAGGGACGGACTCGGGAGGGGAAGATGGGCGGGCGGAGCCAAGCTGGGAGGGGAAGCTGGGCGGGCGGGGCTTGGCTCCGGAGGAGAAGCTGGGCAAGCGGGGCCAGGCTGGGAGGGGAAGCTGGGCCTGCGGGGCCTGCCTCGGGAGGGGAAGCTGGGCAGGCGGGGCCTTGCTTGGGAGGAGAAGTTGGGCGGGCGGGGCCTGGCTCATGAGGAGAAGCTGTGCAGGCGGGGCCAGGCTGGGAGGGGAAGCTGGGCGGGCGGGGCCAGGCTGGGAGGGGAAGCTGGGCGGGCAGGAACGGACTCGGGAGCGGAAGCTGGCCGGGCGTGGCCAGGATCGGGAGGGAAAGCTGGGCGGGCAGGGACGGACTCGGGAGGGGAAGCTAGGCGGGCGGGGCCGGGCTCAGGAGGAGAAGCTGGGCGGGCGGGGCCAGGCTGGGAGGGGAAGCTGGGCGGGCGGGCCCGGGAACGGGAGGAGAAACTGGGCGGGCGGAGCCTGGCTGGGAGGGGAAGCTGGGCGGGCACGGACGGAATCGGGAGGGGAAGCTGGGCGGGCGGGGCTTGGCTCCGGAGGAGAAGCTGGGCAGGCGGGGCCAGGCTGGGAGGGGAAGCTGGGCCTCCGGGGCCTGCCTCGGGAGGGGAACCTGGGCGGGCGGGGCCTTGCTTGGGAGGAGAAGTTGGGCGGGCGGGGCCTGGCTCATGAGGAGAAGTGGTGCAGGCGGGGCCAGGCTGGGAGGGGAAGCTGGGCGGCCAGGGACGGACTCGGGGGGGGGGGGGAAGCTGGCCGGGCGGGGCCAGGCTCGGGAGGAGAAGCTGGGCGGGCGGGGCCTGGCTTGGGAGGAGAAGCTGGGCGGGCTGGGCCTGGCTTGGGAGGAGAAGCTGGGCGGGCGGGGCCGGGAACGGGAGGAGAAACTGGGCGGGCGGGTCCTGGCTGGGAGGGGAAGCTGGGCGGGCAGGAACGGACTCGGGAGCGGAAGCTGGCCGGGCGGGGCCAGGATCGGGAGGGGAAGCTGGGCGGGCGGGGCCGGGCTCAGGAGGAGAAGCTGTGCAGGCGGGACCAGGCTGGGAGGGGAAGCTGGGCGGGCGGGTCCAGGCTGGGAGGGGAAGCTGGGCGGGCAGGAACGGACTCGGGAGCGGAAGCTGGCCGGGCGTGGCCAGGATCCGGAGGGAAAGCTGGGCGGGCAGGGACGGACTCGGGAGGGGAAGCTACGCGGGCGGGGCCGGGCTCAAGAGGAGAAGCTGGGCGGGCGGGGCCAGGCTGGGAGGGGAAGCTGGGCGGGCGGGCCGGGCTCCGGAAGAGAAGCTGGGCGGGCGGGACCAGGCTGGGAGGGGAAGCTGGGCGGGCGGGTCCAGGCTGGGAGGGGAAGCTGGGCGGGCAGGAACGGACTCGGGAGCGGAAGCTGGCCGGGCGTGGCCAGGATCCGGAGGGAAAGCTGGGCGGGCAGGGACGGACTCGGGAGGGGAAGCTCGGCGGGCGGGGCCAGGCTGGGAGGAGAAGCTGGGTGGGCGGGGCCGGGCTCGAGAGGGGAAGCTGGGAAGGCCGGGCCGGGCTCCGGAAGAGAAGCTGGGCGGGCGGGACCAGGCTGGGAGGGGAAGCTGGGCAGGCGGGGCCTGGCTTGGGAGGAGAAGCTGGGCGGGCGGCGCCGGGAACGGGAGGAGAAACTGGGCGGGCGGGGCCTGGCTGGGAGGGGAAGCTGGGCGGGCAGGGACGGACTTGGGAGGGGAAGCTGGCCGTGCGGGGCCTGGCTCGGTAGGGGAAGCTGAGCGGGCAGGGACGGACTCGGGAGGGGAAGCTGGGCGGGCGGGGCCAAGCTGGGAGGGGAAGCTGGGCGGGCGGGGCTTGGCTCCGGAGGAGAAGCTGGGCAGGCGGGGCCAGGCTGGGAGGGAAAGCTGGGCGGGCGGGCCCGGGAACGGGAGGAGAAACTGGTCGAGCGGGGCCTGGCTGGGAGGGGAAGCTGGGCGTGCAGGGACGGACTCGGGAGGGGAAGCTGGGCGGGCGGGGCCAGGCTAGGAGGGGAAGCTGGGCGGGCGGGGCCAGGCTGGGAGGGGAAGGTGGGCAGGCGGGGCCTGGCTTGGGAGGAGAAGCTGGGCGTGCGGGGCCGGGAACGGGCGGAGAAACTGGGCGAGCGGGGCCTGGCTGGGAGGGGAAGCTGGGCGGGCAGGGACGGACTCGGGAGGGGAAGCTGGCCGTGCGGGGCCTGGCTCGGTAGGGGAAGCTGGGCGGGCAGGGACGGACTCGGGAGGGGAAGCTGGGCGGGCGCGGCCAAGCTGGGAGGGGAAGCTGGGCGGGCGGGGCTTGGCTCCGGAGGAGAAGCTGGGCAGGCGGGGCCAGGCTGGGAGGGGAAGCTGGGCGTGCGGGGCCTGCCTCGGGAGGGGAACCTGGGCGGGCGGGGCCTTGCTTGGGAGGAGAAGTTGGGCGGGCGGGGCCTGGCTCATGAGGAGAAGTGGTGCAGGCGGGGCCAGGCTGGGAGGGGAAGCTGGGCGGGCGGGGCCAGGCTGGGAGGGGAAGCTCGGCGGGCAGGAACGGACTCGGGAGCGGAAGCTGGCCGGGCGGGGCCAGGATCGGGAGGGGAAGCTGGGCGGGCAGGGACGGACTCGGGAGGGGAAGCTGGGCGGGCGGGGCCGGGCTCAGGAGGAGAAGCTGGGCGGGCGGGGCCATGCTGGGAGGGGAAGCTCGGCGGGCGGGGTCAGGCTGGGAGGAAATGCTGGGCGGGCGGGGCCAGGCTGGGAGGGGAAGCTGGGCGGCCGGGGCAAGGCTGGGAGGGGAAGCTGGGCGGGCGGGGCCATGCTGGGAGGGGAAGCTGGGCGGGCGGGGCAAGGCTGGGAGGGGAAGCTGGGCGGGCGGGGCCTGGCTGGGAGGGGAAGCTGGGCGGGCAAGAAAGGAATCGGGAGCGGAAGCTGGCCGGGCGGGGCCAGGCTGGGAGGGGAAGCTGGGCGGGCGGGGCCAGGCTTGGGAGCAGAAGCTGGGGAGGCTGGTCCAGGCTGGGAGGAGAAGCTGGCCGGGCGGGGCTTGGCTGGGAGGGGAAGCTGGGCGGGCAGGGACGGACTCGGGGGGGGGAAGCTGGCCGGGCGGGGCCAGGCTGGGAGGGGAAGCTGGGGGGGCGGGGCCAAGCTGGGAGGGGAAGGTGGTCGGGCGGGGCCTGGCTTGGGAGGAGAAGCTGGGCGGGCGGGTCCTGGCTCACGAGGAGAAGCTGGGCGGGCGGGGCCAGGCTGGGAGGGGAAGCTGGGAGGGTGGGGCCAGGCTGGGAAGGGAAGCTGGGCAGGCGGGGCCTGGCTTGAGAGGAGAAGCTGGGCGGGCGGGGCCTGGCTCATGAGGACAAGCTGGGCGGGCGGGGCCAGGCTGGGAGGGGAAGCTGGGCGGGCATGGACGGACTCGGGAGGGGAAGCTGGCCGTGCGGGGCCTGGCTCGGTAGGGGAAGCTGGGCGGGCAGGGACGGACTCGGGAGGGGAAGATGGGCGGGCGGAGCCAAGCTGGGAGGGGAAGCTGGGCGGGCGGGGCTTGGCTCCGGAGGAGAAGCTGGGCAAGCGGGGCCAGGCTGGGAGGGGAAGCTGGGCCTGCGGGGCCTGCCTCGGGAGGGGAAGCTGGGCAGGCGGGGCCTTGCTTGGGAGGAGAAGTTGGGCGGGCGGGGCCTGGCTCATGAGGAGAAGCTGTGCAGGCGGGGCCAGGCTGGGAGGGGAAGCTGGGCGGGCGGGGCCAGGCTGGGAGGGGAAGCTGGGCGGGCAGGAACGGACTCGGGAGCGGAAGCTGGCCGGGCGTGGCCAGGATCGGGAGGGAAAGATGGGCGGGCAGGGACGGACTCGGGAGGGGAAGCTAGGCGGGCGGGGCCGGGCTCAGGAGGAGAAGCTGGGCGGGCGGGGCCAGGCTGGGAGGGGAAGCTGGGCGGGCGGGCCCGGGAACGGGAGGAGAAACTGGGCGGGCGGAGCCTGGCTGGGAGGGGAAGCTGGGCGGGCACGGACGGAATCGGGAGGGGAAGCTGGGCGGGCGGGGCTTGGCTCCGGAGGAGAAGCTGGGCAGGCGGGGCCAGGCTGGGAGGGGAAGCTGGGCCTGCGGGGCCTGCCTCGGGAGGGGAACCTGGGCGGGCGGGGCCTTGCTTGGGAGGAGAAGTTGGGCGGGCGGGGCCTGGCTCATGAGGAGAAGTGGTGCAGGCGGGGCCAGGCTGGGAGGGGAAGCTGGGCGGGCAGGGACGGACTCGGGAGGGAAGCTGGCCGGGCGGGGCCAGGCTCGGGAGGAGAAGCTGGGCGGGCGGGGCCTGGCTGGGAGGGGAAGCTGGGCGGGCAGGGACGGACTCGGGGGGGAAGCTGGCCGGGCGGGGCCAGGCTCGGGAGGAGAAGCTGGGCGGGCAGGGACGGACTCGGGGGGGAAGCTGGCCGGGCGGGGCCAGGCTCGGGAGGAGAAGCTGGGCGGGCGGGGCCTGGCTTGGGAGGAGAAGCTGGGCGGGCGGGGCCTTGCTTGGGAGGAGAAGCTGGGCGGGCGGGGCCTGGCTCAGGAGGAGAAGCTGGGCGGGCGGGGCCTGGCTCAGGAGGGGAAGCTGGGCGCGCGGGGCCGGACTCGGGAGGGGAAGCTGGGCGGGCGGGGCCAGGCTGGGAGGTGAAGCTGGGTGGGCGGGGCCGGGCTCGAGAGGGGAAGCTGGGAAGGCGGGGCCGGGCTCGGGAAGAGAAAGTGGGCGGGCGGGGCCAGGCTGGGAGGGGAAGCTGGGCGGGCGGGGCCAGGCTTGGGAGCAGAAGCTGGGCAGGCTGGTCCAGGCTGGGAGGAGAAGCTGGCCGGGCGGGGCCAGGCTGGGAGGGGAAGCAGGGCGGGCGGGGCCTGGCTCATGAGGAGAAGCTGAGCGGGCGGGGCCGGGAACGGGAGGAGAAACTGGGCGGGCGGGTCCTGGCTGGGAGGGGAAGCTGGGCGGGCAGGAACGGACTCGGGAGCGGAAGCTGGCCGGGCGGGGCCAGGATCGGGAGGGGAAGCTGGGCGGGCGGGGCCGGGCTCAGGAGGAGAAGCTGGGCGGGCGGGGCCGGGCTCAGGAGGAGAAGCTGGGCGGGCGGGGCCAGGCTGGGAGGGGAAGCTGAGCGGGCGGGGCAAGGCTGGGAGGGGAAGCTGGGCGGGCGGGGCCTGGCTTGGGAGGAGAAGCTGGGCGGGCGGGCCCGGGAACGGGAGGAGAAACTGGGCGGGCGAAGCCTGGCTGGGAGGGGAAGCTGGGCGGGCAGAGACGGAATCGGGAGGGGAAGCTGGGCGGGCGGGGCCTGGCTTGGGAGGAGAAGCTGGGCGGGCGGGGCCTTGCTTGGGAGGAGAAGCTGGGCGGGCGGGGCCTGGCTCAGGAGGAGAAGCTGGGTAGTCGGGGCCAGGCTGGGAGGAGAAGCTGGGCGGGCAGGGACGGACTCGGGAGGGGAAGCTGGGCGGGCGGAGCCAAGCTGGGAGGGGAAGCTGGGCGGGCGGGGCTTGGCTCCGGAGGAGAAGCTGGGCGGGCGGGGCCTTGCTTGGGAGGAGAAGTTGGGCGGGCGGGGCCTGGCTCATGAGGAGAAGCTGTGCAGGCGCGGCCAGGCTGGGAGGAGAAGCTGGGTGGGCGGGGCCGGGCTCGAGAGGGGAAGCTGGGAAGGCGGGGCCAGGCTGGGAGGAGAAGCTGCGTGGGCGGGGCCGGGCTCGAGAGGGGAAGCTGGGAAGGCGGGGCCGGGCTCGGGAAGAGAAAGTGGGCGGGCGGGGCCAGGCTGGGAGGGGAAGCTGGGCGGGCGGGGCCAGGCTTGGGAGCAGAAGCTGGGCAGGCTGGTCCAGGCTGGGAGGAGAAGCTGGCCGGGCGGGGCCAGGCTGGGAGGGGAAGCTGGGCGGGCGGGGCCGGACTCGGGAGGGGAAGCCGGGAAGGCGGGGCCGGGCTCGGGAAGACAAAGTGGGCGGGCGGGGCCGGACTCTAGAGGGGAAGCTGGTCGAGCGGGGCCAGGCTGGGAGGGGAACCTGGGGGGGCGGGGCCAAGCTGGGAGGGGAAGGTGGTCGGGCGGGGCCTGGCTTGGGCGGAGAAGCTGGGCGGGCGGGTCCTGGCTCACGAGGAGAAGCTGGGCGGGCGGGGCCAGGCTGGGAGGGGAAGCTGGGAGGGTGGGGCCAGGCTGGGAAGGGAAGCTGGGCGGGCGGGGCCGGGAACGGGAGGAGAAACTGGGCGGGCGGGGCTTGGCTGTGAGGGGAAGCTGGGCGGGCAGGGACGGACTCGGGGGGGGGAAGCTGGCCGGGCGGGGCCAGGCTCGGGAGGAGAAGCTGGCCGGGCGGGGCCAGGATCTGGAGGGGAAGCTGGGCGGGCGGGGCCGGGCTCAGGAGGAGAAGCTGGGCGGGCGGGGCCGGGCTCAGGAGGAGAAGCTGGGCGGGCGGGGCCAGGCTGGGAGGGGAAGCTGGGCGGGCGGGGCAAGGCTGGGAGGGGAAGCTGGGCGGGCGGGGCCTGGCTTGGGAGGAGAAGCTGGGCGGGCGGGCCAGGGAACGGGAGGAGAAACTGGGCGGGCGGAGCCTGGCTGGGAGGGGAAGCTGGGCGGGCAGAGACGGAATCGGGAGGGGAAGCTGGGCGGGCGGGGCCTGGCTGGGAGGGGAAGCTGGGCGGGCAAGAAAGGAATCGGGAGCGGAAGCTGGCCGGGCGGGGCCAGGCTGGGAGGGGAAGCTGGGCGGGCGGGGCCTGGCTCGGGAGGGGAAGCTGGGCGGGCGGGGCCAGGCTTGGGAGCAGAAGCTGGGCAGGCTGGTCCAGGCTGGGAGGAGAAGCTGGCCGGGCGGGGCTTGGCTGGGAGGGGAAGCTGGGCGGGCAGGGACGGACTCGGGGGGGGGGAAGCTGGCCGGGCGGGGCCAGGCTGGGAGGGGAAGCTGGGGGGGCGGGGCCAAGCTGGGAGGGGAAGGTGGTCGGGCGGGGCCTGGCTTGGGAGGAGAAGCTGGGCGGGCGGGGCCTGGCTCAGGAGGAGAAGCTGGGTAGTCGGGGCCAGGCTGGGAGGAGAAGCTGGGCGGGCAGGGACGGACTCGGGAGGGGAAGCTGGGCGGGCGGAGCCAAGCTGGGAGGGGAAGCTGGGCGGGCGGGGCTTGGCTCCGGAGGAGAAGCTGGGCGGGCGGGGCCTTGCTTGGGAGGAGAAGTTGGGCGGGCGGGGCCTGGCTCATGAGGAGAAGCTGTGCAGGCGCGGCCAGGCTGGGAGGAGAAGCTGGGTGGGCGGGGCCGGGCTCGAGAGGGGAAGCTGGGAAGGCGGGGCCAGGCTGGGAGGAGAAGCTGCGTGGGCGGGGCCGGGCTCGAGAGGGGAAGCTGGGAAGGCGGAGCCGGGCTCGGGAAGAGAAAGTGGGCGGGCGGGGCCAGGCTGGGAGGGGAAGCTGGCCGGGCGGGGCCAGGCTCGGGAGGAGAAGCTGGCCGGGCGGGGCCAGGATCGGGAGGGGAAGCTGGGCGGGCGGGGCCGGGCTCAGGAGGAGAAGCTGGGCGGGCGGGGCCGCGCTCAGGAGGAGAAGCTGGGCGGGCGGGGCCAGGCTGGGAGGGGAAGCTGGGCGGGCGGGGCAAGGCTGGGAGGGGAAGCTGGGCGGGCGGGGCCTGGCTTGGGAGGAGAAGCTGGGCGGGCGGGCCCGGGAACGGGAGGAGAAACTGGGCGGGCGAAGCCTGGCTGGGAGGGGAAGCTGGGCGGGCAGAGACGGAATCGGGAGGGGAAGCTGGGCGGGCGGGGCCTGGCTGGGAGGGGAAGCTGGGCGGGCAAGAAAGGAATCGGGAGCGGAAGCTGGGCGGGCGGGGCCAGGCTGGGAGGGGAAGCTGGGCGGGCGGGGCCAGGCTGGGAGGGGAAGCTGGGCGGCCGGGGCAAGGCTGGGAGGGGAAGCTGGGCGGGCGGGGCCTGGCTTGGGAGGAGAAGCTGGGCGGGCGGGCCCGGGAACGGGAGGAGAAACTGGGCGGGCGAAGCCTGGCTGGGAGGGGAAGCTGGGCGGGCAGAGACGGAATCGGGAGGGGAAACTGGCCGGGCGGGGCCAGGCTGGGAGTGGAAGCTGGGCGGGCGGGGCCTGGCTCGGGAGGGGAAGCTGGGCGGGCGGGGCCAGGCTTGGGAGCAGAAGCTGGGGAGGCTGGTCCAGGCTGGGAGGAGAAGCTGGGCGGGCGGGGCCTGGCGGGGAGGAGAACCTCGGCGGGCGGAGCCGGGCTCGAGAGGGGAAGCTGGGCGGGCGGGGCCTGGCTGGGGAGGGGAAGCTGGGCGGTCGGGGCCAAGCTGGGAGGGGAAGGTGGGCGTGCGGAGCCTGGCTGGGAGGGGAAGCTGGGCGGGCGGGGCCTGGCTCGGAAGGGGAAGATGGGCGGGCGGGACCAACTTAGGGGGAGAAGCTGGGTGGGCGGGGCCGGGCTCGGGAGGGGAAGCTGGCCGGGCGGGGCCAGGCTGGGAGGGGAAGCAGGGCGGGCGGGGCCTGGCTCATGAGGAGAAGCTGAGCGGGCGGGGCCGGGAACGGGAGGAGAAACTGGGCGGGCGGGTCCTGGCTGGGAGGGGAAGCTGGGCGGGCAGGAACGGACTCGGGAGCGGAAGCTGGCCGGGCGGGGCCAGGATCGGGAGGGGAAGCTGGGCGGGCGGGGCCGGGCTCAGGAGGAGAAGCTGGGCGGGCGGGGCCGGGCTCAGGAGGAGAAGCTGGGCGGGCGGGGCCAGGCTGGGAGGGGAAGCTGGGCGGGCGAGGCAAGGCCTGGAGGGGAAGCTGGGCGGGCGGGGCCTGGCTTGGGAGGAGAAGCTGGGCGGGCGGGCCCGGGAACGGGAGGAGAAACTGGGCGGGCGGAGCCTGGCTGGGAGGGGAAGCTGGGCGGGCAGAGACGGAATCGGGAGGGGAAGCTGGGCGGGCGGGGCCTGGCTGGGAGGGGAAGCTGGGCGGGCAAGAAAGGAATCGGGAGCGGAAGCTGGCCGGGCAGCGCCAGGCTGGGAGGGGAAGCTGGGCGGGCGGGGCCTGGCTTGGGAGGGGAAGCTGGGCGGGCGGGGCCAGGCTTGGGAGCAGAAGCTGGGGAGGCTGGTCCAGGCTGGGAGGAGAAGCTGGCCGGGCGGGGCTTGGCTGGGAGGGGAAGCTGGGCGGGCAGGGACGGACTCGGGGGGGGGAAGCTGGCCGGGCGGGGCCAGGCTGGGAGGGGAAGCTGGGGGGGCGGGGCCAAGCTGGGAGGGAAAGGTGGTCGGGCGGGGCCTGGCTTGGGAGGAGAAGCTGGGCGGGCGGGTCCTGGCTCCCGAGGAGAAACTGGGCGGGCGGGGCCAGGCTGGGAGGGGAAGCTGGGAGGGTGGGGCCAGGCTGGGAAGGGAAGCTGGGCAGGCGGGGCCTGGCTTGAGAGGAGAAGCTGGGCGGGCGGGGCCTGGCTCATGAGGACAAGCTGGGCGGGCGGGGCCAGGCTGGGAGGGGAAGCTGGGCGGGCAGGGACGGACTCGGGAGGGGAAGCTGGCCGTGCGGGGCCTGGCTCGGTAGGGAAAGCTGGGCGGGCAGGGACGGACTCGGGGGGGAAGCTGGCCGGGCGGGGCCAGGCTCGGGAGGAGAAGCTGGGCGGGCGGGGCCTGGCTGGGAGGGGAAGCTGGGCGGGCAGGGACGGACTCGGGGGGGAAGCTGGCCGGGCGGGGCCAGGCTCGGGAGGAGAAGCTGGGCGGGCGGGGCCTGGCTTGGGAGGAGAAGCTGGGCGGGCGGGGCCTTGCTTGGGAGGAGAAGCTGGGCGGGCGGGGCCTGGCTCAGGAGGAGAAGCTGGGCAGTCGGGGCCAGGCTGGGAGGAGAACCTCGGCGGGCGGAGCCTGGCTTGGGAGGAGAAGCTGGGCGGGCGGGGCCTGGCTCAGGAGGAGAAGCTGGGCGGGCGGGGCCAGGCTGGGAGGGGAAGCTGGGCGCGCGGGGCCGGACTCGGGAGGGGAAGCTGGGCGGGCGGGGCCAGACTGGGAGGTGAAGTTGGGTGGGCGGGGCCGGGCTCGAGAGGGGGAAGCTGGGAAGGCGGAGCCGGGCTCGGGAAGAGAAAGTGGGCGGGCGGGGCCGGACTCTGGAGGGGAAGCTGGTCGAGCGGGGCCAGGCTGGGAGGGGAAGCTGGGGGGGCGGGGCCAAGCTGGGAGGGGAAGGTGGTCGGGCGGGGCCTGGCTTGGGAGGAGAAGCTGGGCGGGCGGGGCCGGGAACGGGAGGAGAAACTGGGCGGGCGGGGCTTGGCTGTGAGGGGAAGCTGGGCGGGCAGGGACGGACTCGGGGGGGAAGCTGGCCGGGCGGGGCCAGGCTCGGGAGGAGAAGCTGGGCGGGCGGGGCCTGGCTTGGGAGGAGAGGCTGGGCGGGCTGGGCCTGGCTTGGGAGGAGAAGCTGGGCGGGCGGGGCCTGGCTCAGGAGGAGAAGCTGGGCAGTCGGGGCCAGGCTGGGAGGAGAACCTCGGCGGGCGGAGCCGGGCTCGAGAGGGGAAGCTGGGCGGGCGGGGCCTGGCTGGGGAGGGGAAGCTGGGCGGTCGGGGCCAAGCTGGGAGGGGAAGGTGGGCGTGCGGAGCCTGGCTGGGAGGGGAAGCTGGGCGGGCGGGGCCTGGCTCGGAAGGGGAAGATGGGCGGGCGGGACCAACTTGGGGGGAGAAGCTGGGTGGGCGGGGCCGGGCTCGGGAGGGGAAGCTGGGCGGGCGGGGCCAGGCTGGGAGGGGAAGCAGGGCGGGCGGGGCCTGGCTCATGAGGAGAAGCTGAGCGGGCGGGGCCGGGAACGGGAGGAGAAACTGGGCGGGCGGGTCCTGGCTGGGAGGGGAAGCTGGGCGGGCAGGAACGGACTCGGGAGCGGAAGCTGGCCGGGCGGGGCCAGGATCGGGAGGGGAAGCTGGGCGGGCGGGGCCGGGCTCAGGAGGAGAAGCTGGGCGGGCGGGGCCGGGCTCAGGAGGAGAAGCTGGGCGGGCGGGGCCAGGCTGGGATGGGAAGCTGGGCGGGCGGGGCAAGGCTGGGAGGGGAAGCTGGGCGGGCGGGGCCTGGCTTGGGAGGAGAAGCTGGGCGGGCGGGCCCGGGAACGGGAGGAGAAACTGGGCGGGCGGAGCCTGGCTGGGAGGGGAAGCTGGGCGGGCAGAGACGGAATCGGGAGGGGAAGCTGGGCGGGCGGGGCCTGGCTGGGAGGGGAAGCTGGGCGGGCAAGAAAGGAATCGAGAGCAGAAGCTGGCCGGGCGGGGCCAGACTTGGGAGCAGAAGCTGGGCAGGCTGGTCCAGCCTGGGAGGAGAAGCTGGCCGGGCGGGGCTTGGCTGGGAGGGGAAGCTGGGCGGGCAGGGACGGACTCGGGGGGGGGAAGCTGGCCGGGCGGCGCCAGGCTCGGGAGGAGAAGCTGGGCGGGCGGGGCCTGGCTTGGGATTAGAAGCTGGGCGGGCGGGGTCTTGCTTGGGAGGAGAAGCTGGGCGGGCGGGGCCTGGCTCAGGGGGAGAAGCTGGGTAGTCGGGGCCAGGCAGGGAGGAGAAGCTGGGCGGGCGGGGCCTGGCTCAGGAGGAGAAGCTGGGCGGGCGGGGCCAGGCTGGGAGGAGAAGCTGGGTGGGCGGGGCCGGGCTCGAGAGGGGAAGCTGGGAAGGCGGGGCCGGGCTCGGGAAGAGAAAGTGGGCGGGCGGGGCCAGGCTGGGAGGGGAAGGTGGTCGGGCGGGGCCTGGGTTGGGAAGAGAAGCTGGGCGGGCGGGGCCTAGCTCATGAGGACAAGCTGAGCGGGCGGGGCCAGGCTGGGAGGGGAAGCTGGGCGGGCAGGGACGGACTCGGGAGGGGAAGCTGGCGTTGCGGGGCCTGGCTCGGTACGGGAAGCTGGGCGGGCAGGGACGGACTCGGGAGGGGAAGCTGGGCGGGCGGAGCCAAGCTGGGAGGGGAAGCTGGGCGGGCGGGGCTTGGCTCCGGAGGAGAAGCTGTGCAGGCGGGGCCAGTCTGGGAGGGGAATCTGGGCCTGCGGGGCCTGCCTCGGGAGGGGAAGCTGGGCGGGCGGGGCCTGGCTCATGAGGAGAAGCTGTGCAGGCGGGACCAGGCTGGGAGGGGAAGCTGGGCGGGCGGGTCCAGGCTGGGAGGGGAAGCTGGGCGGGCAGGAACGGACTCGGGAGCGGAAGCTGGCCGGGCGTGGCCAGGATCCGGAGGGAAAGCTGGGCGGGCAGGGACGGACTCGGGAGGGGAAGCTACGCGGGCGGGGCCGGGCTCAAGAGGAGAAGCTGGGCGGGCGGGGCCAGGCTGGGAGGGGAAGCTGGGCGGGCGGGGCCTGGCTTGGGAGGAGAAGCTGGGCGAGCGGGCCCGAGAACGGGAGGAGAAACTGGGCGGGCGGACCCTGGCTGGGAGGGGAAGCTGGGCGGGCGGGGCCAGGCTGGGAGGGGAAGCTGGGCGGGCGGGGCCTGGCTTGGGAGGAGAAGCTGGGAGGGCGGGCCCGGGAACGGGCGGGGAAGCTGGGTGGGCGGGGCAAGGCTGGGAGGGGAAGCTGGGCGGGCAGGGACGGAATCGGGAGGGGAAGATGGGCGGGCGGGGCCAGGCTGGGAGGAGAAGCTGAGCGGGCGGGGCCGGACTCGGGAGGGGAAGCTGGGCGGGCGGGGCCTGGCTGGGGAGGGGAAGCTGGGCGGGCGGGGCCTGGCTAGGGAGGGGAAGCTGGGCGGGCGGGGCCAGGCTTCGGAGCAGAAGCTGGGCAGGCTGGTCCAGGCTGGGAGGAGAAGCTGGCCGGGCGGGGCCAGGCTGGGAGGGGAAGCTGGGCGGGCGGGGCCGGACTCGGGAGGGGAAGCCGGGAAGGCGGGGCCGGGCTCGGGAAGACAAAGTGGGCGGGCGGGGCCGGACTCGGGAGGGGAAGCTGGTCGAGCGGGGCCAGGATGGGAGGGGAAGCTGGGGGGGCGGGGCCAAGCTGGGAGGGGAAGGTGGTCGGGCGGGGCCTGGCTTGGGAGGAGAAGCTGGGCGGCGGGGCGTGGCTCACGAGGAGAAGCTGCGTGGTTGGGCCAGGCTGGGAGGGGAAGCTCGGCGGGCGGGGTCAGGCTGGGAGGAGAAGCTGGGCGGGCGGGGCCTGGCTCACGAGGAGAAGGTGGGCGGGCGGGGCCAGGCTGAGAGGGGAAGCTGGGAGGGTGGGGCGAGGCTGGGAATTGAAGCTGGGCAGGCGGGGCCTGGCTTGGGAGGAGAAGCTGGGCGGGCGGGGCCGGGAACGGGGGTAGAAACTGGGCGGGCGGGGCCTGGCTGGGAGGGGAAGCTGGGCGGGCAGGAACGGACTCGGGAGCGGAAGCTGGCCGGGCGGGGCCAGGCTGGGAGGGGAAGCTGGGCGGGCGGGGCCTGGCTCGGGAGGGGAAGCTGGGCGGGCGGGGCCAGGCTTGGGAGCAGAAGCTGGGCAGGCTGGTCCAGGCTGGGAGGGGAAGCTGGGCGGGCGGGGCCGGACTCGGGAGGGGAAGCCGGGAAGGCGGGGCCGGGCTCGGGAAGACAAAGTGGGCGGGCGGGGCCGGACTCTGGAGGGGAAGCTGGTCGAGCGGGGCCAGGCTGGGAGGGGAAGCTGGGGGGGCGGGGCCAAGCTGGGAGGGGAAGGTGGTCGGGCGGGGCCTGGCTCGGGAGGAGAAGCTGGGCGGGCGGGGCCAGGCTGGGAGGGGAAGCTCGGCGGGCGGGGTCAGGCTAGGAGGAGAAGCTGGGCGGGCGGGGCCTGGCTTGGGAGGAGAAGCTGGGCGGGCGGGTCCTGGCTCACGAGGAGAAGCTGGGCGGGCGGGGCCAGGCTGGGAAGGGAAGCTGGGAGGGTGGGGCCAGGCTTGGGAGGAGAAGCTGGGCGGGCGGGGCCTTGCTTGGGAGGAGAAGCTGGGCGGGCGTGGCCTGGCTCAGGAGGAGAAACTGGGCAGTCGGGGCCAGGCTGGGAGGAGAACCTCGGCGGGCGGAGCCTGGCTTGGGAGGAGAAGCTGGGCGGGCGGGGCCTGGCTCAGGAGGAGAAGCTGGGCCTGCGGGGCCTGCCTCGGGAGGGGAACCTGGGCGGGCGGGGCCTTGCTTGGGAGGAGAAGTTGGGCGGGCGGGGCCTGGCTCATGAGGAGAAGTGGTGCAGGCGGGGCCAGGCTGGGAGGGGAAGCTGGGCGGGCGGGGCCAGGCTGGGAGGGGAAGCTGGGCGGGCGGGGCCAGGCTGGGAGGGGAAGCTGGGCGGGCAGGAACGGACTCGGGAGCGGAAGCTGGCCGGGCGGGGCCAGGATCGGGAGGGGAAGCTGGGCGGGCAGGGACGGACTCGGGAGGGGAAGCTGGGCGGGCGGGGCCGGGCTCAGGAGGAGAAGCTGGGCGGGCGGGGCCAGGCTGGGAGGGGAAGCTGGGCGGGCGGGGCAAGGCTGGGAGGGGAAGCTGGGCGGGCGGGGCCTGGCTTGGGAGGAGAAGCTGGGCGGGCGGGGCCTGGCTCATGAGGACAAGCTGGGCGGGCGGGGCCAGGCTGGGAGGGGAAGCTGGGCGGGCAGGGACGGACTCGGGAGGGGAAGCTGGCCGTGCGGGGCCTGGCTCGGTACGGGAAGCTGGGCGGGCAGGGACGGACTCGGGAGGGGAAGCTGGGCGGGCGGAGCCAAGCTGGGAGGGGAAGCTGGGCGGGCGGGGCTTGGCTCCGGAGGAGAAGCTGGGCAGGCGGGGCCAGGCTGGGAGGGGAAGCTGGGCCTGCGGGGCCTGCCTCGGGAGGGGAACCTGGGCGGGCGGGGCCTTGCTTGGGAGGAGAAGTTGGGCGGGCGGGGCCTGGCTCATGAGGAGAAGTGGTGCAGGCGGGGCCAGGCTGGGAGGGGAAGCTGGGCCTGCGGGGCCTGCCTCGGGAGGGGAACCTGGGCGGGCGGGGCCTTGCTTGGGAGGAGAAGTTGGGCGGGCGGGGCCTGGCTCATGAGGAGAAGTGGTGCAGGCGGGGCCAGGCTGGGAGAGGAAGCTGGGCGGGCGGGGCCAGGCTGGGAGGGGAAGCTGGGCGGGCAGGAACGGACTCGGGAGCGGAAGCTGGCCGGGCGGGGCCAGGATCGGGAGGGGAAGCTGGGCGGGCAGGGACGGACTCGGGAGGGGAAGCTGGGCGGGCGGGGCCGGGCTCAGGAGGAGAAGCTGGGCGGGCGGGGCCAGGCTGGGAGGGGAAGCTGGGCGGGCGGGGCAAGGCTGGGAGGGGAAGCTGGGCGGGCGGGGCCTGGCTTGGGAGGAGAAGCTGGGCGGGCGGGGCCTGGCTCATGAGGACAAGCTGGGCGGGCGGGGCCAGGCTGGGAGGGGAAGCTGGGCGGGCAGGGACGTACTCGGGAGGGGAAGCTGGCCGTGCGGGGCCTGGCTCGGTACGGGAAGCTGGGCGGGCAGGGACGGACTCGGGAGGGGAAGCTGGGCGGGCGGAGCCAAGCTGGGAGGGGAAGCTGGGCGGGCGGGGCTTGGCTCCGGAGGAGAAGCTGGGCAGGCGGGGCCAGGCTGGGAGGGGAAGCTGGGCCTGCGGGGCCTGCCTCGGGAGGGGAAGCTGGGCGGGCGGGGCCTTGCTTGGGAGGAGAAGTTGGGCGGGCGGGGCCTGGCTCATGAGGAGAAGCTGTGCAGGCGGGGCCAGGCTGGGAGGAGAAGCTGGGTGGGCGGGGCCGGGCTCGAGTGGGGAAGCTGGGAAGGCGGGGCCAGGCTCGGGAAGAGAAAGTGGGCGGGCGGGGCCAGGCTGGGAGGGGAAGCTGGGCGGGCGGGGCCAGGCTTGGGAGCAGAAGCTGGGCAGGCTGGTCCAGGCTGGGAGGAGAAGCTGGCCGGGCGGGGCCAGGCTGGGAGGGGAAGCTGGGCGGGCGGGGCCGGACTCGGGAGGGGAAGCAGGGAAGGCGGGGCCGGGCTCGGGAAGACAAAGTGGGCGGGCGGGGCCGGACTCTGGAGGGGAAGCTGGTCGAACGGGGCCAGGCTGGGAGGGGAAGCTGGGGGGGCGGGGCCAAGCTGGGAGGGGAAGGTGGTCGGGCGGGGCCTGGCTTGGGAGGAGAAGCTGGGCGGGCGGGTCCTGGCTCACGAGGAGAAGCTGGGCGGGCGGGGCCAGGCTGGGAGGGGAAGCTGGGTGGGCGGGGCCGGGAACGGGAGGAGAAACTGGGCGGGCGGGGCTTGGCTGTGAGGGGAAGCTGGGCGGGCAGGGACGGACTCGGGGGGGGAAGCTGGCCGGGCGGGGCCAGGCTCGGGAGGAGAAGCTAGGCGGGCGGGGCCTGGCTTGGGAGGAGAAGCTGGGCGGGCTGGGCCTGGCTTGGGAGGAGAAGCTGGGCGGGCGGGGCCTGGCTCAGGAGGAGAAGCTGGGCAGTCGGGGCCAGGCTGGGAGGAGAACCTCGGCGGGCGGAGCCGGGCTCGAGAGGGGAAGCTGGGCGGGCGGGGCCTGGCTGGGGAGGGGAAGCTGGGCGGTCGGGGCCAAGCTGGGAGGGGAAGGTGGGCGTGCGGAGCCTGGCTGGGAGGGGAAGCTGGGCGGGCGGGGCCTGGCTCGGAAGGGGAAGATGGGCGGGCGGGACCAACTTGGGGGGAGAAGCTGGGTGGGCGGGGCCGGGCTCGGGAGGGGAAGCTGGGCGGGCGGGGCCAGGCTGGGAGGGGAAGCAGGGCGGGCGGGGCCTGGCTCATGAGGAGAAGCTGAGCGGGCGGGGCCGGGAACGGGAGGAGAAACTGGGCTGGCGGGTCCTGCCTGGGAGGGGAAGCTGGGCGGGCAGGAACGGACTCGGAAGCGGAAGCTGGCCGGGCGGGGCCAGGATCGGGAGGGGAAGCTGGGCGGGCGGGGCCGGGCTCAGGAGGAGAAGCTGGGCGGGCGGGGCCGGGCTCAGGAGGAGAAGCTGGGCGGGCGGGGCCAGGCTGGGAGGGGAAGCTGGGCGGGCGGGGCAAGGCTGGGAGGGTGTGACGTAGTGGGGGTACTTGCTGGGCTGTGGTGACCCCTGCTGTCTGGAGCAAGACCCAGCAGGGAAAACCTCGCTAGGCAGAGGTAAGGCCAAACTTGTTGAGCCAGGGGCCAGACACCCCCCATGGAGAGGAACAAAGGAAGGTGGATGCTGCCCTGGCTGGGGGGCAGGGCTGGAAGTTGGTTAGTTGGTTGGTGGCTGTCTGTGAGGATGGAGGAGACAGCCTAGGGAGAGGAGCTGGAGTTTAGGGGCCCAGTCTCCCCCCAACTCAAGGGGGCCTGAGGCATCCTAGCCCCAGTTCCTGTAACCAGATTACATCTGTGCTGCGCTGTGCTGGAGGAGCAATAAACCACCCTCAATTCCACTGGCTGGTGCAGTCTGTTTGTGCCATTTCGGGGTGCAGGAGACGGGGGACCCCCAACGCGCCGTCACACTGGTGTCAGGGGTGGGATGCACTGCACCCCGTGGATGAAGCTCCCAGCGGCGAGCGACAAGGCGCCGTAGAAGCAAGAGCCCTGGAGCCAGGCATGCTTGAGGCAGAGCGAAGCGGTTCCGGGGAATCGTGGGGCGCTGCAGCACTAGACTGGTGAGTCTGCACCGAGGGGACCAGCGGGCAGATGGCCTATGCCCGACTCTTGAAGGCAGAGCTGGTGGGGCTGTGCAGAGAGAGGGGCTTGCCTGTGCGGAAAGCAACCAAGGCCCAGCTGATTACCCAGCTGGAAGAGAATGACCAGCCACGGGGCCAGGATCTTGTCCCCAGGGGAAGCAGCCAGACCCCCCCTGAGAGTGTGTCAGGCTCAGAGAGGGGGAGGAGCGCTGGAACCCAACGGAGAGATGAGACAGCGTCTCCCGGGAGGCCTGCAAGCCGTAGCCCATCTAGGGCAGGGGCCAGCCCAGCGGAGCTGCGGCGGCTGGAGATCCAGCTGCGGATCAGGGAATTGGAAGTAGAGGACCGAGAGAAGGACCGCCAGGACCGAGAGATGGAGCGCCAAGATCGAGAGAGGCAGCGGCAGCATGAGCTGGCCATGGCAGAGCGGAGAACCGGCGGGGCACCGGCTGCGCCAAGTGCGGATGGGCCCCAGGGTCCCAGGACTGCGAGACGCTTGGAGAGGCTCGTGGTGGCCCAATTGAAGGACATGGGCGACATAGACAGGTTCCTCAGCTCCTTTGAGAGGGCCTGTGGACTGCAACGGGTTCCCCCAGCTGACTGGCTGCAGGAGCTCATCCCCGCACTGAACCAGGAGGCGGCCGGAGTGCTCAGTCAGCTGGAGGACCTACAGCCAGGGGATTACAACCGAGTCAAGGAGGCCCTGCTGCACAAGTTCGGGCTGACCCCCGAGATGTACAGGAAGAAGTTCCGGGGGGTACAGAAAGGGCCACGGGAGACCTATGTGGACCTGGCCTCCCGCCTGGCGCAATACTGCCGCAAGTGGGTCTCGGGAGTCGGAGCCCAGACCGCAGAGGAGCTGCTCAAGCTGGTCATGATGGAGCAGTTCTATGAAGCGTGCCCACCCAAACTGAGGCTGTGGCTCAAGGACCGGAGACCAGAGAACCCCCAGGAGGCCGGGAGGCTGGCAGATGAGTTCACGGAGAGCCGGTCCGGGTGTGAACGGGAGTCCCGGAGAGAGAGGGAACCGCGCAGAGACCGGATCTCGGCTGAGCGACGGAGGGAGTCAACTACGGGGCGAGACCAAGGAACAGGTCGTCTGTGCCCCAGAGAACCAGCCAGGGCCTGGACAGAGACAGCCCAAAGCCTAACTTGCCATCGCTGTGGGCAAAAAGGCCACAAGAGGGCTCAGTGCACCAGGTCCCAGGACCGGGGACTTTCCAGGGTTAACTGGCTGGGGCGGGAGGAAGGGCAGGCTGCCCCAGAGGCAGGGGCTGGCAGGCAAACCTCAGCTCAGAGAGAGGGGAAGGATGCTCAGTGCACCTCCCCTGGGAGGTCTGATTCTCAGGAGGCGGATTTCTCCGTGTACCGGGTGGGGGCAGGACGGCCCCTGCAGAGCGAGTGCCTCATACCCCTGGAGGTGGATGGTAGGAAGGTGACGAGCTTCTGGGACACGGGGGCGGAGGTGACTCTGGCCCGATCCGACATAGTGGCCCCGGAGCGGATACTACCCCACGCGCAGCTGACCCTGAAGGGCATAGACGGGTCCCCGTTTAAGGTGCCTGTAGCCAGGGTGCATCTGAAATGGGCCAAGGAGGGCCTCAAGGAAGTGGGGGTGCACCCGCACTTGCCCACCGAGGTGCTGATGGGGAATGACCTAGAGGAGTGGCCCCATGAATCCCAGCGGGCTCTAGTCACTACCCGGAGCCAGAGCCAGCGGGGGGCTGACAATGTGGGTCCAGGGAAGGACTCCTGGCAGCGTCCTCAGGGTCCCATCCCAGTGGACACGGGGTCCAGCCAGGCTGGGACTCCGGACCTAGGCAGAGGTGGGGGACAGGTCCCGATCCCTGCCTCAGCAGCTGAATTCCAGGCTGAGGTGCAGGCAGACCCCTCCTTGCAGAGGCTGAGGGACCAGGCTGGCCTCCGTGCAGCTCAGCCCCGGGGGAGAGGTGGCCAGGAGAGATTCCTGCGGGAGCGTGGGCTCCTGTTCCGTGAATGGCTCCCCCCCAGGAAGGCGAGGGCATGGAGGGTCCAGCGGCAGCTGGTCGTCCCCCGAAAGTATCGCCTCGAGCTGCTGTATTTGGCCCACGATGTCCCCGTTGGGGGCCACCGGGGGATCCGGAGCACCCGGCTGAAGCTGCTCCAGCACTTCTATTGGCCGGGAATCTTTACAGCCGTGCAGCGGTACTGCCGGTCCTGTGACTCCTGCCAGAGGGGCGGGAAGGCCCAAGACAGGAGGAAAGCGGCTTGGGGGTCTCTACCCCAGATAGACCCTCTGGGCTTGCTGAGAGAGTTATGGGAGGGGAAGACCTCCCTGGATGGAGCTTCTGGGGTGGAAGCCGCCCTGGCTGTCCAGAGAAGGCTCACTGGGCTCATGGCCCCGGCCCGAGAGACCCTGGCCAGAGATCAAGGCCAGCGGAAGGGTGGGTGTGACCCCTGAGGACAGGCCTGTGCCAGTCGCCCTGGAGCGGGGCGGCGAGTGGACAGAGGGAAGCCAGCTCATGTGGGGCCTTGCCACGGCCGGCCTGAGTCAAGGGGAGCACCCATGACCCCAGGGCGGGTTCCCACGCAGAGGACCCGAACTTCCCTAGGTCACGAGCGGAGTGACCCTGCTCAGTTCGCTCTCGGAGCGGGGAGAACTGTGACGTAGTGGGGGTACTTGCTGGGCTGTGGTGACCCCTGCTGTCTGGAGCAAGACCCAGCAGGGAAAACCTCGCTAGGCAGAGGTAAGGCCAAACTTGTTGAGCCAGGGGCCAGACACCCCCCATGGAGAGGAACAAAGGAAGGTGGATGCTGCCCTGGCTAGGGGGCAGGGCTGGAAGTTGGTTAGTTGGTTGGTGGCTGTCTGTGAGGATGGAGGAGACAGCCTAGGGAGAGGAGCTGGAGTTTAGGGGCCCAGTCTCCCCCCAACTCAAGGGGGCCTGAGGCATCCTAGCCCCAGTTCCTGTAACCAGATTACATCTGTGCTGCGCTGTGCTGGAGGAGCAATAAACCACCCTCAATTCCACTGGCTGGTGCAGTCTGTTTGTGCCATTTCGGGGTGCAGGAGACGGGGGACCCCCAACGCGCCGTCACAGAGGGGAAGCTGGGCGGGCGGGGCCTGGCTTGGGAGGAGAAGCTGGGCGGGCGGGCCCGGGAACGGGAGGAGAAACTGGGCGGGCGGAGCCTGGCTGGGAGGGGAAGCTGGGCGGGCAGAGACGGAATCGGGAGGGGAAGCTGGGCGGGCGGGGCCTGGCTGGGAGGGGAAGCTGGGCGGGCAAGAAAGGAATCGGGAGCGGAAGCTGGCCGGGCGGGGCCAGGCTGGGAGGAGAAGCTGGGTGGGCGGGGCCGGGCTCGAGAGGGGAAGCTGGGAAGGCGGGGCCAGGCTTGGGAGCAGAAGCTGGGCAGGCTGGTCCAGGCTGGGAGGAGAAGCTGGCCGGGCGGGGCTTGGCTGGGAGGGGAAGCTGGGCGGGCAGGGACGGACTCGGGGGGGGGGGAAGCTGGCCGGGCGGCGCCAGGCTCGGGAGGAGAAGCTGGGCGGGCGGGGCCTGGCTTGGGAGGAGAAGCTGGGCGGGCGGGGCCTTGCTTGGGAGGAGAAGCTGGGCGGGCGGGGCCTGGCTCAGGAGGAGAAGCTGGGTAGTCGGGGCCAGGCTGGGAGGAGAAGCTGGGCGGGCGGGGCCTGGCTCAGGAGGAGAAGCTGGGCGGGCGGGGCCAGGCTGGGAGGAGAAGCTGGGCGGGCGGGGCCTGGCTCAGGAGGAGAAGCTGGGCGGGCGGGGCCAGGCTGGGAGGAGAAGCTGGGTGGGCGGGGCCGGGCTCGAGAGGGGAAGCTGGGAAGGCGGGGCCGGGCTCGGGAAGAGAAAGTGGGCGGGCGGGGCCAGGCTGGGAGGGGAAGGTGGTCGGGCGGGGCCTGGGTTGGGAAGAGAAGCTGGGCGGGCGGGGCCTGGCTCATGAGGACAAGCTGAGCGGGCGGGGCCAGGCTGGGAGGGGAAGCTGGGCGGGCAGGGACGGACTCGGGAGGGGAAGCTGGCCGTGCGGGGCCTGGCTCGGTACGGGAAGCTGGGCGGGCAGGGACGGACTCGGGAGGGGAAGCTGGGCGGGCGGATCCAAGCTGGGAGGGGAAGCTGGGCGGGCGGAGCTTGGCTCCGGAGGAGAAGCTGTGCAGGCGGGGCCAGTCTGGGAGGGGAATCTGGGCCTGCGGGGCCTGCCTCGGGAGGGGAAGCTGGGCGGGCGGGGCCTGGCTCACGAGGAGAAGCTGTGCAGGCGGGACCAGGCTGGGAGGGGAAGCTGGGCGGGCGGGTCCAGGCTGGGAGGGGAAGCTGGGCGGGCAGGAACGGACTCGGGAGCGGAAGGTGGCCGGGCGTGGCCAGGATCCGGAGGGAAAGCTGGGCGGGCAGGGACGGACTCGGGAGGGGAAGCTACGCGGGCGGGGCCGGGCTCAGGAGGAGAAGCTGGGCGGGCGGGGCCTGGCTTGGGAGGAGAAGCTGGGCGGGCGGGCCCGAGAACGGGAGGAGAAACTGGGCGGGCGGACCCTGGCTGGGAGGGGAAGCTGGGCGGGCGGGGCCAGGCTGGGAGGGGAAGCTGGGCGGGCGGGGCCTGGCTTGGGAGGAGAAGCTGGGAGGGCGGGCCCGGGAACGGGAGGGGAAGCTGGGTGGGCGGGGCAAGGCTGGGAGGGGAAGCTGGGCGGGCAGGGACGGAATCGGGAGGGGAAGATGGGCGTGCGGGGCCAGGCTGGGAGGAGAAGCTGAGCGGGCGGGGCCAGACTCGGGAGGGGAAGCTGGGCGGGCGGGGCCTGGCTGGGGAGGGGAAGCTGGGCGGGCGGGGCCTGGCTAGGGAGGGGAAGCTGGGCGGGCGGGGCCAGGCTTCGGAGCAGAAGCTGGGCAGGCTGGTCCAGGCTGGGAGGAGAAGCTGGCCGGGCGGGGCCAGGCTGGGAGGGGAAGCTGGGCGGGCGGGGCCAGGCTGGGAGGGGAAGCTGGGGGGGCGGGGCCAAGCTGGGAGGGGAAGGTGGTCGGGCGGGGCCTGGCTTGGGAGGAGAAGCTGGGCGGGCGGGGCGTGGCTCACGAGGAGAAGCTGCGTGGTTGGGCCAGGCTGGGAGGGGAAGCTCGGCGGGCGGGGTCAGGCTGGGAGGAGAAGCTGGGCGGGCGGGGCCTGGCTCACGAGGAGAAGGTGGGCTGGCGGGGCCAGGCTGAGAGGGGAAGCTGGGAGGGTGGGGCGAGGCTGGGAATTGAAGCTGGGCAGGCGGGGCCTGGTTTGGGAAGAGAAGCTGGGCGGGCGGGGCCGGGAACGGGAGTAGAAACTGGGCGGGCGGGGCCTGGCTGGGAGGGGAAGCTGGGCGGGCAGGAACGGACTCGGGAGCGGAAGCTGGCCGGGCGGGGCCAGGCTGGGAGGGGAAGCTGGGCGGGCGGGGCCTGGCTCGGGAGGGGAAGCTGGGCGGGCGGGGCCAGGCTTGGGAGCAGAAGCTGGGCAGGCTGGTCCAGGCTGGGAGGGGAAGCTGGGCGGGCGGGGCCGGACTCGGGAGGGGAAGCCGGGAAGGCGGGGCCGGGCTCGGGAAGACAAAGTGGGCGGGCGGGTCCTGGCTCACGAGGAGAAGCTGGGCGGGCGGGGCCAGGCTGGGAGGGGAAGCTCGGCGGGAGGGGTCAGGCTAGGAGGAGAAGCTGGGCGGGCGGGGCCTGGCTTGGGAGGAGAAGCTGGGCGGGCGGGTCCTGGCTCACGAGGAGAAGCTGGGCGGGCGGGGCCAGGCTGGGAGGGGAAGCTGGGAGGGTGGGGCCAGGCTTGGGAGGAGAAGCTGGGCGGGCGGGGCCTTGCTTGGGAGGAGAAGCTGGGCGGGCGGGGCCTGGCTCAGGAGGAGAAACTGGGCAGTCGGGGCCAGGCTGGGAGGAGAACCTCGGCGGGCGGAGCCTGGCTTGGGAGGAGAAGCTGGGCGGGCGGGGCCTGGCTCAGGAGGAGAAGCTGGGCGGGCGGGGCCAGGCTGGGAGGGGAAGCTGGGCGCGCGGGGCCGGACTCGGGAGGGGAAGCTGGGCGGGCGGGGCCAGGCTGGGAGGAGAAGCTGGGTGGGCGGGGCCGGGCTCGAGAGGGGAAGCTGGGAAGGCGGGGCCGGGCTCGGGAAGAGAAAGTGGGCGGGCGGGCCAGGCTGGGAGGGGAAGCTGGGCGGGCGGGGCCAGGCTTGGGAGCAGAAGCTGGGCAGGCTGGTGCAGGCTGGGAGGAGAAGCTGGCCGGGCGGGGCCAGGCTGGGAGGGGAAGCTGGGCGGGCGGGGCCGGACTCGGGAGGGGAAGCCGGGAAGGCGGGTTCGGGCTCGGGAAGACAAAGTGGGCGGGCGGGGCCGGACTCTGGAGGGGAAGCTGGTCGAGCGGGGCCAGGCTGGGAGGGGAAGCTGGGGGGGCGGGGCCAAGCTGGGAGGGGAAGGTGGTCGGGCGGGGCCTGGCTTGGGAGGAGAAGCTGGGCGGGCGGGTCCTGGCTCACGAGGAGAAGCTGGGCGGGCGGGGCCAGGCTGGGAGGGGAAGCTGGGAGGGTGGGGCCAGGCTGGGAAGGGAAGCTGGGCAGGCGGGGCCTGGCTTGAGAGGAGAAGCTGGGCGGGCGGGGCCTGGCTCATAAGGACAAGCTGGGCGGGCGGGGCCAGGCTGGGAGGGGAAGCTGGGCGGGCAGGGACGGACTCGGGAGGGGAAGCTGGCCGTGCGGGGCCTGGCTCGGTAGGGGAAGCTGGGCGGGCAGGGATGGACTCGGGAGGGGAAGCTGGGCGGGCGGAGCCAAGCTGGGAGGGGAAGCTGGGCGGGCGGGGCTTCGCTCCGGAGGAGAAGCTGGGCAAGCGGGGCCAGGCTGGGAGGGGAAGCTGGGCCTGCGGGGCCTGCATCGGGAGGGGAAGCTGGGCAGGCGGGGCCTTGCTTGGGAGGAGAAGTTGAGCGGGCGGGGCCTGGCTCATGAGGAGAAGCTGTGCAGGCGGGGCCAGGCTGGGAGGGGAAGCTGGGCGGGCGGGTCCAGGCTGGGAGGGGAAGCTGGGCGGGCAGGAACGGACTCGGGAGCGGAAGCTGGCCGGGCGTGGCCAGGATCGGGAGGGAAAGCTGGGCGGGCAGGGACGGACTCGGGAGGGGAAGCTAGGCGGGCGGGGCCGGGCTCAGGAGGAGAAGCTGGGCGGGCGGGGCCAGGCTGGGAGGGGAAGCTGGGCGGGCGGGGCCTGGCTTGGGAGGAGAAGCTGGGCGGGCGGGCCCGGGAACGGGAGGAGAAACTGGGCGGGCGGAGCCTGGCTGGGAGGAGACGCTGGGCGGGCACGGACGGAATCGGGAGGGGAAGCTGGGCCTGCGGGGCCTGCCTCGGGAGGGGAACCTGGGCGGGCGGGGCCTTGCTTGGGAGGAGAAGTTGGGCGGGCGGGGCCTGGCTCATGAGGAGAAGCTGTGCAGGCGGGGCCAGGCTGGGAGGGGAAGCTGGGCGGGCGGGGCCAGGCTGGGAGGGGAAGCTGGGCGGGCAGGAACGGACTCGGGAGCGGAAGCTGGCCGGGCGGGGCCAGGATCGGGAGGGGAAGCTGGGCGGGCAGGGACGGACTCGGGAGGGGAAGCTGGGCGGGCGGGGCCGGGCTCAGGAGGAGAAGCTGGGCGGGCGGGGCCAGGCTGGGAGGGGAAGCTGGGCGGGCGGGGCAAGGCTGGGAGGGGAAGCTGGGCGGGCGGGGCCTGGCTTGGGAGGAGAAGCTGGGCGGGCGGGGCCTGGCTCATGAGGACAAGCTGGGCGGGCGGGGCCAGGCTGGGAGGGGAAGCTGGGCGGGCAGGGACGGACTCGGGAGGGGAAGCTGGCCGTGCGGTGCCTGGCTCGGTACCGGAAGCTGGGCGGGCAGGGACGGACTCGGGAGGGGAAGCTGGGCGGGCGGAGCCAAGCTGGGAGGGGAAGCTGGGCGGGCGGGGCTTGGCTCCGGAGGAGAAGCTGGGCAGGCGGGGCCAGGCTGGGAGGGGAAGCTGGGCCTGGGGGGCCTGCCTCGGGAGGGGAAGCTGGGCGGGCGGGGCCTTGCTTGGGAGGAGAAGTTGGGCGGGCGGGGCCTGGCTCATGAGGAGAAGCTGTGCAGGCGGGGCCAGGCTGGGAGGGGAAGCTGGGCGGGCGGGCCCGAGAACGGGAGGAGAAACTGGGCGGGCGGGGCCTGGCTTGGGAGGAGAAGCTGGGCGGGTGGGTCCTGGCTCACGAGGAGAAGCTGGGCGGGCGGGGCCAGGCTGGGAGGGGAAGCTGGGAGGGTGGGGCCAGGCTTGGGAGGAGAAGCTGGGCGGGCGGAGCCTTGCTTGGGAGGAGAAGCTGGGCGGGCGGGGCCTGGCTCAGGAGGAGAAACTGGGCAGTCGGGGCCAGGCTGGGAGGAGAACCTCGGCGGGCGGAGCCTGGCTTGGGAGGAGAAACTGGGCGGGCGGGGCCTGGCTCAGGAGGAGAAGCTGGGCGGGCGGGGCCAGGCTGGGAGGGGAAGCTGGGCGCGCGGGGCCGGACTCGGGAGGGGAAGCTGGGCGGGCGGGGCCAGGCTGGGAGGAGAAGCTGGGTGGGCGGGGCCGGGCTCGAGAGGGGAAGCTGGGAAGGAGGGGCCGGGCTCGGGAAGAGAAAGTGGGCGGGCGGGGCCAGGCTGGGAGGGGAAGCTGGGCGGGCGGGGCCAGGCTTGGGAGCAGAAGCTGGGCAGGCTGGTCCAGGCTGGGAGGAGAAGCTGGCCGGGCGGGGCCAGGCTGGGAGGGGAAGCTGGGCGGGCCGGGCCGGACTCGGGAGGGGAAGCCGGGAAGGCGGGTTCGGGCTCGGGAAGACAAGGTGGGCGGGCGGGGCCTGGCTCATGAGGAGAAGTGGTGCAGGCGGGGCCAGGCTGGGAGGGGAAGCTGGGCGGGCGGGGCCAGGCTGGGAGGGGAAGCTGGGCGGGCAGGAACGGACTCGGGAGCGGAAGCTGGCCGGGCGGGGCCAGGATCGGGAGGGGAAGCTGGGCGGGCAGGGACGGACTCGGGAGGGGAAGCTGGGCGGGCGGGGCCGGGCTCAGGAGGAGAAGCTGGGCGGGCGGGGCCAGGCTGGGAGGGGAAGCTGGGCGGGCGGGGCAAGGCTGGGAGGGGAAGCTGGGCGGGCGGGGCCTGGCTTGGGAGGAGAAGCTGGGCGGGCGGGGCCTGGCTCATGAGGACAAGTTGGGCGGGCGGGGCCAGGCTGGGAGGGGAAGCTGGGCGGGCAGGGACGGACTCGGGAGGGGAAGCTGGCCGTGCGGGGCCTGGCTCGGTACGGGAAGCTGGGCGGGCAGGGACGGACTCGGGAGGGGAAGCTGGGCGGGCGGAGCCAAGCTGGGAGGGGAAGCTGGGCGGGCGGGGCCTGGCTCATGAGGAGAAGCTGGGCAGGCGGGGCCAGGCTGGGAGGGGAAGCTGGGCCTGCGGGGCCTGCCTCGGGAGGGGAAGCTGGGCGGGCGGGGCCTTGCTTGGGAGGAGAAGCTGTGCAGGCGGGGCCAGGCTGGGAGGAGAAGCTGGTTGGGCGGGGCCGGGCTCGAGAGGGGAAGCTGGGAAGCGGGGCCAGGCTCGGGAAGAGAAAGTGGGCGGGCGGGGCCAGGCTGGGAGGGGAAGCTGGGAGGGTGGGGCCAGGCTTGGGAGGAGAAGCTGGGCGGGAGGGGCAAGGCTGGGAGGGGAAGCTGGGCGGGCGGGGCCTGGCTTGGCAGGAGAAGCTGGGCGGGCGGGGCCTGGCTCATGAGGACAAGCTGGGCGGGCGGGGACAGGCTGGGAGGGGAAGCTGGGCGGGCAGGGACGGACTCGGGAGGGGAAGCTGGCCGTGCGGGGCCTGGCTCGGTACGGGAAGCTGGGCGGGCGGAGCCAAGCTGGGAGGGGAAGCTGGGCGGGCGGGGCTTGGCTCCGGAGGAGAAGCTGGGCAGGCGGGGCCAGGCTGGGAGGGGAAGCTGGGCCTGGGGGGCCTGCCTCGGGAGGGGAAGCTGGGCGGGCGGGGCCTTGCTGGGGAGGAGAAGTTGGGCGGGCGGGGCCTGGCTCATGAGGAGAAGCTGTGCAGGCGGGGCCAGGCTGGGAGGGGAAGCTGGGCGGGCGGGTCCAGGCTGGGAGGGGAAGCTGGGCGGGCAGGAACGGACTCGGGAGCGGAAGCTGGCCGGGCGTGGCCAGGATCCGGAGGGAAAGCTGGGCGGGCAGGGACGGACTCGGGAGGGGAAGCTAGGCGGGCGGGGCCGGGCTCAGGAGGAGAAGCTGGGCGGGCGGGGCCAGGCTGGGAGGGGAAGCTGGGCGGGCGGGGCCTGGCTTGGGAGGAGAAGCTGGGCGGGCGGGCCCGAGAACGGGAGGAGAAACTGGGCGGGCGGGGCCTGGCTTGGGAGGAGAAGCTGGGCGGGCGGGTCCTGGCTCACGAGGAGAAGCTGGGCGGGCGGGGCCAGGCTGGGAGGGGAAGCTGGGAGGGTGGGGCCAGGCTTGGGAGGAGAAGCTGGGCGGGCGGGGCCTTGCTTGGGAGGAGAAGCTGGGCGGGCGGGGCCTGGCTCAGGAGGAGAAACTGGGCAGTCGGGGCCAGGCTGGGAGGAGAACCTCGGCGGGCGGAGCCTGGCTTGGGAGGAGAAACTGGGCGGGCGGGGCCTGGCTCAGGAGGAGAAGCTGGGCGGGCGGGGCCAGGCTGGGAGGCGAAGCTGGGCGCGCGGGGTCGGACTCGGGAGGGGAAGCTGGGCGGGCGGGGCCAGGCTGGGAGGAGAAGCTGGGTGGGCGGGGCCGGGCTCGAGAGGGGAAGCTGGGAAGGCGGGGCCGGGCTCGGGAAGAGAAAGTGGGCGGGCGGGGCCAGGCTGGGAGGGGAAGCTGGGCGGGCGGAGCCAGGCTTGGGAGCAGAAGCTGGGCAGGCTGGTCTAGGCTGGGAGGAGAAGCTGGCCGGGCGGGGCCAGGCTGGGAGGGGAAGCTGGGCGGGCGGGGCCGGACTCGGGAGGGGAAGCCGGGAAGGCGGGTTCGGGCTCGGGAAGACAAAGTGGGCGGGCGGGGCCGGACTCTGGAGGGGAAGCTGGTCGAGCGGGCCAGGCTGGGAGGGGAAGCTGGGGGGGCGGGGCCAAGCTGGGAGGGGAAGGTGGTCGGGCGGGGCCTGGCTTGGGAGGAGAAGCTGGGCGGGCGGGTCCTGGCTCACGAGGAGAAGCTGGGCGGGCGGGGCAAGGCTGGGAGGGGAAGCTGGGAGGGTGGGGCCAGGCTGGGAAGGGAAGCTGGGCAGGCGGGGCCTGGCTTGAGAGGAGAAGCTGGGCGGGCGGGGCCTGGCTCATGAGGACAAGCTGGGCGGGCGGGGCCAGGCTGGGAGGGGAAGCTGGGCGGGCAGGGACGGACTCGGGAGGGGAAGCTGGCCGTGCGGGGCCTGGCTCGGTAGGGGAAGCTGGGCGGGCAGGGACGGACTCGGGAGGGGAAGCTGGGCGGGCGGAGCCAAGCTGGGAGGGGAAGCTGGGCGGGCGGGGCCTGGCTTGGGAGGAGAAGCTGGGCGGGCGGGCCCGGGAACGGGAGGAGAAACTGGGCGGGCGGAGCCTGGCTGGGAGGGGAAGCTGGGCGGGCACGGACGGAATCGGGAGGGGAAGCTGGGCGGGCGGGGCTTGGCTCCGGAGGAGAAGCTGGGCAGGCGGGGCCAGGCTGGGAGGGGAAGCTGGGCCTCCGGGGCCTGCCTCGGGAGGGGAACCTGGGCGGGCGGGGCCTTGCTTGGGAGGAGAAGTTGGGCGGGCGGGGCCTGGCTCATGAGGAGAAGTGGTGCAGGCGGGGCCAGGCTGGGAGGGGAAGCTGGGCGGGCGGGGCCAGGCTGGGAGGGGAAGCAGGGCGGGCAGGAACGGACTCGGGAGCGGAAGCTGGCCGGGCGGGGCCAGGATCGGGAGGGGAAGCTGGGCGGGCAGGGACGGACTCGGGAGGGGAAGCTGGGCGGGCGGGGCCGGGCTCAGCAGGACAAGCTGGGCGGGCGGGGACAGGCTGGGAGGGGAAGTTGGGCGGGCAGGGACGGACTCGGGAGGGGAAGCTGGCCGTGCGGGGCCTGGCTCGGTACGGGAAGCTGGGCGGGCGGAGCCAAGCTGGGAGGGGAAGCTGGGCGGGCGGGGCTTGGCTCCGGAGGAGAAGCTGGGCAGGCGGGGCCAGGCTGGGAGGGGAAGCTGGGCCTGGGGGGCCTGCCTCGGGAGGGGAAGCTGGGCGGGCGGGGCCTTGCTTGGGAGGAGAAGTTGGGCGGGCGGGGCCTGGCTCATGAGGAGAAGCTGTGCAGGCGGGGCCAGGCTGGGAGGGGAAGCTGGGCGGGCGGGTCCAGGCTGGGAGGGGAAGCTGGGCGGGCAGGAACGGACTCGGGAGCGGAAGCTGGCCGGGCGTGGCCAGGATCCGGAGGGAAAGCTGGGCGGGCAGGGACGGACTCGGGAGGGGAAGCTAGGCGGGCGGGGCCGGGCTCAGGAGGAGAAGCTGGGCGGGCGGGGCCAGGCTGGGAGGGGAAGCTGGGCGGGCGGGGCCTGGCTTGGGAGGAGAAGCTGGGCGGGCGGGCCCGAGAACGGGAGGAGAAACTGGGCGGGCGGGGCCTTGCTTGGGAGGAGAAGCTGGGCGGGCGGGTCCTGGCTCACGAGGAGAAGCTGGGCGGGCGGGGCCAGGCTGGGAGGGGAAGCTGGGAGGGTGGGGCCAGGCTTGGGAGGAGAAGCTGGGCGGGCGGGGCCTTGCTTGGGAGGAGAAGCTGGGCGGGCGGGGCCTGGCTCAGGAGGAGAAACTGGGTAGTCGGGGCCAGGCTGGGAGGAGAACCTCAGCGGGCGGAGCCTGGCTTGGGAGGAGAAACTGGGCGGGCGGGGCCTGGCTCAGGAGGAGAAGCTGGGCGGGCGGGGCCAGGCTGGCAGGGGAAGCTGGGCGCGCGGGGCCGGACTCGGGAGGGGAAGCTGGGCGGGCGGGGCCAGGCTGGGAGGAGAAGCTGGGTGGGCGGGGCCGGGCTCGAGAGGGGAAGCTGGGAAGGCGGGGCCGGGCTCGGGAAGAGAAAGTGGGCGGGCGGGGCCAGGCTGGGAGGGGAAGCTGGGCGGGCGGAGCCAGGCTTGGGAGCAGAAGCTGGGCAGGCTGGTCCAGGCTGGGAGGAGAAGCTGGCCGGGCGGGGCCAGGCTGGGAGGGGAAGCTGGGCGGGCGGGGCCGGACTCGGGAGGGGAAGCCGGGAAGGCGGGTTCGGGCTCGGGAAGACAAAGTGGGCGGGCGGGGCCGGACTCTGGAGGGGAAGCTGGTCGAGCGGGGCCAGGCTGGGAGGGGAAGCTGGGGGGGCGGGGCCAAGCTGGGAGGGGAAGGTGGTCGGGCGGGGCCTGGCTTGGGAGGAGAAGCTGGGCGGGCGGGTCCTGGCTCACGAGGAGAAGCTGGGCGGGCGGGGCAAGGCTGGGAGGGGAAGCTGGGAGGGTGGGGCCAGGCTGGGAAGGGAAGCTGGGCAGGCGGGGCCTGGCTTGAGAGGAGAAGCTGGGCGGGCGGGGCCTGGCTCATGAGGACAAGCTGGGCGGGCGGGGCCAGGCTGGGAGGGGAAGCTGGGCGGGCAGGGACGGACTCGGGAGGGGAAGCTGGCCGTGCGGGGCCTGGCTCGGTAGGGGAAGCTGGGCGGGCAGGGACGGACTCGGGAGGGGAAGCTGGGCGGGCGGAGCCAAGCTGGGAGGGGAAGCTGGGCGGGCGGGGCCTGGCTTGGGAGGAGAAGCTGGGCGGGCGGGCCCGGGAACGGGAGGAGAAACTGGGCGGGCGGAGCCTGGCTGGGAGGGGAAGCTGGGCGGGCACGGACGGAATCGGGAGGGGAAGCTGGGCGGGCGGGGCTTGGCTCCGGAGGAGAAGCTGGGCAGGCGGGGCCAGGCTGGGAGGGGAAGCTGGGCCTGCGGGGCCTGCCTCGGGAGGGGAACCTGGGCGGGCGGGGCCTTGCTTGGGAGGAGAAGTTGGGCGGGCGGGGCCTGGCTCATGAGGAGAAGTGGTGCAGGCGGGGCCAGGCTGGGAGGGGAAGCTGGGCGGGCGGGGCCAGGCTGGGAGGGGAAGCTGGGCGGGCAGGAACGGACTCGGGAGCGGAAGCTGGCCGGGCGGGGCCAGGATCGGGAGGGGAAGCTGGGCGGGCAGGGACGGACTCGGGAGGGGAAGCTGGGCGGGCGGGGCCGGGCTCAGGAGGAGAAGCTGGGCGGGCGGGGCCAGGCTGGGAGGGGAAGCTGAGCGGGCGGGGCAAGGCTGGGAGGGGAAGCTGGGCGGGCGGGGCCTGGCTTCGGAGGAGAAGCTGGGCGGGCGGGGCCTGGCTCATGAGGACAAGTTGGGCGGGCGGGGCCAGGCTGGGAGGGGAAGCTGGGCGGGCAGGGACGGACTCGGGAGGGGAAGCTGGCCGTGCGGGGCCTGGCTCGGTACGGGAAGCTGGGCGGGCAGGGACGGACTCGGGAGGGGAAGCTTGGCGGGCGGAGCCAAGCTGGGAGGGGAAGCTGGGCGGGCGGGGCCTGGCTCATGAGGAGAAGCTGGGCAGGCGGGGCCAGGCTGGGAGGGGAAGCTGGGCCTGCGGGGCCTGCCTCGGGAGGGGAAGCTGGGCGGGCGGGGCCTTGCTTGGGAGGAGAAGCTGTGCAGGCGGGGCCAGGCTGGGAGGAGAAGCTGGGTGGGCGGGGCCGGGCTCGAGAGGGGAAGCTGGGAAGGCGGGGCCAGGCTCGGGAAGAGAAAGTGGGCGGGCGGGGCCAGGCTGGGAGGGGAAGCTGGGAGGGTGGGGCCAGGCTTGGGAGGAGAAGCTGGGCGGGCGGGGCCTTGCTTGGGAGGAGAAGCTGGGCGGGCGGGGCCTGGCTCAGGAGGAGAAACTGGGCAGTCGGGGCCAGGCTGGGAGGAGAACCTCGGCGGGCGGAGCCTGGCTTGGGAGGAGAAACTGGGCGGGCGGGGCCTGGCTCAGGAGGAGAAGCTGGGCGGGCGGGGCCAGGCTGGGAGGGGAAGCTGGGCGCGCGGGGCCGGACTCGGGAGGGGAAGCTGGGCGGGCGGGGCCAGGCTGGGAGGAGAAGCTGGGTGGGCGGGGCCGGGCTCGAGAGGGGAAGCTGGGAAGGCGGGGCCGGGCTCGGGAAGAGAAAGTGGGCGGGCGGGGCCAGGCTGGGAGGGGAAGCTGGGCGGGCGGAGCCAGGCTTGGGAGCAGAAGCTGGGCAGGCTGGTCCAGGCTGGGAGGAGAAGCTGGCCGGGCGGGGCCAGGCTGGGAGGGGAAGCTGGGCGGGCGGGGCCGGACTCGGGAGGGGAAGCCGGGAAGGCGGGTTCGGGCTCGGGAAGACAAAGTGGGCGGGCGGGGCCGGACTCTGGAGGGGAAGCTGGTCGAGCGGGGCCAGGCTGGGAGGGGAAGCTGGGGGGGCGGGGCCAAGCTGGGAGGGGAAGGTGGTCGGGCGGGGCCTGGCTTGGGAGGAGAAGCTGGGCGGGCGGGTCCTGGCTCACGAGGAGAAGCTGGGCGGGCGGGGCAAGGCTGGGAGGGGAAGCTGGGAGGGTGGGGCCAGGCTGGGAAGGGAAGCTGGGCAGGCGGGGCCTGGCTTGAGAGGAGAAGCTGGGCGGGCGGGGCCTGGCTCATGAGGACAAGCTGGGCGGGCGGGGCCAGGCTGGGAGGGGAAGCTGGGCGGGCAGGGACGGACTCGGGAGGGGAAGCTGGCCGTGCGGGGCCTGGCTCGGTAGGGGAAGCTGGGCGGGCAGGGACGGACTCGGGAGGGGAAGCTGGTCGAGCGGGGCCAGGCTGGGAGGGGAAGCTGGGGGGGCGGGGCCAAGCTGGGAGGGGAAGGTGGTCGGGCGGGGCCTGGCTTGGGAGGAGAAGCTGGGCGGGCGGGTCCTGGCTCACGAGGAGAAGCTGGGCGGGCGGGGCCAGGCTGGGAGGGGAAGCTGGGAGGGTGGGGCCAGGCTGGGAAGGGAAGCTGGGCGGGCGGGGCCGGGAACGGGAGGAGAAACTGGGCGGGCGGGGCTTGGCTGTGAGGGGAAGCTGGGCGGGCAGGGACGGACTCGGGGGGGGGAAGCTGGCCGGGCGGGGCCAGGCTCGGGAGGAGAAGCTGGGCGGGCGGGGCCTGGCTTGGGAGGAGAAGCTGGGCGGGCTGGGCCTGGCTTGGGAGGAGAAGCTGGGCGGGCGGGGCCTGGCTCAGGAGGAGAAGCTGGGCAGTCGGGGCCAGGCTGGGAGGAGAACCTCGGCGGGCGGAGCCGGGCTCGAGAGGGGAAGCTGGGCGGGCGGGGCCAGGCTGGGAGGGGCAGCTGGGCGGGCAGGAACGGACTCGGGAGCGGAAGCTGGGCGGGCGGGGCCAGGATCGGGAGGGGAAGCTGGGCGGGCGGGGCCGGGCTCAGGAGGAGAAGCTGGGCGGGCGGGGCCGGGCTCAGGAGGAGAAGCTGGGCGGGCGGGGCCAGGCTGGGAGGGGAAGCTGGGCGGGCGGGGCAAGGCTGGGAGGGGAAGCTGGGCGGGCGGGGCCTGGCTTGGGAGGAGAAGCTGGGCGGGCGGGCCCGGGAACGGGAGGAGAAACTGGGCGGGCGGAGCCTGGCTGGGAGGGGAAGCTGGGCGGGCAGAGACGGAATCGGGAGGGGAAGCTGGGCGGGCGGGGCCTGGCTGGGAGGGGAAGCTGGGCGGGCAAGAAAGAAATCGGGAGCGGAAGCTGGCCGGGCGGGGCCAGGCTGGGAGGGGAAGCTGGGCGGGCGGGACCTGGCTCGGGAGGGGAAGCTGGGCGGGCGGGGCCAGGCTTGGGAGCAGAAGCTGGGCAGGCTGGTCCAGGCTGGGAGGAGAAGCTGGCCGAGCGGGGCTTGGCTGGGAGGGGAAGCTGGGCGGGAAGGGACGGACTCGGGGGGGGGGAAGCTGGCCGGGCGGGGCCAGGCTGGGAGGGGAAGCTGGGGGGGCCGGGCCAAACTGGGAGGGGAAGGTGGTCGGGCGGGGCCTGGCTTGGGAGGAGAAGCTGGGCGGGCGGGTCATGGCTCACGAGGAGAAGCTGGGCGGGCGGGGCCAGGCTGGGAGGGGAAGCTGGGAGGGTGGGGCCAGGCTGGGAAGGGAAGCTGGGCAGGCGGGGCCTGGCTTGAGAGGAGAAGCTGGGCGGGCGGGGCCTGGCTCATGAGGACAAGCTGGGCGGGCGGGGCCAGGCTGGGAGGGGAAGCTGGGCGGGCAGGGACGGACTCGGGAGGGGAAGCTGGGCGGGCGGAGCCAAGCTGGGAGGGGAAGCTGGGCGGGCGGGGCTTGGCTCCGGAGGAGAAGCTGGGCAAGCGGGGCCAGGCTGGGAGGGGAAGCTGGGCCTGCGGGGCCTGCCTCGGGAGGGGAAGCTGGGCAGGCGGGGCCTTGCTTGGGAGGAGAAGTTGGGCGGGCGGGGCCTGGCTCATGAGGAGAAGCTGTGCAGGCGGGGCCAGGCTGGGAGGGGAAGCTGGGCGGGCGGGTCCAGGCTGGGAGGGGAAGCTGGGCGGGCAGGAACGGACTCCGGAGGGGAAGCTAGGCGGGCGGGGCCGGGCTCAGGAGGAGAAGTTGGGCGGGCGGGGCCAGGCTGGGAGGGGAAGCTGGGCGGGCGGGGCCTGGCTTGGGAGGAGAAGCTGGGCGGGCGGGCCCGGGAACGGGAGGAGAAACTGGGCGGGCGGAGCCTGCCTGGGAGGGGAAGCTGGGCGGGCACGGACGGAATCGGGAGGGGAAGCTGGGCGGGCGGGGCTTGGCTCCGGAGGAGAAGCTGGGCAGGCGGGGCCAGGCTGGGAGGGGAAGCTGGGCCTGCGGGGCCTGCCTCGGGAGGGGAACCTGGGCGGGCGGGGCCTTGCTTGGGAGGAGAAGTTGGGCGGGCGGGGCCTGGCTCATGAGGAGAAGCTGTGCAGGCGGAGCCAGGCTGGGAGGAGAAGCTGGGTGGGCGGGGCCGGGCTCGAGAGGGGAAGCTGGGAAGGCGGGGCCAGGCTCGGGAAGAGAAAGTGGGCGGGCGGGGCCAGGCTTGGGAGCAGAAGCTGGGCAGGCTGGTCCAGGCTGGGAGGAGAAGCTGGCCGGGCGGGGCCAGGCTGGGAGGGGAAGCTGGGCGGGCGGGGCCGGACTCGGGAGGGGAAGCCGGGAAGGCGGGGCCGGGCTCGGGAAGACAAAGTGGGCGGGCGGGGCGGACTCTGGAGGGGAAGCTGGTCGAGCGGGGCCAGGCTGGGAGGGGAAGCTGGGGGGGCGGGGCCAAGCTGGGAGGGGAAGGTGGTCGGGCGGGGCCTGGCTTGGGAGGAGAAGCTGGGCGGGCGGGTCCTGGCTCACGAGGAGAAGCTGGGCGGGCGGGGCCAGGCTGGGAGGGGAAGCTGGGAGGGTGGGGCCAGGCTGGGAAGGGAAGCTGGGCGGGCGGGGCCGGGAACGGGAGGAGAAACTGGGCGGGCGGGGCTTGGCTGTGAGGGGAAGCTGGCCGGGCGGGGCCAGGCTCGGGAGGAGAAGCTGGGCGGGCTGGGCCTGGCTTGGGAGGAGAAGCTGGGCGGGCGGGGCCTGGCTCAGGAGGAGAAGCTGGGCAGTCGGGGCCAGGCTGGGAGGAGAACCTCGGCGGGCGGAGCCGGGCTCGAGAGGGGAAGCTGGGCGGGCGGGGCCTGGCTGGGGAGGGGAAGCTGGGCGGTCGGGGCCAAGCTGGGAGGGGAAGGTGGGCGTGCGGAGCCTGGCTGGGAGGGGAAGCTGGGCGGGCGGGGCCTGGCTCGGAAGGGGAAGATGGGCGGGCGGGACCAACTTGGGGGGAGAAGCTGGGTGGGCGGGGCCGGGCTCGGGAGGGGAAGCTGGGCGGGCGGGGCCAGGCTGGGAGGGGAAGCAGGGCGGGCGGGGCCTGGCTCATGAGGAGAAGCTGAGCGGGCGGGGCCGGGAACGGGAGGAGAAACTGGGCGGGCGGGTCCTGGCTGGGAGGGGAAGCTGGGCGGGCAGGAACGGACTCGGGAGCGGAAGCTGGCCGGGCGGGGCCAGGATCGGGAGGGGAAGATGGGCGGGCGGGGCCGGGCTCAGGAGGAGAAGCTGGGCGGGCGGGGCCGGGCTCAGGAGGAGAAGCTGGGCGGGCGGGGCCAGGCTGGGAGGGGAAGCTGGGCGGGCGGGGCAAGGCTGGGAGGGGAAGCTGGGCGGGCGGGGCCTGGCTTGGGAGGAGAAGCTGGGCGGGCGGGCCCGGGAACGGGAGGAGAAACTGGGCGGGCGGAGCCTGGCTGGGAGGGGAAGCTGGGCGGGCAGAGACGGAATCGGGAGGGGAAGCTGGGCGGGCGGGGCCTGGCTGGGAGGGGAAGCTGGGCGGGCAAGAAAGGAATCGGGAGCGGAAGCTGGCCGGGCGGGGCCAGGCTGGGAGGGGAAGCTGGGCGGGCGGGGCCTGGCTCGGGAGGGGAAGCTGGGCGGGCGGGGCCAGGCTTGGGAGCAGAAGCTGGGTAGGCTGGTCCAGGCTGGGAGGAGAAGCTGGCCGGGCGGGGCTTGGCTGGGAGGGGAAGCTGGGCGGGCAGGGACGGACTCGGGGGGGGGGAAGCTGGCCGGGCGGCGCCAGGCTCGGGAGGAGAAGCTGGGCGGGCGGGGCCTGGCTTGGGAGGAGAAGCTGGGCGGGCGGGGCCTTGCTTGGGAGGAGAAGCTGGGCGGGCGGGGCCTGGCTAGGAGGAGAAGCTGGGTAGTCGGGGCCAGGCTGGGAGGAGAAGCTGGGCGGGCGGGGCCTGGCTCAGGAGGAGAAGCTGGGCGGGCGGGGCCAGGCTGGGAGGAGAAGCTGGGTGGGCGGGGCCGGGCTCGAGAGGGGAAGCTGGGAAGGCGGGGCCGGGCTCGGGAAGAGAAAGTGGGCGGGCGGGGCCAGGCTGGGAGGGGAAGGTGGTCGGGCGGGGCCTGGGTTGGGAAGAGAAGCTGGGCGGGCGGGGCCTGGCTCATGAGGACAAGCTGAGCGGGCGGGGCCAGGCTGGGAGGGGAAGCTGGGCGGGCAGGGACGGACTCGGGAGGGGAAGCTGGCCGTGCGGGGCCTGGCTCGGTACGGGAAGCTGGGCGGGCAGGGACGGACTCGGGAGGGGAAGCTGGGCGGGCGGAGCCAAGCTGGGAGGGGAAGCTGGGCGGGCGGGGCTTGGCTCCGGAGGAGAAGCTGGGCAAGCGGGGCAAGGCTGGGAGGGGAAGCTGGGCCTGCGGGGCCTGCCTCGGGAGGGGAAGCTGGGCAGGCGGGGCCTTGCTTGGGAGGAGAAGTTGGGCGGGCGGGGCCTGGCTCATGAGGAGAAGCTGTGCAGGCGGGGCCAGGCTGGGAGGGGAAGCTGGGCGGGCGGGTCCAGGCTGGGAGGGGAAGCTGGGCGGGCAGGAACGGACTCGGGAGCGGAAGCTGGCCGGGCGTGGCCAGGATCGGGAGGGAAAGCTGGGCGGGCAGGGACGGACTCCGGAGGGGAAGCTAGGCGGGCGGGGCCGGGCTCAGGAGGAGAAGTTGGGCGGGCGGGGCCAGGCTGGGAGGGGAAGCTGGGCGGGCGGGGCCTGGCTTGGGAGGAGAAGCTGGGCGGGCGGGCCCGGGAACGGGAGGAGAAACTGGGCGGGCGGAGCCTGCCTGGGAGGGGAAGCTGGGCGGGCACGGACGGAATCGGGAGGGGAAGCTGGGCGGGCGGGGCTTGGCTCCGGAGGAGAAGCTGGGCAGGCGGGGCCAGGCTGGGAGGGGAAGCTGGGCCTGCGGGGCCTGCCTCGGGAGGGGAACCTGGGCGGGCGGGGCCTTGCTTGGGAGGAGAAGTTGGGCGGGCGGGGCCTGGCTCATGAGGAGAAGCTGTGCAGGCGGCGCCAGGCTGGGAGGAGAAGCTGGGTGGGCGGGGCCGGGCTCGAGAGGGGAAGCTGGGAAGGCGGGGCCAGGCTCGGGAAGAGAAAGTGGGCGGGCGGGGCCAGGCTTGGGAGCAGAAGCTGGGCAGGCTGGTCCAGGCTGGGAGGAGAAGCTGGCCGGGCGGGGCCAGGCTGGGAGGGGAAGCTGGGCGGGCGGGGCCGGACTCGGGAGGGGAAGCCGGGAAGGCGGGGCCGGGCTCGGGAAGACAAAGTGGGCGGGCGGGGCCAGGCTGGGAGGGGAAGCTGGGGGGGCGGGGCCAAGCTGGGAGGGGAAGGTGGTCGGGCGGGGCCTGGCTTGGGAGGAGAAGCTGGGCGGGCGGGTCCTGGCTCACGAGGAGAAGCTGGGCAGGCGGGGCCAGGCTGGGAGGGGAAGCTGGGAGGGTGGGGCCAGGCTGGGAAGGGAAGCTGGGCGGGCGGGGCCGGGAACGGGAGGAGAAACTGGGCGGGCGGGGCTTGGCTGTGAGGGGAAGCTGGGCGGGCAGGGACGGACTCGGGGGGGGAAGCTGGGCAGTCGGGGCCAGGCTGGGAGGAGAACCTCGGCGGGCGGAGCCGGGCTCGAGAGGGGAAGCTGGGCGGGCGGGGCCTGGCTGGGGAGGGGAAGCTGGGCGGTCGGGGCCAAGCTGGGAGGGGAAGGTGGGCGTGCGGAGCCTGGCTGGGAGGGGAAGCTGGGCGGGCGGGGCCTGGCTCGGAAGGGGAAGATGGGCGGGCGGGACCAACTTGGGGGGAGAAGCTGGGTGGGCGGGGCCGGGCTCGGGAGGGGAAGCTGGGCGGGCGGGGCCAGGCTGGGAGGGGAAGCAGGGCGGGCGGGGCCTGGCTCATGAGGAGAAGCTGAGCGGGCGGGGCCGGGAACGGGAGGAGAAACTGGGCGGGCGGGTCCTGGCTGGGAGGGGAAGCTGGGCGGGCAGGAACGGACTCGGGAGCGGAAGCTGGCCGGGCGGGGCCAGGATCGGGAGGGGAAGATGGGCGGGCGGGGCCGGGCTCAGGAGGAGAAGCTGGGCGGGCGGGGCCGGGCTCAGGAGGAGAAGCTGGGCGGGCGGGGCCAGGCTGGGAGGGGAAGCTGGGCGGGCGGGGCAAGGCTGGGAGGGGAAGCTGGGCGGGCGGGGCCTGGCTTGGGAGGAGAAGCTGGGCGGGCGGGCCCGGGAACGGGAGGAGAAACTGGGCGGGCGGAGCCTGGCTGGGAGGGGAAGCTGGGCGGGCAGAGACGGAATCGGGAGGGGAAGCTGGGCGGGCGGGGCCTGGCTGGGAGGGGAAGCTGGGCGGGCAAGAAAGGAATCGGGAGCGGAAGCTGGCCGGGCGGGGCCAGGCTGGGAGGGGAAGCTGGGCGGGCGGGGCCTGGCTCGGGAGGGGAAGCTGGGCGGGCGGGGCCAGGCTTGGGAGCAGAAGCTGGGCAGGCTGGTCGAGGCTGGGAGGAGAAGCTGGCCGGGCGGGGCTTGGCTGGGAGGGGAAGCTGGGCGGGCAGGGACGGACTCGGGGGGGGGAAGCTGGCCGGGCGGCGCCAGGCTCGGGAGGAGAAGCTGGGCGGGCGGGGCCTGGCTTGGGAGGAGAAGCTGGGCGGGCGGGGCCTTGCTTGGGAGGAGAAGCTGGGCGGGCGGGGCCTGGCTAGGAGGAGAAGCTGGGTAGTCGGGGCCAGGCTGGGAGGAGAAGCTGGGCGGGCGGGGCCTGGCTCAGGAGGAGAAGCTGGGCGGGCGGGGCCAGGCTGGGAGGAGAAGCTGGGTGGGCGGGGCCGGGCTCGAGAGGGGAAGCTGGGAAGGCGGGGCCGGGCTCGGGAAGAGAAAGTGGGCGGGCGGGGCCAGGCTGGGAGGGGAAGGTGGTCGGGCGGGGCCTGGGTTGGGAAGAGAAGCTGGGCGGGCGGGGCCTGGCTCATGAGGACAAGCTGAGCGGGCGGGGCCAGGCTGGGAGGGGAAGCTGGGCGGGCAGGGACGGACTCGGGAGGGGAAGCTGGCCGTGCGGGGCCTGGCTCGGTACGGGAAGCTGGGCGGGCAGGGACGGACTCGGGAGGGGAAGCTGGGCGGGCGGAGCCAAGCTGGGAGGGGAAGCTGGGCGGGCGGGGCCTGGCTGGGAGGGGAAGCTGGGCGGGCAAGAAAGGAATCGGGAGCGGAAGCTGGCCGGGCGGGGCCAGGCTGGGAGGGGAAGCTGGGCGGGCGGGGCCTGGCTCGGGAGGGGAAGCTGGGCGGGCGGGGCCAGGCTTGGGAGCAGAAGCTGGGCAGGCTGGTCGAGGCTGGGAGGAGAAGCTGGCCGGGCGGGGCTTGGCTGGGAGGGGAAGCTGGGCGGGCAGGGACGGACTCGGGGGGGGGGAAGCTGGCCGGGCGGCGCCAGGCTCGGGAGGAGAAGCTGGGCGGGCGGGGCCTGGCTTGGGAGGAGAAGCTGGGCGGGCGGGGCCTTGCTTGGGAGGAGAAGCTGGGCGGGCGGGGCCTGGCTAGGAGGAGAAGCTGGGTAGTCGGGGCCAGGCTGGGAGGAGAAGCTGGGCGGGCGGGGCCTGGCTCAGGAGGAGAAGCTGGGCGGGCGGGGCCAGGCTGGGAGGAGAAGCTGGGTGGGCGGGGCCGGGCTCGAGAGGGGAAGCTGGGAAGGCGGGGCCGGGCTCGGGAAGAGAAAGTGGGCGGGCGGGGCCAGGCTGGGAGGGGAAGGTGGTCGGGCGGGGCCTGGGTTGGGAAGAGAAGCTGGGCGGGCGGGGCCTGGCTCATGAGGACAAGCTGAGCGGGCGGGGCCAGGCTGGGAGGGGAAGCTGGGCGGGCAGGGACGGACTCGGGAGGGGAAGCTGGCCGTGCGGGGCCTGGCTCGGTACGGGAAGCTGGGCGGGCAGGGACGGACTCGGGAGGGGAAGCTGGGCGGGCGGAGCCAAGCTGGGAGGGGAAGCTGGGCGGGCGGGGCTTGGCTCCGGAGGAGAAGCTGGGCAAGCGGGGCCAGGCTGGGAGGGGAAGCTGGGCCTGCGGGGCCTGCCTCGGGAGGGGAAGCTGGGCAGGCGGGGCCTTGCTTGGGAGGAGAAGTTGGGCGGGCGGGGCCTGGCTCATGAGGAGAAGCTGTGCAGGCGGGGCCAGGCTGGGAGGGGAAGCTGGGCGGGCGGGTCCAGGCTGGGAGGGGAAGCTGGGCGGGCAGGAACGGACTCGGGAGCGGAAGCTGGCCGGGCGTGGCCAGGATCGGGAGGGAAAGCTGGGCGGGCAGGGACGGACTCCGGAGGGGAAGCTAGGCGGGCGGGGCCGGGCTCAGGAGGAGAAGTTGGGCGGGCGGGGCCAGGCTGGGAGGGGAAGCTGGGCGGGCGGGGCCTGGCTTGGGAGGAGAAGGTGGGCGGGCGGGCCCGGGAACGGGAGGAGAAACTGGGCGGGCGGAGCCTGCCTGGGAGGGGAAGCTGGGCGGGCACGGACGGAATCGGGAGGGGAAGCTGGGCGGGCGGGGCTTGGCTCCGGAGGAGAAGCTGGGCAGGCGGGGCCAGGCTGGGAGGGGAAGCTGGGCCTGCGGGGCCTGCCTCGGGAGGGGAACCTGGGCGGGCGGGGCCTTGCTTGGGAGGAGAAGTTGGGCAGGCGGGGCCAGGCTGGGAGGAGAAGCTGGGTGGGCGGGGCCGGGCTCGAGAGGGGAAGCTGGGAAGGCGGGGCCAGGCTCGGGAAGAGAAAGTGGGCGGGCGGGGCCAGGCTTGGGAGCAGAAGCTGGGCAGGCTGGTCCAGGCTGGGAGGAGAAGCTGGCCGGGCGGGGCCAGGCTGGGAGGGGAAGCTGGGCGGGCGGGGCCGGACTCGGGAGGGGAAGCCGGGAAGGCGGGGCCGGGCTCGGGAAGACAAAGTGGGCGGGCGGGGCCAGGCTGGGAGGGGAAGCTGGGGGGGCGGGGCCAAGCTGGGAGGGGAAGGTGGTCGGGCGGGGCCTGGCTTGGGAGGAGAAGCTGGGCGGGCGGGCCCGGGAACGGGAGGAGAAACTGGGCGGGCGGAGCCTGCCTGGGAGGGGAAGCTGGGCGGGCACGGACGGAATCGGGAGGGGAAGCTGGGCGGGCGGGGCTTGGCTCCGGAGGAGAAGCTGGGCAGGCGGGGCCAGGCTGGGAGGGGAAGCTGGGCCTGCGGGGCCTGCCTCGGGAGGGGAACCTGGGCGGGCGGGGCCTTGCTTGGGAGGAGAAGTTGGGCGGGCGGGGCCTGGCTCATGAGGAGAAGCTGTGCAGGCGGCGCCAGGCTGGGAGGAGAAGCTGGGTGGGCGGGGCCGGGCTCGAGAGGGGAAGCTGGGAAGGCGGGGCCAGGCTCGGGAAGAGAAAGTGGGCGGGCGGGGCCAGGCTTGGGAGCAGAAGCTGGGCAGGCTGGTCCAGGCTGGGAGGAGAAGCTGGCCGGGCGGGGCCAGGCTGGGAGGGGAAGCTGGGCGGGCGGGGCCGGACTCGGGAGGGGAAGCCGGGAAGGCGGGGCCGGGCTCGGGAAGACAAAGTGGGCGGGCGGGGCCAGGCTGGGAGGGGAAGCTGGGGGGGCGGGGCCAAGCTGGGAGGGGAAGGTGGTCGGGCGGGGCCTGGCTTGGGAGGAGAAGCTGGGCGGGCGGGTCCTGGCTCACGAGGAGAAGCTGGGCAGGCGGGGCCAGGCTGGGAGGGGAAGCTGGGAGGGTGGGGCCAGGCTGGGAAGGGAAGCTGGGCGGGCGGGGCCGGGAACGGGAGGAGAAACTGGGCGGGCGGGGCTTGGCTGTGAGGGGAAGCTGGGCGGGCAGGGACGGACTCGGGGGGGGAAGCTGGGCAGTCGGGGCCAGGCTGGGAGGAGAACCTCGGCGGGCGGAGCCGGGCTCGAGAGGGGAAGCTGGGCGGGCGGGGCCTGGCTGGGGAGGGGAAGCTGGGCGGTCGGGGCCAAGCTGGGAGGGGAAGGTGGGCGTGCGGAGCCTGGCTGGGAGGGGAAGCTGGGCGGGCGGGGCCTGGCTCGGAAGGGGAAGATGGGCGGGCGGGACCAACTTGGGGGGAGAAGCTGGGTGGGCGGGGCCGGGCTCGGGAGGGGAAGCTGGGCGGGCGGGGCCAGGCTGGGAGGGGAAGCAGGGCGGGCGGGGCCTGGCTCATGAGGAGAAGCTGAGCGGGCGGGGCCGGGAACGGGAGGAGAAACTGGGCGGGCGGGTCCTGGCTGGGAGGGGAAGCTGGGCGGGCAGGAACGGACTCGGGAGCGGAAGCTGGCCGGGCGGGGCCAGGATCGGGAGGGGAAGATGGGCGGGCGGGGCCGGGCTCAGGAGGAGAAGCTGGGCGGGCGGGGCCGGGCTCAGGAGGAGAAGCTGGGCGGGCGGGGCCAGGCTGGGAGGGGAAGCTGGGCGGGCGGGGCAAGGCTGGGAGGGGAAGCTGGGCGGGCGGGGCCTGGCTTGGGAGGAGAAGCTGGGCGGGCGGGCCCGGGAACGGGAGGAGAAACTGGGCGGGCGGAGCCTGGCTGGGAGGGGAAGCTGGGCGGGCAGAGACGGAATCGGGAGGGGAAGCTGGGCGGGCGGGGCCTGGCTGGGAGGGGAAGCTGGGCGGGCAAGAAAGGAATCGGGAGCGGAAGCTGGCCGGGCGGGGCCAGGCTGGGAGGGGAAGCTGGGCGGGCGGGGCCTGGCTCGGGAGGGGAAGCTGGGCGGGCGGGGCCAGGCTTGGGAGCAGAAGCTGGGCAGGCTGGTCGAGGCTGGGAGGAGAAGCTGGCCGGGCGGGGCTTGGCTGGGAGGGGAAGCTGGGCGGGCAGGGACGGACTCGGGGGGGGGAAGCTGGCCGGGCGGCGCCAGGCTCGGGAGGAGAAGCTGGGCGGGCGGGGCCTGGCTTGGGAGGAGAAGCTGGGCGGGCGGGGCCTTGCTTGGGAGGAGAAGCTGGGCGGGCGGGGCCTGGCTAGGAGGAGAAGCTGGGTAGTCGGGGCCAGGCTGGGAGGAGAAGCTGGGCGGGCGGGGCCTGGCTCAGGAGGAGAAGCTGGGCGGGCGGGGCCAGGCTGGGAGGAGAAGCTGGGTGGGCGGGGCCGGGCTCGAGAGGGGAAGCTGGGAAGGCGGGGCCGGGCTCGGGAAGAGAAAGTGGGCGGGCGGGGCCAGGCTGGGAGGGGAAGGTGGTCGGGCGGGGCCTGGGTTGGGAAGAGAAGCTGGGCGGGCGGGGCCTGGCTCATGAGGACAAGCTGAGCGGGCGGGGCCAGGCTGGGAGGGGAAGCTGGGCGGGCAGGGACGGACTCGGGAGGGGAAGCTGGCCGTGCGGGGCCTGGCTCGGTACGGGAAGCTGGGCGGGCAGGGACGGACTCGGGAGGGGAAGCTGGGCGGGCGGAGCCAAGCTGGGAGGGGAAGCTGGGCGGGCGGGGCCTGGCTGGGAGGGGAAGCTGGGCGGGCAAGAAAGGAATCGGGAGCGGAAGCTGGCCGGGCGGGGCCAGGCTGGGAGGGGAAGCTGGGCGGGCGGGGCCTGGCTCGGGAGGGGAAGCTGGGCGGGCGGGGCCAGGCTTGGGAGCAGAAGCTGGGCAGGCTGGTCGAGGCTGGGAGGAGAAGCTGGCCGGGCGGGGCTTGGCTGGGAGGGGAAGCTGGGCGGGCAGGGACGGACTCGGGGGGGGGGAAGCTGGCCGGGCGGCGCCAGGCTCGGGAGGAGAAGCTGGGCGGGCGGGGCCTGGCTTGGGAGGAGAAGCTGGGCGGGCGGGGCCTTGCTTGGGAGGAGAAGCTGGGCGGGCGGGGCCTGGCTAGGAGGAGAAGCTGGGTAGTCGGGGCCAGGCTGGGAGGAGAAGCTGGGCGGGCGGGGCCTGGCTCAGGAGGAGAAGCTGGGCGGGCGGGGCCAGGCTGGGAGGAGAAGCTGGGTGGGCGGGGCCGGGCTCGAGAGGGGAAGCTGGGAAGGCGGGGCCGGGCTCGGGAAGAGAAAGTGGGCGGGCGGGGCCAGGCTGGGAGGGGAAGGTGGTCGGGCGGGGCCTGGGTTGGGAAGAGAAGCTGGGCGGGCGGGGCCTGGCTCATGAGGACAAGCTGAGCGGGCGGGGCCAGGCTGGGAGGGGAAGCTGGGCGGGCAGGGACGGACTCGGGAGGGGAAGCTGGCCGTGCGGGGCCTGGCTCGGTACGGGAAGCTGGGCGGGCAGGGACGGACTCGGGAGGGGAAGCTGGGCGGGCGGAGCCAAGCTGGGAGGGGAAGCTGGGCGGGCGGGGCTTGGCTCCGGAGGAGAAGCTGGGCAAGCGGGGCCAGGCTGGGAGGGGAAGCTGGGCCTGCGGGGCCTGCCTCGGGAGGGGAAGCTGGGCAGGCGGGGCCTTGCTTGGGAGGAGAAGTTGGGCGGGCGGGGCCTGGCTCATGAGGAGAAGCTGTGCAGGCGGGGCCAGGCTGGGAGGGGAAGCTGGGCGGGCGGGTCCAGGCTGGGAGGGGAAGCTGGGCGGGCAGGAACGGACTCGGGAGCGGAAGCTGGCCGGGCGTGGCCAGGATCGGGAGGGAAAGCTGGGCGGGCAGGGACGGACTCCGGAGGGGAAGCTAGGCGGGCGGGGCCGGGCTCAGGAGGAGAAGTTGGGCGGGCGGGGCCAGGCTGGGAGGGGAAGCTGGGCGGGCGGGGCCTGGCTTGGGAGGAGAAGCTGGGCGGGCGGGCCCGGGAACGGGAGGAGAAACTGGGCGGGCGGAGCCTGCCTGGGAGGGGAAGCTGGGCGGGCACGGACGGAATCGGGAGGGGAAGCTGGGCGGGCGGGGCTTGGCTCCGGAGGAGAAGCTGGGCAGGCGGGGCCAGGCTGGGAGGGGAAGCTGGGCCTGCGGGGCCTGCCTCGGGAGGGGAACCTGGGCGGGCGGGGCCTGGCTCATGAGGAGAAGCTGTGCAGGCGGGGCCAGGCTGGGAGGAGAAGCTGGGTGGGCGGGGCCGGGCTCGAGAGGGGAAGCTGGGAAGGCGGGGCCAGGCTCGGGAAGAGAAAGTGGGCGGGCGGGGCCAGGCTTGGGAGCAGAAGCTGGGCAGGCTGGTCCAGGCTGGGAGGAGAAGCTGGCCGGGCGGGGCCAGGCTGGGAGGGGAAGCTGGGCGGGCGGGGCCGGACTCGGGAGGGGAAGCCGGGAAGGCGGGGCCGGGCTCGGGAAGACAAAGTGGGCGGGCGGGGCCAGGCTGGGAGGGGAAGCTGGGGGGGCGGGGCCAAGCTGGGAGGGGAAGGTGGTCGGGCGGGGCCTGGCTTGGGAGGAGAAGCTGGGCGGGCGGGTCCTGGCTCACGAGGAGAAGCTGGGCGGGCGGGGCCAGGCTGGGAGGGGAAGCTGGGAGGGTGGGGCCAGGCTGGGAAGGGAAGCTGGGCGGGCGGGGCCGGGAACGGGAGGAGAAACTGGGCGGGCGGGGCTTGGCTGTGAGGGGAAGCTGGGCGGGCAGGGACGGACTCGGGGGGGGAAGCTGGGCAGTCGGGGCCAGGCTGGGAGGAGAACCTCGGCGGGCGGAGCCGGGCTCGAGAGGGGAAGCTGGGCGGGCGGGGCCTGGCTGGGGAGGGGAAGCTGGGCGGTCGGGGCCAAGCTGGGAGGGGAAGGTGGGCGTGCGGAGCCTGGCTGGGAGGGGAAGCTGGGCGGGCGGGGCCTGGCTCGGAAGGGGAAGATGGGCGGGCGGGACCAACTTGGGGGGAGAAGCTGGGTGGGCGGGGCCGGGCTCGGGAGGGGAAGCTGGTCGGGCGGGGCCAGGCTGGGAGGGGAAGCAGGGCGGGCGGGGCCTGGCTCATGAGGAGAAGCTGAGCGGGCGGGGCCGGGAACGGGAGGAGAAACTGGGCGGGCGGGTCCTGGCTGGGAGGGGAAGCTGGGCGGGCAGGAACGGACTCGGGAGCGGAAGCTGGCCGGGCGGGGCCAGGATCGGGAGGGGAAGATGGGCGGGCGGGGCCGGGCTCAGGAGGAGAAGCTGGGCGGGCGGGGCCGGGCTCAGGAGGAGAAGCTGGGCGGGCGGGGCCAGGCTGGGAGGGGAAGCTGGGCGGGCGGGGCAAGGCTGGGAGGGGAAGCTGGGCGGGCGGGGCCTGGCTTGGGAGGAGAAGCTGGGCGGGCGGGCCCGGGAACGGGAGGAGAAACTGGGCGGGCGGAGCCTGGCTGGGAGGGGAAGCTGGGCGGGCAGAGACGGAATCGGGAGGGGAAGCTGGGCGGGCGGGGCCTGGCTGGGAGGGGAAGCTGGGCGGGCAAGAAAGGAATCGGGAGCGGAAGCTGGCCGGGCGGGGCCAGGCTGGGAGGGGAAGCTGGGCGGGCGGGGCCTGGCTCGGGAGGGGAAGCTGGGCGGGCGGGGCCAGGCTTGGGAGCAGAAGCTGGGCAGGCTGGTCGAGGCTGGGAGGAGAAGCTGGCCGGGCGGGGCTTGGCTGGGAGGGGAAGCTGGGCGGGCAGGGACGGACTCGGGGGGGGGAAGCTGGCCGGGCGGCGCCAGGCTCGGGAGGAGAAGCTGGGCGGGCGGGGCCTGGCTTGGGAGGAGAAGCTGGGCGGGCGGGGCCTTGCTTGGGAGGAGAAGCTGGGCGGGCGGGGCCAGGCTGGGAGGGGAAGCTGGGCGGGCGGGGCAAGGCTGGGAGGGGAAGCTGGGCGGGCGGGGCCTGGCTTGGGAGGAGAAGCTGGGCGGGCGGGCCCGGGAACGGGAGGAGAAACTGGGCGGGCGGAACCTGGCTGGGAGGGGAAGCTGGGCGGGCAGAGACGGAATCGGGAGGGGAAGCTGGGCGGGCGGGGCCTGGCTGGGAGGGGAAGCTGGGCGGGCAAGAAAGGAATCGGGAGCGGAAGCTGGCCGGGCGGGGCCAGGCTGGGAGGGGAAGCTGGGCGGGCGGGGCCTGGCTCGGGAGGGGAAGCTGGGCGGGCGGGGCCAGGCTTGGGAGCAGAAGCTGGGTAGGCTGGTCCAGGCTGGGAGGAGAAGCTGGCCGGGCGGGGCTTGGCTGGGAGGGGAAGCTGGGCGGGCAGGGACGGACTCGGGGGGGGGAAGCTGGCCGGGCGGCGCCAGGCTCGGGAGGAGAAGCTGGGCGGGCGGGGCCTGGCTTGGGAGGAGAAGCTGGGCGGGCGGGGCCTTGCTTGGGAGGAGAAGCTGGGCGGGCGGGGCCTGGCTAGGAGGAGAAGCTGGGTAGTCGGGGCCAGGCTGGGAGGAGAAGCTGGGCGGGCGGGGCCTGGCTCAGGAGGAGAAGCTGGGCGGGCGGGGCCAGGCTGGGAGGAGAAGCTGGGTGGGCGGGGCCGGGCTCGAGAGGGGAAGCTGGGAAGGCGGGGCCGGGCTCGGGAAGAGAAAGTGGGCGGGCGGGGCCAGGCTGGGAGGGGAAGGTGGTCGGGCGGGGCCTGGGTTGGGAAGAGAAGCTGGGCGGGCGGGGCCTGGCTCATGAGGACAAGCTGAGCGGGCGGGGCCAGGCTGGGAGGGGAAGCTGGGCGGGCAGGGACGGACTCGGGAGGGGAAGCTGGCCGTGCGGGGCCTGGCTCGGTACGGGAAGCTGGGCGGGCAGGGACGGACTCGGGAGGGGAAGCTGGGCGGGCGGAGCCAAGCTGGGAGGGGAAGCTGGGCGGGCGGGGCTTGGCTCCGGAGGAGAAGCTGGGCAAGCGGGGCCAGGCTGGGAGGGGAAGCTGGGCCTGCGGGGCCTGCCTCGGGAGGGGAAGCTGGGCAGGCGGGGCCTTGCTTGGGAGGAGAAGTTGGGCGGGCGGGGCCTGGCTCATGAGGAGAAGCTGTGCAGGCGGGGCCAGGCTGGGAGGGGAAGCTGGGCGGGCGGGTCCAGGCTGGGAGGGGAAGCTGGGCGGGCAGGAACGGACTCGGGAGCGGAAGCTGGCCGGGCGTGGCCAGGATCGGGAGGGAAAGCTGGGCGGGCAGGGGCGGACTCCGGAGGGGAAGCTAGGCGGGCGGGGCCGGGCTCAGGAGGAGAAGTTGGGCGGGCGGGGCCAGGCTGGGAGGGGAAGCTGGGCGGGCGGGGCCTGGCTTGGGAGGAGAAGCTGGGCGGGCGGGCCCGGGAACGGGAGGAGAAACTGGGCGGGCGGAGCCTGCCTGGGAGGGGAAGCTGGGCGGGCACGGACGGAATCGGGAGGGGAAGCTGGGCGGGCGGGGCTTGGCTCCGGAGGAGAAGCTGGGCAGGCGGGGCCAGGCTGGGAGGGGAAGCTGGGCCTGCGGGGCCTGCCTCGGGAGGGGAACCTGGGCGGGCGGGGCCTTGCTTGGGAGGAGAAGTTGGGCGGGCGGGGCCTGGCTCATGAGGAGAAGCTGTGCAGGCGGGGCCAGGCTGGGAGGAGAAGCTGGGTGGGCGGGGCCGGGCTCGAGAGGGGAAGCTGGGAAGGCGGGGCCAGGCTCGGGAAGAGAAAGTGGGCGGGCGGGGCCAGGCTTGGGAGCAGAAGCTGGGCAGGCTGGTCCAGGCTGGGAGGAGAAGCTGGCCGGGCGGGGCCAGGCTGGGAGGGGAAGCTGGGCGGGCGGGGCCGGACTCGGGAGGGGAAGCCGGGAAGGCGGGGCCGGGCTCGGGAAGACAAAGTGGGCGGGCGGGGCCAGGCTGGGAGGGGAAGCTGGGGGGGCGGGGCCAAGCTGGGAGGGGAAGGTGGTCCGGCGGGGCCTGGCTTGGGAGGAGAAGCTGGGCGGGCGGGTCCTGGCTCACGAGGAGAAGCTGGGCGGGCGGGGCCAGGCTGGGAGGGGAAGCTGGGAGGGTGGGGCCAGGCTGGGAAGGGAAGCTGGGCGGGCGGGGCCGGGAACGGGAGGAGAAACTGGGCGGGCGGGGCTTGGCTGTGAGGGGAAGCTGGGCGGGCAGGGACGGACTCGGGGGGGGAAGCTGGCCGGGCGGGGCCAGGCTCGGGAGGAGAAGCTGGGCGGGCTGGGCCTGGCTTGGGAGGAGAAGCTGGGCGGGCGGGGCCTGGCTCAGGAGGAGAAGCTGGCCGGGCGGGGCCAGGCTGGGAGGGGAAGCTGGGCGGGCGGGGCCTGGCTCGGGACGGGAAGCTGGGCGGGCGGGGCCAGGCTTGGGAGCAGAAGCTGGGCAGGCTGGTCGAGGCTGGGAGGAGAAGCTGGCCGGGCGGGGCTTGGCTGGGAGGGGAAGCTGGGCGGGCAGGGACGGACTCGGGGGGGGGGAAGCTGGCCGGGCGGCGCCAGGCTCGGGAGGAGAAGCTGGGCGGGCGGGGCCTGGCTTGGGAGGAGAAGCTGGGCGGGCGGGGCCTTGCTTGGGAGGAGAAGCTGGGCGGGCGGGGCCTGGCTCAGGAGGAGAAGCTGGGTAGTCGGGGCCAGGCTGGGAGGAGAAGCTGGGCGGGCGGGGCCTGGCTCAGGAGGAGAAGCTGGGCGGGCGGGGCCAGGCTGGGAGGAGAAGCTGGGTGGGCGGGGCCGGGCTCGAGAGGGGAAGCTGGGAAGGCGGGGCCGGGCTCGGGAAGAGAAAGTGGGCGGGCGGGGCCAGGCTGGGAGGGGAAGGTGGTCGGGCGGGGCCTGGGTTGGGAAGAGAAGCTGGGCGGGCGGGGCCTGGCTCATGAGGACAAGCTGAGCGGGCGGGGCCAGGCTGGGAGGGGAAGCTGGGCGGGCAGGGACGGACTCGGGAGGGGAAGCTGGCCGTGCGGGGCCTGGCTCGGTACGGGAAGCTGGGCGGGCAGGGACGGACTCGGGAGGGGAAGCTGGGCGGGCGGAGCCAAGCTGGGAGGGGAAGCTGGGCGGGCGGGGATTGGCTCCGGAGGAGAAGCTGTGCAGGCGGGGCCAGTCTGGGAGGGGAATCTGGGCCTGCGGGGCCTGCCTCGGGAGGGGAAGCTGGGCGGGCGGGGCCTGGCTCATGAGGAGAAGCTGTGCAGGCGGGACCAGGCTGGGAGGGGAAGCTGGGCGGGCGGGTCCAGGCTGGGAGGGGAAGCTGGGCGGGCAGGAACGGACTCGGGAGCGGAAGGTGGCCGGGCGTGGCCAGGATCCGGAGGGAAAGCTGGGCGGGCAGGGACGGACTCGGGAGGGGAAGCTACGCGGGCGGGGCCGGGCTCAGGAGGAGAAGCTGGGCGGGCGGGGCCAGGCTGGGAGGGGAAGCTGGGCGGGCGGGGCCTGGCTTGGGAGGAGAAGCTGGGCGGGCGGGCCCGGGAACGGGAGGAGAAACTGGGCGGGCGGAGCCTAGCTGGGAGGGGAAGCTGGGCGGGCGGGGCCAGGCTGGGAGGGGAAGCTGGGCGGGCGGGGCCTGGCTTGGGAGGAGAAGCTGGGAGGGCGGGCCCGGGAACGGGAGGGGAAGCTGGGTGGGCGGGGCAAGGCTGGGAGGGGAAGCTGGGCGGGCAGGGACGGAATCGGGAGGGGAAGATGAGCGGGCGGGGCCAGGCTGGGAGGAGAAGCTGAGCGGGCGGGGCCGGACTCGGGAGGGGAAGCTGGGCGGGCGGGGCCTGGCTGGGGAGGGGAAGCTGGGCGGGCGGGGCCTGGCTCGGGAGGGGAAGCTGGGCGGGCGGGGCCAGGCTTCGGAGCAGAAGCTGGGCAGGCTGGTCCAGGCTGGGAGGAGAAGCTGGCCGGGCGGGGCCAGGCTGGGAGGGGAAGCTTGGCGGGCGGGGCCGGACTCGGGAGGGGAAGCCGGGAAGGCGGGGCCCGGCTCGGGAAGACAAAGTGGGCGGGCGGGGCCGGACTCGGGAGGGGAAGCTGGTCGAGCGGGGCCAGGCTGGGAGGGGAAGCTGGGGTGGCGGGGCCAAGCTGGGAGGGGAAGGTGGTCGGGCGGGGCCTGGCTTGGGAGGAGAAGCTGGGCGGGCGGGTTGTGGCTCACGAGGAGAAGCTGCGTGGTTAGGCCAGGCTCGGAGGGGAAGCTCGGCGGGCGGGGTCAGGCTGGGAGGAGAAGCTGGGCGGGGGGGGCCTGGCTCACGAAGAGAAGGTGGGCGGGCGGGGCCAGGCTGAGAGGGGAAGCTGGGAGGGTGGGGCGAGGCTGGGAATTGAAGCTGGGCAGGCGGGGCCTGGCTTGGGAGGAGAAGCTGGGCGGGCGGGGCCGGGAACGGGAGTAGAAACTGGGCGGGCGGGGCCTGGCTGGGAGGGGAAGCTGGGCGGGCAGGAACGGACTCGGGAGCGGAAGCTGGCCGGGCGGGGCCAGGCTGGGAGGGGAAGCTGGGCGGGCGGGGCCTGGCTCGGGAGGGGAAGCTGGGCGGGCGGGGCCAGGCTTGGGAGCAGATGCTGGGCAGGCTGGTCCAGGCTGGGAGGGGAAGCTGGGCGGGCGGGGCCGGACTCGGGAGGGGAAGCCGGGAAGGCGGGGCCGGGCTCGCGAAGACAAAGTGGGCGGGCGGGGCCGGACTCTGGAGGGGAAGCTGGTCGAGCGGTGCCAGGCTGGGAGGGGAAGCTGGGCGGGCGGGGCCAAGCTGGGAGGGGAAGGTGGTCGGGCGGGGCCTGGCTTGGGAGGAGAAGCTGGGCGGGCGGGGCCTGGCTCAGGAGGACAAGCTGGGCAGTCGGGGCCAGGCTGGGAGGAGAACCTCGGCGGGCGGAGCCGGGCTCGAGAGGGGAAGCTGGGCGGGCGGGGCCTGGCTGGGGAGGGGAAGCTGGGCGGTCGGGGCCAAGCTGGGAGGGGAAGGTGGGCGTGCGGAGCCTGGCTGGGAGGGGAAGCTGGGCGGGCGGGGCCTGGCTCGGAAGGGGAAGATGGGCGGGCGGGACCAACTTGGGGGGAGAAGCTGGGTGGGCGGGGCCGGGCTCGGGAGGGGAAGCTGGGCGGGCGGGGCCAGGCTGGGAGGGGAAGCAGGGCGGACGGGGCCTGGCTCATGAGGAGAAGCTGAGCGGGCGGGGCCGGGAACGGGAGGAGAAACTGGGCGGGCGGGTCCTGGCTGGGAGGGGAAGCTGGGCGGGCAGGAACGGACTCGGGAGCGGAAGCTGGCCGGGCGGGGCCAGGATCGGGAGGGGAAGCTGGGCGGGCGGGGCCGGGCTCAGGAGGAGAAGCTGGGCGGGCGGGGCCGGGCTCAGGAGGAGAAGCTGGGCGGGCGGGGCCAGGCTGGGAGGGGAAGCTGGGCGGGCGGGGCAAGGCTGGGAGGGGAAGCTGGGCGGGCGGGGCCTGGCTTGGGAGGAGAAACTGGGCGGGCGGAGCCTGGCTGGGAGGGGAAGCTGGGCGGGCAGAGACGGAATCGGGAGGGGAAGCTGGGCGGGCGGGGCCTGGCTGGGAGGGGAAGCTGGGCGGGCAAGAAAGGAATCGGGAGCGGAAGCTGGCCGGGCGGGGCCAGGCTGGGAGGGGAAGCTGGGCGGGCGGGGCCTGGCTCTGGAAGGGAAGCTGGGCGGGCGGGGCCAGGCTTGGGAGCAGAAGCTGGGCAGGCTGGTCCATGCTGGGAGGAGAAGCTGGCCGGGCGGGGCTTGGCTGGGAGGGGAAGCTGGGCGGGCAGGGACGGACTCGGGGGGGGGGGAAGCTGGCCGGGCGGGGCCAGGCTGGGAGGGGAAGCTGGGGGGGCGGGGCCAAGCTGGGAGGGGAAGGTGGTCGGGCGGGGCCTGGCTTGGGAGGAGAAGCTGGGCGGGCGGGTCCTGGCTCACGAGGAGAAGCTGGGCGGGCGGGGCCAGGCTGGGAGGGGAAGCTGGGAGGGTGGGGCCAGGCTGGGAAGGGAAGCTGGGCAGGCGGGGCCTGGCTTGAGAGGAGAAGCTGGGCGGGCGGGGCCTGGCTCATGAGGACAAGCTGGGCGGGCGGGGCCAGGCTGGGAGGGGAAGCTGGGCGGGCAGGGACGGACTCGGGAGGGGAAGCTGGGCGGGCGGAGCCAAGCTGGGAGGGGAAGCTGGGCGGGCGGGGCTTGGCTCCGGAGGAGAAGCTGGGCAAGCGGGGCCAGGCTGGGAGGGGAAGCTGGGCCTGCGGGGCCTGCCTCGGGAGGGGAAGCTGGGCAGGCGGGGCCTTGCTTGGGAGGAGAAGTTGGGGGGGCGGGGCCTGGCTCAGGAGGAGAAGCTGTGCAGGCGGGGCCAGGCTGGGAGGGGAAGCTGGGCGGGCAGGGACGGACTCGGGAGGGGAAGCTAGGAGGGCGGGGCCGGGCTCAGGAGGAGAAGTTGGGCGGGCGGGGCCAGGCTGGGAGGGGAAGCTGGGCGGGCGGGGCCTGGCTTGGGAGGAGAAGCTGGGCGGGCGGGCCCGGGAACGGGAGGAGAAACTGGGCGGGCGGAGCCTGGCTGGGAGGGGAAGCTGGGCGGGCACGGACGGAATCGGGAGGGGAAGCTGGGCGGGCGGGGCTTGGCTCCGGAGGAGAAGCTGGGCAGGCGGGGCCAGGCTGGGAGGGGACGCTGGGCCTGCGGGGCCTGCCTCGGGAGGGGAACCTGGGCGGGCGGGGCCTTGCTTGGGAGGAGAAGTTGGGCGGGCGGGGCCTGGCTCATGAGGAGAAGTGGTGCAGGCGGGGCCAGGCTGGGAGGGGAAGCTGGGCGGGCGGGGCCAGGCTGGGAGGGGAAGCTGGGCGGGCAGGAACGGACTCGGGAGCGGAAGCTGGCCGGGCGGGGCCAGGATCGGGAGGGGAAGCCGGGCGGGCAGGGACGGACTCGGGAGGGGAAGCTGGGCGGGCGGGGCCGGGCTCAGGAGGAGAAGCTGGGCGGGCGGGGCCAGGCTGGGAGGGGAAGCTGGGCGGGCGGGGCAAGGCTGGGAGGGGAAGCTGGGCGGGCGGGGCCTGGCTTGGGAGGAGAAGCTGGGCGGGCGGGGCATGGCTCATGAGGACAAGCTGGGCGGGCGGGGCCAGGCTGGGAGGGAAAGCTGGGCGGGCAGGGACGGACTCGGGAGGGGAAGCTGGCCGTGCGGGGCCTGGCTCGGTACGGGAAGCTGGGCGGGCAGGGACGGACTCGGGAGGGGAAGCTGGGCGGGCGGAGCCAAGCTGGGAGGGGAAGCTGGGCGGGCGGGGCTTGGCTCCGGAGGAGAAGCTGGGCAGGCGGGGCCAGGCTGGGAGGGGAAGCTGGGCCTGCGGGGCCTGCCTCGGGAGGGGAAGCTGGGCGGGCGGGGCCTTGCTTGGGAGGAGAAGTTGGGCGGGCGGGGCCTGGCTCATGAGGAGAAGCTGAGCAGGCGGGGCCAGGCTGGGAGGAGAAGCTGGGTGGGCGGGGCCGGGCTCGAGAGGGGAAGCTGGGAAGGCGGGGCCAGGCTCGGGAAGAGAAAGTGGGCGGGCGGGGCCAGGCTGGGAGTGGAAGCTGGGCCGGCGGGGCCAGGCTTGGGAGCAGAAGCTGGGCAGGCTGGTCCAGGCTGGGAGGAGAAGCTGGCCGGGCGGGGCCAGGCTGGGAGGGGAAGCTGGGCGGGCGGGGCCGGGCTCGGGAAGACAAAGTGGGCGGCCGGGGCCGGACTCTGGAGGGGAAGCTGGTCGAGCGGGGCCAGGCTGGGAGGGGAAGCTGGGGGGGCGGGGCCAAGCTGGGAGGGGAAGGTGGTCGGGCGGGGCCTGGCTTGGGAGGAGAAGCTGGGCGGGCGGGTCCTGGCTCAGGAGGAGAAGCTGGGCGGGCGGGGCCAGGCTGGGAGGGGAAGCTGGGAGGGTGGGGCCAGGCTGGGAAGGGAAGCTGGGCGGGCGGGGCCGGGAACGGGAGGAGAAACTGGGCGGGCGGGGCTTGGCTGTGAGGGGAAGCTGGGCGGGCAGGGACGGACTCGGGGGGGGAAGCTGGCCGGGCGGGGCCAGGCTCGGGAGGAGAAGCTGGGCGGGCTGGGCCTGGCTTGGGAGGAGAAGCTGGGCGGGCGGGGCCTGGCTCATGAGGACAAGCTGGGCGGGCGGGGCCAGGCTGGGAGGGGAAGCTGGGCGGGCAGGGACGGACTCGGGAGGGGAAGCTGGGCGGGCGGAGCCAAGCTGGGAGGGGAAGCTGGGCGGGCGGGGCTTGGCTCCGGAGGAGAAGCTGGGCAAGCGGGGCCAGGCTGGGAGGGGAAGCTGGGCCTGCGGGGCCTGCCTCGGGAGGGGAAGCTGGGCAGGCGGGGCCTTGCTTGGGAGGAGAAGTTGGGGGGGCGGGGCCTGGCTCAGGAGGAGAAGCTGTGCAGGCGGGGCCAGGCTGGGAGGGGAAGCTGGGCGGGCAGGGACGGACTCGGGAGGGGAAGCTAGGAGGGCGGGGCCGGGCTCAGGAGGAGAAGTTGGGCGGGCGGGGCCAGGCTGGGAGGGGAAGCTGGGCGGGCGGGGCCTGGCTTGGGAGGAGAAGCTGGGCGGGCGGGCCCGGGAACGGGAGGAGAAACTGGGCGGGCGGAGCCTGGCTGGGAGGGGAAGCTGGGCGGGCACGGACGGAATCGGGAGGGGAAGCTGGGCGGGCGGGGCTTGGCTCCGGAGGAGAAGCTGGGCAGGCGGGGCCAGGCTGGGAGGGGAAGCTGGGCCTGCGGGGCCTGCCTCGGGAGGGGAACCTGGGCGGGCGGGGCCTTGCTTGGGAGGAGAAGTTGCGCGGGCGGGGCCTGGCTCATGAGGAGAAGTGGTGCAGGCGGGGCCAGGCTGGGAGGGGAAGCTGGGCGGGCGGGGCCAGGCTGGGAGGGGAAGCTGGGCGGGCAGGAACGGACTCGGGAGCGGAAGCTGGCCGGGCGGGGCCAGGATCGGGAGGGGAAGCCGGGCGGGCAGGGACGGACTCGGGAGGGGAAGCTGGGCGGGCGGGGCCGGGCTCAGGAGGAGAAGCTGGGCGGGCGGGGCCAGGCTGGGAGGGGAAGCTGGGCGGGCGGGGCAAGGCTGGGAGGGGAAGCTGGGCGGGCGGGGCCTGGCTTGGGAGGAGAAGCTGGGCGGGCGGGGCATGGCTCATGAGGACAAGCTGGGCGGGCGGGGCCAGGCTGGGAGGGAAAGCTGGGCGGGCAGGGACGGACTCGGGAGGGGAAGCTGGCCGTGCGGGGCCTGGCTCGGTACGGGAAGCTGGGCGGGCAGGGACGGACTCGGGAGGGGAAGCTGGGCGGGCGGAGCCAAGCTGGGAGGGGAAGCTGGGCGGGCGGGGCTTGGCTCCGGAGGAGAAGCTGGGCAGGCGGGGCCAGGCTGGGAGGGGAAGCTGGGCCTGCGGGGCCTGCCTCGGGAGGGGAAGCTGGGCGGGCGGGGCCTTGCTTGGGAGGAGAAGTTGGGCGGGCGGGGCCTGGCTCATGAGGAGAAGCTGAGCAGGCGGGGCCAGGCTGGGAGGAGAAGCTGGGTGGGCGGGGCCGGGCTCGAGAGGGGAAGCTGGGAAGGCGGGGCCAGGCTCGGGAAGAGAAAGTGGGCGGGCGGGGCCAGGCTGGGAGTGGAAGCTGGGCCGGCGGGGCCAGGCTTGGGAGCAGAAGCTGGGCAGGCTGGTCCAGGCTGGGAGGAGAAGCTGGCCGGGCGGGGCCAGGCTGGGAGGGGAAGCTGGGCGGGCGGGGCCGGGCTCGGGAAGACAAAGTGGGCGGCCGGGGCCGGACTCTGGAGGGGAAGCTGGTCGAGCGGGGCCAGGCTGGGAGGGGAAGCTGGGGGGGCGGGGCCAAGCTGGGAGGGGAAGGTGGTCGGGCGGGGCCTGGCTTGGGAGGAGAAGCTGGGCGGGCGGGTCCTGGCTCAGGAGGAGAAGCTGGGCGGGCGGGGCCAGGCTGGGAGGGGAAGCTGGGAGGGTGGGGCCAGGCTGGGAAGGGAAGCTGGGCGGGCGGGGCCGGGAACGGGAGGAGAAACTGGGCGGGCGGGGCTTGGCTGTGAGGGGAAGCTGGGCGGGCAGGGACGGACTCGGGGGGGGAAGCTGGCCGGGCGGGGCCAGGCTCGGGAGGAGAAGCTGGGCGGGCTGGGCCTGGCTTGGGAGGAGAAGCTGGGCGGGCGGGGCCTGGCTCAGGAGGAGAAGCTGGGCAGTCGGGGCCAGGCTGGGAGGAGAACCTCGGCGGGCGGAGCCGGGCTCGAGAGGGGAAGCTGGGCGGGCGGGGCCTGGCTGGGGAGGGGAAGCTGGGCGGTCGGGGCCAAGCTGGGAGGGGAAGGTGGGCGTGCGGAGCCTGGCTGGGAGGAGAAGCTGGGCAGGCTGGTCCAGGCTGGGAGGAGAAGCTGGCCGGGCGGGGCTTGGCTGGGAGGGGAAGCTGGGCGGGCAGGGACGGACTCGGTGGGGGGGAAGCTGGCCGGGCGGCGCCAGGCTCGGGAGGAGAAGCTGGGCGGGCGGGGCCTGGCTTGGGAGGAGAAGCTGGGCGGGCGGGGCCTTGCTTGGGAGGAGAAGCTGGGCGGGCGGGGCCTGGCTCAGGAGGAGAAGCTGGGTAGTCGGGGCCAGGCTGGGAGGAGAAGCTGGGCGGGCGGGGCCTGGCTCAGGAGGAGAAGCTGGGCGGGCGGGGCCAGGCTGGGAGGAGAAGCTGGGTGGGCGGGGCCGGGCTCGAGAGGGGAAGCTGGGAAGGCGGGGCCGGGCTCGGGAAGAGAAAGTGGGCGGGCGGGGCCAGGCTGGGAGAGGAAGGTGGTCGGGCAGGGACGGACTCGGGAGGGGAAGCTGGCCGTGCGGGGCCTGGCTCGGTACGGGAAGCTGGGCGGGCAGAGACGGAATCGGGAGGGGAAGCTGGGCGGGCGGAGCCAAGCTGGGAGGGGAAGCTGGGCGGGCGGGGATTGGCTCCGGAGGAGAAGCTGTGCAGGCGGGACCAGGCTGGGAGGGGAAGCTGGGCGGGCGGGTCCAGGCTGGGAGGGGAAGCTGGGCGGGCAGGAACGGACTCGGGAGCGGAAGCTGGCCGGGCGTGGCCAGGATCCGGAGGGAAAGATGGGCGGGCAGGGACGGACTCGGGAGGGGAAGCTGGGCGGGCGGGGCCGGGCTCAGGAGGAGAAGCTGGGCGGGCGGGGCCGGGCTCAGGAGGAGAAGCTGGGCGGGCGGGGCCAGGCTGGGAGGGGAAGCTGGGCGGGCGGGGCAAGGCTGGGAGGGGAAGCTGGGCGGGCGGGGCCTGGCTTGGGAGGAGAAGCTGGGCGGGCGGGCCCGGGAACGGGAGGAGAAACTGGGCGGGCGGAGCCTGGCTGGGAGGGGAAGCTGGGCGGGCAGAGACGAAATCGGGAGGGGAAGCTGGGCGGGCGGGGCCTGGCTTGGGAGGAGAAGCTGGGCGGGCGGGTCCTGGCTCACGAGGAGAAGCTGGGCGGGCGGGGCCAGGCTGGGAGGGGAAGCTGAGCAGGCGGGGCCAGGCTGGGAGGAGAAGCTGGGTGGGCGGGGCCGGGCTCGAGAGGGGAAGCTGGGCGGGCGGGGCCTGGCTGGGGAGGGGAAGCTGGGCGGTCGGGGCCAAGCTGGGAGGGGAAGGTGGGCGTGCGGAGCCTGGCTGGGAGGAGAAGCTGGGCAGGCTGGTCCAGGCTGGGAGGAGAAGCTGGCCGGGCGGGGCTTGGCTGGGAGGGGAAGCTGGGCGGGCAGGGACGGACTCGGTGGGGGGGAAGCTGGCCGGGCGGCGCCAGGCTCGGGAGGAGAAGCTGGGCGGGCGGGGCCTGGCTTGGGAGGAGAAGCTGGGCGGGCGGGGCCTTGCTTGGGAGGAGAAGCTGGGCGGGCGGGGCCTGGCTCAGGAGGAGAAGCTGGGTAGTCGGGGCCAGGCTGGGAGGAGAAGCTGGGCGGGCGGGGCCTGGCTCAGGAGGAGAAGCTGGGCGGGCGGGGCCAGGCTGGGAGGAGAAGCTGGGTGGGCGGGGCCGGGCTCGAGAGGGGAAGCTGGGAAGGCGGGGCCGGGCTCGGGAAGAGAAAGTGGGCGGGCGGGGCCAGGCTGGGAGAGGAAGGTGGTCGGGCAGGGACGGACTCGGGAGGGGAAGCTGGCCGTGCGGGGCCTGGCTCGGTACTGGAAGCTGGGCGGGCAGAGACGGAATCGGGAGGGGAAGCTGGGCGGGCGGAGCCAAGCTGGGAGGGGAAGCTGGGCGGGCGGGGATTGGCTCCGGAGGAGAAGCTGTGCAGGCGGGACCAGGCTGGGAGGGGAAGCTGGGCGGGCGGGTCCAGGCTGGGAGGGGAAGCTGGGCGGGCAGGAACGGACTCGGGAGCGGAAGCTGGCCGGGCGTGGCCAGGATCCGGAGGGAAAGATGGGCGGGCAGGGACGGACTCGGGAGGGGAAGCTGGGCGGGCGGGGCCGGGCTCAGGAGGAGAAGCTGGGCGGGCGGGGCCGGGCTCAGGAGGAGAAGCTGGGCGGGCGGGGCCAGGCTGGGAGGGGAAGCTGGGCGGGCGGGGCAAGGCTGGGAGGGGAAGCTGGGCGGGCGGGGCCTGGCTTGGGAGGAGAAGCTGGGCGGGCGGGCCCGGGAACGGGAGGAGAAACTGGGCGGGCGGAGCCTGGCTGGGAGGGGAAGCTGGGCGGGCAGAGACGAAATCGGGAGGGGAAGCTGGGCGGGCGGGGCCTGGCTTGGGAGGAGAAGCTGGGCGGGCGGGTCCTGGCTCACGAGGAGAAGCTGGGCGGGCGGGGCCAGGCTGGGAGGGGAAGCTGGGAGGGTGGGGCCAGGCTGGGAAGGGAAGCTGGGCAGGCGGGGCCTGGCTTGAGAGGAGAAGCTGGGCGGGCGGGGCCTGGCTCATGAGGACAAGCTGGGCGGGCGGGGCCAGGCTGGGAGGGGAAGCTGAGCAGGCGGGGCCAGGCTGGGAGGAGAAGCTGGGTGGGCGGGGCCGGGCTCGAGAGGGGAAGCTGGGAAGGCGGGGCCAGGCTCGGGAAGAGAAAGTGGGCGGGCGGGGCCAGGCTGGGAGTGGAAGCTGGGCCGGCGGGGCCAGGCTTGGGAGCAGAAGCTGGGCAGGCTGGTCCAGGCTGGGAGGAGAAGCTGGCCGGGCGGGGCCAGGCTGGGAGGGGAAGCTGGGCGGGCGGGGCCGGGCTCGGGAAGACAAAGTGGGCGGGCGGGGCCGGACTCTGGAGGGGAAGCTGGTCGAGCGGGGCCAGGCTGGGAGGGGAAGCTGGGGGGGCGGGGCCAAGCTGGGAGGGGAAGGTGGTCGGGCGGGGCCTGGCTTGGGAGGAGAAGCTGGGCGGGCGGGTCCTGGCTCAGGAGGAGAAGCTGGGCGGGCGGGGCCAGGCTGGGAGGGGAACCTGGGAGGGTGGGGCCAGGCTGGGAAGGGAAGCTGGGCGGGCGGGGCCGGGAACGGGAGGAGAAACTGGGCGGGCGGGGCTTGGCTGTGAGGGGAAGCTGGGCGGGCAGGGACGGACTCGGGGGGGGAAGCTGGCCGGGCGGGGCCAGGCTCGGGAGGAGAAGCTGGGCGGGCTGGGCCTGGCTTGGGAGGAGAAGCTGGGCGGGCGGGGCCTGGCTCAGGAGGAGAAGCTGGGCAGTCGGGGCCAGGCTGGGAGGAGAACCTCGGCGGGCGGAGCCGGGCTCGAGAGGGGAAGCTGGGCGGGCGGGGCCTGGCTGGGGAGGGGAAGCTGGGCGGTCGGGGCCAAGCTGGGAGGGGAAGGTGGGCGTGCGGAGCCTGGCTGGGAGGAGAAGCTGGGCAGGCTGGTCCAGGCTGGGAGGAGAAGCTGGCCGGGCGGGGCTTGGCTGGGAGGGGAAGCTGGGCGGGCAGGGACGGACTCGGTGGGGGGGAAGCTGGCCGGGCGGCGCCAGGCTCGGGAGGAGAAGCTGGGCGGGCGGGGCCTGGCTTGGGAGGAGAAGCTGGGCGGGCGGGGCCTTGCTTGGGAGGAGAAGCTGGGCGGGCGGGGCCTGGCTCAGGAGGAGAAGCTGGGTAGTCGGGGCCAGGCTGGGAGGAGAAGCTGGGCGGGCGGGGCCTGGCTCAGGAGGAGAAGCTGGGCGGGCGGGGCCAGGCTGGGAGGAGAAGCTGGGTGGGCGGGGCCGGGCTCGAGAGGGGAAGCTGGGAAGGCGGGGCCGGGCTCGGGAAGAGAAAGTGGGCGGGCGGGGCCAGGCTGGGAGAGGAAGGTGGTCGGGCAGGGACGGACTCGGGAGGGGAAGCTGGCCGTGCGGGGCCTGGCTCGGTACGGGAAGCTGGGCGGGCAGAGACGGAATCGGGAGGGGAAGCTGGGCGGGCGGAGCCAAGCTGGGAGGGGAAGCTGGGCGGGCGGGGATTGGCTCCGGAGGAGAAGCTGTGCAGGCGGGACCAGGCTGGGAGGGGAAGCTGGGCGGGCGGGTCCAGGCTGGGAGGGGAAGCTGGGCGGGCAGGAACGGACTCGGGAGCGGAAGCTGGCCGGGCGTGGCCAGGATCCGGAGGGAAAGATGGGCGGGCAGGGACGGACTCGGGAGGGGAAGCTGGGCGGGCGGGGCCGGGCTCAGGAGGAGAAGCTGGGCGGGCGGGGCCGGGCTCAGGAGGAGAAGCTGGGCGGGCGGGGCCAGGCTGGGAGGGGAAGCTGGGCGGGCGGGGCAAGGCTGGGAGGGGAAGCTGGGCGGGCGGGGCCTGGCTTGGGAGGAGAAGCTGGGCGGGCGGGCCCGGGAACGGGAGGAGAAACTGGGCGGGCGGAGCCTGGCTGGGAGGGGAAGCTGGGCGGGCAGAGACGAAATCGGGAGGGGAAGCTGGGCGGGCGGGGCCTGGCTTGGGAGGAGAAGCTGGGCGGGCGGGTCCTGGCTCACGAGGAGAAGCTGGGCGGGCGGGGCCAGGCTGGGAGGGGAAGCTGGGAGGGTGGGGCCAGGCTGGGAAGGGAAGCTGGGCAGGCGGGGCCTGGCTTGAGAGGAGAAGCTGGGCGGGCGGGGCCTGGCTCATGAGGACAAGCTGGGCGGGCGGGGCCAGGCTGGGAGGGGAAGCTGGGCGGGCAGGGACGGACTCGGGAGGGGAAGCTGGCCGTGCGGGGCCTGGCTCGGTAGGGGAAGCTGGCCGTGCGGGGCCTGGCTCGGTAGGGGAAGCAGGGCGGGCGGGGCCAGGCTCGGGAGGAGAAGCTGGGCGAGCGGGGCCTGGCTGGGAGGGGAAGCTGGGCGGGCAGGGACGGACTCGGGGGGGAAGCTGGCCGGGCGGGGCCAGGCTCGGAAGGAGAAGCTGGGCGGGCGGGGCCTGGCTTGGGAGGAGAAGCTGGGCGGGCGGGGCCTTGCTTGGGAGGAGAAGCTGGGCGGGCGGGGCCTGGCTCAGGAGGAGAAGCTGGGCAGTCGGGGCCAGGCTGGGAGGAGAACCTCGGCGGGCGGAGCCTGGCTTGGGAAGAGAAGCTGGGCGGGCGGGGCCTGGCTCAGGAGGAGAAGCTGGGCGGGCGGGGCCAGGTTGGGAGGGGAAGCTGGGCGCGCGGGGCCGGACTCGGGAGGGGAAGCTGGGCGGGCGGGGCCAGGCTGGGAGGTGAAGTTGGGTGGGCGGGGCCGGGCTCGAGAGGGGAAGCTGGGAAGGCGGGGCCGGGCTCGGGAAGAGAAAGTGGGCGGGCGGGGCCAGGCTGGGAGGGGAAGCTGGGCGGGCGGGGCCAGGCTTGGGAGCAGAAGCTGGGCAGGCTGGTCCAGGCTGGGAGGAGAAGCTGGCCGGGCGGGGCCAGGCTGGGAGGGGAAGCTGGGCGGGCGGGGCCGGACTCGGGAGGGGAAGCCGGGAAGGCGGTGCCGGGCTCGGGAAGACAAAGTGGGCGGGCGGGGCCGGACTCTGGAGGGGAAGCTGTTCGAGCGGGGCCAGGCTGGGAGGGGAAGCTGGGGGGGCGGGGCCAAGCTGGGAGGGGAAGGTGGTCGGGCGGGGCCTGGCTTGGGAGGAGAAGCTGGGCGGGCGGGTCCTGGCTCACGAGGAGAAGCTGGGCGGGCGGGGCCAGGCTGGGAGGGGAAGCTGGGAGGGTGGGGCCAGGCTGGGAAGGGAAGCTGTGCGGGCGGGGCCGGGAACGGGAGGAGAAACTGGGCGGGCGGGGCTTGGCTGTGAGGGGAAGCTGGGCGGGCAGGGACGGACTCGGGGGGGGAAGCTGGCCGGGCGGGGCCAGGCTCGGGAGGAGAAGCTGGGCGGGCGGGGCCTGGCTTGGGAGGAGAAGCTGGGCGGGCTGGGCCTGGCTAGGGAGGAGAAGCTGGGCGGGCGGGGCCTGGCTCAGAAGGAGAAGCTGGGCAGTCGGGGCCAGGCTGGGAGGAGAACCTCGGCGGGCGGAGCCGGGCTTGAGAGGGGAAGCTGGGCGGGCGGGGCCAAGCTGGGAGGGGAAGGTGGGCGTGCGGAGCCTGGCTGGGAGGGGAAGCTGGGCGGGCGGGGCCTGGCTCGGAAGGGGAAGATGGGCGGGCGGGACCAACTTGGGGGGAGAAGCTGGGTGGGCGGGGCCGGGCTCGGGAGGGGAAGCTGGGCGGGCGGGGCCAGGCTGGGAGGGGAAGCAGGGCGGGCGGGGCATGGCTCATGAGGAGAAGCTGAGCGGGCGGGGCCGGGCTCAGGACGAGAAGCTGGGCGGGCGGGGCGAGGCTGGGAGGGGAAGCTGGGCGGGCAGGAACGGACTCGGGAGCGGAAGCTGGCCGGGCGGAGCCAGGATCGGGAGGGGAAGCTGGGCGGGTGGGGCCGGGCTCAGGAGGAGAAGCTGGGCGGGCGGGGCCGGGCTCAGGAGGAGAAGCTGGGCGGGCGGGGCGAGGCTGGGAGGGGAAGCTGGGCGGGCGGGGCCAGGCTGGGAGGGGAAGCTGGGGGGGCGGGGCCAAGCTGGGAGGGGAAGGTGGTCGGGCGGGGCCAGGCTGGGAGGGGAAGCTGGGGGGGCGGGGCCAAGCTGGGAGGGGAAGGTGGTCGGGCGGGGCCTGGCTTGGGAGGAGAAGCTGGGCGGGCGGGTCCTGGCTCACGAGGAGAAGCTGGGCGGGCGGGGCCAGGCTGGGAGGGGAAGCTGGGAGGGTGGGGCCAGGCTGGGAAGGGAAGCTGGGCAGGCGGGGCCTGGCTTGAGAGGAGAAGCTGGGCGGGCGGGGCCTGGCTCATGAGGACAAGCTGGGCGGGCGGGGCCAGGCTGGGAGGGGAAGCTGGGCGGGCAGGGACGGACTCGGGAGGGGAAGCTGGGCGGGCGGAGCCAAGCTGGGAGGGGAAGCTGGGCGGGCGGGGCTTGGCTCCGGAGGAGAAGCTGGGCAAGCGGGGCCAGGCTGGGAGGGGAAGCTGGGCCTGCGGGGCCTGCCTCGGGAGGGGAAGCTGGGCAGGCGGGGCCTTGCTTGGGAGGAGAAGTTGGGGGGGCGGGGCCTGGCTCAGGAGGAGAAGCTGTGCAGCCGGGGCCAGGCTGGGAGGGGAAGCTGGGCGGGCAGGGACGGACTCGGGAGGGGAAGCTAGGAGGGCGGGGCCGGGCTCAGGAGGAGAAGTTGGGCGGGCGGGGCCAGGCTGGGAGGGGAAGCTGGGCGGGCGGGGCCTGGCTTGGGAGGAGAAGCTGGGCGGGCGGGCCCGGGAACGGGAGGAGAAACTGGGCGGGCGGAGCCTGGCTGCGAGGGGAAGCTGGGCGGGCACGGACGGAATCGGGAGGGGAAGCTGGGCGGGCGGGGCTTGGCTCCGGAGGAGAAGCTGGGCAGGCGGGGCCAGGCTGGGAGGGGAAGCTGGGCCTGCGGGGCCTGCCTCGGGAGGGGAGCCTGGGCGGGCGGGGCCTTGCTTGGGAGGAGAAGTTGGGCGGGCGGGGCCTGGCTCATGAGGAGAAGTGGTGCAGGCGGGGCCAGGCTGGGAGGGGAAGCTGGGCGGGCGGGGCCAGGCTGGGAGGGGAAGCTGGGCGGGCAGGAACGGACTCGGGAGCGGAAGCTGGCCGGGCGGGGCCAGGATCGGGAGGGGAAGCTGGGCGGGCAGGGACGGACTCGGGAGGGGAAGCTGGGCGGGCGGGGCCGGGCTCAGGAGGAGAAGCTGGGCGGGCGGGGCCAGGCTGGGAGGGGAAGCTGGGCGGGCGGGGCAAGGCTGGGAGGGGAAGCTGGGCGGGCGGGGCCTGGCTTGGGAGGAGAAGCTGGGCGGGCGGGGCATGGCTCATGAGGACAAGCTGGGCGGGCGGGGCCAGGCTGGGAGGGAAAGCTGGGCGGGCAGGGACGGACTCGGGAGGGGAAGCTGGCCGTGCGGGGCCTGGCTCGGTACGGGAAGCTGGGCGGGCAGGGACGGACTCGGGAGGGGAAGCTGGGCGGGCGGAGCCAAGCTGGGAGGGGAAGCTGGGCGGGCGGGGCTTGGCTCCGGAGGAGAAGCTGGGCAGGCGGGGCCAGGCTGGGAGGGGAAGCTGGGCCTGCGGGGCCTGCCTCGGGAGGGGAAGCTGGGCGGGCGGGGCCTTGCTTGGGAGGAGAAGTTGGGCGGGCGGGGCCTGGCTCATGAGGAGAAGCTGAGCAGGCGGGGCCAGGCTGGGAGGAGAAGCTGGGTGGGCGGGGCCGGGCTCGAGAGGGGAAGCTGGGAAGGCGGGGCCAGGCTCGGGAGGAGAAAGTGGGCGGGCGGGGCCAGGCTGGGAGGGGAAGCTGGGCCGGCGGGGCCAGGCTTGGGAGCAGAAGCTGGGCAGGCTGGTCCAGGCTGGGAGGAGAAGCTGGCCGGGCGGGGCCAGGCTGGGAGGGGAAGCTGGGCGGGCGGGGCCGGGCTCGGGAAGACAAAGTGGGCGGGCGGGGCCGGACTCTGGAGGGGAAGCTGGTCGAGCGGGGCCAGGCTGGGAGGGGAAGCTGGGGGGGCGGGGCCAAGCTGGGAGGGGAAGGTGGTCGGGCGGGGCCTGGCTTGGGAGGAGAAGCTGGGCGGGCGGGTCCTGGCTCAGGAGGAGAAGCTGGGCGGGCGGGGCCAGGCTGGGAGGGGAAGCTGGGAGGGTGGGGCCAGGCTGGGAAGGGAAGCTGGGCGGGCGGGGCCGGGAACGGGAGGAGAAACTGGGCGGGCGGGGCTTGGCTGTGAGGGGAAGCTGGGCGGGCAGGGACGGACTCGGGGGGGGAAGCTGGCCGGGCGGGGCCAGGCTCGGGAGGAGAAGCTGGGCGGGCTGGGCCTGGCTTGGGAGGAGAAGCTGGGCGGGCGGGGCCTGGCTCAGGAGGAGAAGCTGGGCAGTCGGGGCCAGGCTGGGAGGAGAACCTCGGCGGGCGGAGCCGGGCTCGAGAGGGGAAGCTGGGCGGGCGGGGCCTGGCTGGGGAGGGGAAGCTGGGCGGTCGGGGCCAAGCTGGGAGGGGAAGGTGGGCGTGCGGAGCCTGGCTGGGAGGAGAAGCTGGGCGGGCGGGGCCTGGCTCGGAAGTGGAAGCAGGGCGGGCAGGAACGGACTCGGGAGCGGAAGCTGGCCGGGCGGGGCCAGGATCGGGAGGGGAAGCTGGGCGGGCGGGGCCGGGCTCAGCAGGAGAAGCTGGGCGGGCGGGGCCAGAGTGGGAGGGGAAGCTGGGCGGGCGGGGCAAGGCTGGGAGGGGAAGCTGGGCGGGCGGGGCCTGGCTTGGGAGGAGAAGCTGGGCGGGCGGGCCCGGGAACGGGAGGAGAAACTGGGCGGGCGGAGCCTGGCTGGGAGGGGAAGCTGGGCGGGCAGAGACGGAATCGGGAGGGGAAGCTGGGCGGGCGGGGCCTGGCTGGGAGGGGAAGCTGGGCGGGCAAGAAAGGAATCGGGAGCGGAAGCTGGCCGGGCGGGGCCAGGCTGGGAGGGGAAGCTGGGCGGGCTGGGCCTGGCTCGGGAGGGGAAGCTGGGCGGGCGGGGCCAGGCTTGGGAGCAGAAGCTGGGCAGGCTGGTCCAGGCTGGGAGGAGAAGCTGGCCGGGCGGGGCTTGGCTGGGAGGGGAAGCTGGGCGGGCAGGGACGGACTCGGTGGGGGGGAAGCTGGCCCGGCGGCGCCAGGCTCGGGAGGAGAAGCTGGGCGGGCGGGGCCTGGCTTGGGAGGAGAAGCTGGGCGGGCGGGGCCTTGCTTGGGAGGAGAAGCTGGGCGGGCGGGGCCTGGCTCAGGAGGAGAAGCTGGGTAGTCGGGGCCAGGCTGGGAGGAGAAGCTGGGCGGGCGGGGCCTGGCTCAGGAGGAGAAGCTGGGCGGGCGGGGCCAGGCTGGGAGGAGAAGCTGGGTGGGCGGGGCCGGGCTCGAGAGGGGAAGCTGGGAAGGCGGGGCCGGGCTCGGGAAGAGAAAGTGGGCGGGCGGGGCCAGGCTGGGAGAGGAAGGTGGTCGGGCAGGGACGGACTCGGGAGGGGAAGCTGGCCGTGCGGGGCCTGGCTCGGTACGGGAAGCTGGGCGGGCAGAGACGGAATCGGGAGGGGAAGCTGGGAGGGTGGGGCCAGGCTGGGAAGGGAAGCTGGGCAGGCGGGGCCTGGCTTGAGAGGAGAAGCTGGGCGGGCGGGGCCTGGCTCATGAGGACAAGCTGGGCGGGCGGGGCCAGGCTGGGAGGGGAAGCTGGGCGGGCAGGGACGGACTCGGGAGGGGAAGCTGGCCGTGCGGGGCCTGGCTCGGTAGGGGAAGCTGGCCGTGCGGGGCCTGGCTCGGTAGGGGAAGCAGGGCGGGCGGGGCCAGGCTCGGGAGGAGAAGCTGGGCGAGCGGGGCCTGGCTGGGAGGGGAAGCTGGGCGGGCAGGGACGGACTCGGGGGGGAAGCTGGCCGGGCGGGGCCAGGCTCGGAAGGAGAAGCTGGGCGGGCGGGGCCTGGCTTGGGAGGAGAAGCTGGGCGGGCGGGGCCTTGCTTGGGAGGAGAAGCTGGGCGGGCGGGGCCTGGCTCAGGAGGAGAAGCTGGGCAGTCGGGGCCAGGCTGGGAGGAGAACCTCGGCGGGCGGAGCCTGGCTTGGGAAGAGAAGCTGGGCGGGCGGGGCCTGGCTCAGGAGGAGAAGCTGGGCGGGCGGGGCCAGGTTGGGAGGGGAAGCTGGGCGCGCGGGGCCGGACTCGGGAGGGGAAGCTGGGCGGGCGGGGCCAGGCTGGGAGGTGAAGTGGGGTGGGCGGGGCCGGGCTCGAGGAGGGGAAGCTGGGAAGGCGGGGCCGGGCTCGGGAAGAGAAAGTGGGCGGGCGGGGCCAGGCTGGGAGGGGAAGCTGGGCGGGCGGGGCCAGGCTTGGGAGCAGAAGCTGGGCAGGCTGGTCCAGGCTGGGAGGGGAAGCTGGGGGGGCGGGGCCAAGCTGGGAGGGGAAGGTGGTCGGGCGGGGCCTGGCTTGGGAGGAGAAGCTGGGCGGGCGGGTCCTGGCTCACGAGGAGAAGCTGGGCGGGCGGGGCCAGGCTGGGAGGGGAAGCTGGGAGGGTGGGGCCAGGCTGGGAAGGGAAGCTGTGCGGGCGGGGCCGGGAACGGGAGGAGAAACTGGGCGGGCGGGGCTTGGCTGTGAGGGGAAGCTGGGCGGGCAGGGACGGACTCGGGGGGGGGAAGCTGGCCGGGCGGGGCCAGGCTCGGGAGGAGAAGCTGGGCGGGCGGGGCCTGGCTTGGGAGGAGAAGCTGGGCGGGCTGGGCCTGGCTAGGGAGGAGAAGCTGGGCGGGCGGGGCCTGGCTCAGAAGGAGAAGCTGGGCAGTCGGGGCCAGGCTGGGAGGAGAACCTCGGCGGGCGGAGCCGGGCTTGAGAGGGGAAGCTGGGCGGGCGGGGCCAAGCTGGGAGGGGAAGGTGGGCGTGCGGAGCCTGGCTGGGAGGGGAAGCTGGGCGGGCGGGGCCTGGCTCGGAAGGGGAAGATGGGCGGGCGGGACCAACTTGGGGGGAGAAGCTGGGTGGGCGGGGCCGGGCTCGGGAGGGGAAGCTGGGCGGGCGGGGCCAGGCTGGGAGGGGAAGCAGGGCGGGCGGGGCATGGCTCATGAGGAGAAGCTGAGCGGGCGGGGCCGGGCTCAGGACGAGAAGCTGGGCGGGCGGGGCGAGGCTGGGAGGGGAAGCTGGGCGGGCAGGAACGGACTCGGGAGCGGAAGCTGGCCGGGCGGGGCCAGGATCGGGAGGGGAAGCTGGGCGGGTGGGGCCGGGCTCAGGAGGAGAAGCTGGGCGGGCGGGGCCGGGCTCAGGAGGAGAAGCTGGGCGGGCGGGGCGAGGCTGGGAGGGGAAGCTGGGCGGGCGGGGCCAGGCTGGGAGGGGAAGCTGGGGGGGCGGGGCCAAGCTGGGAGGGGAAGGTGGTCGGGCGGGGCCAGGCTGGGAGGGGAAGCTGGGGGGGCGGGGCCAAGCTGGGAGGGGAAGGTGGTCGGGCGGGGCCTGGCTTGGGAGGAGAAGCTGGGCGGGCGGGTCCTGGCTCACGAGGAGAAGCTGGGCGGGCGGGGCCAGGCTGGGAGGGGAAGCTGGGCGGGCAGGGACGGACTCGGGAGGGGAAGGTGGTCGGGCGGGGCCAGGCTGGGAGGGGAAGCTGGGAGGGTGGGGCCAGGCTGGGAAGGGAAGCTGGGCAGGCGGGGCCTGGCTTGAGAGGAGAAGCTGGGCGGGCGGGGCCTGGCTCATGAGGACAAGCTGGGCGGGCGGGGCCAGGCTGGGAGGGGAAGCTGGGCGGGCAGGGACGGACTCGGGAGGGGAAGCTGGGCGGGCGGAGCCAAGCTGGGAGGGGAAGCTGGGCGGGCGGGGCTTGGCTCCGGAGGAGAAGCTGGGCAAGCGGGGCCAGGCTGGGAGGGGAAGCTGGGCCTGCGGGGCCTGCCTCGGGAGGGGAAGCTGGGCAGGCGGGGCCTTGCTTGGGAGGAGAAGTTGGGGGGGCGGGGCCTGGCTCAGGAGGAGAAGCTGTGCAGGCGGGGCCAGGCTGGGAGGGGAAGCTGGGCGGGCAGGGACGGACTCGGGAGGGGAAGCTAGGAGGGCGGGGCCGGGCTCAGGAGGAGAAGTTGGGCGGGCGGGGCCAGGCTGGGAGGGGAAGCTGGGCGGGCGGGGCCTGGCTTGGGAGGAGAAGCTGGGCGGGCGGGCCCGGGAACGGGAGGAGAAACTGGGCGGGCGGAGCCTGGCTGGGAGGGGAAGCTGGGCGGGCACGGACGGAATCGGGAGGGGAAGCTGGGCGGGCGGGGCTTGGCTCCGGAGGAGAAGCTGGGCAGGCGGGGCCAGGCTGGGAGGGGAAGCTGGGCCTGCGGGGCCTGCCTCGGGAGGGGAACCTGGGCGGGCGGGGCCTTGCTTGGGAGGAGAAGTTGGGCGGGCGGGGCCTGGCTCATGAGGAGAAGTGGTGCAGGCGGGGCCAGGCTGGGAGGGGAAGCTGGGCGGGCGGGGCCAGGCTGGGAGGGGAAGCTGGGCGGGCGGGAACGGACTCGGGAGCGGAAGCTGGCCGGGCTTGGCCAGGATCGGGAGGGGAAGCTGGGCGGGCAGGGACGGACTCGGGAGGGGAAGCTGGGCGGGCGGGGCCGGGCTCAGGAGGAGAAGCTGGGCGGGCGGGGCCAGGCTGGGAGGGGAAGCTGGGCGGGCGGGGCAAGGCTGGGAGGGGAAGCTGGGCGGGCGGGGCCTGGCTTGGGAGGAGAAGCTGGGCGGGCGGGGCATGGCTCATGAGGACAAGCTGGGCGGGCGGGGCCAGGCTGGGAGGGAAAGCTGGGCGGGCAGGGACGGACTCGGGAGGGGAAGCTGGCCGTGCGGGGCCTGGCTCGGTACGGGAAGCTGGGCGGGCAGGGACGGACTCGGGAGGGGAAGCTGGGCGGGCGGAGCCAAGCTGGGAGGGGAAGCTGGGCGGGCGGGGCTTGGCTCCGGAGGAGAAGCTGGGCAGGCGGGGCCAGGCTGGGAGGGGAAGCTGGGCCTGCGGGGCCTGCCTCGGGAGGGGAAGCTGGGCGGGCGGGGCCTTGCTTGGGAGGAGAAGTTGGGCGGGCGGGGCCTGGCTCATGAGGAGAAGCTGAGCAGGCGGGGCCAGGCTGGGAGGAGAAGCTGGGTGGGCGGGGCCGGGCTCGAGAGGGGAAGCTGGGAAGGCGGGGCCAGGCTCGGGAAGAGAAAGTGGGCGGGCGGGGCCAGGCTGGGAGGGGAAGCTGGGCCGGCGGGGCCAGGCTTGGGAGCAGAAGCTGGGCAGGCTGGTCCAGGCTGGGAGGAGAAGCTGGCCGGGCGGGGCCAGGCTGGGAGGGGAAGCTGGGCGGGCGGGGCCGGGCTCGGGAAGACAAAGTGGGCGGGCGGGGCCGGACTCTGGAGGGGAAGCTGGTCGAGCGGGGCCAGGCTGGGAGGGGAAGCTGGGGGGGCGGGGCCAAGCTGGGAGGGGAAGGTGGTCGGGCGGGGCCTGGCTTGGGAGGAGAAGCTGGGCGGGCGGGTCCTGGCTCAGGAGGAGAAGCTGGGCGGGCGGGGCCAGGCTGGGAGGGGAAGCTGGGAGGGTGGGGCCAGGCTGGGAAGGGAAGCTGGGCGGGCGGGGCCGGGAACGGGAGGAGAAACTGGGCGGGCGGGGCTTGGCTGTGAGGGGAAGCTGGGCGGGCAGGGACGGACTCGGGGGGGGGAAGCTGGCCGGGCGGGGCCAGGCTCGGGAGGAGAAGCTGGGCGGGCTGGGCCTGGCTTGGGAGGAGAAGCTGGGCGGGCGGGGCCTGGCTCAGGAGGAGAAGCTGGGCAGTCGGGGCCAGGCTGGGAGGAGAACCTCGGCGGGCGGAGCCGGGCTCGAGAGGGGAAGCTGGGCGGGCGGGGCCTGGCTGGGGAGGGGAAGCTGGGCGGTCGGGGCCAAGCTGGGAGGGGAAGGTGGGCGTGCGGAGCCTGGCTGGGAGGAGAAGCTGGGCGGGCGGGGCCTGGCTCGGAAGTGGAAGCAGGGCGGGCGGGGCCTGGCTCATGAGGAGAAGCTGAGCGGGCGGGGCCGGGAACGGGAGGAGAAACTGGGCGGGCGGGTCCTGGCTGGGAGGGGAAGCTGGGCGGGCGGGAACGGACTCGGGAGCGGAAGCTGGCCGGGCGGGGCCAGGATCGGGAGGGGAAGCTGGGCGGGCGGGGCCGGGCTCAGCAGGAGAAGCTGGGCGGGCGGGGCCAGAGTGGGAGGGGAAGCTGGGCGGGCGGGGCAAGGCTGGGAGGGGAAGCTGGGCGGGCGGGGCCTGGCTTGGGAGGAGAAGCTGGGCGGGCGGGCCCGGGAACGGGAGGAGAAACTGGGCGGCCGGAGCCTGGCTGGGAGGGGAAGCTGGGCGGGCAGAGACGGAATCGGGAGGGGAAGCTGGGCGGGCGGGGCCTGGCTGGGAGGGGAAGCTGGGCGGGCAAGAAAGGAATCGGGAGCGGAAGCTGGCCGGGCGGGGCCAGGCTGGGAGGGGAAGCTGGGCGGGCGGGGCCTGGCTCGGGAGGGGAAGCTGGGCGGGCGGGGCCAGGCTTGGGAGCAGAAGCTGGGCAGGCTGGTCCAGGCTGGGAGGAGAAGCTGGCCGGGCGGGGCTTGGCTGGGAGGGGAAGCTGGGCGGGCAGGGACGGACTCGGTGGGGGGGAAGCTGGCCGGGCGGCGCCAGGCTCGGGAGGAGAAGCTGGGCGGGCGGGGCCTGGCTTGGGAGGAGAAGCTGGGCGGGCGGGGCCTTGCTTGGGAGGAGAAGCTGGGCGGGCGGGGCCTGGCTCAGGAGGAGAAGCTGGGTAGTCGGGGCCAGGCTGGGAGGAGAAGCTGGGCGGGCGGGGCCTGGCTCAGGAGGAGAAGCTGGGCGGGCGGGGCCAGGCTGGGAGGAGAAGCTGGGTGGGCGGGGCCGGGCTCGAGAGGGGAAGCTGGGAAGGCGGGGCCGGGCTCGGGAAGAGAAAGTGGGCGGGCGGGGCCAGGCTGGGAGAGGAAGGTGGTCGGGCAGGGACGGACTCGGGAGGGGAAGCTGGCCGTGCGGGGCCGGGCTCGGTACGGGAAGCTGGGCGGGCAGAGACGGAATCGGGAGGGGAAGCTGGGCGGGCGGAGCCAAGCTGGGAGGGGAAGCTGGGCGGGCGGGGATTGGCTCCGGAGGAGAAGCTGTGCAGGCGGGACCAGGCTGGGAGGGGAAGCTGGGCGGGCGGGTCCAGGCTGGGAGGGGAAGCTGGGCGGGCAGGAACGGACTCGGGAGCGGAAGCTGGCCGGGCGTGGCCAGGATCCGGAGGGAAAGATGGGCGGGCAGGGACGGACTCGGGAGGGGAAGCTGGGCGGGCGGGGCCGGGCTCAGGAGGAGAAGCTGGGCGGGCGGGGCCGGGCTCAGGAGGAGAAGCTGGGCGGGCGGGGCCAGGCTGGGAGGGGAAGCTGGGCGGGCGGGGCAAGGCTGGGAGGGGAAGCTGGGCGGGCGGGGCCTGGCTTGGGAGGAGAAGCTGGGCGGGCGGGCCCGGGAACGGGAGGAGAAACTGGGCGGGCGGAGCCTGGCTGGGAGGGGAAGCTGGGCGGGCAGAGACGAAATCGGGAGGGGAAGCTGGGCGGGCGGGGCCTGGCTTGGGAGGAGAAGCTGGGCGGGCGGGTCCTGGCTCACGAGGAGAAGCTGGGCGGGCGGGGCCTGGCTGGGAGGGGAAGCTGGGAGGGTGGGGCCAGGCTGGGAAGGGAAGCTGGGCAGGCGGGGCCTGGCTTGAGAGGAGAAGCTGGGCGGGCGGGGCCTGGCTCATGAGGACAAGCTGGGCGGGCGGGGCCAGGCTGGGAGGGGAAGCTGGGCGGGCAGGGACGGACTCGGGAGGGGAAGCTGGCCGTGCGGGGCCTGGCTCGGTAGGGGAAGCTGGCCGTGCGGGGCCTGGCTCGGTAGGGGAAGCAGGGCGGGCGGGGCCAGGCTCGGGAGGAGAAGCTGGGCGAGCGGGGCCTGGCTGGGAGGGGAAGCTGGGCGGGCAGGGACGGACTCGGGGGGGAAGCTGGCCGGGCGGGGCCAGGCTCGGAAGGAGAAGCTGGGCGGGCGGGGCCTGGCTTGGGAGGAGAAGCTGGGCGGGCGGGGCCTTGCTTGGGAGGAGAAGCTGGGCGGGCGGGGCCTGGCTCAGGAGGAGAAGCTGGGCAGTCGGGGCCAGGCTGGGAGGAGAACCTCGGCGGGCGGAGCCTGGCTTGGGAAGAGAAGCTGGGCGGGCGGGGCCTGGCTCAGGAGGAGAAGCTGGGCGGGCGGGGCCAGGTTGGGAGGGGAAGCTGGGCGCGCGGGCCGGACTCGGGAGGGGAAGCTGGGCGGGCGGGGCCAGGCTGGGAGGTGAAGTGGGGTGGGCGGGGCCGGGCTCGAGAGGGGAAGCTGGGAAGGCGGGGCCGGGCTCGGGAAGAGAAAGTGGGCGGGCGGGGCCAGGCTGGGAGGGGAAGCTGGGCGGGCGGGGCCAGGCTTGGGAGCAGAAGCTGGGCAGGCTGGTCCAGGCTGGGAGGAGAAGCTGGCCGGGCGGGGCCAGGCTGGGAGGGGAAGCTGGGCGGGCGGGGCCGGACTCGGGAGGGGAAGCCGGGAAGGCGGTGCCGGGCTCGGGAAGACAAAGTGGGCGGGCGGGGCCGGACTCTGGAGGGGAAGCTGTTCGAGCGGGGCCAGGCTGGGAGGGGAAGCTGGGGGGGCGGGGCCAAGCTGGGAGGGGAAGGTGGTCGGGCGGGGCCTGGCTTGGGAGGAGAAGCTGGGCGGGCGGGTCCTGGCTCACGAGGAGAAGCTGGGCGGGCGGGGCCAGGCTGGGAGGGGAAGCTGGGAGGGTGGGGCCAGGCTGGGAAGGGAAGCTGTGCGGGCGGGGCCGGGAACGGGAGGAGAAACTGGGCGGGCGGGGCTTGGCTGTGAGGGGAAGCTGGGCGGGCAGGGACGGACTCGGGGGGGGAAGCTGGCCGGGCGGGGCCAGGCTCGGGAGGAGAAGCTGGGCGGGCGGGGCCTGGCTTGGGAGGAGAAGCTGGGCGGGCTGGGCCTGGCTAGGGAGGAGAAGCTGGGCGGGCGGGGCCTGGCTCAGAAGGAGAAGCTGGGCAGTCGGGGCCAGGCTGGGAGGAGAACCTCGGGGGGCGGAGCCGGGCTTGAGAGGGGAAGCTGGGCGGGCGGGGCCAAGCTGGGAGGGGAAGGTGGGCGTGCGGAGCCTGGCTGGGAGGGGAAGCTGGGCGGGCGGGGCCTGGCTCGGAAGGGGAAGATGGGCGGGCGGGACCAACTTGGGGGGAGAAGCTGGGTGGGCGGGGCCGGGCTCGGGAGGGGAAGCTGGGCGGGCGGGGCCAGGCTGGGAGGGGAAGCAGGGCGGGCGGGGCATGGCTCATGAGGAGAAGCTGAGCGGGCGGGGCCGGGCTCAGGACGAGAAGCTGGGCGGGCGGGGCGAGGCTGGGAGGGGAAGCTGGGCGGGCGGGAACGGACTCGGGAGCGGAAGCTGGCCGGGCGGGGCCAGGATCGGGAGGGGAAGCTGGGCGGGTGGGGCCGGGCTCAGGAGGAGAAGCTGGGCGGGCGGGGCCGGGCTCAGGAGGAGAAGCTGGGCGGGCGGGGCGAGGCTGGGAGGGGAAGCTGGGCGGGCGGGGCAAGGCTGGGAGGGGAAGCTGGGCGGGCGGGGCCTGGCTTGGGAGGAGAAGCTGGGCGGGCGGGCCCGGGAACGGGAGGAGAAACTGGGCGGGCGGAGCCTGGCTGGGAGGGGAAGCTGGGCGGGCAGAGACGGAATCGGGAGGGGAAGCTGGGCGGGCGGGGCCTGGCTGGGAGGGGAAGCTGGGCGGGCAAGAAAGGAATCGGGAGCGGAAGCTGGCCGGGCGGGGCCAGGCTGGGAGGGGAAGCTGGGCGGGCGGGGCCTGGCTCGGGAGGGGAAGCTGGGCGGGCGGGGCCAGGCTTGGGAGCAGAAGCTGGGCAGGCTGGTCCAGGCTGGGAGGAGAAGCTGGCCGGGCGGGGCTTGGCTGGGAGGGGAAGCTGGGCGGGCAGGGACGGACTCGGGGGGGGGGAAGCTGGCCGGGCGGGGCCAGGCTGGGAGGGGAAGCTGGGGGGGCGGGGCCAAGCTGGGAGGGGAAGGTGGTCGGGCGGGGCCTGGTTTGGGAGGAGAAGCTGGGCGGGCGGGTCCTGGCTCACGAGGAGAAGCTGGGCGGGCGGGGCCAGGCTGGGAGGGGAAGCTGGGAGGGTGGGGCCAGGCTGGGAAGGGAAGCTGGGCAGGCGGGGCCTGGCTTGAGAGGAGAAGCTGGGCGGGCGGGGCCAGGCTGGGAGGGGAAGCTGGGCGGGCAGGGACGGACTCGGGAGGGGAAGCTGGCCGTGCGGGGCCTGGCTCGGTAGGGGAAGCTGGGCGGGCAGGGACGGACTCGGGAGGGGAAGCTGGGGGGGCGGAGCCAAGCTGGGAGGGGAAGCTGGGCGGGCGGGGCTTGGCTCCGGAGGAGAAGCTGGGCAAGCGGGGCCAGGCTGGGAGGGGAAGCTGGGCCTGCGGGGCCTGCCTCGAGAGGGGAAGCTGGGCAGGCGGGGCCTTGCTTGGGAGGAGAAGTTGGGCGGGCGGGGCCTGGCTCATGAGGAGAAGCTGTGCAGGCGGGGCCAGGCTGGGAGGGGAAGCTGGGCGGGCGGGTCCAGGCTGGGAGGGGAAGCTGGGCGGGCAGGAACGGACTCGGGAGCGGAAGCTGGCCGGGCGTGGCCAGGATCGGGAGGGAAAGCTGGGCGGGCAGGGACGGACTCGGGAAGGGAAGCTAGGCGGGCGGGGCCGGGCTCAGGAGGAGAAGCTGGGCGGTCGGAGCCAGGCTGGGAGGGGAAGCTGGGCGGGCGGGGCCTGGCTTGGGAGGAGAAGCTGGGCGGGCGGGCCCGGGAACGGGAGGAGAAACTGGGCGGGCGGAGCCTGGCTGGGAGGGGAAGCTGGGCGGGCACGGACGGAATCGGGAGGGGAAGCTGGGCGGGCGGGGCTTGGCTCCGGAGGAGAAGCTGGGCAGGCGGGGCCAGGCTGGGAGGGGAAGCTGGGCCTGCGGGGCCTGCCTCGGGAGGGGAACCTGGGCGGGCGGGGCCTTGCTTGGGAGGAGAAGTTGGGCGGGCGGGGCCTGGCTCATGAGGAGAAGTGGTGCAGGCGGGGCCAGGCTGGGAGGGGAAGCTGGGCGGGCGGGGCCAGGCTGGGAGGGGAAGCTGGGCGGGCGGGAACGGACTCGGGAGCGGAAGCTGGCCGGGCGGGGCCAGAATCGGGAGGGGAAGCTGGGCGGGCAGGGACGGACTCGGGAGGGGAAGCTGGGCGGGCGGGGCCGGGCTCAGGAGGAGAAGCTGGGCGGGCGGGGCCAGGCTGGGAGCGGAAGCTGGGCGGGCGGGGCAAGGCTGGGAGGGGAAGCTGGGCGGGCGGGGCCTGGCTTGGGAGGAGAAGCTGGGCGGGCGGGGCCTGGCTCATGAGGACAAGTTGGGCGGGCGGGGCCAGGCTGGGAGGGGAAGCTGGGCGGGCAGGGACGGACTGGGGAGGGGAAGCTGGCCGTGCGGGGCCTGGCTCGGTACGGGAAGCTGGGCGGGCAGGGACGGACTCGGGAGGGGAAGCTGGGCGGGCGGAGCCAAGCTGGGAGGGGAAGCTGGGCGGGCGGGGCTTGGCTCCGGAGGAGAAGCTGGGCAGGCGGGGCCAGGCTGGGAGGGGAAGCTGGGCCTGCGGGGCCTGCCTCGGGAGGGGAAGCTGGGCGGGCGGGGCCTTGCTTGGGAGGAGAAGTTGGGCGGGCGGGGCCTGGCTCATGAGGAGAAGCTGTGCAGGCGGGGCCAGGCTGGGAGGAGAAGCTGGGTGGGCGGGGCCGGGCTCGAGAGGGGAAGCTGGGAAGGCGGGGCCAGGCTCGGGAAGAGAAAGTGGGCGGGCGGGGCCAGGCTGGGAGGGGAAGCTGGGCCGGCGGGGCCAGACTTGGGAGCAGAAGCTGGGCAGCCTGGTCCAGGCTGGGAGGAGAAGCTGGCCGGGCGGGGCCAGGCTGGGAGGGGAAGCTGGGCGGGCGGGGCCAGGACTCGGGAGGGGAAGCCGGGAAGGCGGGGCCGGGCTCGGGAAGACAAAGTGGGCGGGCGGGGCCGGACTCTGGAGGGGAAGCTGGTCGAGCGGGGCCAGGCTGGGAGGGGAAGCTGGGGGGGCGGGGCCAAGCTGGGAGGGGAAGGTGGTCGGGCGGGGCCTGGCTTGGGAGGAGAAGCTGGGCGGGCGGGTCCTGGCTCACGAGGAGAAGCTGGGCGGGCGGGGCCAGGCTGGGAGGGGAAGCTGGGAGGGTGGGGCCTGGCTTGGGAGGAGAAGCTGGGCGTGCGGAGCCTGGCTGGGAGGGGAAGCTGGGCGGGCGGGGCCTGGCTCGGAAGGGGAAGATGGGCGGGCGGGACCAACTTGGGGGGAGAAGCTGGGTGGGCGGGGCCGGGCTCGGGAGGGGAAGCTGGGCGGGCGGGGCCAGGCTGGGAGGGGAAGCTGGGCGGGCGGGGCCTGGCTCATGAGGAGAAGCTGAGCGGGCGGGGCCGGGAACGGGAGGAGAAACTGGGCGGGCGGGTCCTGGCTGGGAGGGGAAGCTGGGCGGGCAGGAACGGACTCGGGAGCGGAAGCTGGCCGGGCGGGGCCAGGATCGGGAGGGGAAGCTGGGCGGGCGGGGCCGGGCTCAGGAGGAGAAGCTGGGCGGGCGGGGCCGGGCTCAGGAGGAGAAGCTGGGCGGGCGGGGCCAGGCTCGGGAGGAGAAGCTGGGCGAGCGGGGCCTGGCTGGGAGGACAAGCTGGGCGGGCGGGGCCTGGCTCAGGAGGAGAAGCTGGGCAGTCGGGGCCAGGCTGGGAGGAGAACCTCGGCGGGCGGAGCCGGGCTCGAGAGGGGAAGCTGGGCGGGCGGGGCCTGGCTGGGGAGGGGAAGCTGGGCGGTCGGGGCCAAGCTGGGAGGGGAAGGTGGGCGTGCGGAGCCTGGCTGGGAGGGGAAGCTGGGCGGGCGGGGCCTGGCTCGGAAGGGGAAGATGGGCGGGCGGGACCAACTTGGGGGGAGAAGCTGGGTGGGCGGGGCCGGGCTCGGGAGGGGAAGCTGGGCGGGCGGGGCCAGGCTGGGAGGGGAAGCTGGGCGGGCGGGGCCTGGCTTGGGAGGAGAAGCTGGGCGGGCGGGCCCGGGAACGGGAGGAGAAACTGGGCGGGCGGAGCCTGGCTGGGAGGGGAAGCTGGGCGGGCAGAGACGGAATCGGGAGGGGAAGCTGGGCGGGCGGGGCCTGGCTGGGAGGGGAAGCTGGGCGGGCAAGAAAGGAATCGGGAGCGGAAGCTGGCCGGGCGGGGCCAGGCTGGGAGGGGAAGCTGGGCGGGCGGGGCCTGGCTCGGGAGGGGAAGCTGGGCGGGCGGGGCCAGGCTTGGGAGCAGAAGCTGGGCAGGCTGGTCCAGGCTGGGAGGAGAAGCTGGCCGGGCGGGGCTTGGCTGGGAGGGGAAGCTGGGCGGGCAGGGACGGACTCGGGGGGGGGGGGAAGCTGGCCGGGCGGCGCCAGGCTCGGGAGGAGAAGCTGGGCGTGCGGGGCCTGGCTTGGGAGGAGAAGCTGGGCGGGCGGGGCCTGGCTCAGGAGGAGAAGCTGGGTAGTCGGGGCCAGGCTGGGAGGAGAAGCTGGGCGGGCGGGGCCTGGCTCAGGAGGAGAAGCTGGGCGGGCGGGGCCAGGCTGGGAGGAGAAGCTGGGTGGGCGGGGCTGGGCTCGAGAGGGGAAGCTGGGAAGGCGGGGCCGGGCTCGGGAAGAGAAAGTGGGCGGGCGGGGCCAGGCTGGGAGGGGAAGGTGGTCGGGCGGGGCCTGGGTTGGGAAGAGAAGCTGGGCGGGCGGGGCCTGGCTCATGAGGACAAGCTGAGCGGGCGGGGCCAGGCTGGGATGGGAAGCTGGGCGGGCAGGGACGGACTCGGGAGGGGAAGCTGGCTGTGCGGGGCCTGGCTCGGTACGGGAAGCTGGGCGGGCAGGGACGGACTCGGGAGGGGAAGCTGGGCGGGCGGAGCCAAGCTGGGAGGGGAAGCTGGGCGGGCGGGGATTGGCTCGGGAGGGGAAGCTGTGCAGGCGGGGCCAGTCTGGGAGGGGAATCTGGGCCTGCGGGGCCTGCCTCGGGAGGGGAAGCTGGGCGGGCGGGGCCTGGCTCATGAGGAGAAGCTGTGCAGGCGGGACCAGGCTGGGAGGGGAAGCTGGGCGGGCGGGTCCAGGCTGGGAGGGGAAGCTGGGCGGGCAGGAACGGACTCGGGAGCGGAAGCTGGCCGGGCGTGGCCAGGATCCGGAGGGAAAGCTGGGCGGGCAGGGACGGACTCGGGAGGGGAAGCTACGCGGGCGGGGCCGGGCTCAGGAGGAGAAGCTGGGCGGGCGGGGCCAGGCTGGGAGGGGAAGCTGGGCGGGCGGGGCCTGGCTTGGGAGGAGAAGCTGGGCGGGCGGGGCCCGGAACGGGAGGAGAAACTGGGCGGGCGGGGCTTGGCTGTGAGGGGAAGCTGGGCGGGCAGGGACGGACTCGGGGGGGGAAGCTGGCCGGGCGGGGCCAGGCTCGGGAGGAGAAGCTGGGCGAGCTGGGCCTGGCTTGGGAGGACAAGCTGGGCGGGCGGGGCCTGGCTCAGGAGGAGAAGCTGGGCAGTCGGGGCCAGGCTGGGAGGAGAACCTCGGCGGGCGGAGCCGGGCTCGAGAGGGGAAGCTGGGCGGGCGGGGCCTGGCTGGGGAGGGGAAGCTGGGCGGTCGGGGCCAAGCTGGGAGGGGAAGGTGGGCGTGCGGAGCCTGGCTGGGAGGGGAAGCTGGGCGGGCGGGGCCTGGCTCGGAAGGGGAAGATGGGCGGGCGGGACCAACTTGGGGGGAGAAGCTGGGTGGGCGGGGCCGGGCTCGGGAGGGGAAGCTGGGCGGGCGGGGCCAGGCTGGGAGGGGAAGCAGGGCGGGCGGGGCCTGGCTCATGAGGAGAAGCTGAGCGGGCGGGGCCGGGAACGGGAGGAGAAACTGGGCGGGCGGGTCCTGGCTGGGAGGGGAAGCTGGGCGGGCAGGAACGGACTCGGGAGCGGAAGCTGGCCGGGCGGGGCCAGGATCGGGAGGGGAAGCTGGGCGGGCGGGGCCGGGCTCAGGAGGAGAAGCTGGGCGGGCGGGGCCGGGCTCAGGAGGAGAAGCTGGGCGGGCGGGGCCAGGCTGGGAGGGGAAGCTGGGCGGGCGGGGCAAGGCTGGGAGGGGAAGCTGGGCGGGCGGGGCCTGGCTTGGGAGGAGAAGCTGGGCGGGCGGGCCCGGGAACGGGAGGAGAAACTGGGCGGGCGGAGCCTGGCTGGGAGGGGAAGCTGGGCGGGCAGAGACGGAATCGGGAGGGGAAGCTGGGCGGGCGGGGCCTGGCTGGGAGGGGAAGCTGGGCGGGCAAGAAAGGAATCGGGAGCGGAAGCTGGCCGGGCGGGGCCAGGCTGGGAGGGGAAGCTGGGCGGGCGGGGCCTGGCTCGGGAGGGGAAGCTGGGCGGGCGGGGCCAGGCTTGGGAGCAGAAGCTGGGCAGGCTGGTCCAGGCTGGGAGGAGAAGCTGGCCGGGCGGGGCTTGGCTGGGAGGGGAAGCTGGGCGGGCAGGGACGGACTCGGGGGGGGGGGAAGCTGGCCGGGCGGCGCCAGGCTCGGGAGGAGAAGCTGGGCGTGCGGGGCCTGGCTTGGGAGGAGAAGCTGGGCGGGCGGGGCCTGGCTCAGGAGGAGAAGCTGGGTAGTCGGGGCCAGGCTGGGAGGAGAAGCTGGGCGGGCGGGGCCTGGCTCAGGAGGAGAAGCTGGGCGGGCGGGGCCAGGCTGGGAGGAGAAGCTGGGTGGGCGGGGCTGGGCTCGAGAGGGGAAGCTGGGAAGGCGGGGCCGGGCTCGGGAAGAGAAAGTGGGCGGGCGGGGCCAGGCTGGGAGGGGAAGGTGGTCGGGCGGGGCCTGGGTTGGGAAGAGAAGCTGGGCGGGCGGGGCCTGGCTCATGAGGACAAGCTGAGCGGGCGGGGCCAGGCTGGGATGGGAAGCTGGGCGGGCAGGGACGGACTCGGGAGGGGAAGCTGGCTGTGCGGGGCCTGGCTCGGTACGGGAAGCTGGGCGGGCAGGGACGGACTCGGGAGGGGAAGCTGGGCGGGCGGAGCCAAGCTGGGAGGGGAAGCTGGGCGGGCGGGGATTGGCTCCGGAGGAGAAGCTGTGCAGGCGGGGCCAGTCTGGGAGGGGAATCTGGGCCTGCGGGGCCTGCCTCGGGAGGGGAAGCTGGGCGGGCGGGGCCTGGCTCATGAGGAGAAGCTGTGCGGGCGGGACCAGGCTGGGAGGGGAAGCTGGGCGGGCGGGTCCAGGCTGGGAGGGGAAGCTGGGCGGGCAGGAACGGACTCGGGAGCGGAAGCTGGCCGGGCGTGGCCAGGATCCGGAGGGAAAGCTGGGCGGGCAGGGACGGACTCGGGAGGGGAAGCTACGCGGGCGGGGCCGGGCTCAGGAGGAGAAGCTGGGCGGGCGGGGCCAGGCTGGGAGGGGAAGCTGGGCGGGCGGGGCCTGGCTTGGGAGGAGAAGCTGGGCGGGCGGGGCCCGGAACGGGAGGAGAAACTGGGCGGGCGGACCCTGGCTGGGAGGGGAAGCTGGGCGGGCGGGGCCAGACTGGGAGGGGAAGCTGGGCGGGCGGGGCCTGGCTTGGGAGGAGAAGCTGGGAGGGCGGGCCCGGGAACGGGAGGGGAACCTGGGCGGGCGGGGCCTTGCTTGGGAGGAGAAGTTGGGCGGGCGGGGCCTGGCTCATGAGGAGAAGTGGTGCAGGCGGGGCCAGGCTGGGAGGGGAAGCTGGGCGGGCGGGGCCAGGCTGGGAGGGGAACCTGGGCGGGCGGGAACGGACTCGGGAGCGGAAGCTGGCCGGGCGGGGCCAGGATCGGGAGGGGAAGCTGGTCGGGCAGGGACGGACTCGGGAGGGGAAGCTGGGCGGGCGGGGCCGGGCTCAGGAGGAGAAGCTGGGCGGGCGGGGCCAGGCTGGGAGCGGAAGCTGGGCGGGCGGGGCAAGGCTGGGAGGGGAAGCTGGGCGGGCGGGGCCTGGCTTGGGAGGAGAAGCTGGGCGGGCGGGGCCTGGCTCATGAGGACAAGTTGGGCGGGCGGGGCCAGGCTGGGAGGGGAAGCTGGGCGGGCAGGGACGGACTGGGGAGGGGAAGCTGGCCGTGCGGGGCCTGGCTCGGTACGGGAAGCTGGGCGGGCAGGGGCGGACTCGGGAGGGGAAGCTGGGCGGGCGGAGCCAAGCTGGGAGGGGAAGCTGGGCGGGCGGGGCTTGGCTCCGGAGGAGAAGCTGGGCAGGCGGGGCCAGGCTGGGAGGGGAAGCTGGGCCTGCGGGGCCTGCCTCGGGAGGGGAAGCTGGGCGGGCGGGGCCTTGCTTGGGAGGAGAAGTTGGGCGGGCGGGGCCTGGCTCATGAGGAGAAGCTGTGCAGGCGGGGCCAGGCTGGGAGGAGAAGCTGGGTGGGCGGGGCCGGGCTCGAGAGGGGAAGCTGGGAAGGCGGGGCCAGGCTCGGGAAGAGAAAGTGGGCGGGCGGGGCCAGGCTGGGAGGGGAAGCTGGGCCGGCGGGGCCAGACTTGGGAGCAGAAGCTGGGCAGCCTGGTCCAGGCTGGGAGGAGAAGCTGGCCGGGCGGGGCCAGGCTGGGAGGGGAAGCTGGGCGGGCGGGGCCGGACTCGGGAGGGGAAGCCGGGAAGGCGGGGCCGGGCTCGGGAAGACAAAGTGGGCGGGCGGGGCCGGACTCTGGAGGGGAAGCTGGTCGAGCGGGGCCAGGCTGGGAGGGGAAGCTGGGGGGGCGGGGCCAAGCTGGGAGGGGAAGGTGGTCGGGCGGGGCCTGGCTTGGGAGGAGAAGCTGGGCGGGCGGGTCCTGGCTCACGAGGAGAAGCTGGGCGGGCGGGGCCAGGCTGGGAGGGGAAGCTGGGAGGGTGGGGCCAGGCTGGGAAGGGAAGCTGGGCGGGCGGGGCCGGGAACGGGAGGAGAAACTGGGCGGGCGGGGCTTGGCTGTGAGGGGAAGCTGGGCGGGCAGGGACGGACTCGGGGGGGGAAGCTGGCCGGGCGGGGCCAGGCTCGGGAGGAGAAGCTGGGCGAGCGGGGCCTGGCTTGGGAGGACAAGCTGGGCGGGCGGGGCCTGGCTCAGGAGGAGAAGCTGGGCAGTCGGGGCCAGGCTGGGAGGAGAACCTCGGCGGGCGGAGCCGGGCTCGAGAGGGGAAGCTGGGCGGGCGGGGCCTGGCTGGGGAGGGGAAGCTGGGCGGTCGGGGCCAAGCTGGGAGGGGAAGGTGGGCGTGCGGAGCCTGGCTGGGAGGGGAAGCTGGGCGGGCGGGGCCTGGCTCGGAAGGGGAAGATGGGCGGGCGGGACCAACTTGGGGGGAGAAGCTGGGTGGGCGGGGCCGGGCTCGGGAGGGGAAGCTGGGCGGGCGGGGCCAGGCTGGGAGGGGAAGCAGGGCGGGCGGGGCCTGGCTCATGAGGAGAAGCTGAGCGGGCGGGGCCGGGAACGGGAGGAGAAACTGGGCGGGCGGGTCCTGGCTGGGAGGGGAAGCTGGGCGGGCAGGAACGGACTCGGGAGCGGAAGCTGGCCGGGCGGGGCCAGGATCGGGAGGGGAAGCTGGGCGGGCGGGGCCGGGCTCAGGAGGAGAAGCTGGGCGGGCGGGGCCGGGCTCAGGAGGAGAAGCTGGGCGGGCGGGGCCAGGCTGGGAGGGGAAGCTGGGCGGGCGGGGCAAGGCTGGGAGGGGAAGCTGGGCGGGCGGGGCCTGGCTTGGGAGGAGAAGCTGGGCGGGCGGGCCCGGGCTGGGAGGAGAAACTGGGCGGGCGGAGCCTGGCTGGGAGGGGAAGCTGGGCGGGCAGAGACGGAATCGGGAGGGGAAGCTGGGCGGGCGGGGCCTGGCTGGGAGGGGAAGCTGGGCGGGCAAGAAAGGAATCGGGAGCGGAAGCTGGCCGGGCGGGGCCAGGCTGGGAGGGGAAGCTGGGCGGGCGGGGCCTGGCTCGGGAGGGGAAGCTGGGCGGGCGGGGCCAGGCTTGGGAGCAGAAGCTGGGCAGGCTGGTCCAGGCTGGGAGGAGAAGCTGGCCGGGCGGGGCTTGGCTGGGAGGGGAAGCTGGGCGGGCAGGGACGGACTCGGGGGGGGGGGGAAGCTGGCCGGGCGGCGCCAGGCTCGGGAGGAGAAGCTGGGCGTGCGGGGCCTGGCTTGGGAGGAGAAGCTGGGCGGGCGGGGCCTGGCTCAGGAGGAGAAGCTGGGTAGTCGGGGCCAGGCTGGGAGGAGAAGCTGGGCGGGCGGGGCCTGGCTCAGGAGGAGAAGCTGGGCGGGCGGGGCCAGGCTGGGAGGAGAAGCTGGGTGGGCGGGGCTGGGCTGGGAGGGGAAGCTGGGAAGGCGGGGCCGGGCTCGGGAAGAGAAAGTGGGCGGGCGGGGCCAGGCTGGGAGGGGAAGCTCGGCGGGCGGGGTCAGGCTGGGAGGAGAAGCTGGGCGGGCGGGGCCTGGCTCACGAGGAGAAGGTGGGCGGGCGGGGCCAGGCTGAGAGGGGAAGCTGGGAGGGTGGGGCGAGGCTGGGAATTGAAGCTGGGCAGGCGGGGCCTGGCTTGGGAGGAGAAGCTGGGCGGGCGGGGCCGGGAACGGGAGTAGAAACTGGGCGGGCGGGGCCTGGCTGGGAGGGGAAGCTGGGCGGGCAGGAACGGACTCGGGAGCGGAAGCTGGCCGGGCGGGGCCAGGCTGGGAGGGGAAGCTGGGCGGGCGGGGCCAGGCTTGGGAGCAGAAGCTGGGCAGGCTGGTCCAGGCTGGGAGGGGAAGCTGGGCGGGCGGGGCCGGACTCGGGAGGGGAAGCCGGGAAGGCGGGGCCGGGCTCGGGAAGACAAAGTGGGCGGGCGGGGCCGGACTCTGGAGGGGAAGCTGGTCGAGCGGGGCCAGGCTGGGAGGGGAAGCTGGGGGGGCGGGGCCAAGCTGGGAGGGGAAGGTGGTCGGGCGGGGCCTGGCTTGGGAGGAGAAGCTGGGCGGGCGGGGCCTGGCTCAGGAGGAGAAGCTGGGCAGTCGGGGCCAGGCTGGGAGGAGAACCTCGGCGGGCGGAGCCGGGCTCGAGAGGGGAAGCTGGGCGGGCGGGGCCTGGCTGGGGAGGGGAAGCTGGGCGGTCGGGGCCAAGCTGGGAGGGGAAGGTGGGCGTGCGGAGCCTGGCTGGGAGGGTGTGACGGCGCGTTGGGGGTTCCCCGTCTCCTGCACCCCGAAATGGCACAAACAGACTGCACCAGCCAGTGGAATTGAGGGTGGTTTATTGCTCCTCCAGCACAGCGCAGCACAGATGTAGTCTGGTCACAGGAACTGGGCTAGGATGCCTCAGGCCCCCTTGAGATGGGGGAGACTGGGCCCCTAAACTCCAGCCCCTTCTCCTAGGCTCTCCTCCATGCCCTCCGACAGCCAGCAACCAACTCCCTCACTTCCAGCCCTGCCCCCCAGCCAAGGCAGCATTCCACCTTCCTTTGTTCCTCTCCATGGGGGGTGTCTGGCCACTGGTTTGCATAGTGACTCATCCTGTTTTGCTGGGTCGTGGTACCCACGGCAGCCAGTGGGGGATCCCCCAGAGCCAGCAGCATAGAAACCAGCCAGGTACCCCCACTACGTCACAGTTCTCCCCCCTCCGAGAGCGAACTGAGCAGGGTCACTCCGCTCGTGACCTAGGGAAGTTCGGGTCCTCTGCGTGGGAACCCGCCCTGGGGACATGGGTGCTCCCCTTGACTCGGGCCGGCCGTGGCGAGGCCCCACATGAATTGGCTTCCCTCTGTCCACTCGCCGCCCCGCTCCAGGGCGACTGGCACAGGCCTGTCCTCGGGGGTCACACCCACCCTTCCGCTGGCCTTGATCTCTGGCCAGGGTCTCTCGGGCTGGGGCCATGAGCCCAGCGAGCCTTCTCTGGACAGCCAGGGCGGCTTCCACCCCCGATGCTCCATCCAGGGAGGACTTCCCCTCCCATAACTCTCTCAGCAAGCCCAGAGGGTCCTCTATCTGGGGTAGAGACCCCCAAGCCGCTTTCCTCCTGTCTTGGGCCTTCCCGCCCCTCTGGCAGGAGTCACAGGACCGGCAGTACCGCTGCACGGCCGTAAAGATTCCCGGCCAATAGAAGTGCTGGAGCAGCCTCAGCCGGGTGCTCCGGATCCCCCGGTGGCCCCCAACGGGGACATCGTGGGCCAAATACAGCAGCTTGAGGCGATACTTTCGGGGGACGACCAGCTGCCGCTGGACACCCCATGCCCTCGCCTTCCTGGGGGGGAGCCACTCACGGAACAGGAGCCCACGCTCCCGCAGGAATCTCTCCTGGCCACCTCTCCCCCGGGGCTGAGCTGCATGGAGGCCAGCCTGGTCCCTCAGCCTCTGCAAGGAGGGGTCTGCCTGCACCTCAGCCTGGAATTCAGCTGCTGAGGCAGGGATCGGGACCTGTCCCCCACCTCTGCCTAGGTCCGGAGTCCCAGCCTGGCTGGACCCCGTGTCCACTGGGATGGGACCCTGAGGACGCTGCCAGGAGTCCTTCCCTGGACCCACGTTGTCAGCCCCCCGCTGGCTCTGGCTCCGGGTAGTGACTAGAGCCCGCTGGGATTCATGGGGCCACTCCTCTAGGTCATTCCCCATCAGCACCTCGGTGGGCAAGTGCGGGTGCACCCCCACTTCCTTGAGGCCTTCCTTCGCCCCCCATTTCAGATGCACCCGGGCTACAGGCACCTTAAACGGGGACCCATCTATGCCCTTCAGGGTCAGCTGCGCGTGGGGTAGTATCCGCTCCGGGGCCACTATGTCGGATCGGGCCAGAGTCACCTCCGCCCCCGTGTCCCAGAAGCCCGTCACCTTCCTACCATCCACCTCCAGGGGTATGAGGCACTCGCTCCGCAGGGGCCGTCCTGCCCCCACCCGGTACACGGAGAAATCCGCCTCCTGAGAATCAGACCTCCCAGGGGAGGTGCACTGAGCATCCTTCCCCTCTCTCTGAGCTGAGGTTTGCCTGCCAGCCCCTGCCTCTGGGGCAGCCTGCCCTTCCTCCCGCCCCAGCCAGTTAACCCTGGAAAGTCCCCGGTCCTGGGACCTGGTGCACTGAGCCCTCTTGTGGCCTTTTTGCCCACAGCGCTGGCAAGTTAGGCTTTGGGCTGTCTCTGTCCAGGCCCTGGCTGGTTCTCTGGGGCGCAGACGACCTGTTCCTTGGTCTCGCCCCGTAGTTGACTCCCTCCGTCGCTCAGCCGAGATCCGGTCTCTGCGCGGTTCCCTCTCTCTCCGGGACTCCCGTTCACACCCGGACCGGCTCTCCGTGAACTCATCCGCCAGTCTCCCGGCCTCCTGGGGGTTCTCTGGTCTCCGGTCCTTGAGCCACAGCCTCAGTTTGGGTGGGCACGCTTCATAGAACTGCTCCATCATGACCAGCTTGAGCAGCTCCTCTGCGGTCTGGGCTCCGACTCCAGACACCCACTTGCGGCAGTATTGCGCCAGGCGGGAGGCCAGGTCCACATAGGTCTCCCGTGGCCCTTTCTGTACCCCCCGGAACTTCTTCCTGTACATCTCGGGGGTCAGCCCGAACTTGTGCAGCAGGGCCTCCTTGACTCGGTTGTAATCCCCTGGCTGTAGGTCCTCCAGCTGACTGAGCACTCCGGCCGCCTCCTGGTTCAGTGCGGGGATGAGCTCCTGCAGCCAGTCAGCTGGGGGGACCCGTTGCAGTCCACAGGCCCTCTCAAAGGCACTGAGGAACCCGTCTATGTCACCCATGTCCTTCAGTTGGGCCACCACGAGCCTCTCCAAGCGTCTGGCAGTCCTGGGACCCTGGGGCCCATCCGCACTTGGCGCAGCCGGTGCCCCGCCGGTTCTCCGCTCTGCCATGGCCAGCTCATGCTGCCGCTGCCTCTCTCGATCTTGGCGCTCCCTCTCTCGGTCCTGGCGGTCCTTCTCTCGGTCCTCTACTTCCAATTCCCTGATCCGCAGCTGGATCTCCAGCCGCCGCAGCTCCGCTGGGCTGGCCCCTGCCCTAGATGGGCTACGGCTTGCAGGCCTCCCGGGAGACGCTGTCTCATCTCTCCGTTGGGTTCCAGCGCTCCTCCCCCTCTCTGAGCCTGACACACTCTCAGGGGGGGTCTGGCTGCTTCCCCTGGGGACAAGATCCTGGCCCTGTGGCTGGTCATTATCTTCCAGCTGGGCAATCAGCTGGGCCTTGGTTGCTTTCTGCACAGGCAAGCCCCTCTCTCTGCACAGCCCCACCAGCTCTGCCTTCAAGAGTCGGGCGTAGGCCATCTGCCCGCTGGGCCCCTCGGTGCAGACTCACCAGTCTAGTGCTGCAGCGCCCCACGATTCCCAGGAACCGCTTCGCTCTGTCTCCAGCACGCCTGGCTCCAGGGCTCTTGCTTCTACTGCGCCTTGTCGCTTGCCGCTGGAAGCTCCATCCACGGGGTGCAGTGCATCCCACTTCTGACACCAGTGTGACGGCGCGTTGGGGGTTCCCCGTCTCCTGCACCCCGAAATGGCACAAACAGACTGCACCAGCCAGTGGAATTGAGGGTGGTTTATTGCTCCTCCAGCACAGCGCAGCACAGATGTAGTCTGGTCACAGGAACTGGGCTAGGATGCCTCAGGCCCCCTTGAGATGGGGGAGACTGGGCCCCTAAACTCCAGCCCCTTCTCCTAGGCTCTCCTCCATGCCCTCCGACAGCCAGCAACCAACTCCCTCACTTCCAGCCCTGCCCCCCAGCCAAGGCAGCATTCCACCTTCCTTTGTTCCTCTCCATGGGGGGTGTCTGGCCACTGGTTTGCATAGTGACTCATCCTGTTTTGCTGGGTCGTGGTACCCACGGCAGCCAGTGGGGGTCCCCCAGAGCCAGCAGCATAGAAACCAGCCAGGTACCCCCACTACGTCACAGAGGGGAAGCTGGGCGGGCGGGGCCTGGCTCGGAAGGGGAAGATGGGCGGGCGGGGCCAGGCTGGGAGGGGAAGCTGGGCGGGCGGGGCCAGGCTGGGAGGGGACGCAGGGCGGACGGGGCCTGGCTCATGAGGAGAGGCTGAGCGGGCGGGGCCGGGAACGGGAGGAGAAACTGGGCGGGCGGGTCTTGGCTGGGAGGGGAAGCTGGGCGGGCGGAACGGACTCGGGAGCGGAAGCTGGCCGGGCGGGGCCAGGATCGGGAGGGGAAGCTGGGCGGGCGGGGCCGGGCTCAGGAGGAGAAGCTGGGCGGGCGGGGCCGGGCTCAGGAGGAGAAGCTGGGCGGGCGGGGCCAGGCTGGGAGGGGAAGCTGGGCGGGCGGGGCAAGGCTGGGAGGGGAAGCTGGGCGGGCGGGGCCTGGCTTGGGAGGAGAAGCTGGGCGGGCGGGCCCGGGAACGGGAGGAGAAACTGGGCGGGCGGAGCCTGGCTGGGAGGGGAAGCTGGGCGGGCAGAGACGGAATCGGGAGGGGAAGCTGGGCGGGCGGGGCCAGGCTGGGAGGGGAAGCTGGGCGGGCGGGGCCTGGCTCGGGAGGGGAAGCTGGGCGGGCGGGGCCAGGCTTGGGAGCAGAAGCTGGGCAGGCTGGTCCAGGCTGGGAGGAGAAGCTGGCCGGGCGGGGCTTGGCTGGGAGGGGAAGCTGGGCGGGCAGGGACGGGCTCGGGGGGGGAAGCTGGCCGGGCGGGGCCAGGCTGGGAGGGAAAGCTGGGGGGGCGGGGCCAAGCTGGGAGGGGAAGGTGGTCGGGCGGGGCCTGGCTTTTGAGGAGAAGCTGGGCGGGCGGGTCCTGGCTCACGAGGAGAAGCTGGGCGGGCGGGGCCAGGCTGGGAGGGGAAGCTGGGAGGGTGGGGCCAGGCTAGGAAGGGAAGCTGGGCAGGCGGGGCCTGGCTTGAGAGGAGTAGCTGGGCGGGCGGGGCCTGGCTCATGAGGACAAGCTGGGCGGGCGGGGCCAGGCTGGGAGGGGAAGCTGGGCGGGCAGGGACGGACTCGGGAGGGGAAGCTGGGCGGGCGGAGCCAAGCTGGGAGGGGAAGCTGGGCGGGCGGGGCTTGGCTCCGGAGGAGAAGCTGGGCAAGCGGGGCCAGGCTGGGAGGGGAAGCTGGGCCTGCGGGGCCTGCCTCGGGAGGGGAAGCTGGGCAGGCGGGGCCTTGCTTGGGAGGAGAAGTTGGGCGGGCGGGGCCTGGCTCATGAGGAGAAGCTGTGCAGGCGGGGCCAGGCTGGGAGGGGAAGCTGGGCGGGCGGGTCCAGGCTGGGAGGGGAAGCTGGGCGGGCAGGAACGGACTCGGGAGCGGAAGCTGGCCGGGCGTGGCCAGAATCGGGAGGGAAAGCTGGGCGGGCAGGGACGGACTCGGGAGGGGAAGCTAGGCGGGCGGGGCCGGGCTCAGGAGGAGAAGTTGGGCGGGCGGGGCCAGGCTGGGAGGGGAAGCTGGGCGGCCGGGGCCTGGCTTGGGAGGAGAAGCTGGGCGGGCGGGCCCGGGAACGGGAGGAGAAACTGGGCGGGCGGGGCCTGGCTGGGAGGGGAAGCTGGGCGGGCACGGACGGAATCGGGAGGGGAAGCTGGGCGGGCGGGGCTTGGCTCCGGAGGAGAAGCTGGGCAGGCGGGGCCAGGCTGGGAGGGGAAGCTGGGCCTGCGGGGCCTGCCTCGGGAGGGGAACCTGGGCGGGCGGGGCCTTGCTTGGGAGGAGAAGTTGGGCGGGCGGGGCCTGGCTGATGAGGAGAAGTGGTGCGGGCGGGGCCAGGCTGGGAGGGGAAGCTGGGCGGGCGGGGCCAGGCTGGGAGGGGAAGCTGGGCGGGCAGGAACGGACTCGGGAGCGGAAGCTGGCCGGGCGGGGCCAGGATCGGGAGGGGAAGCTGGGCGGGCAGGGACGGACTCGGGAGGGGAAGCTGGGCGGGCGGGGCCGGGCTCAGGAGGAGAAGCTGGGCGGGCGGGGCCAGGCTGGGAGGGGAAGCTGGGCGGGCGGGGCAAGGCTGGGAGGGGAAGCTGGGCGGGCGGGGCCTGGCTTGGGAGGAGAAGCTGGGCGGGCGGGGCCTGGCTCATGAGGACAAGCTGGGCGGGCGGGGCCAGGCTGGGAGGGGAAGCTGGGCGGGCAGGGACGGACTCGGGAGGGGAAGCTGGCCGTGCGGGGCCTGGCTCGGTACGGGAAGCTGGGCGGGCAGGGACGGACTCGGGAGGGGAAGCTGGGCGGGCGGAGCCAAGCTGGGAGGGGAAGCTGGGCGGGCGGGGCTTGGCTCCGGAGGAGAAGCTGGGCAGGCGGGGCCAGGCTGGGAGGGGAAGCTGGGCCTGAGGGGCCTGCCTCGGGAGGGGAAGCTGGGCGGGCGGGGCCTTGCTTGGGAGGAGAAGTTGGGCGGGCGGGGCCTGGCTCATGAGGAGAAGCTGTGCAGGCGGGGCCAGGCTGGGAGGAGAAGCTGGGTGGGCGGGGCCGGGCTCGAGAGGGGAAGCTGGGAAGGCGGGGCCAGGCTGGGAGGAGAGGCTGGGTGGGCGGGGCCGGGCTCGAGAGGGGAAGCTGGGAAGGCGGGGCCGGGCTCGGGAAGAGAAAGTGGGCGGGCGGGGCCAGGCTGGGAGGGGAAGCTGGGCGGGCGGGGCCTGGCTCGGAAGGGGAAGATGGGCGGGCGGGGCCAGGCTGGGAGGGGAAGCTGGGCGGGCGGGGCCAGGCTTGGGAGCAGAAGCTGGGCAGGCTGGTCCAGGCTGGGAGGAGAAGCGGCCGGGCGGGGCCAGGCTGGGAGGGGAAGCTGGGCGGGCGGGGCCGGACTCGGGAGGGGAAGCCGGGAAGGCGGGGCCGGGCTCGGGAAGACAAAGTGGGCGGGCGGGGCCGGACTCTAGAGGGGAAGCTGGTCGAGCGGGGCCAGGCTGGGAGGGGAAGCTGGGGGGGCGGGGCCAAGCTGGGAGGGGAAGGTGGTCGGGCGGGGCCTGGCTTGGGAGGAGAAGCTGGGCGGGCGGGTCCTGGCTCACGAGGAGAAGCTGGGCGGGTGGGGCCAGGCTGGGAGGGGAAGCTGGGAGGGTGGGGCCAGGCTGGGAAGGGAAGCTGGGCGGGCGGGGCCGGGAACGGGAGGAGAAACTGGGCGGGCGGGGCTTGGATGTGAGGGGAAGCTGGGCGGGCAGGGACGGACTCGGGGGGGGGGCTGGCCGGGCGGGGCCAGGCTCGGGAGGAGAAGCTGGCCGGGCGGGGCCAGGATCGGGAGGGGAAGCTGGGCGGGCGGGGCCGGGCTCAGGAGGAGAAGCTGTGCGGGCGGGGCCGGGCTCAGGAGGAGAAGCTGGGCGGGCGGGGCCAGGCTGGGAGGGGAAGCTGGGCGGGCGGGGCAAGGCTGGGAGGGGAAGCTGGGCGGGCGGGGCCTAGCTTGGGAGGAGAAGCTGGGCGGGCGGGCCCGGGAACGGGAGGAGAAACTGGGCGGGCGAAGCCTGGCTGGGAGGGGAAGCTGGGCGGGCACGAACGGACTCGGGAGCGGAAGCTGGCCGTGCGGGGCCTGGCTCGGTAGGGGAAGCTGGGCGGGCGGGGCCTGGCTGGGAGGGGAAGCTGGGCGGGCAAGAAAGGAATCGGGAGCGGAAGCTGGCCGGGCGGGGCCAGGCTGGGAGGGGAAGCTGGGCGGGCGGGGCCTGGCTCGGGAGGGGAAGCTGGGCGGGCGGGGCCAGGCTTGGGAGCAGAAGCTGGGGAGGCTGGTCCAGGCTGGGAGGAGAAGCTGGGCGGGCGGGGCCTGGCTCAGGAGGAGAAGCTGGGCAGTCGGGGCCAGGCTGGGAGGAGAACCTCGGCGGGCGGAGCCGGGCTCGAGAGGGGAAGCTGGGCGGGCGGGGCCTGGCTGGGGAGGGGAAGCTGGGCGGTCGGGGCCAAGCTGGGAGGGGAAGGTGGGCGTGCGGAGCCTGGCTGGGAGGGGAAGCTGGGCGGGCGGGGCCTGGCTCGGAAGGGGAAGATGGGCGGGCGGGACCAACTTGGGGGGAGAAGATGGGTGGGCGGGGCCGGGCTCGGGAGGGGAAGCTGGGCGGGCGGGGCCAGGCTGGGAGGGGAAGCAGGGCGGGCGGGGCCTGGCTCATGAGGGGAAGCTGAGCGGGCGGGGCCGGGAACGGGAGGAGAAACTGGGCGGGCGGGTCCTGGCTGGGAGGGGAAGCTGGGCGGGCAGGAACGGACTCGGGAGCGGAAGCTGGCCGGGCGGGTCCAGGATCGGGAGGGGAAGCTGGGCGGGCGGGGCCGGGCTCAGGAGGAGAAGCTGGGCGGGCGGGGCCGGGCTCAGGAGGAGAAGCTGGGCGGGCGGGGCCAGGCTGGGAGGGGAAGCTGGGCGGGCGGGGCAAGGCTGGGAGGGGAAGCTGGGCGGGCGGGGCCTGGCTTGGGAGGAGAAGCTGGGCGGGCGGGCCCGGGAACGGGAGGAGAAACTGGGCGGGCGGAGCCTGGCTGGGAGGGGAAGCTGGGCGGGCAGAGACGGAATCGGGAGGGGAAGCTGGGCGGGCGGGGCCTGGCTGGGAGGGGAAGCTGGGCGGGCAAGAAAGGAATCGGGAGCGGAAGCTGGCCGGGCGGGGCCAGGCTGGGAGGGGAAGCTGGGCGGGCGGGGCCTGGCTCCGGAGGGGAAGCTGGGCGGGCGGGGCCAGGCTTGGGAGCAGAAGCTGGGCAGGCTGGTCCAGGCTGGGAGGAGAAGCTGGCCGGGCGGGGCTTGGCTGGGAGGGGAAGCTGGGCGGGCGGGGCCGGATTCTGGGGGGGAAGCTGGCCGGGCGGGGCCAGGCTGGGAGGGGAAGCTGGGGGGGCGGGGCCAAGCTGGGAGGGGAAGGTGGTCGGGCGGGGCCTGGCTTGGGAGGAGAAGCTGGGCGGGCGGGTCCTGGCTCACGAGGAGAAGCTGGGCGGGCGGGGCCAGGCTGGGAGGGGAAGCTGGGAGGGTGGGGCCAGGCTGGGAAGGGTAGCTGGGCAGGCGGGGCCTGGCTTGAGAGGAGAAGCTGGGCGGGCGGGGCCTGGCTCATGAGGACAAGCTGGGCGGGCGGGGCCAGGCTGGGAGGGGAAGCTGGGCGGGCAGGGACGGACTCGGGAGGGGAAGCTGGCCGTGCGGGCCTGGCTCGGTAGGGGAAGCTGGGCGGGCAGGGACGGACTCGGGGGGGGGGAAGCTGGCCGGGCGGGGCCAGGCTCGGGGGGGAAGCTGGCCGGGCGGGGCCAGGCTCGGGAGGAGAAGCTGGGCGGGCGGGGCCTGGCTTGGGAGGAGAAGCTGGGCGGGCGGGGCCTGGCTTGGGAGGAGAAGCTGGGCGGGCGGGGCCTTGCTTGGGAGGAGAAGCTGGGCGGGCGGGGCCTGGCTCAGGAGGAGAAGCTGGGCAGTCGGGGCCAGGCTGGGAGGAGAACCTCGGCGGGCGGAGCCTGGCTTGGGAGGAGAAGCTGGGCGGGCGGGGCCTGGCTCAGGAGGAGAAGCTGGGCGGGCGGGGCCAGGCTGGGAGGGGAAGCTCGCGCGCGGGGCCGGACTCGGGAGGGGAAGCTGGGCGGGCGGGGCCAGGCTGGGAGGTGAAGTTGGGTGGGCGGGGCCGGGCTCGAGAGGGGAAGCTGGGAAGGCGGGGCCGGGCTCGGGAAGAGAAAGTGGGCGGGCGGGGCCAGGCTGGGAGGGGAAGCTGGGCGGGCGGGGCCAGGCTTGGGAGCAGAAGCTGGGCGGGCTGGTCCAGGCTGGGAGGAGAAGCTGGCCGGGCGGGGCCAGGCTGGGAGGGGAAGCTGGGCGGGCGGGGCCGGACTCGGGAGGGGAAGCCGGGAAGGCGGGGCCGGGCTCGGGAAGACAAAGTGGGCGGGCGGGGCCGGACTCTGGAGGGGAAGCTGGTCGAGCGGGGCCAGGCTGGGAGGGGAAGCTGGGGGGGCGGGGCCAAGCTGGGAGGAGAAGCTGGGCGGGCGGGTCCTGGCTCACGAGGAGAAGCTGGGCGGGCGGGGCCAGGCTGGGAGGGGAAGCTGGGAGGGTGGGGCCAGGCTGGGAAGGGAAGCTGGGCGGGCGGGGCCGGGAACGGGAGGAGAAACTGGGCGGGCGGGGCTTGGCTGTGAGGGGAAGCTGGGCGGGCAGGGACGGACTCGGGGGGGGAAGCTGGCCGGGCGGGGCCAGGCTCGGGAGAAGCTGGGCGGGCGGGGCCTGGCTTGGGAGGAGAAGCTGGGCGGGCAGGGCCTGGCTTGGGAGGAGAAGCTGGGCGGGCGGGGCCTGGCTCAGGAGGGGAAGCTGGGCAGTCGGGGCCAGGCTGGGAGGAGAACCTCGGCGGGCGGAGCCGGGCTCGAGAGGGGAAGCTGGGCGGGCGGGGCCTGGCTGGGGAGTGGAAGCTGGGCGGTCGGGGCCAAGCTGGGAGGGGAAGGTGGGCGTGCGGAGCCTGGCTGGGAGGGGAAGCTGGGCGGGCGGGGCCTGGCTCGGAAGGGGAAGATGGGCGGGCGGGACCAACTTGGGGGGAGAAGCTGGGTGGGCGGGGCCGGGCTCGGGAGGGGAAGCTGGGCGGGTGGGGCCAAGCTGGGAGGGGAAGGTGGTCGGGCGGGGCCTGGCTTGGGAGGAGAAGCTGGGCGGGCGGGTCCTGGGTCACGAGGAGAAGCTGGGCGGGCGGGGCCAGGCTGGGAGGGGAAGCTGGGAGGGTGGGGCCAGGCTGGGAATGGAAGCTGGGCAGGCGGGGCCTGGCTTGAGAGGAGAAGCTGGGCGGGCGGGGCCTGGCTCATGAGGACAAGCTGGGCGGGCGGGGCCTGGCTCATGAGGAAAAGCTGGGCGGGCGGGGCCAGGCTGGGAGGGGAAGCTGGGCGGGCAGGGCGGACTCGGGAGGGTAAGCTGGCCGTGCGGGGCCTGGCTCGGTAGGGGAAGCTGGGCGGGCAGGGACGGACTCGGGAGGGGAAGCTGGGCGGGCGGAGCCAAGCTGGGAGGGGAAGCTGGGCGGGCGGGGCTTGGCTCCGGAGGAGAAGCTGGGCAAGCGGGGCCAGGCTGGGAGGGGAAGCTGGGCCTGCGGGGCCTGCCTCGGGAGGGGAAGCTGGGCAGGCGGGGCCTTGCTTGGGAGGAGAAGTTGGGCGGGCGGGGCCTGGCTCATGAGGAGAAGCTGTGCAGGCGGGGCCAGGCTGGGAGGGGAAGCTGGGCGGGCGGGTCCAGGCTGGGAGGGGAAGCTGGGCGGGCAGGAACGGACTCGGGAGCGGAAGCTGGCCGGGCTTGGCCAGGATCGGGAGGGAAAGCTGGGCGGGCAGGGACGGACTCGGGAGGGGAAGCTAGGCGGGCGGGGCCGGGCTCAGGAGGAGAAGCTGGGCGGGCGGGGCCAGGCTGGGAGGGGAAGCTGGGCGGGCGGGGCCTGGCTTGGGAGGAGAAGCTGGGCGGGCGGGCCCGGGAACGGGAGGAGAAACTGGGCGGGCGGAGCCTGGCTGGGAGGGGAAGCTGGGCGGGCACGGACGGAATCGGGAGGGGAAGCTGGGCGGGCGGGGCTTGGCTCCGGAGGAGAAGCTGGGCAGGCGGGGCCAGGCTGGGAGGGGAAGCTGGGCCTGCGGGGCCTGCCTCGGGAGGGGAACCTGGGCGGGCGGGGCCTTGCTTGGGAGGAGAAGTTGGGCGGGCGGGGCCTGGCTCATGAGGAGAAGTGGTGCAGGCGGGGCCAGGCTGGGAGGGGAAGCTGGGCGGGCGGGGCCAGGCTGGGAGGGGAAGCTGGGCGGGCAGGAACGGACTCGGGAGCGGAAGCTGGCCGGGCGGGGCCAGGATCGGGAGGGGAAGCTGGGCGGGCAGGGACGGACTCGGGAGGGGAAGCTGGGCGGGCGGGGCCGGGCTCAGGAGGAGAAGCTGGGCGGGCGGGGCCAGGCTGGGAGGGAAGCTGGGCGGGCGGGGCAAGGCTGGGAGGGGAAGCTGGGCGGGCGGGGCCTGGCTTGGGAGGAGAAGCTGGGCGGGCGGGGCCTGGCTCATGAGGACAAGTTGGGCGGGCGGGGCCAGGGTGGGAGGGGAAGCTGGGCGGGCAGGGACGGACTCGGGAGGGGAAGCTGGCCGTGCGGGGCCTGGCTCGGTACGGGAAGCTGGGCGGGCAGGGACGGACTCGGGAGGGGAAGCTGGGCGGGCGGAGCCAAGCTGGGAGGGGAAGCTGGGCGGGCGGGGCTTGGCTCCGGAGGAGAAGCTGGGCAGGCGGGGCCAGGCTGGGAGGGGAAGCTGGGCCTGCGGGGCCTGCCTCGGGAGGGGAAGCTGGGCGGGCGGGGCCTTGCTTGGGAGGAGAAGCTGTGCAGGCGGGGCCAGGCTGGGAGGAGAAGCTGGGTGGGCGGGGCCGGGCTCGAGAGGGGAAGCTGGGAAGGCGGGGCCAGGCTCGGGAAGAGAAAGTGGGCGGGCGGGGCCAGGCTGGGAGGGGAAGCTGGGCGGGCGGGGCCAGGCTTGGGAGCAGAAGCTGGGCACGCTGGTCCAGGCTGGGAGGAGAAGCTGGCCGGGCGGGGCCAGGCTGGGAGGGGAAGCTGGGCGGGCGGGGCCGGACTCGGGAGGGGAAGCCGGGAAGGCGGGGCCGGGCTCGGGAAGACAAAGTGGGCGGGCGGGGCCGGACTCTGGAGGGGAAGCTGGTCGAGCGGGGCCAGGCTGGGAGGGGAAGCTGGGGGGGCGGGGCCAAGCTGGGAGGGGAAGGTGGTCGGGCGGGGCCTGGCTTGGGAGGAGAAGCTGGGCGGGCGGGTCCTGGCTCACGAGGAGAAGCTGGGCGGGCGGGGCCAGGCTGGGAGGGGAAGCTGGGAGGGTGGGGCCAGGCTGGGAAGGCAAGCTGGGCGGGCGGGGCCAGGAACGGGAGGAGAAACTGGTCGGGCGGGGCTTGGCTGTGAGGGGAAGCTGGGCGGGCGGGGCCTGGCTCGGGAGGGGAAGCTGGCCGGGCGGGGCCAGGCTTGGGAGCAGAAGCTGGGCAGGCTGGTCCAGGCTGGGAGGAGAAGCTGGCCGGGCGGGGCTTGGCTGGGAGGGGAAGCTGGGCGGGCAGGGACGGACTCGGGGGGGGGGGAAGCTGGCCGGGCGGGGCCAGGCTGGGAGGGGAAGCTGGGGGGGCCGGGCCAAGCTGGGAGGAGAAGCTGGGCGGGCGGGTCATGGCTCACGAGGAGAAGCTGGGCGGGCGGGGCCAGGCTGGGAGGGGAAGCTGGGAGGGTGGGGCCAGGCTGGGAAGGGAAGCTGGGCAGGCGGGGCCTGGCTTGAGAGTAGAAGCTGGGCGGGCGGGGCCTGGCTCATGAGGACAAGCTGGGCGGGCGGGGCCAGGCTGGGAGGGGAAGCTGGGCGGGCAGGGACGGACTCGGGAGGGGAAGCTGGCCGCGCGGGGCCTGGCTCGGTAGGGGAAGCTGGGCGGGCAGGGACGGACTCGGGAGGGGAAGCTGGGCGGGCGGAGCCAAGCTGGGAGGGGAAGCTGGGCGGGCGGGGCTTGGCTCCGGAGGAGAAGCTGGGCAAGCGGGGCCAGGCTGGGAGGGGAAGCTGGGCCTGCGGGGCCTGCCTCGGGAGGGGAAGCTGGGCAGGCGGGGCCTTGCTTGGGAGGAGAAGTTGGGCGGGCGGGGCCTGGCTCATGAGGAGAAGCTGTGCAGGCGGAGCCAGGCTGGGAGGGGAAGCTGGGCGGGCGGGTCCAGGCTGGGAGGGGAAGCTGGGCGGGCAGGAACGGACTCGGGAGCGGAAGCTGGCCGGGCGTGGCCAGGATCGGGAGGGAAAGCTGGGCGGGCAGGGACGGACTCCGGAGGGGAAGCTAGGCGGGCGGGGCCGGGCTCAGGAGGAGAAGTTGGGCGGGCGGGGCCAGGCTGGGAGGGGAAGCTGGGCGGGCGGGGCCTGGCTTGGGAGGAGAAGCTGGGCGGGCGGGCCCGGGAACGGGAGGAGAAACTGGGCGGGCGGAGCCTGGCTGGGAGGGGAAGCTGGGCGGGCACGGACGGAATCGGGAGGGGAAGCTGGGCGGGCGGGGCTTGGCTCCGGAGGAGAAGCTGGGCAGGCGGGGCCAGGCTGGGAGGGGAAGCTGGGCCTGCGGGGCCTGCCTCGGGAGGGGAACCTGGGCGGGCGGGCCTTGCTTGGGAGGAGAAGTTGGGCGAGCGGGGCCTGGCTCATGAGGAGAAGTGGTGCAGGCGGGGCCAGGCTGGGAGGGGAAGCTGGGCGGGCGGGGCCAGGCTGGGAGGGGAAGCTGGGCGGGCAGGAACGGACTCGGGAGCCGAAGCTGGCCGGGCGGGGCCAGGATCGGGAGGGGAAGCTGGGCGGGCAGGGACGGACTCCGGAGGGGAAGCTGGGCGGGCGGGGCCGGGCTCAGGAGGAGAAGCTGGGCGGGCGGGGCCAGGCTGGGAGGGGAAGCTGGGCGGGCGGGGCAAGGCTGGGAGGGGAAGCTGGGCGGGCGGGGCCTGGCTTGGGAGGAGAAGCTGGGCGGGCGGGGCCTGGCTCATGAGGACAAGCTGGGCGGGCGGGGCCAGGCTGGGAGGGGAAGCTGGGCGGGCAGGGACGGACTCGGGAGGGGAAGCTGGCCGTGCGGGGCCTGGCTCGGTACGGGAAGCTGGGCGGGCAGGGACGGACTCGGGAGGGGAAGCTGGGCGAGCGGAGCCAAGCTGGGAGGGGAAGCTGGGCGGGCGTGGCTTGGCTCCGGAGAGGAAGCTGGGCAGGCGGGGCCAGGCTGGGAGGGGAAGCTGGGCCTGCGGGGCCTGCCTCGGGAGGGGAAGCTGGGCGGGCGGGGCCTTGCTTGGGAGGAGAAGTTGGGCGGGCGGGGCCTGGCTCATGAGGAGAAGCTGTGCAGGCGGGGCCAGGCTGGGAGGAGAAGCTGGGTGGGCGGGGCCGGGCTCGAGAGGGGAAGCTGGGAAGGCGGGGCCAGGCTCGGGAAGAGAAAGTGGGCGGGCGGGGCCAGGCTGGGAGGGGAAGCTGGGCCGGCGGGGCCAGGCTTGGGAGCAGAAGCTGGGCAGGCTGGTCCAGGCTGGGAGGAGAAGCTGGCCGGGCGGGGCCAGGCTGGGAGGGGAAGCTGGGCGGGCGGGGCCGGACTCGGGAGGGGAAGCCGGGAAGGCGGGGCCGGGCTCGGGAAGACAAAGTGGGCGGGCGGGGCCGGACTCTGGAGGGGAAGCTGGTCGAGCGGGGCCAGGCTGGGAGGGGAAGCTGGGGGGGCGGGGCCAAGCTGGGAGGGGAAGGTGGTCGGGCGGGGCCTGGCTTGGGAGGAGAAGCTGGGCGGGCGGGTCCTGGTTCACGAGGAGAAGCTGGGCGGGCGGGGCCAGGCTGGGAGGGGAAGCTGGGAGGGTGGGGCCAGGCTGGGAAGGGAAGCTGGGCGGGCGGGGCCGGGAACGGGAGGAGAAACTGGGCGGGCGGGGCTTGGCTGTGAGGGGAAGCTGGGCGGGCAGGGACGGACTGGGGGGGGGGGGAAGCTGGCCGGGCGGGGCCAGGCTCGGGAGGAGAAGCTGGGCGGGCTGGGCCTGGCTTAGGAGGAGAAGCTGGGCGGGCGGGGCCTGGCTCAGGAGGAGAAGCTGGGCAGTCGGGGCCAGGCTGGGAGGAGAACCTCGGCGGGCGGAGCCGGGCTCGAGAGGGGAAGCTGGGCGGGCGGGGCCTGGCTGGGGAGGGGAAGCTGGGCGGTCGGGGCCAAGCTGGGAGGGGAAGGTGGGCGTGCGGAGCCTGGCTGGGAGGGGAAGCTGGGCGGGCGGGGCCTGCCTCGGAAGGGGAAGATGGGCGGGCGGGACCAACTTGGGGGGAGAAGATGGGTGGGCGGGGCCGGGCTCGGGAGGGGAAGCTGGGCGGGCGGGGCCAGGCTGGGAGGGGAAGCAGGGCGGGCGGGGCCTGGCTCATGAGGAGAAGCTGAGCGGGCGGGGCCGGGAACGGGAGGAGAAACTGGGCGGGCGGGTCCTGGCTGGGAGGGGAAGCTGGGCGGGCAGGAACGGACTCGGGAGCGGAAGCTGGCCGGGCGGGGCCAGGATCGGGAGGGGAAGCTGGGCGGGCGGGGCCGGGCTCAGGAGGAGAAGCTGGGCGGGCGGGGCCGGGCTCAGGAGGAGAAGCTGGGCGGGAGGGGCCAGGCTGAGAGGGGAAGGTGGGCGGGCGGGGCAAGGCTGGGAGGGGAAGCTGGGCGGGCGGGGCCTGGCTTGGGAGGAGAAGCTGGGCGGGCTGGCCCGGGAACGGGAGGAGAAACTCGGCGGGCGGAGCCTGGCTGGGAGGGGAAGCTGGGCGGGCAGAGACGGAATCGGGAGGGGAAGCTGGGCGGGCGGGGCCTGGCTGGGAGGGGAAGCTGGGCGGGCAAGAAAGGAATCGGGAGCGGAAGCTGGCCGGGCGGGGCCAGGCTGGGAGGGGAAGCTGGGCGGGCGGGGCCTGGCTCGGGAGGGGAAGCTGGGCGGGCGGGGCCAGGCTTGGGAGCAGAAGCTGGGCAGGCTGGTCCAGGCTGGGAGGAGAAGCTGGCCGGGCGGGGCCAGGCTGGGAGGGGAAGCTGGGCGGGCGGGGCCTGGCTCATGAGGAGAAGCTGTTCAGGCGGGGCCAGGCTGGGAGGAGAAGCTGGGTGGGCGGGGCCGGGCTCGAGAGGGGAAGCTGGGAAGGCGGGGCCAGGCTCGGGAAGAGAAAGTGGGCGGGCGGGGCCAGGCTGGGAGGGGAAGCTGGGCCGGCGGGACCAGGCTTGGGAGCAGAAGCTGGGCAGGCTGGTCCAGGCTGGGAGGAGAAGCTGGCCGGGCGGGGCCAGGCTGGGAGGGGAAGCTGGGCGGGCGGGGCCGGACTCGGGAGGGGAAGCCGGGAAGGCGGGGCCGGGCTCGGGAAGACAAAGCGGGCGGGCGGGGCCGGACTCTGGAGGGGAAGCTGGTCGAGCGAGGCCAGGCTGGGAGGGGAAGCTGGGGGGGCGGGGCCAAGCTGGGAGGGGTAGGTGGTCGGGCGGGGCCTGGCTTGGGAGGAGAAGCTGGGCGGGCGGGTCCTGGCTCACGAGGAGAAGCTGGGCAGGCGGGGCCAGGCTGGGAGGGGAAGCTGGGCCTGCGGGGCCTGCCTCGGGAGGGGAACCTGGGCGGGCGGGGCCTTGCTTGGGAGGAGAAGTTGGGCGGGCGGGGCCTGGCTCATGAGGAGAAGTGGTGCAGGCGGGGCCAGGCTGGGAGGGGAAGCTGGGCGGGCGGGGCCAGGCTGGGAGGGGAAGCTGGGCGGGCAGGAACGGACTCGGGAGCGGAAGCTGCCGGGCGGGGCCAGGATCGGGAGGGGAAGCTGGTCGGGCAGGGACGGACTCGGGAGGGGAAGCTGAGCGGGCGGGGCCGGGCTCAGGAGGAGAAGCTGGGAGGGCGGGGCCAGGCTGGGAGGGGAAGCTGGGCGGGCGGGGCAAGGCTGGGAGGGGAAGCTGGGCGGGCGGGGCCTGGCTTGGGAGGAGAAGCTGGGCGGGCAGGGACGGACTCGGGAGGGGAAGCTGGGCGGGCGGAGCCAAGCTGGGAGGGGAAGCTGGGCGGGCGGGGCTTGGCTCCGGAGGAGAAGCTGGGCAGGCGGGGCCAGGCTGGGAGGGGAAGCTGGGCCTGCGGGGCCTGCCTCGGGAGGGGAAGCTAGGCGGGCGGGGCCTTGCTTGGGAGGAGAAGTTGGGCGGGCGGGGCCTGGCTCATGAGGAGAAGCTGTGCAGGCGGGGCCAGGCTGGGAGGAGAAGCTAGGTGGGCGGGGCCGGGCTCGAGAGGGGAAGCTGGGAAGGCGGGGCCAGGCTCGGGAAGAGAATGTGGGCGGGCGGGGCCCTGACTCTGGAGGGGAAGCTGGTCGAGCGGGGCCAGGCTGGGAGGGGAAGCTGGGGGGGCGGGGCCAAGCTGGGAGGGGAAGGTGGTCGGGCGGGGCCTGGCGTGGGAGGAGAAGCTGGGCGGGCGGGTCCTGGCTCACGAGGATAAGCTGGGCGGGCGGGGCCAGGCTGGGAGGGGAAGCTGGGAGGGTGGGGCCAGGCTGGGAAGGGAAGCTGGGCGGGCGGGGCCGGGAACGGGAGGAGAAACTGGGCGGGCGGGGCTTGGCTGTGAGGGGAAGCTGGGCGGGCAGGGACGGACTCGGGGGGGGAAGCTGGCCGGGCGGGGCCAGGCTCGGGAGGAGAAGCTGGGCGGGCTGGGCCTGGCTTGGGAGGAGAAGCTGGGCGGGCGGGGCCTGGCTCAGGAGGAGAAGCTGGGCAGTCGGGGCCAGGCTGGGAGGAGAACCTCGGCGGGCGGAGCCGGGCTCGAGAGGGGAAGCTGGGCGGGCGGGGCCTGGCTGGGGAGGGGAAGCTGGGCGGTCGGGGCCAAGCTGGGAGGGGAAGGTGGGCGTGCGGAGCCTGGCTGGGAGGGGAAGCTGGGCGGGCGGGGCCTGGCTCGGAAGGGGAAGATGGGCGGGCGGGACCAACTTGGGGGGAGAAGCTGGGTGGCCGGGGCCGGGCTCGGGAGGGGAAGCTGGGCGGGCGGGGCCAGGCTGGGAGGGGAAGCAGGGCGGGCGGGGCCTGGCTCATGAGGAGAAGCTGAGCGGGCGGGGCCGGGAACGGGAGGAGAAACTGGGCGGGCGGGTCCTGGCTGGGAGGGGAAGCTGGGCGGGCAGGAACGGACTCGGGAGCGGAAGCTGGCCGGGCGGGGCCAGGATCGGGAGGGGAAGCTGGGCGGGCGGGGCCGGGCTCAGGAGGAGAAGCTGGGCGGGCGGGGCCTGGCTCATGAGGAGAAGCTGTGCAGGCGGGACCAGGCTGGGAGGGGAAGCTGGGCGGGCGGGTCCAGGCTGGGAGGGGAAGCTGGGCGGGCAGGAACGGACTCGGGAGCGGAAGCTGGCCGGGCGTGGCCAGGATCCGGAGGGAAAGCTGGCCGGGCGGGGCCAGGCTGGGAGGGGAAGCTGGGCGGGCGGGGCCGGACTCGGGAGGGGAAGCCGAGAAGGCGGGGCCGGGCTCGGGAAGACAAAGTGGGCGGGCGGGGCCGGACTCTGGAGGGGAAGCTGGTCGAGCGGGGCCAGGCTGGGAGGGGAAGCTGGGGGGGCGGGGCCAAGCTGGGAGGGGAAGCTGGGCGGGCAGGGACGGACTCGGGAGGGGAAGCTGGCCGTGCGGGGCCTGGCTCGGTACGGGAAGCTGGGCGGGCAGGGACGGACTCGGGAGGGGAAGCTGGGCGAGCGGAGCCAAGCTGGGAGGGGAAGCTGGGCGGGCGTGGCTTGGCTCCGGAGAGGAAGCTGGGCAGGCGGGGCCAGGCTGGGAGGGGAAGCTGGGCCTGCGGGGCCTGCCTCGGGAGGGGAAGCTGGGCGGGCGGGGCCTTGCTTGGGAGGAGAAGTTGGGCGGGCGGGGCCTGGCTCATGAGGAGAAGCTGTGCAGGCGGGGCCAGGCTGGGAGGAGAAGCTGGGTGGGCGGGGCCGGGCTCGAGAGGGGAAGCTGGGAAGGCGGGGCCAGGCTCGGGAAGAGAAAGTGGGCGGGCGGGGCCAGGCTGGGAGGGGAAGCTGGGCCGGCGGGGCCAGGCTTGGGAGCAGAAGCTGGGCAGGCTGGTCCAGGCTGGGAGGAGAAGCTGGCCGGGCGGGGCCAGGCTGGGAGGGGAAGCTGGGCGGGCGGGGCCGGACTCGGGAGGGGAAGCCGGGAAGGCGGGGCCGGGCTCGGGAAGACAAAGTGGGCGGGCGGGGCCGGACTCTGGAGGGGAAGCTGGTCGAGCGGGGCCAGGCTGGGAGGGGAAGCTGGGGGGGCGGGGCCAAGCTGGGAGGGGAAGGTGGTCGGGCGGGGCCTGGCTTGGGAGGAGAAGCTGGGCGGGCGGGTCCTGGTTCACGAGGAGAAGCTGGGCGGGCGGGGCCAGGCTGGGAGGGGAAGCTGGGAGGGTGGGGCCAGGCTGGGAAGGGAAGCTGGGCGGGCGGGGCCGGGAACGGGAGGAGAAACTGGGCGGGCGGGGCTTGGCTGTGAGGGGAAGCTGGGCGGGCAGGGACGGACTCGGGGGGGGGGGGGGGAAGCTGGCCGGGCGGGGCCAGGCTCGGGAGGAGAAGCTGGGCGGGCTGGGCCTGGCTTAGGAGGAGAAGCTGGGCGGGCGGGGCCTGGCTCAGGAGGAGAAGCTGGGCAGTCGGGGCCAGGCTGGGAGGAGAACCTCGGCGGGCGGAGCCGGGCTCGAGAGGGGAAGCTGGGCGGGCGGGGCCTGGCTGGGGAGGGGAAGCTGGGCGGTCGGGGCCAAGCTGGGAGGGGAAGGTGGGCGTGCGGAGCCTGGCTGGGAGGGGAAGCTGGGCGGGCGGGGCCTGGCTCGGAAGGGGAAGATGGGCGGGCGGGACCAACTTGGGGGGAGAAGCTGGGTGGGCGGGGCCGGGCTCGGGAGGGGAAGCTGGGCGGGCGGGGCCGGGCCGGGAGGGGAAGCTGGGCGGGCGGGGCCAGGCTGGGAGGGGAAGCAGGGCGGGCGGGGCCTGGCTCATGAGGAGAAGCTGAGCGGGCGGGGCCGGGAACGGGAGGAGAAACTGGGCGGGCGGGTCCTGGCTGGGAGGGGAAGCTGGGCGGGCAGGAACGGACTCGGGAGCGGAAGCTGGCCGGGCGGGGCCAGGATCGGGAGGGGAAGCTGGGCGGGCGGGGCCGGGCTCAGGAGGAGAAGCTGGGCGGGCGGGGCCGGGCTCAGGAGGAGAAGCTGGGCGGGAGGGGCCAGGCTGAGAGGGGAAGCTGGGCGGGCGGGGCAAGGCTGGGAGGGGAAGCTGGGCGGGCGGGGCCTGGCTTGGGAGGAGAAGCTGGGCGGGCTGGCCCGGGAACGGGAGGAGAAACTCGGCGGGCGGAGCCTGGCTGGGAGGGGAAGCTGGGCGGGCAGAGACGGAATCGGGAGGGGAAGCTGGGCGGGCGGGGCCTGGCTGGGAGGGGAAGCTGGGCGGGCAAGAAAGGAATCGGGAGCGGAAGCTGGCCGGGCGGGGCCAGGCTGGGAGGGGAAGCTGGGCGGGCGGGGCCTGGCTCGGGAGGGGAAGCTGGGCGGGCGGGGCCAGGCTTGGGAGCAGAAGCTGGGCAGGCTGGTCCAGGCTGGGAGGAGAAGCTGGCCGGGCGGGGCCAGGCTGGGAGGGGAAGCTGGGCGGGCGGGGCCTGGCTCATGAGGAGAAGCTGTTCAGGCGGGGCCAGGCTGGGAGGAGAAGCTGGGTGGGCGGGGCCGGGCTCGAGAGGGGAAGCTGGGAAGGCGGGGCCAGGCTCGGGAAGAGAAAGTGGGCGGGCGGGGCCAGGCTGGGAGGGGAAGCTGGGCCGGCGGGACCAGGCTTGGGAGCAGAAGCTGGGCAGGCTGGTCCAGGCTGGGAGGAGAAGCTGGCCGGGCGGGGCCAGGCTGGGAGGGGAAGCTGGGCGGGCGGGGCCGGACTCGGGAGGGAAAGCCGGGAAGGCGGGGCCGGGCTCGGGAAGACAAAGTGGGCGGGCGGGGCCGGACTCTGGAGGGGAAGCTGGTCGAGCGAGGCCAGGCTGGGAGGGGAAGCTGGGGGGGCGGGGCCAAGCTGGGAGGGGTAGGTGGTCGGGCGGGGCCTGGCTTGGGAGGAGAAGCTGGGCGGGCGGGTCCTGGCTCACGAGGAGAAGCTGGGCGGGCGGGGCCAGGCTGGGAGGGGAAGCTGGGAGGGTGGGGCCAGGCTGGGAAGGGAAGCTGGGCGGGCGGGGCCGGGAACGGGAGGAGAAACTGGGCGGGCGGGGCTTGGCTGTGAGGGGAAGCTGGGCGGGCAGGGACGGACTCGGGGGGGGGAAGCTGGCCGGGCGGGGCCAGGCTCGGGAGGAGAAGCTGGGCGGGCTGGGCCTGGCTGGGAGGGGAAGCTGGGCGGGCAGGGACGGACTCGGGGGGGAAGCTGGCCGGCCGGGGCCAGGCTCGGGAGGAGAAGCTGGGCGGGCGGGGCCTGGCTGGGAGGGGAAGCTGGGCGGGCAGGGACGGACTCGGGGGGGAAGCTGGCCGGGCGGGGCCTGGCTGGGGAGGGGAAGCTGGGCGGTCGGGGCCAAGCTGGGAGGGGAAGGTGGGCGTGCGGAGCCTGGCTGGGAGGGGAAGCTGGGCGGGCGGGGCCTGGCTCGGAAGGGGAAGATGGGCGGGCGGGACCAACTTGGGGGGAGAAGCTGGGTGGGCGGGGCCGGGCTCGGGAGGGGAAGCTGGGCGGGCGGGGCCAGGCTGGGAGGGGAAGCAGGGCGGGCGGGGCCTGGCTCATGAGGAGAAGCTGAGCGGGCGGGGCCGGGAACGGGAGGAGAAGTTGTGCAGGCGGGACCAGGCTGGGAGGGGAAGCTGGGCGGGCGGGTCCAGGCTGGGAGGGGAAGCTGGGCGGGCAGGAACGGACTCGGGAGCGGAAGCTGGCCGGGCGTGGCCAGGATCCGGAGGGAAAGCTGGGCGGGCAGGGACGGACTCGGGAGGGGAAGCTACGCGGGCGGGGCCGGGCTCAGGAGGAGAAGCTGGGCGGGCGGGGCCAGGCTGGGAGGGGAAGCTGGGCGGGCGGGGCCTGGCTTGGGAGGAGAAGCTGGGCGGGCGGGCCCGAGAACGGGAGGAGAAACTGGGCGGGCGGACCCTGGCTGGGAGGGGAAGCTGGGCGGGCGGGGCCACGCTGGGAGGGGAAGCTGGGCGGGCGGGGCCTGGCTTGGGAGGAGAAGCTGGGAGGGCGGGCCCGGGAACGGGAGGGGAAGCTGGGTGGGCGGGGCAAGGCTGGGAGGGGAAGCTGGGCGGGCAGGGACGGAATCGGGAGGGGAAGATGGGCGGGCGGGGCCAGGCTGGGAGGAGAAGCTGAGCGGGCGGGGCCGGACTCGGGAGGGGAAGCTGGGCGGGCGGGGCCTGGCTGGGGAGGGGAAGCTGGGCCGGCGGGGCCAGGCTTGGGAGCAGAAGCTGGGCAGGCTGGTCCAGGCTGGGAGGAGAAGCTGGCCGGGCGGGGCCAGGCTGGGAGGGGAAGCTGGGCGGGCGGGGCCGGACTCGGGAGGGGAAGCCGGGAAGGCGGGGCCGGGCTCGGGAAGACAAAGTGGGCGGGCGGGGCCGGACTCTGGAGGGGAAGCTGGTCGAGCGGGGCCAGGCTGGGAGGGGAAGCTGGGGGGGCGGGGCCAAGCTGGGAGGGGAAGGTGGTCGGGCGGGGCCTGGCTTGGGAGGAGAAGCTGGGCGGGCGGGTCCTGGTTCACGAGGAGAAGCTGGGCGGGCGGGGCCAGGCTGGGAGGGGAAGCTGGGAGGGTGGGGCCAGGCTGGGAAGGGAAGCTGGGCGGGCGGGGCCGGGAACGGGAGGAGAAACTGGGCGGGCGGGGCTTGGCTGTGAGGGGAAGCTGGGCGGGCAGGGACGGACTCGGGGGGGGGGGGGGAAGCTGGCCGGGCGGGGCCAGGCTCGGGAGGAGAAGCTGGGCGGGCTGGGCCTGGCTTAGGAGGAGAAGCTGGGCGGGCGGGGCCTGGCTCAGGAGGAGAAGCTGGGCAGTCGGGGCCAGGCTGGGAGGAGAACCTCGGCGGGCGGAGCCGGGCTCGAGAGGGGAAGCTGGGCGGGCGGGGCCTGGCTGGGGAGGGGAAGCTGGGCGGTCGGGGCCAAGCTGGGAGGGGAAGGTGGGCGTGCGGAGCCTGGCTGGGAGGGGAAGCTGGGCGGGCGGGGCCTGGCTCGGAAGGGGAAGATGGGCGGGCGGGACCAACTTGGGGGGAGAAGCTGGGTGGGCGGGGCCGGGCTCGGGAGGGGAAGCTGGGCGGGCGGGGCCGGGCTCGGGAGGGGAAGCTGGGCGGGCGGGGCCAGGCTGGGAGGGGAAGCAGGGCGGGCGGGGCCTGGCTCATGAGGAGAAGCTGAGCGGGCGGGGCCGGGAACGGGAGGAGAAACTGGGCGGGCGGGTCCTGGCTGGGAGGGGAAGCTGGGCGGGCAGGAACGGACTCGGGAGCGGAAGCTGGCCGGGCGGGGCCAGGATCGGGAGGGGAAGCTGGGCGGGCGGGGCCGGGCTCAGGAGGAGAAGCTGGGCGGGCGGGGCCGGGCTCAGGAGGAGAAGCTGGGCGGGAGGGGCCAGGCTGAGAGGGGAAGCTGGGCGGGCGGGGCAAGGCTGGGAGGGGAAGCTGGGCGGGCGGGGCCTGGCTTGGGAGGAGAAGCTGGGCGGGCTGGCCCGGGAACGGGAGGAGAAACTCGGCGGGCGGAGCCTGGCTGGGAGGGGAAGCTGGGCGGGCAGAGACGGAATCGGGAGGGGAAGCTGGGCGGGCGGGGCAAGGCTGGGAGGGGAAGCTGGGCGGGCAGGGACGGAATCGGGAGGGGAAGATGGGCGGGCGGGGCCAGGCTGGGAGGAGAAGCTGAGCGGGCGGGGCCGGACTCGGGAGGGGAAGCTGGGCGGGCGGGGCCTGGCTGGGGAGGGGAAGCTGGGCCGGCGGGGCCAGGCTTGGGAGCAGAAGCTGGGCAGGCTGGTCCAGGCTGGGAGGAGAAGCTGGCCGGGCGGGGCCAGGCTGGGAGGGGAAGCTGGGCGGGCGGGGCCGGACTCGGGAGGGGAAGCCGGGAAGGCGGGGCCGGGCTCGGGAAGACAAAGTGGGCGGGCGGGGCCGGACTCTGGAGGGGAAGCTGGTCGAGCGGGGCCAGGCTGGGAGGGGAAGCTGGGGGGGCGGGGCCAAGCTGGGAGGGGAAGGTGGTCGGGCGGGGCCTGGCTTGGGAGGAGAAGCTGGGCGGGCGGGTCCTGGTTCACGAGGAGAAGCTGGGCGGGCGGGGCCAGGCTGGGAGGGGAAGCTGGGAGGGTGGGGCCAGGCTGGGAAGGGAAGCTGGGCGGGCGGGGCCGGGAACGGGAGGAGAAACTGGGCGGGCGGGGCTTGGCTGTGAGGGGAAGCTGGGCGGGCAGGGACGGACTCGGGGGGGGGGGGGAAGCTGGCCGGGCGGGGCCAGGCTCGGGAGGAGAAGCTGGGCGGGCTGGGCCTGGCTTAGGAGGAGAAGCTGGGCGGGCGGGGCCTGGCTCAGGAGGAGAAGCTGGGCAGTCGGGGCCAGGCTGGGAGGAGAACCTCGGCGGGCGGAGCCGGGCTCGAGAGGGGAAGCTGGGCGGGCGGGGCCTGGCTGGGGAGGGGAAGCTGGGCGGTCGGGGCCAAGCTGGGAGGGGAAGGTGGGCGTGCGGAGCCTGGCTGGGAGGGGAAGCTGGGCGGGCGGGGCCTGGCTCGGAAGGGGAAGATGGGCGGGCGGGACCAACTTGGGGGGAGAAGCTGGGTGGGCGGGGCCGGGCTCGGGAGGGGAAGCTGGGCGGGCGGGGCCGGGCTCGGGAGGGGAAGCTGGGCGGGCGGGGCCAGGCTGGGAGGGGAAGCAGGGCGGGCGGGGCCTGGCTCATGAGGAGAAGCTGAGCGGGCGGGGCCGGGAACGGGAGGAGAAACTGGGCGGGCGGGTCCTGGCTGGGAGGGGAAGCTGGGCGGGCAGGAACGGACTCGGGAGCGGAAGCTGGCCGGGCGGGGCCAGGATCGGGAGGGGAAGCTGGGCGGGCGGGGCCGGGCTCAGGAGGAGAAGCTGGGCGGGCGGGGCCGGGCTCAGGAGGAGAAGCTGGGCGGGAGGGGCCAGGCTGAGAGGGGAAGCTGGGCGGGCGGGGCAAGGCTGGGAGGGGAAGCTGGGCGGGCGGGGCCTGGCTTGGGAGGAGAAGCTGGGCGGGCTGGCCCGGGAACGGGAGGAGAAACTCGGCGGGCGGAGCCTGGCTGGGAGGGGAAGCTGGGCGGGCAGAGACGGAATCGGGAGGGGAAGCTGGGCGGGCGGGGCCTGGCTGGGAGGGGAAGCTGGGCGGGCGGGGCCTGGCTTGGGAGGAGAAGCTGGGCGGGCTGGCCCGGGAACGGGAGGAGAAACTCGGCGGGCGGAGCCTGGCTGGGAGGGGAAGCTGGGCGGGCAGAGACGGAATCGGGAGCGGAAGCTGGCCGGGCGGGGCCAGGCTGGGAGGGGAAGCTGGGCGGGCGGGGCCTGGCTCGGGAGGGGAAGCTGGGCGGGCGGGGCCAGGCTTGGGAGCAGAAGCTGGGCAGGCTGGTCCAGGCTGGGAGGAGAAGCTGGCCGGGCGGGGCCAGGCTGGGAGGGGAAGCTGGGCGGGCGGGGCCTGGCTCATGAGGAGAAGCTGTTCAGGCGGGGCCAGGCTGGGAGGAGAAGCTGGGTGGGCGGGGCCGGGCTCGAGAGGGGAAGCTGGGAAGGCGGGGCCAGGCTCGGGAAGAGAAAGTGGGCGGGCGGGGCCAGGCTGGGAGGGGAAGCTGGGCCGGCGGGACCAGGCTTGGGAGCAGAAGCTGGGCAGGCTGGTCCAGGCTGGGAGGAGAAGCTGGCCGGGCGGGGCCAGGCTGGGAGGGGAAGCTGGGCGGGCGGGGCCGGACTCGGGAGGGAAAGCCGGGAAGGCGGGGCCGGGCTCGGGAAGACAAAGCGGGCGGGCGGGGCCGGACTCTGGAGGGGAAGCTGGTCGAGCGAGGCCAGGCTGGGAGGGGAAGCTGGGGGGGCGGGGCCAAGCTGGGAGGGGTAGGTGGTCGGGCGGGGCCTGGCTTGGGAGGAGAAGCTGGGCGGGCGGGTCCTGGCTCACGAGGAGAAGCTGGGCGGGCGGGGCCAGGCTGGGAGGGGAAGCTGGGAGGGTGGGGCCAGGCTGGGAAGGGAAGCTGGGCGGGCGGGGCCGGGAACGGGAGGAGAAACTGGGCGGGCGGGGCTTGGCTGTGAGGGGAAGCTGGGCGGGCAGGGACGGACTCGGGGGGGGGAAGCTGGCCGGGCGGGGCCAGGCTCGGGAGGAGAAGCTGGGCGGGCTGGGCCTGGCTGGGAGGGGAAGCTGGGCGGGCAGGGACGGACTCGGGGGGGGAAGCTGGCCGGCCGGGGCCAGGCTCGGGAGGAGAAGCTGGGCGGGCGGGGCCTGGCTGGGAGGGGAAGCTGGGCGGGCAGGGACGGACTCGGGGGGAAGCTGGCCGGGCGGGGCCTGGCTGGGGAGGGGAAGCTGGGCGGTCGGGGCCAAGCTGGGAGGGGAAGGTGGGCGTGCGGAGCCTGGCTGGGAGGGCAAGCTGGGCGGGCGGGGCCTGGCTCGGAAGGGGAAGATGGGCGGGCGGGACCAACTTGGGGGGAGAAGCTGGGTGGGCGGGGCCGGGCTCGGGAGGGGAAGCTGGGCGGGCGGGGCCAGGCTGGGAGGGGAAGCAGGGCGGGCGGGGCCTGGCTCATGAGGAGAAGCTGAGCGGGCGGGGCCGGGAACGGGAGGAGAAGTTGTGCAGGCGGGACCAGGCTGGGAGGGGAAGCTGGGCGGGCGGGTCCAGGCTGGGAGGGGAAGCTGGGCGGGCAGGAACGGACTCGGGAGCGGAAGCTGGCCGGGCGTGGCCAGGATCCGGAGGGAAAGCTGGGCGGGCAGGGACGGACTCGGGAGGGGAAGCTACGCGGGCGGGGCCGGGCTCAGGAGGAGAAGCTGGGCGGGCGGGGCCAGGCTGGGAGGGGAAGCTGGGCGGGCGGGGCCTGGCTTGGGAGGAGAAGCTGGGCGGGCGGGCCCGAGAACGGGAGGAGAAACTGGGCGGGCGGACCCTGGCTGGGAGGGGAAGCTGGGCGGGCGGGGCCACGCTGGGAGGGGAAGCTGGGCGGGCGGGGCCTGGCTTGGGAGGAGAAGCTGGGAGGGCGGGCCCGGGAACGGGAGGGGAAGCTGGGTGGGCGGGGCAAGGCTGGGAGGGGAAGCTGGGCGGGCAGGGACGGAATCGGGAGGGGAAGATGGGCGGGCGGGGCCAGGCTGGGAGGAGAAGCTGAGCGGGCGGGGCCGGACTCGGGAGGGGAAGCTGGGCGGGCGGGGCCTGGCTGGGGAGGGGAAGCTGGGCGGGCGGGGCCTGGCTCGGGAGGGGAAGCTGGGCGGGCGGGGCCAGGCTTCGGAGCAGAAGCTGGGCAGGCTGGTCCAGGCTGGGAGGAGAAGATGGCCGGGCGGGGCCAGGCTGGGAGGGGAAGCTGGGCGGGCGGGTCCGGACTCGGGAGGGGAAGCCGGGAAGGCGGGGCCGGGCTCGGGAAGACAAAGTGGGCGGGCGGGGCCGGACTCGGGAGGGGAAGCTGGTCGAGCGGGGCCAGGCTGGGAGGGGAAGCTGGGGGGGCGGGGCCAAGCTGGGAGGGGAAGGTGGTCGGGCGGGGCCTGGCTTGGGAGGAGAAGCTGGGCGGGCGGGTTGTGGCTCACGAGGAGAAGCTGCGTGGTTGGGCCAGGCTGGGAGGGGAAGCTCGGCGGGCGGGGTCAGGCTGGGAGGAGAAGCTGGGCGGGCGGGGCCTGGCTCACGAGGAGAAGGTGGGCGGGCGGGGCCAGGCTGAGAGGGGAAGCTGGGAGGGTGGGGCGAGGCTCGGAATTGAAGCTGGGCAGGCGGGGCCTGGCTTGGGAGGAGAAGCTGGGCGGGCGGGGCCGGGAACGGGAGTAGAAACTGGGCGGGCGGGGCCTGGCTGGGAGGGGAAGCTGGGCGGGCAGGAACGGACTCGGGAGCGGAAGCTGGCCGGGCGGGGCCAGGCTGGGAGGGGAAGCTGGGCGGGCGGGGCCTGGCTCGGGAGGGGAAGCTGGGCAGGCTGGTCCAGGCTGGGAGGGGAAGCTGGGCGGGCGGGCCCGGGAACGGGAGGAGAAACTGGGCGGGCGGAGCCTGGCTGGGAGGGGAAGCTGGGCGGGCACGGACGGAATCGGGAGGGGAAGCTGGGCGGGCGGGGCTTGGCTCCGGAGGAGAAGCTGGGCAGGCGGGGCCAGGCTGGGAGGGGAAGCTGGGCCTGCGGGGCCTGCCTCGGGAGGGGAACCTGGGCGGGCGGGGCCTTGCTTGGGAGGAGAAGTTGGGCGGGCGGGGCCTGGCTCATGAGGAGAAGTGGTGCAGGCGGGGCCAGGCTGGGAGGGGAAGCTGGGCGGGCGGGGCCAGGCTGGGAGGGGAAGCTGGGCGGGCAGGAACGGACTCGGGAGCGGAAGCTGCCGGGCGGGGCCAGGATCGGGAGGGGAAGCTGGTCGGGCAGGGACGGACTCGGGAGGGGAAGCTGAGCGGGCGGGGCCGGGCTCAGGAGGAGAAGCTGGGAGGGCGGGGCCAGGCTGGGAGGGGAAGCTGGGCGGGCGGGGCAAGGCTGGGAGGGGAAGCTGGGCGGGCGGGGCCTGGCTTGGGAGGAGAAGCTGGGCGGGCGGGGCCTGGCTCATGAGGACAAGCTGGGCGGGCGGGGCCAGGCTGGGAGGGGAAGCTGGGCGGGCAGGGACGGACTCGGGAGGGGAAGCTGGGCGGGCGGAGCCAAGCTGGGAGGGGAAGCTGGGCGGGCGGGGCTTGGCTCCGGAGGAGAAGCTGGGCAGGCGGGGCCAGGCTGGGAGGGGAAGCTGGGCCTGCGGGGCCTGCCTCGGGAGGGGAAGCTAGGCGGGCGGGGCCTTGCTTGGGAGGAGAAGTTGGGCGGGCGGGGCCTGGCTCATGAGGAGAAGCTGTGCAGGCGGGGCCAGGCTGGGAGGAGAAGCTAGGTGGGCGGGGCCGGGCTCGAGAGGGGAAGCTGGGAAGGCGGGGCCAGGCTCGGGAAGAGAATGTGGGCGGGCGGGGCCGGACTCTGGAGGGGAAGCTGGTCGAGCGGGGCCAGGCTGGGAGGGGAAGCTGGGGGGGCGGGGCCAAGCTGGGAGGGGAAGGTGGTCGGGCGGGGCCTGGCGTGGGAGGAGAAGCTGGGCGGGCGGGTCCTGGCTCACGAGGATAAGCTGGGCGGGCGGGGCCAGGCTGGGAGGGGAAGCTGGGAGGGTGGGGCCAGGCTGGGAAGGGAAGCTGGGCGGGCGGGGCCGGGAACGGGAGGAGAAACTGGGCGGGCGGGGCTTGGCTGTGAGGGGAAGCTGGGCGGGCAGGGACGGACTCGGGGGGGGAAGCTGGCCGGGCGGGGCCAGGCTCGGGAGGAGAAGCTGGGCGGGCTGGGCCTGGCTTGGGAGGAGAAGCTGGGCGGGCGGGGCCTGGCTCAGGAGGAGAAGCTGGGCAGTCGGGGCCAGGCTGGGAGGAGAACCTCGGCGGGCGGAGCCGGGCTCGAGAGGGGAAGCTGGGCGGGCGGGGCCTGGCTGGGGAGGGGAAGCTGGGCGGTCGGGGCCAAGCTGGGAGGGGAAGGTGGGCGTGCGGAGCCTGGCTGGGAGGGGAAGCTGGGCGGGCGGGGCCTGGCTCGGAAGGGGAAGATGGGCGGGCGGGACCAACTTGGGGGGAGAAGCTGGGTGGCCGGGGCCGGGCTCGGGAGGGGAAGCTGGGCGGGCGGGGCCAGGCTGGGAGGGGAAGCAGGGCGGGCGGGGCCTGGCTCATGAGGAGAAGCTGAGCGGGCGGGGCCGGGAACGGGAGGAGAAACTGGGCGGGCGGGTCCTGGCTGGGAGGGGAAGCTGGGCGGGCAGGAACGGACTCGGGAGCGGAAGCTGGCCGGGCGGGGCCAGGATCGGGAGGGGAAGCTGGGCGGGCGGGGCCGGGCTCAGGAGGAGAAGCTGGGCGGGCGGGGCCTGGCTCATGAGGAGAAGCTGTGCAGGCGGGACCAGGCTGGGAGGGGAAGCTGGGCGGGCGGGTCCAGGCTGGGAGGGGAAGCTGGGCGGGCAGGAACGGACTCGGGAGCGGAAGCTGGCCGGGCGTGGCCAGGATCCGGAGGGAAAGCTGGCCGGGCGGGGCCAGGCTGGGAGGGGAAGCTGGGCGGGCGGGGCCGGACTCGGGAGGGGAAGCCGAGAAGGCGGGGCCGGGCTCGGGAAGACAAAGTGGGCGGGCGGGGCCGGACTCTGGAGGGGAAGCTGGTCGAGCGGGGCCAGGCTGGGAGGGGAAGCTGGGGGGGCGGGGCCAAGCTGGGAGGGGAAGGTGGTCGGGCGGGGCCTGGCTTGGGAGGAGAAGCTGGGCGGGCGGGTCCTGGCTCACGAGGAGAAGCTGGGCGGGCGGGGCCAGGCTGGGAGGGGAAGCTGGGAGGGTGGGGCCAGGCTGGGAAGGGAAGCTGGGCGGGCGGGGCCGGGAACGGGAGGAGAAACTGGGCGGGCGGGGCTTGGCTGTGAGGGGAAGCTGGGCGGGCGGGGCCTGGCTCGGGAGGGGAAGCTGGGCGGGCGGGGCCAGGCTTGGGAGCAGAAGCTGGGCAGGCTGGTCCAGGCTGGGAGGAGAAGCTGGCCGGGCGGGGCTTGGCTGGGAGGGGAAGCTGGGCGGGCAGGGACGGACTCGGGGGGGGGAAGCTGGCCGGGCGGGGCCAGGCTGGGAGGGGAAGCTGGGGGGGCCGGGCCAAGCTGGGAGGGGAAGGTGGTCGGGCGGGGCCTGGCTTGGGAGGAGAAGCTGGGCGGGCGGGTCATGGCTCACGAGGAGAAGCTGGGCGGGCGGGGCCAGGCTGGGAGGGGAAGCTGGGAGGGTGGGGCCAGGCTGGGAAGGGAAGCTGGGCAGGCGGGGCCTGGCTGGGAGGGGAAGTTGGGCGGGCAGGGACGGACTCGGGAGGGGAACCTGGGCGGGCGGGGCCTTGCTTGGGAGGAGAAGTTGGGCGGGCGGGGCCTGGCTCATGAGGAGAAGTGGTGCAGGCGGGGCCAGGCTGGGAGGGGAAGCTGGGCGGGCGGGGCCAGGCTGGGAGGGGAAGCTGGGCGGGCAGGAACGGACTCGGGAGCGGAAGCTGCCGGGCGGGGCCAGGATCGGGAGGGGAAGCTGGGCGGGCAGGGACGGACTCGGGAGGGGAAGCTGGGCGGGCGGGGCCGGGCTCAGGAGGAGAAGCTGGGCGGGCGGGGCCAGGCTGGGAGGGGAAGCTGGGCGGGCGGGGCAAGGCTGGGAGGGGAAGCTGGGCGGGCGGGGCCAGGCTGGGAGGGGACGCTGGGAGGGTGGGGCCAGGCTGGGAAGGGAAGCTGGGCAGGCGGGGCCTGGCTTGAGAGGAGAAGCTGGGCGGGCGGGGCCTGGCTCATGAGGACAAGCTGGGCGGGCGGGGCCAGGCTGGGAGGGGAAGCTGGGCGGGCAGGGACGGACTCGGGAGGGGAAGCTGGCCGCGCGGGGCCTGGCTCGGTAGGGGAAGCTGGGCGGGCAGGGACGGACTCGGGAGGGGAAGCTGGGCGGGCGGAGCCAAGCTGGGAGGGGAAGCTGGGCGGGCGGGGCTTGGCTCCGGAGGAGAAGCTGGGCAAGCGGGGCCAGGCTGGGAGGGGAAGCTGGGCCTGCGGGGCCTGCCTTGGGAGGGGAAGCTGGGCAGGCGGGGCCTTGCTTGGGAGGAGAAGTTGGGCGGGCGGGGCCTGGCTCATGAGGAGAAGCTGTGCAGGCGGAGCCAGGCTGGGAGGGGAAGCTGGGCGGGCGGGTCCAGGCTGGGAGGGGAAGCTGGGCGGGCAGGAACGGACTCGGGAGCGGAAGCTGGCCGGGCGTGGCCAGGATCCGGAGGGAAAGCTGGGCGGGCAGGGACGGACTCCGGAGGGGAAGCTAGGCGGGCGGGGCCGGGCTCAGGAGGAGAAGTTGGGCGGGCGGGGCCAGGCTGGGAGGGGAAGCTGGGCGGGCGGGGCCTGGCTTGGGAGGAGAAGCTGGGCGGGCGGGCCCGGGAACGGGAGGAGAAACTGGGCGGGCGGAGCCTGGCTGGGAGGGGAAGCTGGGCGGGCACGGACGGAATCGGGAGGGGAAGCTGGGCGGGCGGGGCTTGGCTCCGGAGGAGAAGCTGGGCAGGCGGGGCCAGGCTGGGAGGGGAAGCTGGGCCTGCGGGGCCTGCCTCGGGAGGGGAACCTGGGCGGGCGGGGCCTTGCTTGGGAGGAGAAGTTGGGCGGGCGGGGCCTGGCTCATGAGGAGAAGTGGTGCAGGCGGGGCCAGGCTGGGAGGGGAAGCTGGGCGGGCGGGGCCAGGCTGGGAGGGGAAGCTGGGCGGGCGGGAACGGACTCGGGAGCGGAAGCTGGCCGGGCGGGGCCAGGATCGGGAGGGGAAGCTGGGCGGGCAGGGACGGACTCGGGAGGGGAAGCTGGGCGCGCGGGGCCGGACTCGGGAGGGGAAGCTGGGCGGGCGGGGCCACGCTGGGAGGAGAAGCTGGGTGGGCGGGGCCGGGCTCGAGAGGGGAAGCTGGGAAGGCGGCGCCGGGCTCGGGAAGAGAAAGTGGGCGGGCGGGGCCAGGCTGGGAGGGGAAGCTGGGCGGGCGGAGCCAGGCTGGGAGGGGAATCTGGGCGGGCGGGGGCTGGCTGGGAGGGGAAGCTGGGTGGGCGGGGCCAAGATGGGAGGGGAAGGTGGGCGGGCGGGGCCAGGCTGGGAGGAGAAGCTGAACGGGCGGGGCCGGACTCGGGAGGGGAAGCTGGGCGGGCGGGGCCTGGCTGGGAGGGAAAGCTGGGCGGGCAGGAACGTACTCGGGAGCGGAAGCTGGCCGGGCCGGGCCAGCCTGGGAGGGGAAGCTGGGCGGGCGGGGCCTGGCTCGGGAGGGGAAGCTGGGCGGGCGGGGCCAGGCTTGGGAGCAGAAGCTGGGCAGGCGGGGCCAGGCTGCGAGGAGAAGCTGGCCGGGCGGGGCCAGGCTGGGAGGGGAAGCTGGGCGGGCGGGGCCGGACTCGGGAGGGGAAGCCGGGAAGGCGGGGCTAGGCTGGGAAGGGAAGCTGGGGGGCGTGGCCAGGCTGGGAGGGGAAGGTGGTCGGCCGGGGCCTGGCTTGGGAGGAGAAGCTGGGCGGGCGGGGCCTGGCTCATGAGGAGAAGCTGGGCGGGCGGGGCCAGGCTGGGAGGGGAAGCTCGGCGGGCGGGGTCAGGCTGGGAGGAGAAGCTGGGCGGGCGGGGCCTGGCTTGGGAGGAGAAGCTGGGCGGGCAGGTCCTGGCTCACGAGGAGAAGCTGGGCGGGCGGGGCCAGGCTGGTAAGGGAAGCTGGGCGGGCGGGGCCAGGCTCCGAGGGGAAGCTGGGCAGGCGGGGCCTGGCTTGGGAGGAGAAGCTGGGCGGGCAGGGACGGACTCAGGAGGGGAAGCTGGCCGTGCGGGGCCTGGCTCCGTAGGGGAAGCTTGGCGGGCAGGGACGGACTCTGGAGGGGAAGCTGGGCGGGCGGGGCCAAGCTGGGAGGGGAAGCTGGGCGGGCGGGGCTTGGCTCCGGAGGAGAAGCTGGGCAGGCGGGGCCAGGCTGGGAGGAGAAGCTGGGCGGGCGGGGCCTGGCTCAGGAGGAGAAGCTGGGTAGTCGGGGCCAGGCTGGGAGGAGAAGCTGGGCGGGCGGGGCCTGGCTCAGGAGGAGAAGCTGGGCGGGCGGGGCCAGGCTGGGAGGAGAAGCTGGGTGGGCGGGGCCGGGCTCGAGAGGGGAAGCTGGGAAGGCGGGGCCGGGCTCGGGAAGAGAAAGTGGGCGGGCGGGGCCAGGCTGGGAGGGGAAGGTGGTCGGGCGGGGCCTGGGTTGGGAAGAGAAGCTGGGCGGGCGGGGCCTGGCTCATGAGGACAAGCTGAGCGGGCGGGGCCAGGCTGGGAGGGGAAGCTGGGCAGGCGGGGCCAGGCTGGGAGGGGAAGCTGGGCCTGCGGGGCCTGCCTCGGGAGGGGAACCTGGGCGGGCGGGGCCTTGCTTGGGAGGAGAAGTTGGGCGGGCGGGGCCTGGCTCATGAGGAGAAGTGGTGCAGGCGGGGCCAGGCTGGGAGGGGAAGCTGGGCGGGCGGGGCCAGGCTGGGAGGGGAAGCTGGGCGGGCAGGAACGGACTCGGGAGCGGAAGCTGCCGGGCGGGGCCAGGATCGGGAGGGGAAGCTGGGCGGGCAGGGACGGACTCGGAAGGGGAAGCTGGGCGGGCGGGGCCGGGCTCAGGAGGAGAAGCTGGGCGGGCGGGGCCAGGCTGGGAGGGGAAGCTGGGCGGGCGGGGCAAGGCTGGGAGGGGAAGCTGGGCGGGCGGGGCCTGGCTTGGGAGGAGAAGCTGGGCGGGCGGGGCCTGGCTCATGAGGACAAGCTGGGCGGGCGGGGCCAGGCTGGGAGGGGAAGCTGGGCGGGCAGGGACGGACTCGGGAGGGGAAGCTGGCCGTGCGGGGCCTGGCTCGGTACGGGAAGCTGGGCGGGCAGGGACGGACTCGGGAGGGGAAGCTGGGCGGGCGGGCCCGGGAACGGGAGGAGAAACTGGTCGGGCGGGGCCTGGCTGGGAGGAGAAGCTGGGCGTGCAGGGACGGACTCGGGAGGGGAAGCTGGCGGGGCCTGGCTGGGAGGGAAAGCTGGGCGGGCAGGAACGGACTCGGGAGCGGAAGCTGGGCGGGCGGGGCCTGGCTCGGGAGGGGAAGCTGGGCGGGCGGGGCCAGGCTTGGGAGCAGAAGCTGGGCAGGCGGGGCCAGGCTGCGACGAGAAGATGGCCGGGCGAGGCCAGGCTGGGAGGGGAAGCTGGGCGGGCGGGGCCGGACTCGGGAGGGGAAGCCGGGAAGGCGGGGCTAGCCTGGGAAGGGAAGCTGGGGGGCGGGGCCAGGCTGGGAGGGGAAGGTGGTCGAGCGGGGCCTGGCTTGGGAGGAGAAGCTGGGCGGGCGGGGCCTGGCTCATGAGGAGAAGCTGGGCGGGCGGGACCAGGCTTGGAGGGGAAGCTCGGCGGGCGGGGTCAGGCTGGGAGGAGAAGCTGGGCGGGCGGGGCCTGGCTTGGGAGGAGAAGCTGGGCGGGCGGGGTCTGGCTGGGAGGGGAAGCTGGGCGTGCAGGGACGGACTCGGGAGGGGAAGCTGGCGGGGCGGGGCCTGGCTGGGAGGGAAAGCTGGGCGGGCAGGAACGTACTCGGGAGCGGAAGCTGGCCGGGCCGGGCCAGCCTGGGAGGGGAAGCTGGGCGGGCGGGGCCTGGCTCGGGAGGGGAAGCTGGGCGGGCGGGGCCAGGCTTGGGAGCAGAAGCTGGGCAGGCGGGGCCAGGCTGCGAGGAGAAGCTGGCCGGGCGGGGCCAGGCTGGGAGGGGAAGCTGGGCGGGCGGGGCCGGACTCGGGAGGGGAAGCCGGGAAGGCGGGGCTAGGCTGGGAAGGGAAGCTGGGGGGCGTGGCCAGGCTGGGAGGGGAAGGTGGTCGGCCGGGGCCTGGCTTGGGAGGAGAAGCTGGGCGGGCGGGGCCTGGCTCATGAGGAGAAGCTGGGCGGGCGGGGCCAGGCTGGGAGGGGAAGCTCGGCGGGCGGGGTCAGGCTGGGAGGAGAAGCTGGGCGGGCGGGGCCTGGCTTGGGAGGAGAAGCTGGGCGGGCAGGTCCTGGCTCACGAGGAGAAGCTGGGCGGGCGGGGCCAGGCTGGTAAGGGAAGCTGGGCGGGCGGGGCCAGGCTCCGAGGGGAAGCTGGGCAGGCGGGGCCTGGCTTGGGAGGAGAAGCTTGGCGGGCAGGGACGGACTCTGGAGGGGAAGCTGGGCGGGCGGGGCCAAGCTGGGAGGGGAAGCTGGGCGGGCGGGGCTTGGCTCCGGAGGAGAAGCTGGGCAGGCGGGGCCAGGCTGGGAGGAGAAGCTGGGCGGGCGGGGCCTGGCTCAGGAGGAGAAGCTGGGTAGTCGGGGCCAGGCTGGGAGGAGAAGCTGGGCGGGCGGGGCCTGGCTCAGGAGGAGAAGCTGGGCGGGCGGGGCCAGGCTGGGAGGAGAAGCTGGGTGGGCGGGGCCGGGCTCGAGAGGGGAAGCTGGGAAGGCGGGGCCGGGCTCGGGAAGAGAAAGTGGGCGGGCGGGGCCAGGCTGGGAGGGGAAGGTGGTCGGGCGGGGCCTGGGTTGGGAAGAGAAGCTGGGCGGGCGGGGCCTGGCTCATGAGGACAAGCTGAGCGGGCGGGGCCAGGCTGGGAGGGGAAGCTGGGCAGGCGGGGCCAGGCTGGGAGGGGAAGCTGGGCCTGCGGGGCCTGCCTCGGGAGGGGAACCTGGGCGGGCGGGGCCTTGCTTGGGAGGAGAAGTTGGGCGGGCGGGGCCTGGCTCATGAGGAGAAGTGGTGCAGGCGGGGCCAGGCTGGGAGGGGAAGCTGGGCGGGCGGGGCCAGGCTGGGAGGGGAAGCTGGGCGGGCAGGAACGGACTCGGGAGCGGAAGCTGCCGGGCGGGGCCAGGATCGGGAGGGGAAGCTGGGCGGGCAGGGACGGACTCGGAAGGGGAATCTGGGCGGGCGGGGCCGGGCTCAGGAGGAGAAGCTGGGCGGGCGGGGCCAGGCTGGGAGGGGAAGCTGGGCGGGCGGGGCAAGGCTGGGAGGGGAAGCTGGGCGGGCGGGGCCTGGCTTGGGAGGAGAAGCTGGGCGGGCGGGGCCTGGCTCATGAGGACAAGCTGGGCGGGCGGGGCCAGGCTGGGAGGGGAAGCTGGGCGGGCAGGGACGGACTCGGGAGGGGAAGCTGGCCGTGCGGGGCCTGGCTCGGTACGGGAAGCTGGGCGGGCAGGGACGGACTCGGGAGGGGAAGCTGGGCGGGCGGAGCCAAGCTGGGAGGGGAAGCTGGGCGGGCGGGGCTTGGCTCCGGAGGAGAAGCTGGGCAGGCGGGGCCAGGCTGGGAGGGGAAGCTGGGCCTGCGGGGCCTGCCTCGGGAGGGGAAGCTAGGCGGGCGGGGCCTTGCTTGGGAGGAGAAGTTGGGCGGGCGGGGCCTGGCTCATGAGGAGAAGCTGTGCAGGCGGGGCCAGGCTGGGAGGAGAAGCTGGGTGGGCGGGGCCGGGCTCGAGAGGGGAAGCTGGGAAGGCGGGGCCAGGCTCGGGAAGAGAAAGTGGGCGGGCGGGGCCGGACTCTGGAGGGGAAGCTGGTCGAGCGGGGCCAGGCTGGGAGGGGAAGCTGGGGGGGCGGGGCCAAGCTGGGAGGGGAAGGTGGTCGGGCGGGGCCTGGCTTGGGAGGAGAAGCTGGGCGGGCGGGTCCTGGCTCACGAGGATAAGCTGGGCGGGCGGGGCCAGGCTGGGAGGGGAAGCTGGGAGGGTGGGGCCAGGCTGGAAAGGGAAGCTGGGCGGGCGGGGCCGGGAACGGGAGGAGAAACTGGGCGGGCGGGGCTTGGCTGTGAGGGGAAGCTGGGCGGGCAGGGACGGACTCGGGGGGGGAAGCTGGCCGGGCGGGGCCAGGCTCGGGAGGAGAAGCTGGGCGGGCTGGGCCTGGCTTGGGAGGAGAAGCTGGGCGGGCGGGTCCTGGCTCAGGAGGAGAAGCTGGGCAGTCGGGGCCAGGCTGGGAGGAGATCCTCGGCGGGCGGAGCCGGGCTCGAGAGGGGAAGCTGGGCGGGCGGGGCCTGGCTGGGGAGGGGAAGCTGGGCGGTCGGGGCCAAGCTGGGAGGGGAAGGTGGGCGTGCGGAGCCTGGCTGGGAGGGGAAGCTGGGCGGGCGGGGCCTGGCTCGGAAGGGGAAGATGGGCGGGCGGGACCAACTTGGGGGGAGTAGCTGGGTGGGCGGGGCCGGGCTCGGGAGGGGAAGCTGGGCGGGCGGGGCCAGGCTGGGAGGGGAAGCAGGGCGGGCGGGGCCTGGCTCATGAGGAGAAGCTGAGCGGGCGGGGCCGGGAACGGGAGGAGAAACTGGGCGGGCGGGTCCTGGCTGGGAGGGGAAGCTGGGCGGGCAGGAACGGACTCGGGAGGAGAAGCTGGGCGGGCGGGGCCGGGCTCAGGAGGAGAAGCTGGGCGGGCGGGGCCAGGCTGAGAGGGGAAGCTGGGCGGGCGGGGCAAGGCTGGGAGGGGAAGCTGGGCGGGCGGGGCCTGGCTTGGGAGGAGAAGCTGGGCGGGCGGGCCCGGGAACGGGAGGAGAAACTGGGCGGGCGGAGCCTGGCTGGGAGGGGAAGCTGGGCGGGCAGAGACGGAATCGGGAGGGGAAGCTGGGCGGGCGGGGCCTGGCTGGGAGGGGAAGCTGGGCGGGCAAGAAAGGAATCGGGAGCGGAAGCTGGCCGGGCGGGGCCAGGCTGGGAGGGGAAGCTGGGCGGGCGGGGCCAGGCTTGGGAGCAGAAGGTGGGCAGGCTGGTCCAGGCTGGGAGGAGAAGCTGGCCGGGCGGGGCTTGGCTGGGAGGGGAAGCTGGGCGGGCAGGGACGGACTCGGGGGTGGGAAGCTGGCCGGGCGGCGCCAGGCTCGGGAGGAGAAGCTGGGCGGGCGGGGCCTGGCTTGGGAGGAGAAGCTGGGCGGGCGGGGCCTTGCTTGGGAGGAGAAGCTGGGCGGGCGGGGCCTGGCTCAGGAGGAGAAGCTGGGTAGTCGGGGCCAGGCTGGGAGGAGAAGCTGGGCGGGCGGGGCCTGGCTCAGGAGGAGAAGCTGGGCGGGCGGGGCCAGGCTGGGAGGAGAAGCTGGGTGGGCGGGGCCGGGCTCGAGAGGGGAAGCTGGGAAGGCGGGGCCGGGCTCGGGAAGAGAAAGTGGGCGGGCGGGGCCAGGCTGGGAGGGGAAGGTGGTCGGGCGGGGCCTGGGTTGGGAAGAGAAGCTGGGCGGGCGGGGCCTGGCTCATGAGGACAAGCTGAGCGGGCGGGGCCAGGCTGGGAGGGGAAGCTGGGCGGGCAGGGACGGACTCGGGAGGGGAAGCTGGCCGTGCGGGGCCTGGCTCGGTACGGGAAGCTGGGCGGGCAGGGACGGACTCGGGAGGGGAAGCTGGGCGGGCGGAGCCAAGCTGGGAGGGGAAGCTGGGCGGGCGGGGATTGGCTCCGGAGGAGAAGCTGTGCAGGCGGGGCCAGTCTGGGAGGGGAATCTGGGCCTGCGGGGCCTGCCTCGGGAGGGGAAGCTGGGCGGGCGGGGCCTGGCTCATGAGGAGAAGCTGTGCAGGCGGGACCAGGCTGGGAGGGGAAGCTGGGCGGGCGGGTCCAGGCTGGGAGGGGAAGCTGGGCGGGCAGGAACGGACTCGGGAGCGGAAGCTGGCCGGGCGTGGCCAGGATCCGGAGGGAAAGCTGGCCGGGCGGGGCCAGGCTGGGAGGGGAAGCTGGGCGGGCGGGGCCGGACTCGGGAGGGGAAGCCGGGAAGGCGGGGCCGGGCTCGGGAAGACAAAGTGGGCGGGCGGGGCCGGACTCTGGAGGGGAAGCTGGTCGAGCGGGGCCAGGCTGGGAGGGGAAGCTGGGGGGGCGGGGCCAAGCTGGGAGGGGAAGGTGGTCGGGCGGGGCCTGGCTTGGGAGGAGAAGCTGGGCGGGCGGGTCCTGGCTCACGAGGAGAAGCTGGGCGGGCGGGGCCAGGCTGGGAGGGGAAGCTGGGAGGGTGGGGCCAGGCTGGGAAGGGAAGCTGGGCGGGCGGGGCCGGGAACGGGAGGAGAAACTGGGCGGGCGGGGCTTGGCTGTGAGGGGAAGCTGGGCGGGCGGGGCCTGGCTCGGGAGGGGAAGCTGGGCGGGCGGGGCCAGGCTTGGGAGCAGAAGCTGGGCAGGCTGGTCCAGGCTGGGAGGAGAAGCTGGCCGGGCGGGGCTTGGCTGGGAGGGGAAGCTGGGCGGGCAGGGACGGACTCGGGGGGGGAAGCTGGCCGGGCGGGGCCAGGCTGGGAGGGGAAGCTGGGGGGGCCGGGCCAAGCTGGGAGGGGAAGGTGGCGGGGCGGGGCCTGGCTTGGGAGGAGAAGCTGGGCGGGCGGGTCATGGCTCACGAGGGGAAGCTGGGCGGGCGGGGCCAGGCTGGGAGGGGAAGCTGGGAGGGTGGGGCCAGGCTGGGAAGGGAAGCTGGGCAGGCGGGGCCTGGCTTGAGAGGAGAAGCTGGGCGGGCGGGGCCTGGCTCATGAGGACAAGCTGGGCGGGCGGGGCCAGGCTGGGAGGGGAAGCTGGGCGGGCAGGGAAGGACTCGGGAGGGGAAGCTGGCCGCGCGGGGCCTGGCTCGGTAGGGGAAGCTGGGCGGGCAGGGACGGACTCGGGAGGGGAAGCTGGGCGGGCGGAGCCAAGCTGGGAGGGGAAGCTGGGCGGGCGGGGCTTGGCTCCGGAGGAGAAGCTGGGCAAGCGGGGCCAGGCTGGGAGGGGAAGCTGGGCCTGCGGGGCCTGCCTCGGGAGGGGAAGCTGGGCAGGCGGGGCCTTGCTTGGGAGGAGAAGTTGGGCGGGCGGGGCCTGGCTCATGAGGAGAAGCTGTGCAGGCGGAGCCAGGCTGGGAGGGGAAGCTGGGCGGGCGGGTCCAGGCTGGGAGGGGAAGCTGGGCGGGCAGGAACGGACTCGGGAGCGGAAGCTGGCCGGGCGTGGCCAGGATCCGGAGGGAAAGCTGGGCGGGCAGGGACGGACTCCGGAGGGGAAGCTAGGCGGGCGGGGCCGGGCTCAGGAGGAGAAGTTGGGCGGGCGGGGCCAGGCTGGGAGGGGAAGCTGGGCGGGCGGGGCCTGGCTTGGGAGGAGAAGCTGGGCGGGCGGGCCCGGGAACGGGAGGAGAAACTGGGCGGGCGGAGCCTGGCTGGAAGGGGAAGCTGGGCGGGCACGGACGGAATCGGGAGGGGAAGCTGGGCGGGCGGGGCTTGGCTCCGGAGGAGAAGCTGGGCAGGCGGGGCCAGGCTGGGAGGGGAAGCTGGGCCTGCGGGGCCTGCCTCGGGAGGGGAACCTGGGCGGGCGGGGCCTTGCTTGGGAGGAGAAGTTGGGCGGGCGGGGCCTGGCTCATGAGGAGAAGTGGTGCAGGCGGGGCCAGGCTGGGAGGGGAAGCTGGGCGGGCGGGGCCAGGCTGGGAGGGGAAGCTGGGCGGGCAGGAACGGACTCGGGAGCGGAAGCTGGCCGGGCGGGGCCAGGATCGGGAGGGGAAGCTGGGCGGGCAGGGACGGACTCGGGAGGGGAAGCTGGGCGCGCGGGGCCGGACTCGGGAGGGGAAGCTGGGCGGGCGGGGCCAGGCTGGGAGGAGAAGCTGGGTGGGCGGGGCCGGGCTCGAGAGGGGAAGCTGGGAAGGCGGCGCCGGGCTCGGGAAGAGAAAGTGGGCGGGCGGGGCCAGGCTGGGAGGGGAAGCTGGGCGGGCGGAGCCAGGCTGGGAGGGGAATCTGGGCGGGCGGGGGCTGGCTGGGAGGGGAAGCTGGGTGGGCGGGGCCAAGATGGGAGGGGAAGGTGGGCGGGCGGGGCCAGGCTGGGAGGAGAAGCTGAACGGGCGGGGCCGGACTCGGGAGGGGAAGCTGGGCGGGCGGGGCCTGGCTGGGAAGGGGAAGCTGGGCGGTCGGGGCCAAGCTGGGAGGGGAAGGTGGGCGTGCGGAGCCTGGCTGGGAGGGGAAGCTGGGCGGGCGGGGCCTGGCTCGGAAGGGGAAGATGGGCGGGCGGGGCCAACTTGGGGGGAGAAGCTGGGTGGGCGGGGCCGGGATCGGGAGGGGAAGCTGGGCGGGCGGGGCCAGGCTGGGACGGAAGCAGGGCGGGCGGGGCCTGGCTCATGAGGAGAAGCTGGGCGGGCGGGGCCGGGAACGGGAGGAGAAACTGGGCGGGCGGGGCCTGGCTGGGAGGGGAAGCTGGGCGGGCAGGAACGGACTCGGGAGCGGAAGCTGGCCGGGCGGGGCCAGGATCGGGAGGGGAAGCTGGGCAGGGGGGGCCGGGCTCAGGAGGAGAAGCTGGCCGGGCCGGGCCAGGCTGGGAGGGGAAGCTGGGCGGGCGGGGCCAGGCTGGGAGGGGAAGCTGGGCGGGCGGGGCCTGGCTTGGGAGGAGAAGCTGGGCGGGCGGGCCCGGGAACTGGAGGAGAAACTGGTCGGGCGGGGCCTGGCTGGGAGGAGAAGCTGGGCGTGCAGGGACGGACTCGGGAGGGGAAGCTGGCGGGGCCTGGCTGGGAGGGAAAGCTGGGCGGGCAGGAACGGACTCGGGAGCGGAAGCTGGGCGGGCGGGGCCTGGCTCGGGAGGGGAAGCTGGGCGGGCGGGGCCAGGCTTGGGAGCAGAAGCTGGGCAGGCGGGGCCAGGCTGCGACGAGAAGATGGCCGGGCGAGGCCAGGCTGGGAGGGGAAGCTGGGCGGGCGGGGCCGGACTCGGGAGGGGAAGCCGGGAAGGCGGGGCTAGCCTGGGAAGGGAAGCTGGGGGGCGGGGCCAGGCTGGGAGGGGAAGGTGGTCGAGCGGGGCCTGGCTTGGGAGGAGAAGCTGGGCGGGCGGGGCCTGGCTCATGAGGATAAGCTGGGCGGGCGGGACCAGGCTTGGAGGGGAAGCTCGGCGGGCGGGGTCAGGCTGGGAGGAGAAGCTGGGCGGGCGGGGCCTGGCTTGGGAGGAGAAGCTGGGCGGGCGGGGTCTGGCTGGGAGGGGAAGCTGGGCGTGCAGGGACGGACTCGGGAGGGGAAGCTGGCGGGGCGGGGCCTGGCTGGGAGGGAAAGCTGGGCGGGCAGGAACGTACTCGGGAGCGGAAGCTGGCCGGGCCGGGCCAGCCTGGGAGGGGAAGCTGGGCGGGCGGGGCCTGGCTCGGGAGGGGAAGCTGGGCGGGCGGGGCCAGGCTTGGGAGCAGAAGCTGGGCAGGCGGGGCCAGGCTGCGAGGAGAAGCTGGCCGGGCGGGGCCAGGCTGGGAGGGGAAGCTGGGCGGGCGGGGCCGGACTCGGGAGGGGAAGCCGGGAAGGCGGGGCTAGGCTGGGAAGGGAAGCTGGGGGGCGTGGCCAGGCTGGGAGGGGAAGGTGGTCGGCCGGGGCCTGGCTTGGGAGGAGAAGCTGGGCGGGCGGGGCCTGGCTCATGAGGAGAAGCTGGGCGGGCGGGGCCAGGCTGGGAGGGGAAGCTCGGCGGGCGGGGTCAGGCTGGGAGGAGAAGCTGGGCGGGCGGGGCCTGGCTTGGGAGGAGAAGCTGGGCGGGCAGGGACGGACTCAGGAGGGGAAGCTGGCCGTGCGGGGCCTGGCTCCGTAGGGGAAGCTGGGCGGGCAGGGACGGACTCTGGAGGGGAAGCTGGGCGGGCGGGGCCAAGCTGGGAGGGGAAGCTGGGCGGGCGGGGCTTGGCTCCGGAGGAGAAGCTGGGCAGGCGGGGCCAGGCTGGGAGGGGAAGCTGGGCCTGCGGGGCCTGCCTCGGGAGGGGAACCTGGGCGGGCGGGGCCTTGCTTGGGAGGAGAAGTTGGGCGGGCGGGGCCTGGCTCATGAGGAGAAGTGGTGCAGGCGGGGCCAGGCTGGGAGGGGAAGCTGGGCGGGTGGGGCCAGGCTGGGAGGGGAAGCTCGGCGGGCGGGGCCATGCTGGGAGGGGAAGCTCGGCGGGCGGGGTCAGGCTGGGAGGAGAAGCTGGGCGGGCGGGGCCTGGCTTGGGAGGAGAAGCTGGGTGGGCGGGTCCTGGCTCACGAGGAGAAGCTGGGCGGGCGGGGCCAGGCTGGGAGGGGAAGCTGGGAGGGTGGGGCCAGGCTGGGAAGGGAAGCTGGGCAGGCGGGGCCTGGCTTGAGAGGAGAAGCTGGGCGGGCGGGGCCGGGAACGGGAGGAGAAACTGGGCTGGCGGGGCCTGGCTGGGAGGGGAAGCTGGGCGGGCGGGGCCGGGAACGGGAGGAGAAGCTGGGCTGGCGGGGCCTGGCTGGGAGGGGAAGATGGGCGGGCAGGGACGGACTCGGGGGGGGGAGCTGGCCGGGCGGGGCCAGGCTCGGGAGGAGAAGCTGGGCGGGCGGGGCCTGGCTTGGGGGAGAAGCTGGGCGGGCGGGGCCTTGCTTGGGAGGAGAAGCTGGGCGGGCGGCGCCTGGCTCAGGAGGAGAAGCTGGGCAGTCGGGGCCAGGCTGGGAGGAGAACCTCGGCGGGCGGAGCCTGGCTTGGGAGGAGAAGCTGGCGGGCGGGGCCTGGCTCAGGAGGAGAAGCTGGGCGGGCGGGGCCAGGCTGGGAGGGGAAGCTGGGCGCGCGGGGCCGGACTCGGGAGGGGAAGCTGGGCGGGCGGGGCCAGGCTGGGAGGAGAAGCTGGGTGGGCGGGGCCGGGCTCGCGAGGGGAAGCTGGGAAGGCGGCGCCGGGCTCGGGAAGACAAAGTGGGCGGGCGGGGCCGACTCGGGAGGGGAAGCTGGGGGGGCGGGGCCAAGCTGGGAGGGGAAGGTGGTCGGGCGGGGCCTGGCTTGGGAGGAGAAGCTGGGCGGGCGGGGCCTGGCTCATGAGGAGAAGCTGGGCGGGCGGGGCCATGCTGGGAGGGGAAGCTCGGCGGGCGGGGTCAGGCTGGGAGGAGAAGCTGGGCGGGCGGGGCCTGGCTTGGGAGGAGAAGCTGGGTGGGCGGGTCCTGGCTCACGACGAGAAGCTGGGCGGGCGGGGCCAGGCTGGGAGGGGAAGCTGGGAGGGTGGGGCCAGGCTGGGAAGGGAAGCTGGGCAGGCGGGGCCTGGCTTGAGAGGAGAAGCTGGGCGGGCGGGCCGGGAACGGGAGGAGAAACTGGGCTGGCGGGGCCTGGCTGGGAGGGGAAGCTGGGCGGGCAGGGACGGACTCGGGGGGGAAGCTGGCCGGGCGGGGCCAGGCTCGGGAGGAGAAGCTGGGCGGGCGGGGCCTGGCTTGGGAGGAGAAGCTGGGCGGGCGGGGCCTTGCTTGGGAGGAGAAGCTGGGCGGGCGGGGCCTGGCTCAGGAGGAGAAGCTGGGCAGTCGGGGCCAGGCTGGGAGGAGAACCTCGGCGGGCGGAGCCTGGCTTGGGAGGAGAAGCTGGGCGGGCGGGGCCTGGCTCAGGAGGAGAAGCTGGGCGGGCGGGGCCGGGAACGGGAGGAGAAACTGGGCGGGCGGGGCCTGGCTGGGAGGGGAAGCTGGGCGGGCAGGAACGGACTCGGGAGCGGAAGGTGGCCGGGCGGGGCCAGCATCGGGAGGGGAAGCTGGGCGGTGGGGGCCGGGCTCAGGAGGAGAAGCTGGCCGGGCCGGGCCAGGCTGGGAGGGGAAGCTGGGCGGGCGAGGCCAGGCTGGGAGGGGAAGCTGGGCGGGCGGGGCCGGACTCGGGAGGGGAAGCCGGGAAGGCGGGGCTAGGCTGGGAAGGGAAGCTGGGGGGGCGGGGCCAGGCTGGGAGGGGAAGGTGGTCGGGCGGGGCCTGGCTTGGGAGGAGAAGCTGGGCGGGCGGGGCCTGGCTCATGAGGAGAAGCTGGGCGGGCGGGGCCAGGCTGGGAGGGGAAGCTCGGCGGGCGGGGTCAGGCTGGGAGGAGAAGCTGGGCGGGCGGGGCCTGGCTTGGGAAGAGAATCTGGGCGGGCGGGTCCTGGCTCACGAGGAGAAGCTAGGCGGGCGGGGCCAGGCTGGTAAGGGAAGCTGGGCGGGCGGGGCCAGGCTGGGAGGGGAAGCTGGGCAGGCGGGGCCTGGCTTGGGAGGAGAAGCTGGGCGGGCAGGGACGGACTCAGGAGGGGAAGCTGGCCGTGCGGGGCCTGGCTCCGTAGGGGAAGCTGGGCGGGCAGGGACGGACTCTGGAGGGGAAGCTGGGCGGGCGGGGCCAAGCTGGGAGGGGAAGCTGGGCGGGCAGGGACGGACTCGGGAGGGGAAGCTGGCCGTGCGGGGCCTGGCTCCGTAGGGGAAGCTGGGCGGGCAGGGACGACTCTGGAGGGGAAGCTGGGCGGGCGGGGCCAAGCTGGGAGGGGAAGCTGGGCGGGCGGGGCTTGGCTCCGGAGGAGAAGCTGGGCAGGCGGGGCCAGGCTGGGAGGAGAAGCTGGGCGGGCGGGGCCTGGCTCATGAGGAGATGCTGTGCAGGCGGGGCCAGGCTGGGAGGGGAAGCTGGGCTGGCGGGGCCAGGCTAGGAGGGGAAGCTGGGCGGGCGGGGCCAGACTGGGAGGGGAAGCTGGGCGGGCGGGCCTGGCTTGGGAGGAGAAGCTGGGCGGGCGGGGCAGGGAACGGGAGGAGAAACTGGGCTGGCGGGGCCTGGCTGGGAGGGGAAGCTGGGCGGGCAGGGACGGACTCGGGAGGGGAAGCTGGCCGGGCAGGGACGGACTCGGGAGGGGAAGCAGGCCGTGCGGGGCCTGGCTCGGTAGGGGAAGCTGGGCGGGCAGGGACGGAGTCGGGAGGGGAAGCTGGGCGGGCGGGGCCAAGCTGGGAGGGGAAGCTGGGCGGGCGGGGCTTGGCTCCGGAGGAGAAGCTGGGCAGGCGGGGCCAGGCTGGGAGGAGAAGCTGGGCCTGCGGGGCCTGCCTCGGGAGGGGAAGCTGGGCGGGCGGGGCCTTGCTTGGGAGGAGAAGTTGGGCGGGCGGGGCCTGGCTCATGAGGAGAAGTGGTGCAGGCGGGGCCAGGCTGGGAGGGGAAGCTGGGCGGGCGGGGCCGGGAACGGGAGGAGAAACTGGGCGGGCGGGGCCTGGCTGGGAGGGGAAGCTGGGCGGGCAGGGACGGACTCGGGGGGAAGCTGGCCGGGCGGGGCCAGGCTCCGGAGGAGAAGCTGGGCGGGCGGGGCCTGGCTTGGGAGGAGAAGCTGGGCGGGCGGGGCCTTGCTTGGGAGGAGAAGCTGGGCGGGCGGGGCCTGGCTCAGGAGGAGAAGCTGGGCAGTCGGGGCCAGGCTGGGAGGAGAACCTCGGCGGGCGGAGCCTGGCTTGGGAGGAGAAGCTGGGCGGGCGGGGCCTGGCTCAGGAGGAGAAGCTGGGCGGGCGGGGCCAGGCTGGGAGGGGAAGCTGGGCGCGCGGGGCCGGACTCGGGAGGGGAAGCTGGGCGGGCAGGGCCAGGCTGGGAGGAGAAGCTGGTTGTGCGGGGCCGGGCTCGAGAGGGGAAGTTGGGAAGGCGGCGCCGGGCTCGGGAAGAGAAAGTGGGCGGGCGGAGCCAGGCTGGGAGCGGAAGCTGGGCGGGCAGGGACGGACTCTGGAGGGGAAGCTGGGCGGGCGGGGCCAAGCTGGGAGGGGAAGCTGGGCGGGCGGGGCTTGGCTCCGGAGGAGAAGCTGGGCAGGCGGGGCCAGGTTGGGAGGGGAAGCTGTGCCTGCGGGGCCTGCCTCGGGAGGGGAAGCTGGGCGGGCGGGGCCTTGCTTGGGAGGAGAAGTTGGGCGGGCGGGGCCTGGCTCATGAGGAGATGCTGTGCAGGCGGGGCCAGGCTGGGAGGGGAAGCTGGGCGGGCGTGGCCAGGCTAGGAGGGGAAGCTGGGCGGGCGGGGCCAGGCTGGGAGGGGAAGCTGGGCAGGCGGGGCCTGGCTTGGGAGGAGAAGCTGGGCGGGCGGGGCCGGGAACGGGAGGAGAAACTGGGCGGGCGGGGCCTGCCTGGGAGGGGAAGCTGGGCGGGCAGGGACGCACTCGGGAGGGGAAGCTGGCCGTGCGGGGCCTGGCTCGGTAGGGGAAGCTGGGCGGGCAGGGACGGACTCGGGAGGGGAAGCTGGGCGGGCGGGGCCAAGCTGGGAGGGGAAGCTGGGCGGGCGGGGCTTGGCTCCGGAGGAGAAGCTGGGCAGGCGGGGCCAGGCTGGGAGGGGAAGCTGGGCGTGCGGGGCCTGCCTCTGGAGGGGAACCTGGGCGGGCGGGGCCTTGCTTGGGAGGACAAGTTGGGCGGGCGGGGCCTGGCTCATGAGAAGTGGTGCAGGCGAGGCCAGGCTGGGAGGGGAAGCTGGGCGGGCGGGGCCAGGATCGGGAGGGGAAGCTCGGCGGGCGGGGCCTGGCTCAGGAGGAGAAGCTGGGCAGTCGGGGCCAGGCTGGGAGGAGAACCTCGGCGGGCGGAGCCTGGCTTGGGAGGAGAAGCTGGGCGGGCGGGGCCTGGCTCAGGAGGAGAAGCTGGGCGGGCGGGGCCAGGCTGGGAGGAGAACCTCGGCGGGCGAAGCCTGGCTTGGGAGGAGAAGCTGGGCGGGCGGGGCCTGGCTTGGGAGGAGAAGCTGGGCGTGCGGGGTCTGGCTGGGAGGGGAAGCTGGGCGTGCAGGGACCGACTCGGGAGGGGAAGCTGGCGGGGCGGGGCCTGGCTGGGAGGGAAAGCTGGGCGGGCAGGAACGTACTCGGGAGCGGAAGCTGGCCGGGCGGGGCCAGCCTGGGAGGGGAAGCTGGGCGGGCGGGGCCTGGCTCGGGAGGGGAAGCTGGGCGGGCGGGGCCATGCTGGGAGGGGAAGCTCGGCGGGCGGGGTCAGGATGGGAGGAAATGCTGGGCGGGCGGGGCCAGGCTGGGAGGGGAAGCTGGGCGGGGGGGGCAAGGCTGGGAGGGGAAGCTGGGCGGGCGGGGCCTGGCTTGGGAGGAGAAGCTGGGTGGGCGGGTCCTGGCTCACGACGAGAAGCTGGGCGGGCGGGGCCTGGCTCAGGAGGAGAAGCTGGGTGGGCGGGGCCAGGCTGGGAGGGGAAGCTGGGCGGGCGGGGCCAGGCTGGGAGGGGAAGCTGGGCGGGCAGGGACGGACTCGGGAGGGGAAGCTGGCCGTGCGGGGCCTGGCTCGGTAGGGGAAGCTGGGCGGGCAGGGACGGACTCGGGAGCGGAAGCTGGCAGGGGGGGCCAGGATCGGGAGGGGAAGCTGGGCGGGCAGGGACGGACTCGGGAGGGGAAGCTGGGCGAGTGGGGCCGGGCTCAGGAGGAGAAGCTGGGCGGGCGGGGCAAGGCTGGGAGGGGAAGCTGGGCGGGCGGGGCCTGGCTCATGAGGAGAAGCTGGGCGGGCGGGGCCATGCTGGGAGGGGAAGCTCGGCGGGCGGGGTCAGGCTGGGAGGAGAAGCTGGGCGGGCGGGGCCTGGCTTGGGAGGAGAAGCTGGGTGGGCGGCTCCTGGCTCACGAGGAGAAGCTGGGCGGGCGGGGCCAGGCTGGGAGGGGAAGCTGGGAGGGTGGGGCCAGGCTGGGAGGGGAAGCTGGGCGGGCGGGGCCAGGCTGGGAGGGGAAGCTGGGCGGGCAGGAACGGACTCGGGAGCGGAAGCTGGCAGGGGGGGGCCAGGATCGGGAGGGGAAGCTGGGCGGGCAGGGACGGACTCGGGAGGGGAAGCTGGGCGGGTGGGGCCGGGCTCAGGAGGAGAAGCTGGGCGGGCGGGGCAAGGCTGGGAGGGGAAGCTGGGCGGGCGGGGCCTGGCTCATGAGGAGAAGCTGGGCGGGCGGGGCCATGCTGGGAGGGGAAGCTCGGAGGGCGGGGTCAGGCTGGGAGGAGAAGCTCGGCGGGCGGGGTCAGGATGGGAGGAAATGCTGGGCGGGCGGGGCCAGGCTCACGAGGAGAAGCTGGGCGGGGGGGGCAAGGCTGGGAGGGGAAGCTGGGAGGGTGGGGCCAGGCTGGGAAGGGAAGCTGGGCAGGCGGGGCCTGGCTTGAGAGGAGAAGCTGGGCGGGCGGGGCCGGGAACGGGAGGAGAAACTGGGCGGGCGGGGCCTGGCTGGGAGGGGAAGCTGGGCGGGCAGGGACGGACTCGGGGGGGAAGCTGGCCGGGCGGGGCCAGGCTCGGGAGGAGAAGCTGGGCGGGCGGGGCCTGGCTTGGGAGGAGAAGCTGGGCGGGCGGGGCCTTGCTTGGGAGGAGAAGCTGGGCGGGCGGGGCCTGGCTCAGGAGGAGAAGCTGGGCAGTCGGGGCCAGGCTGGGAGGAGAACCTCGGCGGGCGGAGCCTGGCTTGGGAGGAGAAGCTGGGCGGGCGGGGCCAGGCTTGGGAGCAGAAGCTGGGCAGGCGGGGCCAGGCTGCGAGGAGAAGCTGGCCGGGCGGGGCCAGGCTGGGAGGGGAAGCTGGGCGGGCGGGGCCGGACTCGGGAGGGGAAGCCAGGAAGGCGGGGCTAGGCTGGGAAGGGAAGCTGGGGGGCGGGGCCAGGCTGGGAGGGGAAGGTGGTCGGGCGGGGCCTGGCTTGGGAGGAGAAGCTGGGCGGGCGGGGCCTGGCTCATGAGGAGAAGCTGGGCGGGCGGGGCCAGGCTGGGAGGGGAAGCTCGGCGGGCGGGGTCAGGCTGGGAGGAGAAGCTGGGCGGGCGGGGCCTGGCTTGGGAGGAGAAGCTGGGCGCGCAGGTCCTGGCTCACGAGGAGAAGCTGGGCGGGCGGGGCCAGGCTGGTAAGGGAAGCTGCGCGGGCGGGGCCAGGCTCGGAGGGGAAGCTGGGCATGCGGGGCCTGGCTTGGGAGGAGAAGCTGGGCGGGCAGGGACGGACTCAGGAGGGGAAGCTGGCCGTGCGGGGCCTGGCTCCGTAGGGGAAGCTGGGCGGGCAGGGACGGACTCTGGAGGGGAAGCTGGGCGGGCGGGGCCAAGCTGGGAGGGGAAGCTGGGCGGGCAGGGACGGACTCGGGAGGGGAAGCTGGCCGTGCGGGGCCTGGCTCCGTAGGGGAAGCTGGGCGGGCAGGGACGGACTCTGGAGGGGAAGCTGGGCGGGCGGGGCCAAGCTGGGAGGGGAAGCTGGGCGGGCGGGGCTTGGCTCCGGAGGAGAAGCTGGGCAGGCGGGGCCAGGCTGGGAGGGGAAGCTGGGCCTGCGGGGCCTGCCTCGGGAGGGGAAGCTGGGCGGGCGGGGCCTTGCTTGGGAGGAGAAGTTGGGCGGGCGGGGCCTGGCTCATGAGGAGATGCTGTGTAGGCGGGGCCAGGCTGGGAGGGGAAGCTGGGCGGGTGGGGCAAGGCTGGGAGGGGAAGCTGGGCGGGCGGGGCAAGGCTGGTAAGGGAAGCTGGGCGGGCGGGGCCAGGATGGGAGGGGAAGCTGGGCAGGCGGGGCCTGGCTTGGGAGGAGAAGCTGGGCGGGCAGGGACGGACTCAGGAGGGGAAGCTGGCCGTGCGGGGCCGGGAACGGGAGGAGAAACTGGGCGGGCGGGGCCTGGCTGGGAGGGGAAGCTGGGCGGGCAGGGACGGACTCGGGAGGGGAAGCTGGCCGTGCGGGGCCTGGCTCGGTAGGGGAAGCTGGGCGGGCAGGGACGGACTCGGGAGGGGAAGCTGGGCGGGCGGGGCCAAGCTCGGAGGGGAAGCTGGGCGGGCGGGGCTTGGCTCCGGAGGAGAAGCTGGGCAGGCGGGGCCAGGCTGGGAGGGGAAGCTGGGCGTGCGGGGCCTGCCTCGGGAGGGGAACCTGGGCGGGCGGGGCCTTGCTTGGGAGGAGAAGTTGGGCGGGCGGGGCCTGGCTCATGAGGAGAAGTGGTGCAGGCGGGGCCAGGCTGGGAGGGGAAGCTGGGCGGGCAGGAACGGACTCGGGAGCGGAAGCTGGCCGGGCGGGGCCAGGATCGGGAGGGGAAGCTGGGCGGGCAGGGACGGACTCGGGAGGGGAAGCTGGGCGGGCGGGGCCGGGCTCAGGAGGAGAAGCTGGGCGGGCGGGGCCATGCTGGGAGGGGAAGCTCGGCGGGCGGGGTCAGGATGGGAGGAAATGCTGGGCGGGCGGGGCCAGGCTGGGAGGGGAAGCTGGGCGGGGGGGGGCAAGGCTGGGAGGGGAAGCTGGGCGGGCGGGGCCTGGCTTGGGAGGAGAAGCTGGGTGGGCGGGTCCTGGCTCACGACGAGAAGCTGGGCGGGCGGGGCCTGGCTCAGGAGGAGAAGCTGGGTGGGCGGGGCCAGGCTGGGAGGGGAAGCTGGGCGGGCGGGGCCAGGCTGGGAGGGGAAGCTGGGCGGGCAGGGACGGACTCGGGAGGGGAAGCTGGCCGTGCGGGGCCTGGCTCGGTAGGGGAAGCTGGGCGGGCAGGGACGGACTCGGGAGCGGAAGCTGGCAGGGGGGGGCCAGGATCGGGAGGGGAAGCTGGGCGGGCAGGGACGGACTCGGGAGGGGAAGCTGGGCGGGTGGGGCCGGGCTCAGGAGGAGAAGCTGGGCGGGCGGGGCAAGGCTGGGAGGGGAAGCTGGGCGGGCGGGGCCTGGCTCATGAGGAGAAGCTGGGCGGGCGGGGCCATGCTGGGAGGGGAAGCTCGGAGGGCGGGGTCAGGCTGGGAGGAGAAGCTCGGCGGGCGGGGTCAGGATGGGAGGAAATGCTGGGCGGGCGGGGCCAGGCTCACGAGGAGAAGCTGGGCGGGGGGGGCAAGGCTGGGAGGGGAAGCTGGGAGGGTGGGGCCAGGCTGGGAAGGGAAGCTGGGCAGGCGGGGCCTGGCTTGAGAGGAGAAGCTGGGCGGGCGGGGCCGGGAACGGGAGGAGAAACTGGGCGGGCGGGGCCTGGCTGGGAGGGGAAGCTGGGCGGGCAGGGACGGACTCGGGGGGGAAGCTGGCCGGGCGGGGCCAGGCTCGGGAGGAGAAGCTGGGCGGGCGGGGCCTGGCTTGGGAGGAGAAGCTGGGCGGGCGGGGCCTTGCTTGGGAGGAGAAGCTGGGCGGGCGGGGCCTGGCTCAGGAGGAGAAGCTGGGCAGTCGGGGCCAGGCTGGGAGGAGAACCTCGGCGGGCGGAGCCTGGCTTGGGAGGAGAAGCTGGGCGGGCGGGGCCAGGCTTGGGAGCAGAAGCTGGGCAGGCGGGGCCAGGCTGCGAGGAGAAGCTGGCCGGGCGGGGCCAGGCTGGGAGGGGAAGCTGGGCGGGCGGGGCCGGACTCGGGAGGGGAAGCCAGGAAGGCGGGGCTAGGCTGGGAAGGGAAGCTGGGGGGCGGGGCCAGGCTGGGAGGGGAAGGTGGTCGGGCGGGGCCTGGCTTGGGAGGAGAAGCTGGGCGGGCGGGGCCTGGCTCATGAGGAGAAGCTGGGCGGGCGGGGCCAGGCTGGGAGGGGAAGCTCGGCGGGCGGGGTCAGGCTGGGAGGAGAAGCTGGGCGGGCGGGGCCTGGCTTGGGAGGAGAAGCTGGGCGCGCAGGTCCTGGCTCACGAGGAGAAGCTGGGCGGGCGGGGCCAGGCTGGTAAGGGAAGCTGCGCGGGCGGGGCCAGGCTCGGAGGGGAAGCTGGGCATGCGGGGCCTGGCTTGGGAGGAGAAGCTGGGCGGGCAGGGACGGACTCAGGAGGGGAAGCTGGCCGTGCGGGGCCTGGCTCCGTAGGGGAAGCTGGGCGGGCAGGGACGGACTCTGGAGGGGAAGCTGGGCGGGCGGGGCCAAGCTGGGAGGGGAAGCTGGGCGGGCAGGGACGGACTCGGGAGGGGAAGCTGGCCGTGCGGGGCCTGGCTCCGTAGGGGAAGCTGGGCGGGCAGGGACGGACTCTGGAGGGGAAGCTGGGCGGGCGGGGCCAAGCTGGGAGGGGAAGCTGGGCGGGCGGGGCTTGGCTCCGGAGGAGAAGCTGGGCAGGCGGGGCCAGGCTGGGAGGGGAAGCTGGGCCTGCGGGGCCTGCCTCGGGAGGGGAAGCTGGGCGGGCGGGGCCTTGCTTGGGAGGAGAAGTTGGGCGGGCGGGGCCTGGCTCATGAGGAGATGCTGTGTAGGCGGGGCCAGGCTGGGAGGGGAAGCTGGGCGGGTGGGGCAAGGCTGGGAGGGGAAGCTGGGCGGGCGGGGCAAGGCTGGTAAGGGAAGCTGGGCGGGCGGGGCCAGGATGGGAGGGGAAGCTGGGCAGGCGGGGCCTGGCTTGGGAGGAGAAGCTGGGCGGGCAGGGACGGACTCAGGAGGGGAAGCTGGCCGTGCGGGGCCGGGAACGGGAGGAGAAACTGGGCGGGCGGGGCCTGGCTGGGAGGGGAAGCTGGGCGGGCAGGGACGGACTCGGGAGGGGAAGCTGGCCGTGCGGGGCCTGGCTCGGTAGGGGAAGCTGGGCGGGCAGGGACGGACTCGGGAGGGGAAGCTGGGCGGGCGGGGCCAAGCTCGGAGGGGAAGCTGGGCGGGCGGGGCTTGGCTCCGGAGGAGAAGCTGGGCAGGCGGGGCCAGGCTGGGAGGGGAAGCTGGGCGTGCGGGGCCTGCCTCGGGAGGGGAACCTGGGCGGGCGGGGCCTTGCTTGGGAGGAGAAGTTGGGCGGGCGGGGCCTGGCTCATGAGGAGAAGTGGTGCAGGCGGGGCCAGGCTGGGAGGGGAAGCTGGGCGGGCAGGAACGGACTCGGGAGCGGAAGCTGGCCGGGCGGGGCCAGGATCGGGAGGGGAAGCTGGGCGGGCAGGGACGGACTCGGGAGGGGAAGCTGGGCGGGCGGGGCCGGGCTCAGGAGGAGAAGCTGGGCGGGCGGGGCCATGCTGGGAGGGGAAGCTCGGCGGGCGGGGTCAGGATGGGAGGAAATGCTGGGCGGGCGGGGCCAGGCTGGGAGGGGAAGCTGGGCGGGGGGGCAAGGCTGGGAGGGGAAGCTGGGCGGGCGGGGCCTGGCTTGGGAGGAGAAGCTGGGTGGGCGGGTCCTGGCTCACGACGAGAAGCTGGGCGGGCGGGGCCTGGCTCAGGAGGAGAAGCTGGGTGGGCGGGGCCAGGCTGGGAGGGGAATCTGGGCGGGCGGGGCCAGGCTGGGAGGGGAAGCTGGGCGGGCAGGGACGGACTCGGGAGGGGAAGCTGGCCGTGCGGGGCCTGGCTCGGTAGGGGAAGCTGGGCGGGCAGGGACGGACTCGGGAGCGGAAGCTGGCAGGGGGGGGCCAGGATCGGGAGGGGAAGCTGGGCGGGCAGGGACGGACTCGGGAGGGGAAGCTGGGCGGGTGGGGCCGGGCTCAGGAGGAGAAGCTGGGCGGGCGGGGCAAGGCTGGGAGGGGAACCTGGGCGGGCGGGGCCTTGCTTGGGAGGAGAAGTTGGGCGGGCGGGGCCTGGCTCATGAGGAGAAGTGGTGCAGGCGGGGCCAGGCTGGGAGGGGAAGCTGGGCGGGCAGGAACGGACTCGGGAGCGGAAGCTGGCCGGGCGGGGCCAGGATCGGGAGGGGAAGCTGGGCGGGCAGGGACGGACTCGGGAGGGGAAGCTGGGCGGGCGGGGCCGGGCTCAGGAGGAGAAGCTGGGCGGGCGGGGCCATGCTGGGAGGGGAAGCTCGGCGGGCGGGGTCAGGATGGGAGGAAATGCTGGGCGGGCGGGGCCAGGCTGGGAGGGGAAGCTGGGCGGGGGGGGCAAGGCTGGGAGGGGAAGCTGGCCGTGCGGGGCCTGGCTCGGTAGGGGAAGCTGGGCGGGCAGGGACGGACTCGGGAGCGGAAGCTGGCAGGGGGGGGCCAGGATCGGGAGGGGAAGCTGGGCGGGCAGGGACGGACTCGGGAGGGGAAGCTGGGCGGGTGGGGCCGGGCTCAGGAGGAGAAGCTGGGCGGGCGGGGCAAGGCTGGGAGGGGAAGCTGGGCGGGCGGGGCCTGGCTCATGAGGAGAAGCTGGGCGGGCGGGGCCATGCTGGGAGGGGAAGCTCGGCGGGCGGGGTCAGGCTGGGAGGAGAAGCTGGGCGGGCGGGGCCTGGCTTGGGAGGAGAAGCTGGGTGGGCGGCTCCTGGCTCACGAGGAGAAGCTGGGCGGGCGGGGCCAGGCTGGGAGGGGAAGCTGGGAGGGTGGGGCCAGGCTGGGAGGGGAAGCTGGGCGGGCGGGGCCAGGCTGGGAGGGGAAGCTGGGCGGGCAGGAACGGACTCGGGAGCGGAAGCTGGCAGGGGGGGGCCAGGATCGGGAGGGGAAGCTGGGCGGGCAGGGACGGACTCGGGAGGGGAAGCTGGGCGGGTGGGGCCGGGCTCAGGAGGAGAAGCTGGGCGGGCGGGGCAAGGCTGGGAGGGGAAGCTGGGCGGGCGGGGCCTGGCTCATGAGGAGAAGCTGGGCGGGCGGGGTCAGGCTGGGAGGAGAAGCTGGGCGGGCGGGGCCTGGCTCACGAGGAGAAGCTGGGCGGGCGGGGCCAGGCTGGGAGGGGAAGCTGGGAGGGTGGGGCCAGGCTGGGAAGGGAAGCTGGGCAGGCGGGGCCTGGCTTGAGAGGAGAAGCTGGGCGGGCGGGGCCGGGAACGGGAGGAGAAACTGGGCGGGCGGGGCCTGGCTGGGAGGGGAAGCTGGGCGGGCAGGGACGGACTCGGGGGGGAAGCTGGCCGGGCGGGGCCAGGCTCGGGAGGAGAAGCTGGGCGGGCGGGGCCTGGCTTGGGAGGAGAAGCTGGGCGGGCGGGGCCTTGCTTGGGAGGAGAAGCTGGGCGGGCGGGGCCTGGCTCAGGAGGAGAAGCTGGGCAGTCGGGGCCAGGCTGGGAGGAGAACCTCGGCGGGCGGAGCCTGGCTTGGGAGGAGAAGCTGGGCGGGCGGGGCCTGGCTCAGGAGGAGAAGCTGGGCGGGCGGGGCCAGGCTGGGAGGGGAAGCTGGGCGCGCGGGGCCGGGCTCAGGAGGAGAAGCTGGTTGTGCGGGGCCGGGCTCGAGAGGGGAAGCTGGGAAGGCGGCGCCGGGTTCGGGAAGAGAAAGTGGGCGGGCGGAGCCAGGCTGGGAGCGGAAGCTGGGCGGGCGGGGCCAGGCTTGGGAGCAGAAGCTGGGCAGGCTGGTCCAGGCTGGGAGGAGAAGCTGGCCGGGCGGGGCCAGGCTGGGAGGGGAAGCTGGGCGGGCGGGGCCGGACTCGGGAGGGGAAGCTGGTCGAGCGGGGCCAGGCAGGGAGGGGAAGCTGGGGGGGCGGGGCCAAGCTGGGAGGGGAAGGTGGTCGGGCGGGGCCTGGCTTGGGAGGAGAAGTGGTGCAGGCGGGGCCAGGCTGGGAGGGGAAGCTGGGCGGGCGGGGCCGGGCTCAGGAGGAGAAGCTGGGCGGGCGGGGCCAGGCTGGGAGGAGAAGCTGGGCGGGCGGGGCCAGGCTGCGAGGAGAAGCTGGCCGGGCGGGGCCAGGCTGGGAGGGTAAGCTGGGCGGGCGGGGCCGGACTCGGGAGGGGAAGCCGGGAAGGCGGGGCTAGGCTGGGAAGGGAATCTGGGGGGGCGGGGCCAGGCTGGGAGCGGAAGGTGGTCGGGCGGGGCCTGGCTTGGGAAGAGAAGCTGGGCGGGCGGGGCCTGGCTCATGAGGACAAGCTGGGCGGGCTGGGCCAGGCTGGGAGGGGAAGCTGGGCGGGCAGGGACGGACTCGGGAGGGGAAGCTGGCCGTGCGGGGCCTGGCTCGGTAGGGGAAGCTGGGCGGGCAGGGACGGACTCGGGAGGGGAAGCTGGGCGGGCGGAGCCAAGCTGGGAGGGGAAGCTGGGCGGGCGGGGCCTGGCTTGGGAGGAGAAGCTGGGCGGGCGGGCCCGGGAACGGGAGGAGAAACTGGGCGGGCGGAGCCTGGCTGGGAGGGGAAGCTGGGAGGGCACGGACTGAATCGGGAGGTGAAGCTGGGCGGGCGGGGCTTGGCTCCGGAGATGAAGCTGGGCAGGCGGGGCCAGGCTGGGAGGGGAAGCTGGGCCTGCGGGGCCTGCCTCGGGAGGGGAACCTGGGCGGGCGGGGCCTTGCTTGGGAGGAGAAGTTGGGCGGGCGGGGCCTGGCTCATGAGGAGAAGTGGTGCAGGCGGGGCCAGGCTGGGAGGAGAAGCTGGGCGGGCGGGGCTAGGCTGGGAGGGGAATCTGGGCGGGCAGGAACGGACTCCGGGGCGGAAGCTGGCCGGGCGGGGCCAGGATCGGGAGGGGAAGCTGGGCAGGCAGGGACGGACTCGGGAGGGGAAGTTGGGCGGGCGGGGCCGGGCTCAGGAGGAGAAGCTGGGCGGGCGGGGCCAGGCTGGGAGGGGAAGCTGGGCGGGCGGGGCAAGGCTGGGAGGTGAAGCTGGGCGGGCGGGGCCTGGCTTGGGAGGAGAAGCTGGGCGGGCGGGCCCGGGAACGGGAGGAGAAACTGGGCGGGCGGAGCCTGGCTGGGAGGGGAAGCTGGGCGGGCAGGGACGGAATCGGGAGGGGAAGCTGGCCGGGCGGGGCCTGGCTGGGAGGGGAAGCTGGGCGGGCAGGAACAGACTCGGGAGCGGAAGCTGGCCGGGCGGGGCCAGGCTGGGAGGGGAAGCTGGGCGGGCGGGGCCTGGCTCGGGAGGGGAAGCTGGGCGGGCGGGGCCAGGCTTGGGAGGAGAAGCTGGGCGGGCGGGGCAAGGCTGGGAGGGGAAGCTGGGCGGGCGGGGCCTGGCTCATGAGGAGAAGCTGGGCGGGCGGGGCCATGCTGGGAGGGAAGCTCGGCGGGCGGGGTCAGGCTGGGAGGAGAAGCTGGGCGGGCGGGGCCTGGCTTGGGAGGAGAAGCTGGGTGGGCGGCTCCTGGCTCACGAGGAGAAGCTGGGCGGGCGGGGCCTGGCTTGGGAGGAGAAGCTGGGTGGGCGGCTCCTGGCTCACGAGGAGAAGCTGGGCGGGCGGGGCCAGGCTGGGAGGGGAAGCTGGGAGGGTGGGGCCAGGCTGGGAGGGGAAGCTGGGCGGGCGGGGCCAGGCTGGGAGGGGAAGCTGGGCGGGCAGGAACGGACTCGGGAGCGGAAGCTGGCAGGGGGGGGCAAGGCTGGGAGGGGAAGCTGGGCGGGCGGGGCCTGGCTCATGAGGAGAAGCTGGGCGGGCGGGGCCATGCTGGGAGGGGAAGCTCGGCGGGCGGGGTCAGGCTGGGAGGAGAAGCTGGGCGGGCGGGGCCTGGCTTGGGAGGAGAAGCTGGGTGGGCGGGTCCTGGCTCACGAGAAGAAGCTGGGCGGGCGGGGCCAGGCTGGGAGGGGAAGCTGGGAGGGTGGGGCCAGGCTGGGAAGGGAAGCTGGGCAGGCGGGGCCTGGCTTGAGAGGAGAAGCTGGGCGGGCGCGGCCGGGAACGGGAGGAGAAACTGGGCGGGCGGGGCCTGGCTGGGAGGGGAAGCTGGGCGGGCAGGGACGGACTCGGGGGGGAAGCTGGGCGGGCGGGGCCTGGCTTGGGAGGAGAAGCTGGGCGGGCGGGGCCTGGCTCATGAGGAGAAGCTGGGCGGGCGGGGCCAGGCTGGGAGGGGAAGCTCGGCGGGCGGGGTCAGGCTGGGAGGAGAAGCTGGGCGGGCGGGGCCTGGCTTGGGAGGAGAAGCTGGGCGCGCAGGTCCTGGCTCACGAGGAGAAGCTGGGCGGGCGGGGCCAGGCTGGTAAGGGAAGCTGGGCGGGCGGGGCCAGGCTCGGAGGGGAAGCTGGGCAGGCGGGGCCTGGCTTGGGAGGAGAAGCTGGGCGGGCAGGGACGGACTCCGGAGGGGAAGCTGGCCGTGCGGGGCCTGGCTCCGTAGGGGAAGCTGGGCGGGCAGGGACGGACTCTGGAGGGGAAGCTGGGCGGGCGGGGCCAAGCTGGGAGGGGAAGCTGGGCGGGCAGGGACGGACTCGGGAGGGGAAGCTGGCCGTGCGGGGCCTGGCTCCGTAGGGGAAGCTGGGCGGGCAGGGACGGACTCTGGAGGGGAAGCTGGGCGGGCGGGGCCAAGCTGGGAGGGGAAGCTGGGCGGGCGGGGCTTGGCTCCGGAGGAGAAGCTGGGCAGGCGGGGCCAGGCTGGGAGGGGAAGCTGGGCCTGCGGGGCCTGCCTCGGGAGGGGAAGCTGGGCGGGCGGGGCCTTGCTTGGGAGGAGAAGTTGGGCGGGCGGGGCCTGGCTCATGAGGAGATGCTGTGTAGGCGGGGCCAGGCTGGGAGGGGAAGCTGGGCGGGTGGGGCAAGGCTGGGAGGGGAAGCTGGGCGGGCGGGGCAAGGCTGGTAAGGGAAGCTGGGCGGGCGGGGCCAGGATGGGAGGGGAAGCTGGGCAGGCGGGGCCTGGCTTGGGAGGAGAAGCTGGGCGGGCAGGGACGGACTCAGGAGGGGAAGCTGGCCGTGCGGGGCCGGGAACGGGAGGAGAAACTGGGCGGGCGGGGCCTGGCTGGGAGGGGAAGCTGGGCGGGCAGGGACGGACTCGGGAGGGGAAGCTGGCCGTGCGGGGCCTGGCTCGGTAGGGGAAGCTGGGCGGGCAGGGACGGACTCGGGAGGGGAAGCTGGGCGGGCGGGGCCAAGCTGGGAGGGGAAGCTGGGCGGGCGGGGCTTGGCTCCGGAGGAGAAGCTGGGCAGGCGGGGCCAGGCTGGGAGGGGAAGCTGGGCGTGCGGGGCCTGCCTCGGGAGGGGAACCTGGGCGGGCGGGGCCTTGCTTGGGAGGAGAAGTTGGGCGGGCGGGGCCTGGCTCATGAGGAGAAGTGGTGCAGGCGGGGCCAGGCTGGGAGGGGAAGCTGGGCGGGCAGGAACGGACTCGGGAGCGGAAGCTGGCCGGGCGGGGCCAGGATCGGGAGGGGAAGCTGGGCGGGCAGGGACGGACTCCGGAGGGGAAGCTGGGCGGGCGGGGCCGGGCTCAGGAGGAGAAGCTGGGCGGGCGGGGCCATGCTGGGAGGGGAAGCTCGGCGGGCGGGGTCAGGATGGGAGGAAATGCTGGGCGGGCGGGGCCAGGCTGGGAGGGGAAGCTGGGCGGGGGGGGCAAGGCTGGGAGGGGAAGCTGGGCGGGCGGGGCCTGGCTTGGGAGGAGAAGCTGGGTGGGCGGGTCCTGGCTCACGACGAGAAGCTGGGCGGGCGGGGCCTGGCTCAGGAGGAGAAGCTGGGTGGGCGGGGCCAGGCTGGGAGGGGAAGCTGGGCGGGCGGGGCCAGGCTGGGAGGGGAAGCTGGGCGGGCAGGGACGGACTCGGGAGGGGAAGCTGGCCGTGCGGGGCCTGGCTCGGTAGGGGAAGCTGGGCGGGCAGGGACGGACTCGGGAGCGGAAGCTGGCAGGGGGGGGCCAGGATCGGGAGGGGAAGCTGGGCGGGCAGGGACGGACTCGGGAGGGGAAGCTGGGCGGGTGGGGCCGGGCTCAGGAGGAGAAGCTGGGCGGGCGGGGCAAGGCTGGGAGGGGAAGCTGGGCGGGCGGGGCCTGGCTCATGAGGAGAAGCTGGGCGGGCGGGGCCATGCTGGGAGGGGAAGCTCGGCGGGCGGGGTCAGGCTGGGAGGAGAAGCTGGGCGGGCGGGGCCTGGCTTGGGAGGAGAAGCTGGGTGGGCGGCTCCTGGCTCACGAGGAGAAGCTGGGCGGGCGGGGCCAGGCTGGGAGGGGAAGCTGGGAGGGTGGGGCCAGGCTGGGAGGGGAAGCTGGGCGGGCGGGGCCAGGCTGGGAGGGGAAGCTGGGCGGGCAGGAACGGACTCGGGAGCGGAAGCTGGCAGGGGGGGGCCAGGATCGGGAGGGGAAGCTGGGCGGGCAGGGACGGACTCGGGAGGGGAAGCTGGGCGGGTGGGGCCGGGCTCAGGAGGAGAAGCTGGGCGGGCGGGGCAAGGCTGGGAGGGGAAGCTGGGCGGGCGGGGCCTGGCTCATGAGGAGAAGCTGGGCGGGCGGGGTCAGGCTGGGAGGAGAAGCTGGGCGGGCGGGGCCTGGCTTGGGAGGAGAAGCTGGGTGGGCGGGTCCTGGCTCACGAGGAGAAGCTGGGCGGGCGGGGCCAGGCTGGGAGGGGAAGCTGGGAGGGTGGGGCCAGGCTGGGAAGGGAAGCTGGGCAGGCGGGGCCTGGCTTGAGAGGAGAAGCTGGGCGGGCGGGGCCGGGAACGGGAGGAGAAACTGGGCGGGCGGGGCCTGGCTGGGAGGGGAAGCTGGGCGGGCAGGGACGGACTCGGGGGGGAAGCTGGCCGGGCGGGGCCAGGCTCGGGAGGAGAAGCTGGGCGGGCGGGGCCTGGCTTGGGAGGAGAAGCTGGGCGGGCGGGGCCTTGCTTGGGAGGAGAAGCTGGGCGGGCGGGGCCTGGCTCAGGAGGAGAAGCTGGGCAGTCGGGGCCAGGCTGGGAGGAGAACCTCGGCGGGCGGAGCCTGGCTTGGGAGGAGAAGCTGGGCGGGCGGGGCCTGGCTCAGGAGGAGAAGCTGGGCGGGCGGGGCCAGGCTGGGAGGGGAAGCTGGGCGCGCGGGGCCGGACTCGGGAGGGGAAGCTGGGCGGGCAGGGCCAGGCTGGGAGGAGAAGCTGGTTGTGCGGGGCCGGGCTCGAGAGGGGAAGCTGGGAAGGCGGCGCCGGGTTCGGGAAGAGAAAGTGGGCGGGCGGAGCCAGGCTGGGAGCGGAAGCTGGGCGGGCGGGGCCAGGCTTGGGAGCAGAAGCTGGGCAGGCTGGTCCAGGCTGGGAGGAGAAGCTGGCCGGGCGGGGCCAGGCTGGGAGGGGAAGCTGAGCGGGCGGGGCCGGACTCGGGAGGGGAAGCTGGTCGAGCGGGGCCAGGCAGGGAGGGGAAGCTGGGGGGGCGGGGCCAAGCTGGGAGGGGAAGGTGGTCGGGCGGGGCCTGGCTTGGGAGGAGAAGCTGGGCGGGCGGGGCCAGGCTGGGAGGGGAAGCTGGGCCTGCGGGGCCTGCCTCGGGAGGGGAACCTGGGCGGGCGGGGCCTTGCTTGGAAGGAGAAGTTGGGCGGGCGGGGCCTGGCTCATGAGGAGAAGTGGTGCAGGCGGGGCCAGGCTGGGAGGGGAAGCTGGGCGGGCGGGGCCGGGCTCAGGAGGAGAAGCTGGGCGGGCGGGGCCAGGCTGGGAGGAGAAGCTGGGCGGGCGGGGCCAGGCTGCGAGGAGAAGCTGGCCGGGCGGGGCCAGGCTGGGAGGGTAAGCTGGGCGGGCGGGGCCGGACTCGGGAGGGGAAGCCGGGAAGGCGGGGCTAGGCTGGGAAGGGAATCTGGGGGGGCGGGGCCAGGCTGGGAGCGGAAGGTGGTCGGGCGGGGCCTGGCTTGGGAAGAGAAGCTGGGCGGGCGGGGCCTGGCTCATGAGGACAAGCTGGGCGGGCTGGGCCAGGCTGGGAGGGGAAGCTGGGCGGGCAGGGACGGACTCGGGAGGGGAAGCTGGCCGTGCGGGGCCTGGCTCGGTAGGGGAAGCTGGGCGGGCAGGGACGGACTCGGGAGGGGAAGCTGGGCGGGCGGAGCCAAGCTGGGAGGGGAAGCTGGGCGGGCGGGGCCTGGCTTGGGAGGAGAAGCTGGGCGGGCGGGCCCGGGAACGGGAGGAGAAACTGGGCGGGCGGAGCCTGGCTGGGAGGGGAAGCTGGGAGGGCACGGACGGAATCGGGAGGTGAAGCTGGGCGGGCGGGGCTTGGCTCCGGAGATGAAGCTGGGCAGGCGGGGCCAGGCTGGGAGGGGAAGCTGGGCCTGCGGGGCCTGCCTCGGGAGGGGAACCTGGGCGGGCGGGGCCTTGCTTGGGAGGAGAAGTTGGGCGGGCGGGGCCTGGCTCATGAGGAGAAGTGGTGCAGGCGGGGCCAGGCTGGGAGGAGAAGCTGGGCGGGCGGGGCTAGGCTGGGAGGGGAATCTGGGCGGGCAGGAACGGACTCCGGGGCGGAAGCTGGCCGGGCGGGGCCAGGATCGGGAGGGGAAGCTGGGCAGGCAGGGACGGACTCGGGAGGGGAAGTTGGGCGGGCGGGGCCGGGCTGAGGAGGAGAAGCTGGGCGGGCGGGGCCAGGCTGGGAGGGGAAGCTGGGCGGGCGGGGCAAGGCTGGGAGGTGAAGCTGGGCGGGCGGGGCCTGGCTTGGGAGGAGAAGCTGGGCGGGCGGGCCCGGGAACGGGAGGAGAAACTGGGCGGGCGGAGCCTGGCTGGGAGGGGAAGCTGGGCGGGCAGGGACGGAATCGGTAGGGGAAGCTGGCCGGGCGGGGCCTGGCTGGGAGGGGAAGCTGGGCGGGCAGGAACGGACTCGGGAGCGGAAGCTGGCCGGGCGGGGCCAGGCTGGGAGGGGAAGCTGGGCGGGCGGGGCCTGGCTCGGGAGGGGAAGCTGAGCGGGCGGGGCCAGGCTTGGGAGCAGAAGCTGGGCAGGCTGGTCCAGGCTGGGAGGAGAATCTGGCCGGGCGGGGCCAGGCTGGGAGGGGAAGCTGGGCGGGCGGGGCCGGACTCGGGAGGGGAAGCTGGTCGAGCGGGGCCAGGCAGGGAGGGGAAGCTGGGGGGGCGGGGCCAAGCTGGGAGGGGAAGGTGGTCGGGCGGGGCCTGGCTTGGGAGGAGAAGCTGGGCGGGCGGGTCCTGGCTCACGAGGAGAAGCTGGGCGGCCGGGGCCAGGCTGGGAGGGGAAGCTCGGCGGGCGGGGTCAGGCTAGGAGGAGAAGCTGGGCGGGCGGGGCCTGGCTTGGGAGGAGAAGCTTGGCGGGCGGGTCCTGGCTCACGAGGAGAAGCTGGGCGGGCGGGGCCAGGCTGGGAGGGGAAGCTGGGCGGGCAGGGCCAGGCTGGGAGGGGAAACTGGGCGGGCGGGGGCTGGCTGGGAGGGGAAGCTGGGTGGGCGGGGCTTGGCTCCTGAGGAGAAGCTGGGCAGGCGGGGCCAGGCTGGGAGGGGAAGCTGGGCCTGCGGGGCCTGCCTCGGGAGGGGAACCTGGGCGGGCGGGGCCTTGCTTGGAAGGAGAAGGTGGGCGGGCGGGGCCTGGCTCATGAGGAGAAGTGGTGCAGGCGGGGCCAGGCTGGGAGCGGAAGCTGGGCGGGCGGGGCCGGGCTCAGGAGGAGAAGCTGGGCGGGCGGGGCCAGGCTGGGAGGAGAAGCTGGGCGGGCGGGGCAAGTCTGGGAGGGGAAGCTGGGCGGGCGGGGCCTGGCTTGGGAGGAGAAGCTGGGCGGGCGGGCCCGGGAACGGGAGGAGAAACTGGGCGGGCGGAGCCTGGCTGGGAGGGGAAGCTGGGCGGGCAGGGACGGAATCGGGAGGGGAAGCTGGCCGGGCGGGGCCTGGCTGGGAGGGGAAGCTGGGCGGGCGGGGCCTGGCTCGGGAGGGGAAGCTGGGCGGGCGGGGCCTGGCTCGGGAGGGGAAGCTGGGCGGGCGGGGCCAGGCTGGGAGGGGAAGCTGGGCGGGCGGGGCCTGGCTTGGGAGGAGAAGCTGGGCGGGCGGGCCCGGGAACGGGAGGAGAAACTGGGCGGGCGGGGTCTGGCTGGGAGGGGAAGCTGGGCGGGCAAGGACGGACTCGGGGGGGGAAGCTGGCCGGGCGGGGCCAGGCTCGGGAGGAGAAGCTGGGCGGGCGGGGCCAGGCTGGGAGCGGAAGCTGGGCGGGCGGGGCCAGGCTTGGGAGCAGAAGCTGGGCAGGCTGGTCCAGGCTGGGATGAGAAGCTGGCCGGGCGGGGCCAGGCTGGGAGGGGAAGCTGGGCGGGCGGGGCCGGACTCGGGAGGGGAAGCTGGTCGAGCGGGGCCAGGCAGGGAGGGGAAGCTGGGGGGGCGGGGCCAAGCTGGGAGGGGAAGGTGGTCGGGCGGGGCCTGGCTTGGGAGGAGAAGCTGGGCGGGCGGGGCCAGGCTGGGAGGGGAAGCTGGGCCTGCGGGGCCTGCCTCGGGAGGGGAACCTGGGCGGGCGGGGCCTTGCTTGGAAGGAGAAGTTGGGCGGCCGGGGCCTGGCTCATGAGGAGAAGTGGTGCAGGCGGGGCCAGGCTGGGAGGGGAAGCTGGGCGGGCGGGGCCGGGCTCAAGAGGAGAAGCTGGGCGGGCGGGGCCAGGCTGGGAGGAGAAGCTGGGAGGGCGGGGCCAGGCTGCGAGGAGAAGCTGGCCGGGCGGGGCCAGTCTGGGAGGGTAAGCTGGGCGGGCGGGGCCGGACTCGGGAGGGGAAGCCGGGAAGGCGGGGCTAGGCTGGGAAGGGAATCCGGGGGGGCGGGGCCAGGCTGGGAGCGGAAGGTGGTCGGGCGGGGCCTGGCTTGGGAAGAGAAGCTGGGCGGGCGGGGCCTGGCTCATGAGGACAAGCTGGGCGGGCGGGGCCAGGCTGGGAGGGGAAGCTGGGCGGGCAGGGACGGACTCGGGAGGGGAAGCTGGCCGTGCGGGGCCTGGCTCGGTAGGGGAAGCTGGGCGGGCAGGGACGGACTCGGGAGGGGAAGCTGGGCGGGCGGAGCCAAGCTGGGAGGGGAAGCTGGGCGGGCGGGGCTTGGCTGGGAGGGGAAGCTGGGAGGGTGGGGCCAGGCTGGGAAGGGAAGCTGGGCAGGCGGGGCCTGGCTTGAGAGGAGAAGCTGGGCGGGCGGGGCCGGGAACGGGAGGAGAAACTGGGCGGGCGGGGCCTGGCTGGGAGGGGAAGCTGGGCGGGCAGGGACGGACTCGGGGGGGAAGCTGGCCGGGCGGGGCCAGGCTCGGGAGGAGAAGCTGGGCGGGCGGGGCCTGGCTTGGGAGGAGAAGCTGGGCGGGCGGGGCCTTGCTTGGGAGGAGAAGCTGGGCGGGCGGGGCCTGGCTCAGGAGGAGAAGCTGGGCAGTCGGGGCCAGGCTGGGAGGAGAACCCCGGCGGGCGGAGCCTGGCTTGGGAGGAGAAGCTGGGCGGGCGGGGCCTGGCTCAGGAGGAGAAGCTGGGCGGGCGGGGCCAGGCTGGGAGGGGAAGCTGGGCGCGCGGGGCCGGACTCGGGAGGGGAAGCTGGGCGGGCAGGGCCAGGCTGGGAGGAGAAGCTGGTTGTGCGGGGCCGGGCTCGAGAGGGGAAGCTGGGAAGGCGGGGCCGGGTTCGGGAAGAGAAAGTGGGCGGGCGGAGCCAGGCTGGGAGCGGAAGCTGGGCGGGCGGGGCCAGGCTTGGGAGCAGAAGCTGGGCAGGCTGGTCCAGGCTGGGAGGAGAAGCTGGCCGGGCGGGGCCAGGCTGGGAGGGGAAGCTGGGCGGGCGGGGCCGGACTCGGGAGGGGAAGCTGGTCGAGCGGGGCCAGGCAGGGAGGGGAAGCTGGGGGGGCGGGGCCAAGCTGGGAGGGGAAGGTGGTCGGGCGGGGCCTGGCTTGGGAGGAGAAGCTGGGCGGGCGGGGCCAGGCTGGGAGGGGAAGCTGGGCCTGCGGGGCCTGCCTCGGGAGGGGAACCTGGGCGGGCGGGGCCTTGCTTGGAAGGAGAAGTTGGGCGGGCGGGGCCTGGCTCATGAGGAGAAGTGGTGCAGGCGGGGCCAGGCTGGGAGGGGAAGCTGGGCGGGCGGGGCCGGGCTCAGGAGGAGAAGCTGGGCGGGCGGGGCCAGGCTGGGAGGAGAAGCTGGGCGGGCGGGGCCAGGCTGCGAGGAGAAGCTGGCCGGGCGGGGCCAGGCTGGGAGGGTAAGCTGGGCGGGCGGGGCCGGACTCGGGAGGGGAAGCCGGGAAGGCGGGGCTAGGCTGGGAAGGGAAGCCGGGGGGCGGGGCCAGGCTGGGAGCGGAAGGTGGTCGGGCGGGGCCTGGCTTGGGAAGAGAAGCTGGGCGGGCGGGGCCTGGCTCATGAGGACAAGCTGGGCGGGCGGGGCCAGGCTGGGAGGGGAAGCTGGGCGGGCAGGGACGGACTCGGGAGGGGAAGCTGGCCGTGCGGGGCCTGGCTCGGTAGGGGAAGCTGGGCGGGCAGGGACGGACTCGGGAGGGGAAGCTGGGCGGGCGGAGCCAAGCTGGGAGGGGAAGCTGGGCGGGCGGGGCTTGGCTGGGAGGGGAAGCTGGGAGGGTGGGGCCAGGCTGGGAAGGGAAGCTGGGCAGGCGGGGCCTGGCTTGAGAGGAGAAGCTGGGCGGGCGGGGCCGGGAACGGGAGGAGAAACTGGCCGGGCGGGGCCAGGCTGGGAGGGGAAGCTGGGCGGGCGGGGCCGGACTCGGGAGGGGAAGCTGGTCGAGCGGGGCCAGGCAGGGAGGGGAAGCTGGGGGGGCGGGGCCAAGCTGGGAGGGGAAGGTGGTCGGGCGGGGCCTGGCTTGGGAGGAGAAGCTGGGCGGGCGGGGCCAGGCTGGGAGGGGAAGCTGGGCCTGCGGGGCCTGCCTCGGGAGGGGAACCTGGGCGGGCGGGGCCTTGCTTGGAAGGAGAAGTTGGGCGGGCGGGGCCTGGCTCATGAGGAGAAGTGGTGCAGGCGGGGCCAGGCTGGGAGGGGAAGCTGGGCGGGCGGGGCCGGGCTCAGGAGGAGAAGCTGGGCGGGCGGGGCCAGGCTGGGAGGAGAAGCTGGGCGGGCGGGGCCAGGCTGCGAGGAGAAGCTGGCCGGGCGGGGCCAGGCTGGGAGGGTAAGCTGGGCGGGCGGGGCCGGACTCGGGAGGGGAAGCCGGGAAGGCGGGGCTAGGCTGGGAAGGGAATCTGGGGGGGCGGGGCCAGGCTGGGAGCGGAAGGTGGTCGGGCGGGGCCTGGCTTGGGAAGAGAAGCTGGGCGGGCGGGGCCTGGCTCATGAGGACAAGCTGGGCGGGCTGGGCCAGGCTGGGAGGGGAAGCTGGGCGGGCAGGGACGGACTCGGGAGGGGAAGCTGGCCGTGCGGGGCCTGGCTCGGTAGGGGAAGCTGGGCGGGCAGGGACGGACTCGGGAGGGGAAGCTGGGCGGGCGGAGCCAAGCTGGGAGGGGAAGCTGGGCGGGCGGGGCCTGGCTTGGGAGGAGAAGCTGGGCGGGCGGGCCCGGGAACGGGAGGAGAAACTGGGCGGGCGGAGCCTGGCTGGGAGGGGAAGCTGGGAGGGCACGGACGGAATCGGGAGGTGAAGCTGGGCGGGCGGGGCTTGGCTCCGGAGATGAAGCTGGGCAGGCGGGGCCAGGCTGGGAGGGGAAGCTGGGCCTGCGGGGCCTGCCTCGGGAGGGGAACCTGGGCGGGCGGGGCCTTGCTTGGGAGGAGAAGTTGGGCGGGCGGGGCCTGGCTCATGAGGAGAAGTGGTGCAGGCGGGGCCAGGCTGGGAGGAGAAGCTGGGCGGGCGGGGCTAGGCTGGGAGGGGAATCTGGGCGGGCAGGAACGGACTCCGGGGCGGAAGCTGGCCGGGCGGGGCCAGGATCGGGAGGGGAAGCTGGGCAGGCAGGGACGGACTCGGGAGGGGAAGTTGGGCGGGCGGGGCCGGGCTCAGGAGGAGAAGCTGGGCGGGCGGGGCCAGGCTGGGAGGGGAAGCTGGGCGGGCGGGGCAAGGCTGGGAGGTGAAGCTGGGCGGGCGGGGCCTGGCTTGGGAGGAGAAGCTGGGCGGGCGGGCCCGGGAACGGGAGGAGAAACTGGGCGGGCGGAGCCTGGCTGGGAGGGGAAGCTGGGCGGGCAGGGACGGAATCGGGAGGGGAAGCTGGCCGGGCGGGGCCTGGCTGGGAGGGGAAGCTGGGCGGGCGGGGCCTGGCTTGGGAGGAGAAGCTGGGTGGGCGGCTCCTGGCTCACGAGGAGAAGCTGGGCGGGCGGGGCCTGGCTTGGGAGGAGAAGCTGGGCGGGCGGCTCCTGGCTCACGAGGAGAAGCTGGGCGGGCGGGGCCAGGCTGGGAGGGGAAGCTGGGAGGGTGGGGCCAGGCTGGTAGGGGAAGCTGGGCGGGCGGGGCCAGGCTGGGAGGGGAAGCTGGGCGGGCAGGAACGGACTCGGGAGCGGAAGCTGGCAGGGGGGGGCCAGGATCGGGAGGGGAAGCTGGGCGGGCAGGGACGGACTCGGGAGGGGAAGCTGGGCGGGTGGGGCCGGGCTCAGGAGGAGAAGCTGGGCGGGCGGGGCAAGGCTGGGAGGGGAAGCTGGGCGGGCGGGGCCTGGCTCATGAGGAGAAGCTGGGCGGGCGGGGCCATGCTGGGAGGGAAGCTCGGCGGGCGGGGTCAGGCTGGGAGGAGAAGCTGGGCGGGCGGGGCCTGGCTTGGGAGGAGAAGCTGGGTGGGCGGGTCCTGGCTCACGAGAAGAAGCTGGGCGGGCGGGGCCAGGCTGGGAGGGGAAGCTGGGAGGGTGGGGCCAGGCTGGGAAGGGAAGCTGGGCAGGCGGGGCCTGGCTTGAGAGGAGAAGCTGGGCGGGCGCGGCCGGGAACGGGAGGAGAAACTGGGCGGGCGGGGCCTGGCTGGGAGGGGAAGCTGGGCGGGCAGGGACGGACTCGGGGGGGAAGCTGGGCGGGCGGGGCCTGGCTTGGGAGGAGAAGCTGGGCGGGCGTGGCCTTGCTTGGGAGGAGAAGCTGGGCGGGCGGGGCCTGGCTCAGGAGGAGAAGCTGGGCAGTCGGGGCCAGGCTGGGAGGAGAAGCTGGCCGGGCGGGGCCAGGCTGGGAGGGGAAGCTGGGCGGGCGGGGCCGGACTCGGGAGGGGAAGCCAGGAAGGCGGGGCTAGGCTGGGAAGGGAAGCTGGGGGGCGGGGCCAGGCTGGGAGGGGAAGGTGGTCGGGCGGGGCCTGGCTTGGGAGGAGAAGCTGGGCGGGCGGGGCCTGGCTCATGAGGAGAAGCTGGGCGGGCGGGGCCAGGCTGGGAGGGGAAGCTCGGCGGGCGGGGTCAGGCTGGGAGGAGAAGCTGGGCGGGCGGGGCCTGGCTTGGGAGGAGAAGCTGGGCGCGCAGGTCCTGGCTCACGAGGAGAAGCTGGGCGGGCGGGGCCAGGCTGGTAAGGGAAGCTGGGCAGGCGGGGCCTGGCTTGGGAGGAGAAGCTGGGCGGGCAGGGACGGACTCCGGAGGGGAAGCTGGCCGTGCGGGGCCTGGCTCCGTAGGGGAAGCTGGGCGGGCAGGGACGGACTCTGGAGGGGAAGCTGGGCGGGCGGGGCCAAGCTGGGAGGGGAAGCTGGGCGGGCAGGGACGGACTCGGGAGGGGAAGCTGGCCGTGCGGGGCCTGGCTCCGTAGGGGAAGCTGGGCGGGCAGGGACGGACTCTGGAGGGGAAGCTGGGCGGGCGGGGCCAAGCTGGGAGGGGAAGCTGGGCGGGCGGGGCTTGGCTCCGGAGGAGAAGCTGGGCAGGCGGGGCCAGGCTGGGAGGGGAAGCTGGGCCTGCGGGGCCTGCCTCGGGAGGGGAAGCTGGGCGGGCGGGGCCTTGCTTGGGAGGAGAAGTTGGGCGGGCGGGGCCTGGCTCATGAGGAGATGCTGTGTAGGCGGGGCCAGGCTGGGAGGGGAAGCTGGGCGGGTGGGGCAAGGCTGGGAGGGGAAGCTGGGCGGGCGGGGCAAGGCTGGTAAGGGAAGCTGGGCGGGCGGGGCCAGGATGGGAGGGGAAGCTGGGCAGGCGGGGCCTGGCTTGGGAGGAGAAGCTGGGCGGGCAGGGACGGACTCAGGAGGGGAAGCTGGCCGTGCGGGGCCGGGAACGGGAGGAGAAACTGGGCGGGCGGGGCCTGGCTGGGAGGGGAAGCTGGGCGGGCAGGGACGGACTCGGGAGGGGAAGCTGGCCGTGCGGGGCCTGGCTCGGTAGGGGAAGCTGGGCGGGCAGGGACGGACTCGGGAGGGGAAGCTGGGCGGGCGGGGCCAAGCTGGGAGGGGAAGCTGGGCGGGCGGGGCTTGGCTCCGGAGGAGAAGGGGGGCAGGCGGGGCCAGGCTGGGAGGGGAAGCTGGGCGTGCGGGGCCTGCCTCGGGAGGGGAACCTGGGCGGGCGGGGCCTTGCTTGGGAGGAGAAGTTGGGCGGGCGGGGCCTGGCTCATGAGGAGAAGTGGTGCAGGCGGGGCCAGGCTGGGAGGGGAAGCTGGGCGGGCAGGAACGGACTCGGGAGCGGAAGCTGGCCGGGCGGGGCCAGGATCGGGAGGGGAAGCTGGGCGGGCAGGGACGGACTCCGGAGGGGAAGCTGGGCGGGCGGGGCCGGGCTCAGGAGGAGAAGCTGGGCGGGCGGGGCCATGCTGGGAGGGGAAGCTCGGCGGGCGGGGTCAGGATGGGAGGAAATGCTGGGCGGGCGGGGCCAGGCTGGGAGGGGAAGCTGGGCGGGGGGGGCAAGGCTGGGAGGGGAAGCTGGGCGGGCGGGGCCTGGCTTGGGAGGAGAAGCTGGGTGGGCGGGTCCTGGCTCACGACGAGAAGCTGGGCGGGCGGGGCCTGGCTCAGGAGGAGAAGCTGGGTGGGCGGGGCCAGGCTGGGAGGGGAAGCTGGGCGGGCGGGGCCAGGCTGGGAGGGGAAGCTGGGCGGGCAGGGACGGACTCGGGAGGGGAAGCTGGCCGTGCGGGGCCTGGCTCGGTAGGGGAAGCTGGGCGGGCAGGGACGGACTCGGGAGCGGAAGCTGGCAGGGGGGGGCCAGGATCGGGAGGGGAAGCTGGGCGGGCAGGGACGGACTCGGGAGGGGAAGCTGGGCGGGTGGGGCCGGGCTCAGGAGGAGAAGCTGGGCGGGCGGGGCAAGGCTGGGAGGGGAAGCTGGGCGGGCGGGGCCTGGCTCATGAGGAGAAGCTGGGCGGGCGGGGCCATGCTGGGAGGGGAAGCTCGGCGGGCGGGGTCAGGCTGGGAGGAGAAGCTGGGCGGGCGGGGCCTGGCTTGGGAGGAGAAGCTGGGTGGGCGGCTCCTGGCTCACGAGGAGAAGCTGGGCGGGCGGGGCCAGGCTGGGAGGGGAAGCTGGGAGGGTGGGGCCAGGCTGGGAGGGGAAGCTGGGCGGGCGGAGCCAGGCTGGGAGGGGAAGCTGGGCGGGCAGGAACGGACTCGGGAGCGGAAGCTGGCAGGGGGGGGCCAGGATCGGGAGGGGAAGCTGGGCGGGCAGGGACGGACTCGGGAGGGGAAGCTGGGCGGGTGGGGCCGGGCTCAGGAGGAGAAGCTGGGCGGGCGGGGCAAGGCTGGGAGGGGAAGCTGGGCGGGCGGGGCCTGGCTCATGAGGAGAAGCTGGGCGGGCGGGGTCAGGCTGGGAGGAGAAGCTGGGCGGGCGGGGCCTGGCTTGGGAGGAGAAGCTGGGTGGGCGGGTCCTGGCTCACGAGGAGAAGCTGGGCGGGCGGGGCCAGGCTGGGAGGGGAAGCTGGGAGGGTGGGGCCAGGCTGGGAAGGGAAGCTGGGCAGGCGGGGCCTGGCTTGAGAGGAGAAGCTGGGCGGGCGGGGCCGGGAACGGGAGGAGAAACTGGGCGGGCGGGGCCTGGCTGGGAGGGGAAGCTGGGCGGGCAGGGACGGACTCGGGGGGGAAGCTGGCCGGGCGGGGCCAGGCTCGGGAGGAGAAGCTGGGCGGGCGGGGCCTGGCTTGGGAGGAGAAGCTGGGCGGGCGGGGCCTTGCTTGGGAGGAGAAGCTGGGCGGGCGGGGCCTGGCTCAGGAGGAGAAGCTGGGCAGTCGGGGCCAGGCTGGGAGGAGAACCTCGGCGGGCGGAGCCTGGCTTGGGAGGAGAAGCTGGGCGGGCGGGGCCTGGCTCAGGAGGAGAAGCTGGGCGGGCGGGGCCAGGCTGGGAGGGGAAGCTGGGCGCGCGGGGCCGGACTCGGGAGGGGAAGCTGGGCGGGCAGGGCCAGGCTGGGAGGAGAAGCTGGTTGTGCGGGGCCGGGCTCGAGAGGGGGAAGCTGGGAAGGCGGCGCCGGGTTCGGGAAGAGAAAGTGGGCGGGCGGAGCCAGGCTGGGAGCGGAAGCTGGGCGGGCGGGGCCAGGCTTGGGAGCAGAAGCTGGGCAGGCTGGTCCAGGCTGGGAGGAGAAGCTGGCCGGGCGGGGCCAGGCTGGGAGGGGAAGCTGGGCGGGCGGGGCCGGACTCGGGAGGGGAAGCTGGTCGAGCGGGGCCAGGCAGGGAGGGGAAGCTGGGGGGGCGGGGCCAAGCTGGGAGGGGAAGGTGGTCGGGCGGGGCCTGGCTTGGGAGGAGAAGCTGGGCGGGCGGGGCCAGGCTGGGAGGGGAAGCTGGGCCTGCGGGGCCTGCCTCGGGAGGGGAACCTGGGCGGGCGGGGCCTTGCTTGGAAGGAGAAGTTGGGCGGGCGGGGCCTGGCTCATGAGGAGAAGTGGTGCAGGCGGGGCCAGGCTGGGAGGGGAAGCTGGGCGGGCGGGGCCGGGCTCAGGAGGAGAAGCTGGGCGGGCGGGGCCAGGCTGGGAGGAGAAGCTGGGCGGGCGGGGCCAGGCTGCGAGGAGAAGCTGGCCGGGCGGGGCCAGGCTGGGAGGGTAAGCTGGGCGGGCGGGGCCGGACTCGGGAGGGGAAGCCGGGAAGGCGGGGCTAGGCTGGGAAGGGAATCTGGGGGGGCGGGGCCAGGCTCGGAGCGGAAGGTGGTCGGGCGGGGCCTGGCTTGGGAAGAGAAGCTGGGCGGGCGGGGCCTGGCTCATGAGGACAAGCTGGGCGGGCTGGGCCAGGCTGGGAGGGGAAGCTGGGCGGGCAGGGACGGACTCGGGAGGGGAAGCTGGCCGTGCGGGGCCTGGCTCGGTAGGGGAAGCTGGGCGGGCAGGGACGGACTCGGGAGGGGAAGCTGGGCGGGCGGAGCCAAGCTGGGAGGGGAAGCTGGGCGGGCGGGGCCTGGCTTGGGAGGAGAAGCTGGGCGGGCGGGCCCGGGAACGGGAGGAGAAACTGGGCGGGCGGAGCCTGGCTGGGAGGGGAAGCTGGGAGGGCACGGACGGAATCGGGAGGTGAAGCTGGGCGGGCGGGGCTTGGCTCCGGAGATGAAGCTGGGCAGGCGGGGCCAGGCTGGGAGGGGAAGCTGGGCCTGCGGGGCCTGCCTCGGGAGGGGAACCTGGGCGGGCGGGGCCTTGCTTGGGAGGAGAAGTTGGGCGGGCGGGGCCTGGCTCATGAGGAGAAGTGGTGCAGGCGGGGCCAGGCTGGGAGGAGAAGCTGGGCGGGCGGGGCTAGGCTGGGAGGGGAATCTGGGCGGGCAGGAACGGACTCCGGGGCGGAAGCTGGCCGGGTGGGGCCAGGATCGGGAGGGGAAGCTGGGCAGGCAGGGACGGACTCGGGAGGGGAAGTTGGGCGGGCGGGGCCGGGCTCAGGAGGAGAAGCTGGGCGGGCGGGGCCAGGCTGGGAGGGGAAGCTGGGCGGGCGGGGCAAGGCTGGGAGGTGAAGCTGGGCGGGCGGGGCCTGGCTTGGGAGGAGAAGCTGGGCGGGCGGGCCCGGGAACGGGAGGAGAAACTGGGCGGGCGGAGCCTGGCTGGGAGGGGAAGCTGGGCGGGCAGGGACGGAATCGGGAGGGGAAGCTGGCCGGGCGGGGCCTGGCTGGGAGGGGAAGCTGGGCGGGCAGGAACGGACTCGGGAGCGGAAGCTGGCCGGGCGGGGCCAGGCTGGGAGGGGAAGCTGGGCGGGCGGGGCCTGGCTCGGGAGGGGAAGCTGGGCGGGCGGGGCCAGGCTTGGGAGCAGAAGCTGGGCAGGCTGGTCCAGGCTGGGAGGAGAATCTGGCCGGGCGGGGCCAGGCTGGGAGGGGAAGCTGGGCGGGCGGGGCCGGACTCGGGAGGGGAAGCTGGTCGAGCGGGGCCAGGCAGGGAGGGGAAGCTGGGGGGGCGGGGCCAAGCTGGGAGGGGAAGGTGGTCGGGCGGGGCCTGGCTTGGGAGGAGAAGCTGGGCGGGCGGGTCCTGGCTCACGAGGAGAAGCTGGGCGGCCGGGGCCAGGCTGGGAGGGGAAGCTCGGCGGGCGGGGTCAGGCTAGGAGGAGAAGCTGGGCGGGCGGGGCCTGGCTTGGGAGGAGAAGCTTGGCGGGCGGGTCCTGGCTCACGAGGAGAAGCTGGGCGGGCGGGGCCAGGCTGGGAGGGGAAGCTGGGCGGGCAGGGCCAGGCTGGGAGGGGAAACTGGGCGGGCGGGGGCTGGCTGGGAGGGGAAGCTGGGTGGGCGGGGCTTGGCTCCTGAGGAGAAGCTGGGCAGGCGGGGCCAGGCTGGGAGGGGAAGCTGGGCCTGCGGGGCCTGCCTCGGGAGGGGAACCTGGGCGGGCGGGGCCTTGCTTGGAAGGAGAAGTTGGGCGGGCGGGGCCTGGCTCATGAGGAGAAGTGGTGCAGGCGGGGCCAGGCTGGGAGCGGAAGCTGGGCGGGCGGGGCCGGGCTCAGGAGGAGAAGCTGGGCGGGCGGGGCCAGGCTGGGAGGAGAAGCTGGGCGGGCGGGGCAAGTCTGGGAGGGGAAGCTGGGCGGGCGGGGCCTGGCTTGGGAGGAGAAGCTGGGCGGGCGGGCCCGGGAACGGGAGGAGAAACTGGGCGGGCGGAGCCTGGCTGGGAGGGGAAGCTGGGCGGGCAGGGACGGAATCGGGAGGGGAAGCTGGCCGGGCGGGGCCTGGCTGGGAGGGGAAGCTGGGCGGGCGGGGCCTGGCTCGGGAGGGGAAGCTGGGCGGGCGGGGCCTGGCTCGGGAGGGGAAGCTGGGCGGGCGGGGCCAGGCTGGGAGGGGAAGCTGGGCGGGCGGGGCCTGGCTTGGGAGGAGAAGCTGGGCGGGCGGGCCCGGGAACGGGAGGAGAAACTGGGCGGGCGGGGTCTGGCTGGGAGGGGAAGCTGGGCGGGCAAGGACGGACTCGGGGGGGGAAGCTGGCCGGGCGGGGCCAGGCTCGGGAGGAGAAGCTGGGCGGGCGGGGCCAGGCTGGGAGCGGAAGCTGGGCGGGCGGGGCCAGGCTTGGGAGCAGAAGCTGGGCAGGCTGGTCCAGGCTGGGAGGAGAAGCTGGCCGGGCGGGGCCAGGCTGGGAGGGGAAGCTGGGCGGGCGGGGCCGGACTCGGGAGGGGAAGCTGGTCGAGCGGGGCCAGGCAGGGAGGGGAAGCTGGGGGGGCGGGGCCAAGCTGGGAGGGGAAGGTGGTCGGGCGGGGCCTGGCTTGGGAGGAGAAGCTGGGCGGGCGGGGCCAGGCTGGGAGGGGAAGCTGGGCCTGCGGGGCCTGCCTCGGGAGGGGAACCTGGGCGGGCGGGGCCTTGCTTGGAAGGAGAAGTTGGGCGGGCGGGGCCTGGCTCATGAGGAGAAGTGGTGCAGGCGGGGCCAGGCTGGGAGGGGAAGCTGGGCGGGCGGGGCCGGGCTCAAGAGGAGAAGCTGGGCGGGCGGGGCCAGGCTGGGAGGAGAAGCTGGGCGGGCGGGGCCAGGCTGCGAGGAGAAGCTGGCCGGGCGGGGCCAGTCTGGGAGGGTAAGCTGGGCGGGCGGGGCCGGACTCGGGAGGGGAAGCCGGGAAGGCGGGGCTAGGCTGGGAAGGGAATCCGGGGGGGCGGGGCCAGGCTGGGAGCGGAAGGTGGTCGGGCGGGGCCTGGCTTGGGAAGAGAAGCTGGGCGGGCGGGGCCTGGCTCATGAGGACAAGCTGGGCGGGCGGGGCCAGGCTGGGAGGGGAAGCTGGGCGGGCAGGGACGGACTCGGGAGGGGAAGCTGGCCGTGCGGGGCCTGGCTCGGTAGGGGAAGCTGGGCGGGCAGGGACGGACTCGGGAGGGGAAGCTGGGCGGGCGGAGCCAAGCTGGGAGGGGAAGCTGGGCGGGCGGGGCTTGGCTGGGAGGGGAAGCTGGGAGGGTGGGGCCAGGCTGGGAAGGGAAGCTGGGCAGGCGGGGCCTGGCTTGAGAGGAGAAGCTGGGCGGGCGGGGCCGGGAACGGGAGGAGAAACTGGGCGGGCGGGGCCTGGCTGGGAGGGGAAGCTGGGCGGGCAGGGACGGACTCGGGGGGGAAGCTGGCCGGGCGGGGCCAGGCTCGGGAGGAGAAGCTGGGCGGGCGGGGCCTGGCTTGGGAGGAGAAGCTGGGCGGGCGGGGCCTTGCTTGGGAGGAGAAGCTGGGCGGGCGGGGCCTGGCTCAGGAGGAGAAGCTGGGCAGTCGGGGCCAGGCTGGGAGGAGAACCTCGGCGGGCGGAGCCTGGCTTGGGAGGAGAAGCTGGGCGGGCGGGGCCTGGCTCAGGAGGAGAAGCTGGGCGGGCGGGGCCAGGCTGGGAGGGGAAGCTGGGCGCGCGGGGCCGGACTCGGGAGGGGAAGCTGGGCGGGCAGGGCCAGGCTGGGAGGAGAAGCTGGTTGTGCGGGGCCGGGCTCGAGAGGGGAAGCTGGGAAGGCGGCGCCGGGTTCGGGAAGAGAAAGTGGGCGGGCGGAGCCAGGCTGGGAGCGGAAGCTGGGCGGGCGGGGCCAGGCTTGGGAGCAGAAGCTGGGCAGGCTGGTCCAGGCTGGGAGGAGAAGCTGGCCGGGCGGGGCCAGGCTGGGAGGGGAAGCTGGGCGGGCGGGGCCGGACTCGGGAGGGGAAGCTGGTCGAGCGGGGCCAGGCAGGGAGGGGAAGCTGGGGGGGCGGGGCCAAGCTGGGAGGGGAAGGTGGTCGGGCGGGGCCTGGCTTGGGAGGAGAAGCTGGGCGGGCGGGGCCAGGCTGGGAGGGGAAGCTGGGCCTGCGGGGCCTGCCTCGGGAGGGGAACCTGGGCGGGCGGGGCCTTGCTTGGAAGGAGAAGTTGGGCGGGCGGGGCCTGGCTCATGAGGAGAAGTGGTGCAGGCGGGGCCAGGCTGGGAGGGGAAGCTGGGCGGGCGGGGCCGGGCTCAGGAGGAGAAGCTGGGCGGGCGGGGCCAGGCTGGGAGGAGAAGCTGGGCGGGCGGGGCCAGGCTGCGAGGAGAAGCTGGCCGGGCGGGGCCAGGCTGGGAGGGTAAGCTGGGCGGGCGGGGCCGGACTCGGGAGGGGAAGCCGGGAAGGCGGGGCTAGGCTGGGAAGGGAATCTGGGGGGGCGGGGCCAGGCTGGGAGCGGAAGGTGGTCGGGCGGGGCCTGGCTTGGGAAGAGAAGCTGGGCGGGCGGGGCCTGGCTCATGAGGACAAGCTGGGCGGGCTGGGCCAGGCTGGGAGGGGAAGCTGGGCGGGCAGGGACGGACTCGGGAGGGGAAGCTGGCCGTGCGGGGCCTGGCTCGGTAGGGGAAGCTGGGCGGGCAGGGACGGACTCGGGAGGGGAAGCTGGGCGGGCGGAGCCAAGCTGGGAGGGGAAGCTGGGCGGGCGGGGCCTGGCTTGGGAGGAGAAGCTGGGCGGGCGGGCCCGGGAACGGGAGGAGAAACTGGGCGGGCGGAGCCTGGCTGGGAGGGGAAGCTGGGAGGGCACGGACGGAATCGGGAGGTGAAGCTGGGCGGGCAGGGCTTGGCTCCGGAGATGAAGCTGGGCAGGCGGGGCCAGGCTGGGAGGGGAAGCTGGGCCTGCGGGGCCTGCCTCGGGAGGGGAACCTGGGCGGGCGGGGCCTTGCTTGGGAGGAGAAGTTGGGCGGGCGGGGCCTGGCTCATGAGGAGAAGTGGTGCAGGCGGGGCCAGGCTGGGAGGAGAAGCTGGGCGGGCGGGGCTAGGCTGGGAGGGGAATCTGGGCGGGCAGGAACGGACTCCGGGGCGGAAGCTGGCCGGGCGGGGCCAGGATCGGGAGGGGAAGCTGGGCAGGCAGGGACGGACTCGGGAGGGGAAGTTGGGCGGGCGGGGCCGGGCTCAGGAGGAGAAGCTGGGCGGGCGGGGCCAGGCTGGGAGGGGAAGCTGGGCGGGCGGGGCAAGGCTGGGAGGTGAAGCTGGGCGGGCGGGGCCTGGCTTGGGAGGAGAAGCTGGGCGGGCGGGCCCGGGAACGGGAGGAGAAACTGGGCGGGCGGAGCCTGGCTGGGAGGGGAAGCTGGGCGGGCAGGGACGGAATCGGTAGGGGAAGCTGGCCGGGCGGGGCCTGGCTGGGAGGGGAAGCTGGGCGGGCAGGAACGGACTCGGGAGCGGAAGCTGGCCGGGCGGGGCCAGGCTGGGAGGGGAAGCTGGGCGGGCGGGGCCTGGCTCGGGAGGGGAAGCTGGGCGGGCGGGGCCAGGCTTGGCAGCAGAAGCTGGGCAGGCTGGTCCAGGCTGGGAGGAGAATCTGGCCGGGCGGGGCCAGGCTGGGAGGGGAAGCTGGGCGGGCGGGGCCGGACTCGGGAGGGGAAGCTGGTCGAGCGGGGCCAGGCAGGGAGGGGAAGCTGGGGGGGCGGGGCCAAGCTGGGAGGGGAAGGTGGTCGGGCGGGGCCTGGCTTGGGAGGAGAAGCTGGGCGGGCGGGTCCTGGCTCACGAGGAGAAGCTGGGCGGCCGGGGCCAGGCTGGGAGGGGAAGCTCGGCGGGCGGGGTCAGGCTAGGAGGAGAAGCTGGGCGGGCGGGGCCTGGCTTGGGAGGAGAAGCTTGGCGGGCGGGTCCTGGCTCACGAGGAGAAGCTGGGCGGGCGGGGCCAGGCTGGGAGGGGAAGCTGGGCGGGCAGGGCCAGGCTGGGAGGGGAAACTGGGCGGGCGGGGGCTGGCTGGGAGGGGAAGCTGGGTGGGCGGGGCTTGGCTCCTGAGGAGAAGCTGGGCAGGCGGGGCCAGGCTGGGAGGGGAAGCTGGGCCTGCGGGGCCTGCCTCGGGAGGGGAACCTGGGCGGGCGGGGCCTTGCTTGGAAGGAGAAGTTGGGCGGGCGGGGCCTGGCTCATGAGGAGAAGTGGTGCAGGCGGGGCCAGGCTGGGAGCGGAAGCTGGGCGGGCGGGGCCGGGCTCAGGAGGAGAAGCTGGGCGGGCGGGGCCAGGCTGGGAGGAGAAGCTGGGCGGGCGGGGCAAGTCTGGGAGGGGAAGCTGGGCGGGCGGGGCCTGGCTTGGGAGGAGAAGCTGGGCGGGCGGGCCCGGGAACGGGAGGAGAAACTGGGCGGGCGGAGCCTGGCTGGGAGGGGAAGCTGGGCGGGCAGGGACGGAATCGGGAGGGGAAGCTGGCCGGGCGGGGCCTGGCTGGGAGGGGAAGCTGGGCGGGCGGGGCCTGGCTCGGGAGGGGAAGCTGGGCGGGCGGGGCCTGGCTCGGGAGGGGAAGCTGGGCGGGCGGGGCCAGGCTGGGAGGGGAAGCTGGGCGGGCGGGGCCTGGCTTGGGAGGAGAAGCTGGGCGGGCGGGCCCGGGAACGGGAGGAGAAACTGGGCGGGCGGGGTCTGGCTGGGAGGGGAAGCTGGGCGGGCAAGGACGGACTCGGGGGGGGAAGCTGGCCGGGCGGGGCCAGGCTCGGGAGGAGAAGCTGGGCGGGCGGGGCCAGGCTGGGAGCGGAAGCTGGGCGGGCGGGGCCAGGCTTGGGAGCAGAAGCTGGGCAGGCTGGTCCAGGCTGGGAGGAGAAGCTGGCCGGGCGGGGCCAGGCTGGGAGGGGAAGCTGGGCGGGCGGGGCCGGACTCGGGAGGGGAAGCTGGTCGAGCGGGGCCAGGCAGGGAGGGGAAGCTGGGGGGGCGGGGCCAAGCTGGGAGGGGAAGGTGGTCGGGCGGGGCCTGGCTTGGGAGGAGAAGCTGGGCGGGCGGGGCCAGGCTGGGAGGGGAAGCTGGGCCTGCGGGGCCTGCCTCGGGAGGGGAACCTGGGCGGGCGGGGCCTTGCTTGGAAGGAGAAGTTGGGCGGGCGGGGCCTGGCTCATGAGGAGAAGTGGTGCAGGCGGGGCCAGGCTGGGAGGGGAAGCTGGGCGGGCGGGGCCGGGCTCAAGAGGAGAAGCTGGGCGGGCGGGGCCAGGCTGGGAGGAGAAGCTGGGCGGGCGGGGCCAGGCTGCGAGGAGAAGCTGGCCGGGCGGGGCCAGTCTGGGAGGGTAAGCTGGGCGGGCGGGGCCGGACTCGGGAGGGGAAGCCGGGAAGGCGGGGCTAGGCTGGGAAGGGAATCCGGGGGGGCGGGGCCAGGCTGGGAGCGGAAGGTGGTCGGGCGGGGCCTGGCTTGGGAAGAGAAGCTGGGCGGGCGGGGCCTGGCTCATGAGGACAAGCTGGGCGGGCGGGGCCAGGCTGGGAGGGGAAGCTGGGCGGGCAGGGACGGACTCGGGAGGGGAAGCTGGCCGTGCGGGGCCTGGCTCGGTAGGGGAAGCTGGGCGGGCAGGGACGGACTCGGGAGGGGAAGCTGGGCGGGCGGAGCCAAGCTGGGAGGGGAAGCTGGGCGGGCGGGGCTTGGCTGGGAGGGGAAGCTGGGCGGGCGGGGCAAGGCTGGGAGGGGAAGCTGGGCGGGCGGGGCCTGGCTTGGGAGGAGAAGCTGGGCGGGCGGGCCCGGGAACGGGAGGAGAATCTGGGCGGGCGGAGCCTGGCTGGGAGGGGAAGCTGGGCGGGCAGGGACGGAATCGGGAGGGGAAGCTGGCCGGGCGGGGCCTGGCTGGGAGGGGAAGCTGGGCGGGCAGGAACGGACTCGGGAGCGGAAGCTGGCCGGGCGGGGCCAGGCTGGGAGGGGAAGCTGGCCGGGCGGGGCCAGGCTGGGAGGGGAAGCTGGGCGGGCGGGGCCGGACTCGGGAGGGGAAGCTGGTCGAGCGGGGCCAGGCAGGGAGGGGAAGCTGGGGGGGCGGGGCCAAGCTGGGAGGGGAAGGTGGTCGGGCGGGGCCTGGCTTGGGAGGAGCAGCTGGGCGGGCGGGTCCTGGCTCACGAGGAGAAGCTGGGCTGCCGGGGCCAGGCTGGGAGGGGAAGCTCGGCGGGCGGGGTCAGGCTAGGAGGAGAAGCTGGGCGGGCGGGGCCTGGCTTGGGAGGAGAAGCTGGGCGGGCGGGTCCTGGCTCACGAGGAGAAGCTGGGCAATCGGGGCCAGGCTGGGAGGAGAACCTCGGCGGGCGGAGCCTGGCTTGGGAGGAGAAGCTGGGCGGGCGGGGCCTGGCTCAGGAGGAGAAGCTGGGCGGGCGGGGCCAGGCTGGGAGGAAAAGCTGGGTGGGCGGGGCCGGGCTCGAGAGGGGAAGCTGGGAAGGCGGGGCCTGGCTCGGGAAGAGAAAGTGGGCGGGCGGGGCCAGGCTGGGAGGGGAATTTGGGCCGGCGGGGGCTGGCGGGGAGGGGAAGCTGGGTGGGCGGGGACAGGCTGGGAGGGGAAGCTGGGGGGCGGGGCCATGGTGGGAGGGGAAGGTGGGCGGGCGGGGCCAGGCTGGGAGGAGAAGCTGAGCGGGCGGGGCCAGGCTGGGAGGAGAAGCTGAGCGGGCGGGGCCGGACTCGGGAGGGGAAGCTGGGCGGGCGGGGCCTGGCTGGGGAGGGGAAGCTGGGCGGTCGGGGCCAAGCTGGGAGGGGAAGGTGGGCGTGCGGAGCCTGGCTGGGAGGGGAAGCTGCGCGGGCGGGGCCAGGCTGGGAGGGGAAGCTGGGCGGGCAGGAACGGACTCGGGAGCGGAAGCTGGCCGGGCGGGGCCAGGATCGGGAGGGGAAGCTGGGCGGGCAGGGACGGACTCGGGAGGGGAAGCTGGGCGGGCGGGGCCGGGCTCAGGAGGAGAAGCTGGGCGGGCGGGGCCAGGCTGGGAGGGGAAGCTGGGCGGGCAGGAACGGACTCGGGAGCGGAAGCTGGCCGGGCGGGGCCAGCCTGGGAGAGGAAGCTGGGCGGGCGGGGCCTGGCTCGGGAGGGGAAGCTGGGCGGGCAGGAACGGACTCGGGAGCGGAAGCTGGCCGGGCGGGGCCAGCCTGGGAGAGGAAGCTGGGCGGGCGGGGCCTGGCTCGGGAGGGGAAGCTGGGCGGGCGGGGCCAGGCTTGGGAGCAGAAGCTGGGCAGGCGGGGCCAGGCTGCGAGGAGAAGCTGGCCGGGCGGGGCCAGGCTGGGAGGGGAAGCTGGGCGGGCGGGGCCGGACTCGGGAGGGGAAGCCGGGAAGGCGGGGCTAGGCTGGGAAGGGAAGCTGGGGGGCGGGGCCAGGCTGGGAGGGGAAGGTGGTCGGGCGGGGCCTGGCTTGGGAGGAGAAGTTGGGCGGGCGGGGCCTGGCTCATGAGGAGAAGCTGGGCGGGCGGGGTCAGGCTGGGAGGGGAAGCTCGGCGGGCGGGGTCAGGCTGGGAGGAGAAGCTGGGCGGGCGGGGCCTGGCTTGGGAGGAGAAGCTGGGCGGGCGGGTCCTGGCTCACGAGGAGAAGCTGGGCGGGCGGGGCCAGGCTGGTAAGGGAAGCTGGGCGGGCGGGGCCAGGCTGGGAGGGGAAGCTCGGCGGGCGGGGCCAGGCTAGGAGGGGAAGCTGGGCGGGCGGGGCCAGGCTGGGATGTGAAGCTGGGCAGGCGGGGCCTGGCTTGGGAGGAGAAGCTGGGTGGGCGGGGCCGGGAACGGAAGGAGAAACTGGGCGGGCGGGGCCTGGCTGGGAGGGGAAGCTGGGCGTGCAGTGACGGACTCGGGAGGGGAATATGGCCGTGCGGGGCCTGGCTCGGTAGGGGAAGCTGGGCGGGCAGGGACGGACTCGGGAGGGGAAGCTGGGCGGGCGGGGCCAAGCTGGGAGGGGAAGCTGGGCGGGCGGGGCTTGGCTCCTGAGGAGAAGCTGGGCAGGCGGGGCCAGGCTGGGAGGGGAAGCTGGGCCTGCGGGGCCTGCCTCGGGAGGGGAACCTGGGCGGGCGGGGCCTTGCTTGGAAGGAGAAGTTGGGCGGGCGGGGCCTGGCTCATGAGGAGAAGTGGTGCAGGCGGGGCCAGGCTGGGAGGGGAAGCTGGGCGGGTGGGGCCGGGCTCAGGAGGAGAAGCTGGGCGGGCGGGGCCAGGCTGGGAGGGGAAGCTGGGCGGGCGGGGCAAGTCTGGGAGGGGAAGCTGGGCGGGCGGGGCCTGGCTTGGGAGGAGAAGCTGGGCGGGCGGGCCCGGGAACGGGAGGAGAAACTGGGCGGGCGGAGCCTGGCTGGCAGGGGAAGCTGGGCGGGCAGGGACGGAATCGGGAGGGGAAGCTGGGAGGGCGGGGCCGGGCTCAGGAGGAGAAGCTGGCCGGGCGGGGCCAGGCTGGGAGGGGAAGCTGGGCGGGCGGGGCCTGGCTTGGGAGGAGAAGCTGGGCGGGCGGGTCCTGGCTCACGAGGAGAAGCTGGGCGGGCGGGGCCAGGCTGGTAAGGGAAGCTGGGCGGGCGCGGCCAGGCTCGGAGGGGAAGCTGGGCAGGCGGGGCCTGGCTTGGGAGGAGAAGCTGGACGGGCGGGGCCGGGAACGGGAGGAGAAACTGGGCGGGCGGGGCCTGGCTGGGAGGGGAAGCTGGGCAGGCAGGGACGGACTCGGGAGGGGAAGCTGGCCGTGCGGGGCCTGGCTCCGGAGGGGAAGCTGGGCGGGCAGGGACGGACTCTGGAGGGGAAGCTGGGCGGGCGGGGTCAAGCTGGGAGGGGAAGGTGGTCGGGCGGAGCCTGGCTTGGGAGGAGAAGCTGGGCGGGCGGGGCCAGGCTGGGAGGGGAAGCTGGGCCTGCGGGGCCTGCCTCGGGAGGGGAACCTGGGCGGGCGGGGCCTTGCTTGGAAGGAGAAGTTGGGCGGGCGGGGCCTGGCTCATGAGGAGAAGTGGTGCAGGCGGGGCCAGGCTGGGAGGGGAAGCTGGGCGGGCGGGGCCGGGCTCAAGAGGAGAAGCTGGGCGGGCGGGGCCAGGCTGGGAGGAGAAGCTGGGCGGGCGGGGCCAGGCTGCGAGGAGAAGCTGGCCGGGCGGGGCCAGTCTGGGAGGGTAAGCTGGGCGGGCGGGGCCGGACTCGGGAGGGGAAGCCGGGAAGGCGGGGCTAGGCTGGGAAGGGAATCCGGGGGGGCGGGGCCAGACTGGGAGCGGAAGGTGGTCGGGCGGGGCCTGGCTTGGGAAGAGAAGCTGGGCGGGCGGGGCCTGGCTCATGAGGACAAGCTGGGCGGGCGGGGCCAGGCTGGGAGGGGAAGCTGGGCGGGCAGGGACGGACTCGGGAGGGGAAGCTGGCCGTGCGGGGCCTGGCTCGGGAGGGGAAGCTGGGCGGGCAGGGACGGACTCGGGAGGGGAAGCTGGGCGGGCGGAGCCAAGCTGGGAGGGGAAGCTGGGCGGGCGGGGCTTGGCTGGGAGGGGAAGCTGGGCGGGCGGGGCAAGGCTGGGAGGGGAAGCTGGGCGGGCGGGGCCTGGCTTGGGAGGAGAAGCTGGGCGGGCGGGCCCGGGAACGGGAGGAGAATCTGGGCGGGCGGAGCCTGGCTGGGAGGGGAAGCTGGGCGGGCAGGGACGGAATCGGGAGGGGAAGCTGGCCGGGCGGGGCCTGGCTGGGAGGGGAAGCTGGGCGGGCAGGAACGGACTCGGGAGCGGAAGCTGGCCGGGCGGGGCCAGGCTGGGAGGGGAAGCTGGCCGGGCGGGCCCAGGCTGGGAGGGGAAGCTGGGCGGGCGGGGCCGGACTCGGGAGGGGAAGCTGGTCGAGCGGGGCCAGGCAGGGAGGGGAAGCTGGGGGGGCGGGGCCAAGCTGGGAGGGGAAGGTGGTCGGGCGGGGCCTGGCTTGGGAGGAGCAGCTGGGCGGGCGGGTCCTGGCTCACGAGGAGAAGCTGGGCTGCCGGGGCCAGGCTGGGAGGGGAAGCTCGGCGGGCGGGGTCAGGCTAGGAGGAGAAGCTGGGCGGGCGGGGCCTGGCTTGGGAGGAGAAGCTGGGCGGGCGGGTCCTGGCTCACGAGGAGAAGCTGGGCAATCGGGGCCAGGCTGGGAGGAGAACCTCGGCGGGCGGAGCCTGGCTTGGGAGGAGAAGCTGGGCGGGCGGGGCCTGGCTCAGGAGGAGAAGCTGGGCGGGCGGGGCCAGGCTGGGAGGAAAAGCTGGGTGGGCGGGGCCGGGCTCGAGAGGGGAAGCTGGGAAGGCGGGGCCTGGCTCGGGAAGAGAAAGTGGGCGGGCGGGGCCAGGCTGGGAGGGGAATTTGGGCGGGCGGGGGCTGGCGGGGAGGGGAAGCCGGGTGGGCGGGGACAGGCTGGGAGGGGAAGCTGGGGGGCGGGGCCATGGTGGGAGGGGAAGGTGGGCGGGCGGGGCCAGGCTGGGAGGAGAAGCTGAGCGGGCGGGGCCAGGCTGGGAGGAGAAGCTGAGCGGGCGGGGCCGGACTCGGGAGGGGAAGCTGGGCGGGCGGGGCCTGGCTGGGGAGGGGAAGCTGGGCGGTCGGGGCCAAGCTGGGAGGGGAAGGTGGGCGTGCGGAGCCTGGCTGGGAGGGGAAGCTGCGCGGGCGGGGCCAGGCTGGGAGGGGAAGCTGGGCGGGCAGGAACGGACTCGGGAGCGGAAGCTGGCCGGGCGGGGCCAGGATCGGGAGGGGAAGCTGGGCGGGCAGGGACGGACTCGGGAGGGGAAGCTGGGCGGGCGGGGCCGGGCTCAGGAGGAGAAGCTGGGCGGGCGGGGCCAGGCTGGGAGGGGAAGCTGGGCGGGCAGGAACGGACTCGGGAGCGGAAGCTGGCCGGGCGGGGCCAGCCTGGGAGAGGAAGCTGGGCGGGCGGGGCCTGGCTCCGGAGGGGAAGCTGGGCGGGCAGGAACGGACTCGGGAGCGGAAGCTGGCCGGGCGGGGCCAGCCTGGGAGAGGAAGCTGGGCGGGCGGGGCCTGGCTCGGGAGGGGAAGCTGGGCGGGCGGGGCCAGGCTTGGGAGCAGAAGCTGGGCATGCGGGGCCAGGCTGCGAGGAGAAGCTGGCCGGGCGGGGCCAGGCTGGGAGGGGAAGCTGGGCGGGCGGGGCCGGACTCGGGAGGGGAAGCCGGGAAGGCGGGGCTAGGCTGGGAAGGGAAGCTGGGGGGCGGGGCCAGGCTGGGAGGGGAAGGTGGTCGGGCGGGGCCTGGCTTGGGAGGAGAAGTTGGGCGGGCGGGGCCTGGCTCATGAGGAGAAGCTGGGCGGGCGGGTCCTGGCTCACGAGGAGAAGCTGGGCGGGCGGGGCCGGGAACGGGAGGAGAAACTTGGCGGGCGGGGCCTGGCTGGGAGGGGAAGCTGGGCGGGCAGGGACGGACTCGGGGGGGAAGCTGGCCGGGCGGGGCCAGGCTCGGGAGGAGAAGCTGGGCGGGCGGGGCCTGGCTTGGGAGGAGAAGCTGGGCGGGCGGGGCCTTGCTTGGGAGGAGAAGCTGGGCGGGCGGGGCCTGGCTCAGGAGGAGAAGCTGGGCAGTCGGGGCCAGGCTGGGAGGAGAACCTCGGCGGGCGGAGCCTGGCTTGGGAGGAGAAGCTGGGCGGGCGGGGCCTGGCTCAGGAGGAGAAGCTGGGCGGGCGGGGCCAGGCTGGGAGGGGAAGCTGGGCGCGCGGGGCCGGACTCGGGAGGGGAAGCTGGGCGGGCGGGGCCAGGCTGGGAGGAGAAGCTGGGTGGGCGGGGCCGGGCTCGAGAGGGGAAGCTGGGAAGGCGGCGCCGGGCTCGGGAAGAGAAAGTGGGCGGGCGGGGCCAGGCTGGGAGGGGAAGCTGGGCGGGCGGAGCCAGGATGGGAGGGGAATCTGGGCGGGCGGGGTCTGGCTGGGAGGGGAAGCTGGGTGGGCGGGGCCAGGATGGGAGGGGAAGCTGGGGGGCGGGGCCAAGATGGGAGGGGAAGGTGGGCGGGCGGGGCCAGGCTGGGAGGAGAAGCTGAGCGGGAGGGGCCGGACTCGGGAGGGGAAGCTGGGCGGGCGGGGCCTGGCTGGGAAGGGGAAGCTGGGCGGTCGGGGCCAAGCTGGGAGGGGAAGGTGGGCGTGCGGAGCCTGGCTGGGAGGGGAAGCTGGGCGGGCGGGGCCTGGCTCGGAAGGGGAAGATGGGCGGGCGGGGCCAACTTGGAGGGAGAAGCTGGGTGGGCGGGGCCGGGCTCGGGAGGGGAAGCTGGGCGGGCGGGGCCAGGCTGGGAGGGGAAGCAGGGCGGGCGGGGCCTGGCTCATGAGGAGAAGCTGGGCGGGCGGGGCCGGGAACGGGAGGAGAAACTTGGCGGGCGGGGCCTGGCTGGGAGGGGAAGCTGGTCGGGCAGGAACGGACTCGGGAGCGGAAGCTGGCCGGGCGGGGCCAGGATCGGGAGGGGAAGCTGGGCAGGGGGGGGCCGGGCTCAGGAGGAGAAGCTGGCCGGGCCGGGCCAGGCTGGGAGGGGAAGCTGGGCGTGCGGGGCCAGGCTGGGAGGGGAAGCTGGGCGGGCGGGGCCTGGCTTGGGAGGAGAAGCTGGGCGGGCGGGCCCGGGAACGGGAGGAGAAACTGGTCGGGCGGGGCCTGGCTGGGAGGGGAAGCTGGGCGTGCAGGGACGGACTCGGGAGGGGAAGCTGGCGGGGCGGGGCCTGGATGGGAGGGAAAGCTGGGCGGGCAGGAACGTACTCGGGAGCGGAAGCTGGCCGGGCGGGGCCAGCCTGGGAGGGGAAGCTGGGCGGGCGGGGCCTGGCACGGGAGGGGAAGCTGGGAAGGCGGGGCCGGGCTCGGGAAGAGAAAGTGGGCGGGCGGGGCCAGGCTGGGAGGGGAAGCTGGGTGGGCGGGACCAGGCTGGGAGGGGAAGCTGGGCAGGCGGGGCCTGGCTTGGGAGGAGAAGCTGGGCGGGCGGGGCCGGGAACGGGAGGAGAAACTGGGCGGGCGGGGCCTGGCTGGGAGGGGAAGCTGGGCGGGCAGGGACCGACTCGGGAGGGGAAGCTGGTCGTGCGGGGCCTGGCTCGGTAGGGGAAGCTGGGCGGGCAGGGACGGACTCGGGAGGGGAAGCTGGGCGGGCGGGGTCAAGCTGGGAGGGGAAGCTGGGCGGGCGGGGCTTGGCTCCGGAGGAGAAGCTGGGCAGGCGTGGCCAGGCTGGGAGGGGAAGCTGGGCGTGCAGGGCCTGCCTCGGGAGGGGAACCTGGGCGGGCGGGGCCTTGCTTGGGAGGAGAAGTTGGGCGGGCGGGGCCTGGCTCATGAGGACAAGTGGTGCAGGCGGGGCCAGGCTGGGAGGGGAAGCTGGGCGGGCGGGGCCAGGCTGGGAGGGGAAGCTGGGCGGGCAGGAACGGACTCGGGAGCGGAAGCTGGCCGGGCGGGGCCAGGATCGGGAGGGGAAGCTGGGCGGGCAGGGACGGACTCGGGAGGGGAAGCTGGGCGGGCGGGGCCGGGCTCAGGAGGAGAAGCTGGGAGGGCGGGGCCAGGCCGGGAGGGGAAGGTGGTCGGGCGGGGCCTGGCTTGGGAGGAGAAGCTGGGCGGGCGGGGCCTGGCTCATGAGGAGAAGCTGGGCGGGCGGGGCCAGGCTGGGAGGGGAAGCTCGGCGGGCGGGGTCAGGCTGGGAGGAGAAGCTGGGCGGGCGGGGCCTGGCTTGGGAGGAGAAGCTGGGCGGGCGGGTCCTGGCTCAGGAGGAGAAGCTGGGCGGGCGGGGCCAGGCTGGGAGGGGAAGCTGGGCAGGCGGGGCCTGGCTTGGGAGCAGAAGCTGGGCGGGCAGGGACGGACTCAGGAGGGGAAGTTGGCCGTGCGGGGCCTGGCTCCGTAGGGGAAGCTGGGCGGGCAGGGACGGACTTTGGAGGGGAAGCTGGGCGGGCGGGGCCAAGCTGGGAGGGGAAGCTGGGCGGGCAGGGACGGACTCTGGAGGGGAAGCTGGGCGGGCGGGGCCAAGCTGGGAGGGGAAGCTGGGTGGGCGGGGCTTGGCTCCGGAGGAGAAGCTGGGCAGGCGGGGCCAGGCTGGGAGGGGAAGCTGGGCCTGCGGGGCCTGCCTCGGGAGGGGAAGCTGGGCGGGCGGGGCCTTCCTTGGGGGGAGAAGTTGGGCGGGCGGGGCCTGGCTCATGAGGAGATGCTGTGCAGGCGGGGCCAGGCTGGGAGGGGACGCTGGGCGGGCGTGGCCAGGCTAGGAGGGGAAGCTGGGCGGGCGGGGCCAGGCTGGGAGGGGAAGCTGGGCAGGCGGGGCCTGGCTTGGGAGGAGAAGCTGGGCGTGCGGAGCCGGGAACGGGAGGAGAAACTGGGCGGGCGGGGCCTGGCTGGGAGGGGAAGCTGGGCGGGCAGGGACGGACTCGGGAGGGGAAGCTGGCCGTGCGGGGCCTGGCTCGGTAGGGGAAGCTGGGCGGGCAGGGACGGACTCGGGAGGGGAAGCTGGGCGGGCGGGGCCAAGCTGGGAGGGGAAGCTGGGCGGGCGGGGCTTGGCTCCGGAGGAGAAGCTGGGCAGGCGGGGCCAGGCTGGGAGGGGAAGCTGGGCGTGCGGGGCCTGCCTCGGGAGGGGAACCTGGGCGGGCGGGGCCTTGCTTGGGAGGAGAAGTTGGGCGGGCGGGGCCTGGCTCGTGAGGAGAAGTGGTGCAGGCGGGGCCAGGCTGGGAGGGGAAGCTGGGCGGGCAGGAACGGACTCGGGAGCGGAAGCTGGCCGGGCGGGGCCAGGATCGGGAGGGGAAGCTGGGCGGGCAGGGACGGACTCGGGAGGGGAAGCTGGGCGGGCGGGGCCGGGCTCAGGAGGAGAAGCTGGGAGGGCGGGGCCAGGCCGGGAGGGGAAGCTGGGCGGGCGGGGCAAGGCTGGGAGGGGAAGCTGGGCGGGCGGGGCCTGGCTTGGGAGGAGAAGCTGGGCGGGCGGGCCCGGGAACGGGAGGAGAAACTGGGCGGGCGGAGCCTGGCTGGGAGGGGAAGCTGGGCGGGCAGAGACGGAATCGGGAGGGGAAGCTGGCCGGGCGGGGCCTGGCTGGGAGGGGAAGCTGGGCGGGAGGAACGGACTCGGGAGCGGAAGCCGGCCGGGCGGGGCCAGGCTGGGAGGGGAAGCTGGGCGGGCGGGGCCTGGCTCGGGAGGGGAAGCTGGGCGGGCGGGGCCAGGCTTGGGAGCAGAAGCTGGGCAGGCTGGTCCAGGCTGGGAGGAGAAGCTGGCCGGGCGGGGCCAGGCTGGGAGGGGAAGCTGGGCGGGCGGGGCCGGACTCGGGAGGGGAAGCCGGGAAGGCGGGGCCGGGCTCGGGAAGACAAAGTGGGCGGGCGGGGCCAGGCTGGGAGGGGAAGCTGCGGGGGCGGGGCCAAGCTGGGAGGTGAAGGTGGTCGGGCGGGGCCTGGCTTGGGAGGAGAAGCTGGGCGGGCGGGGCCTGGCTCATGAGGAGAAGCTTGGCGGGCGGGGCCATGCTGGGAGGGTAAGCTCGGCGGGCGGGGTCAGGCTGGGAGGAGAAGCTGGGCGGGCGGGGCCTGGCTTGGGAGGAGAAGCTGGGTGAGCGGGTCCTGGCTCACGACGAGAAGCTGGGCGGGCGGGGCCAGGCTGGGAGGGGAAGCTGGGAGGGTGGAGCCAGGCTGGGAATGGAAGCTGGGCAGGCGGGGCCTGGCTTGAGAGGAGAAGCTGGGCGGGCGGGGCCGGGAACGGGAGGAGAAACTGGGCGGGCGGGGCCTGGCTGGGAGGGGAAGCTGGTCGGACAGGGACGGACTCGGGGGGGAAGCTGGCCGGGCGGGGCCAGGCTCGGGAGGAGAAGCTGGGCGGGCGGGGCCTGGCTTGGGAGGAGAAGCTGGGCGGGCGGGGCCTGGCTTGGGAGGAGAAGCTGGGCGGGCGGGGCCTGGCTCAGGAGGAGAAGCTGGGCAGTCGGGGCCAGGCTTGGAGGAGAACCTCGGCGGGCGGAGCCTGGCTTGGGAGGAGAAGCTGGGCGGGCGGGGCCTGGCTCAGGAGGAGAAGCTGGGCGGGCGGGGCCAGGCTGGGAGGGGAAGCTGGGCGCGCGGGGCCGGACTCGGGAGGGGAAGCTCGGCGGGCGGGGCCAGGCTGGGAGGAGAAGCTGGGCGGGCAGGGACGGACTCGGGAGGGGAAGCTGGCCGTGCGGGGCCTGGCTCGGTAGGGGAAGCTGAGCGGGCAGGGACGGACTCGGGAGGGGAAGCTGGGCGGGCGGGGCCAAGCTGGGAGGGGAAGCTGGGCGGGCGGGGCTTGGCTCCGGAGGAGAAGCTGGGCAGGCGGGGCCAGGCTGGGAGGGGAAGCTGGGCGGGCGGGCCCGGGAACGGGAGGAGAAACTGGTCGGGCGGGGCCTGGCTGGGAGGGGAAGCTGGGCGTGCAGGGACGACTCGGGAGGGGAAGCTGGGCGGGCGGGGCCAGGCTAGGAGGGGAAGCTGGGCGGGCGGGGCCAGGCTGGGAGGGGAAGGTGGGCAGGCGGGGCCTGGCTTGGGAGGAGAAGCTGGGCGTGCGGGGCCGGGAACGGGCGGAGAAACTGGGCGGGCGGGGCCTGGCTGGGAGGGGAAGCTGGGCGGGCAGGGACGGACTCGGGAGGGGAAGCTGGCCGTGCGGGGCCAGGCTGGGAGGGGAAGCTGGGCGGGCAGGAACGGACTCGGGAGCGGAAGCTGGCCGGGCGGGGCCAGGATCGGGAGGGGAAGCTGGGCGGGCAGGGACGGACTCGGGAGGGGAAGCTGGGCGGGCGGGGCCGGGCTCAGGAGGAGAAGCTGGGCGGGCGGGGCCAGGCTGGGAGGGGAAGCTGGGCGGGCGGGGCAAGGCTGGGAGGGGAAGCTGGGCGGGCGGGGCCATGCTGGGAGGGGAAGCTCGGCGGGCGGGGTCAGGCTGGGAGGAGAAGCTGGGCGGGCGGGGCCTGGCTTGGGAGGAGAAGCTGGGTGGGCGGGTCCTGGCTCACGACGAGAAGCTGGGCGGGCGGGGCCAGGATGGGAGGGGAAGCTGGGAGGGTGGGGCCAGGCTGGGAAGGGAAGCTGGGCAGGCGGGGCCTGGCTTGAGAGGAGAAGCTGGGCTGGCGGGGCCTGGCTCAGGAGGAGAAGCTGGGCAGTCGGGGCGAGGCTGGGAGGAGAACCTCGGCGGGCGGAGCCTGGCTTGGGAGGAGAAGCTGGGCGGGCGGGGCCTGGCTCAGGAGGAGAAGCTGGGCGGGCGGGGCCAGGCTGGGAGGGGAAGCTGGGCGCGCGGGGCCGGACTCGGGAGGGGAAGCTCGGCGGGCGGGGCCAGGCTGGGAGGAGAAGCTGGGTGGGCGGGGCCGGGCTCGAGAGGGGAAGCTGGGAAGGCGGGGCCGGGCTCGGGAAGAGAAAGTGGGCGGGCGGGGCCAGGCTGGGAGGGGAAGCTGGGCGGGCGGGACCAGGCTGGGAGGGGAAGCTGGGCAGGCGGGGCCTGGCTTGGGAGGAGAAGCTGGGCGGGCGGGGCCGGGAACGGGAGGAGAAACTGGGCGGGCGGGGCCTGGCTGGGAGGGGAAGCTGGGCGGGCAGGGACGGACTCGGGAGGGGAAGCTGGCCGTGCGGGGCCTGGCTCGGTAGGGGAAGCTTGGCGGGCAGGGACGGACTCGGGAGGGGAAGGTGGGCGGGCGGGGTCAAGCTGGGAGGGGAAGCTGGGCGGGCGGGGCTTGGCTCCGGAGGAGAAGCTGGGCAGGCGTGGCCAGGCTGGGAGGGGAAGCTGGGCGTGCAGGGCCTTGCTTGGGAGGAGAAGTTGGGCGGGCGGGGCCTGGCTCATGAGGAGAAGTGGTGCAGGCGGGGCCAGGCTGGGAGGGGAAGCTGGGCGGGCGGGGCCAGGCTGGGAGGGGAAGCTGGGCGGGCAGGAACGGACTCGGGAGCGGAAGCTGGCCGGGCGGGGCCAGGATCGGGAGGGGAAGCTGGGCGGGCAGGGACGGACTCGGGAGGGGAAGCTGGGCGGGCGGGGCCGGGCTCAGGAGGAGAAGCTGGGCGGGCGGGGCCAGGCTGGGAGGGGAAGCTGGGCGGGCGGGGCAAGGCTGGGAGGGGAAGCTGGGCGGGCGGGGCCATGCTGGGAGGGGAAGCTCGGCGGGCGGGGTCAGGCTGGGAGGAGAAGCTGGGCGGGCGGGGCCTGGCTTGGGAGGAGAAGCTGGGTGGGCGGGTCCTGGCTCACGACGAGAAGCTGGGCGGGCGGGGCCAGGATGGGAGGGGAAGCTGGGAGGGTGGGGCCAGGCTGGGAAGGGAAGCTGGGCAGGCGGGGCCTGGCTTGAGAGGAGAAGCTGGGCGGGCGGGGCCGGGAACTGGAGGAGAAACTTGGCGGGCGGGGCCTGGCTGGGAGGGGAAGCTGGGCGGGCAGGGACGGACTCGGGGGGGAAGCTGGCCGGGCGGGGCCAGGCTCGGGAGGAGAAGCTGGGCGGGCGGGGCCTGGCTTGGGAGGAGAAGCTGGGCGGGCGGGGCCTTGCTTGGGAGGAGAAGCTGGGCGGGCGGGGCCTGGCTCAGGAGGAGAAGCTGGGCAGTCGGGGCCAGGCTGGGAGGAGAACCTCGGCGGGCGGAGCCTCGCTTGGGAGGAGAAGCTGGGCGGGCGGGGCCTGGCTCAGGAGGAGAAGCTGGGCGGGCGGGGCCAGGCTGGGAGGGGAAGCTGGGCACGCGGGGCCGGACTCGGGAGGGGAAGCTGGGCGGGCGGGGCCAGGCTGGGAGGAGAAGCTGGGTGGGCGGGGCCGGGCTCGAGAGGGGAAGCTGGGAAGGCGGCGCCGGGCTCGGGAAGAGAAAGTGGGCGGGCGGGGCCAGGCTGGGAGGGGAAGCTGGGCGGGCGAAGCCAGGATGGGAGGGGAATCTGGGCGGGCGGGGTCTGGCTGGGAGGGGAAGCTGGGTGGGCGGGGCCAGGATGGGAGGGGAAGCTGGGGGGCGGGGCCAGGATGGGAGGGGAAGGTGGGCGGGCGGGGCCAGGCTGGGAGGAGAAGCTGAGCGGGAGGGGCCGGACTCGGGAGGGGAAGCTGGGCGGGCGGGGCCTGGCTGGGAAGGGGAAGCTGGGCGGTCGGGGCCAAGCTGGGAGGGGAAGGTGGGCGTGCGGAGCCTGGCTGGGAGGGGAAGCTGGGCGGGCGGGGCCTGGCTCGGAAGGGGAAGATGGGCGGGCGGGGCCAACTTGGAGGGAGAAGCTGGGTGGGCGGGGCCGGGCTCGGGAGGGGAAGCTGGGCGGGCGGGGCCGGGAACGGGAGGAGAAACTTGGCGGGCGGGGCCTGGCTGGGAGGGGAAGCTGGTCGGGCAGGAACGGACTCGGGAGCGGAAGCTGGCCGGGCGGGGCCAGGATCGGGAGGGGAAGCTGGGCAGGGGGGGGCCGGGGTCAGGAGGAGAAGCTGGCCGGGCCGGGCCAGGCTGGGAGGGGAAGCTGGGCGTGCGGGGCCAGGCTGGGAGGGGAAGCTGGGCGGGCGGGGCCTGGCTTGGGAGGAGAAGCTGGGCGGGCGGGCCCGGGAACGGGAGGAGAAACTGGTCGGGCGGGGCCTGGCTGGGAGGGGAAGCTGGGCGTGCAGGGACGGACTCGGGAGGGGAAGCTGGCGGGGCGGGGCCTGGCTGGGAGGGAAAGCTGGGCGGGCAGGAACGTACTCGGGAGCGGAAGCTGGCCGGGCGGGGCCAGCCTGGGAGGGGAAGCTGGGCGGGCGGGGCCTGGCACGGGAGGGGAAGCTGGGCGGGCGGGGCCTGGCACGGGAGGGGAAGCTGGGCGGGCGGGGCCAGGCTTGGGAGCAGAAGCTGGGCAGGCGGGGCCAGGCTGCGAGGAGAAGATGGCCGGGCGGGGCCAGGCTGGGAGGGGAAGCTGGGCGGGCGGGGCCTGGCTTGGGAGGAGAAGCTGGGCGGGCGGGCCCGGGAACGGGAGGAGAAACTGGGCGGGCGGAGCCTGGCTGGGAGGGGAAGCTGGGCGGGCAGAGACGGAATCGGGAGGGGAAGCTGGCCGGGCGGGGCCTGGCTGGGAGGGGAAGCTGGGCGCGCGGGGCCGGACTCGGGAGGGGAAGCTCGGCGGGCGGGGCCAGGCTGGGAGGAGAAGCTGGGTGGGCGGGGCCGGGCTCGAGAGGGGAAGCTGGGAAGGCGGGGCCGGGCTCGGGAAGAGAAAGTGGGCGGGCGGGGCCAGGCTGGGAGGGGAAGCTGGGCGGGCGGGACCAGGCTGGGAGGGGAAGCTGGGCAGGCGGGGCCTGGCTTGGGAGGAGAAGCTGGGCGGGCGGGGCCGGGAACGGGAGGAGAAACTGGGCGGGCGGGGCCTGGCTGGGAGGGGAAGCTGGGCGGGCAGGGACGGACTCGGGAGGGGAAGCTGGCCGTGCGGGGCCTGGCTCGGTAGGGGAAGCTGGGCGGGCAGGGACGGACTCGGGAGGGGAAGCTGGGCGGGCGGGGTCAAGCTGGGAGGGGAAGCTGGGCGGGCGGGGCTTGGCTCCGGAGGAGAAGCTGGGCAGGCGTGGCCAGGCTGGGAGGGGAAGCTGGGCGTGCAGGGCCTGCCTCGGGAGGGGAACCTGGGCGGGCGGGGCCTTGCTTGGGAGGAGAAGTTGGGCGGGCGGGGCCTGGCTCATGAGGACAAGTGGTGCAGGCGGGGCCAGGCTGGGAGGGGAAGCTGGGCGGGCGGGGCCAGGCTGGGAGGGGAAGCTGGGCGGGCAGGAACGGACTCGGGAGCGGAAGCTGGCCGGGCGGGGCCAGGATCGGGAGGGGAAGCTGGGCGGGCAGGGACGGACTCGGGAGGGGAAGCTGGGCGGGCGGGGCCGGGCTCAGGAGGAGAAGCTGGGCGGGCGGGGCCAGGCTGGGAGGGGAAGCTGGGCGGGCGGGGCAAGGCTGGGAGGGGAAGCTGGGCGGGCGGGGCCATGCTGGGAGGGGAAGCTCGGCGGGCGGGGTCAGGCTGGGAGGAGAAGCTGGGCGGGCGGGGCCTGGCTTGGGAGGAGAAGCTGGGTGGGCGGGTCCTGGCTCACGACGAGAAGCTGGGCGGGCGGGGCCTGGCTCAGGAGGAGAAGCTGGGCAGTCGGGGCCAGGCTGGGAGGAGAACCTCGGCGGGCGGAGCCTGGCTTGGGAGGAGAAGTTGGGCGGGTGGGGCCTGGCTCAGGAGGAGAAGCTGGGCGGGCGGGGCCAGGCTGGGAGGAGAAGCCGAGCGGGAGGGGCCGGACTCGGGAGGGGAAGCTGGGCGGGCGGGGCCAGGCTGGGAGGGGAAGCAGGGCGGGCGGGGACTGGCTCATGAGGAGAAGCTGGGCGGGCGGGGCCGGGAACGGGAGGAGAAACTGGGCGGGAGGGCCTGGCTGGGAGGGGAAGCTGGGCGGGCAGGAACGGACTCGGGAGCGGAAGCTGGCCGGGCGGGGCCAGGATCGGGAGGGGAAGCTGGGCAGGGCGGGGCCGGGCTCAGGAGGAGAAGCTGGCCGGGCCGGGCCAGGCTGGGAGGGGAAGCTGGGCGGGCGGGGCCTGGCTTGGGAGGAGAAGCTGGGCGGGCGGGCCCGGGAACGGGAGGAGAAACTGGTCGGGCGGGGACTGGCTCGGGAGGGGAAGCTGGGCGTGCAGGGACGGACTCGGGAGGGGAAGCTGGCGGGGCGGGGCCTGGCTGGGAGGGAAAGCTGGGCGGGCAGGAACGTACTCGGGAGCGGAAGCTGGGCGGGTGGGGCCAGCCTGGGAGGGGAAGCTGGGCGGGCGGGGCCTGGCTCGGGAGGGGAAGCTGGGCGGGCGGGGCCAGGCTTGGGAGCAGAAGCTGGGAAGGCGGGGCCAGGCTGCGAGGAGAAGCTGGCCGGGCGGGGCCAGGCTGGGAGGGGAAGCTGGGCGGGCGGGGCCGGACTCAGGAGGGGAAGCCGGGCGGGCGGGGCTAAGCTGGGAAGGGAAGCTGGGGGGCGGGGCCAGGCTGGGAGGGGAAGGTGGTCGGGCGGGGCCTGGCTTGGGAGGAGAGGCTGGGCGGGCGGGGCCAGGCTCATGAGGGGAAGCTGGGCGGGCGGGGCCAGGCTGAAAGGGGAAGCTGGGCGGGCGGGGTCAGGCTCAGGAGGAGAAGCTGGGCGGGCGGGGCCTGCCTTGGGAGGAGAAGCTGGGCGGGCGGGTCCTGGCTGACGAGGGGAAGCTGGGCGGGCGGGGACTGGCTCGGGAGGGGAAGCTGGGCAGGCGGGGCCTGGCTTGGGTGCAGAAGCTGGGCGGGCAGGGACGGACTCAGGAGGGGAAGTTGGCCGTGCGGGGCCTGGCTCCGTAGGGGAAGCTGGGCGGGCAGGGACGGACTGTGGAGGGGAAGCTGGGCGGCGGGGCCAAGCTGGGAGGGAAGCTGGGCGGGCAGGGGCGGGCTCGGGAGGGGAAACTGGCCGTGCGGGGCCTGGCTTGGTAGGGGAAGCTGGGCGGGCAGGGCCGGACTCTGGTGGGGAAGTTGGGCGGGCGGGGCCAAGCTGGGAGGGGAAGCTGGGCGGGCGGGGCTTGGCTCCGGAGGAGAAGCTGGGCAGGCGGGGCCAGGCTGGGAGGGGAAGCTGCGCGTGCGGGGCCGGACTCGGGAGGGGAACCTGGGCGGGCGGGGCCTTGCTTGGGAGGAGAAGTTGGGCGGGCGGGGCCTGGCTCATGAGGAGAAGTGGTGCAGGCGGGGCCAGGCTGGGAGGGGAAGCTGGGCGGGCAGGAACGGACTCGGGAGCGGAAGCTGGCCGGGCGGGGCCAGGATCGGGAGGGGAAGCTGGGCGGGCGGGCCCGGGAACGGGAGGAGAAACTGGTCGGGCGGGGCCTGGCTGGGAGGGGAAGCTGGGCGTGCAGGGACGGACTCGGGAGGGGAAGCTGGCGGGGCGGGGCCTGGCTGGGAGGGAAAGCTGGGCGGGCAGGAACGTACTCAGGAGCGGAAGCTGGCCGGGCGGGGCCAGCCTGGGAGGGGAAGCTGGGCGGGCGGGGCCTGGCTCGGGAGGAGAAGCTGGGCGGGCGGGGCCAGGCTTGGGAGCAGAAGCAGGGCGGGCGGGGCCAGGCTGCGAGGAGAAGATTGCCGGGCGGGGCCAGGCTGGGAGGGGAAGCTGGGCGGGCGGGGCCGGACTCGGGAGGGGAAGCCGGGAAGGCGGGGCTAGGCTGGGAAGGGAAGCTGGGGGGCGGGGCCAGGCTGGGAGGGGAAGGTGGTCGGGCGGGGCCTGGCTCATGAGGAGAAGCTGGGCGGGCGGGGCCAGGCTGGGAGGGGAAGCTCGGCGGGCGGGGTCAGGCTGGGAGGAGAAGCTGGGCGGGCGGGGCCTGGCTTGGGAGGAGAAGCTGGGCGGGCGGGTCCTGGCTCAGGAGGAGAAGCTGGGCGGGCGGGGCCAGGCTGGGAGGGGAAGCTGGGCAGGCGGGGCCTGGCTTGGGAGCAGAAGCTGGGCGGGCAGGGACGGACTCAGGAGGGGAAGTTGGCCGTGCGGGGCCTGGCTCCGTAGGGGAAGCTGGGCGGGCAGGGACGGACTTTGGAGGGGAAGCTGGGCGGGCGGGGCCAAGCTGGGAGGGGAAGCTGGGCGGGCAGGGACGGACTCTGGAGGGGAAGCTGGGCGGGCGGGGCCAAGCTGGGAGGGGAAGCTGGGTGGGCGGGGCTTGGCTCCGGAGGAGAAGCTGGGCAGGCGGGGCCAGGCTGGGAGGGGAAGCTGGGCCTGCGGGGCCTGCCTCGGGAGGGGAAGCTGGGCGGGCGGGGCCTTCCTTGGGGGGAGAAGTTGGGCGGGCGGGGCCTGGCTCATGAGGAGATGCTGTGCAGGCGGGGCCTGGCTTGGGAGCAGAAGCTGGGCGGGCAGGGACGGACTCAGGAGGAGAAGTTGGCGGTGCGGGGCCTGGCTCCGTAGGGGAAGCTGGGCGGGCAGGGACGGACTGTGGAGGGGAAGCTGGGCGGGCGGGGCCAAGCTGGGAGGGGAAGCTGGGCGGGCAGGGACGGACTCGGGTGGGGAAGCTGGCCGGGCGGGGCCTGGCTGGGTAGGGGAAGCTGGGCGGGCAGGGACGGACTCTGGAGGGGAAGTTGGGCGGGCGGGGCCAAGCTGGGAGGGGAAGCTGGGCGGGCGGGGCTTGGCTCCGGAGGAGAAGCTGGGCAGGCGGGGCCAGGCTGGGAGGGGAAGCTGCGCGTGCGGGGCCTGCCTCGGGAGGGGAACCTGGGCGGGCGGGGCCTTGCTTGGGAGGAGAAGTTGGGCGGGCGGGGCCTGGCTCATGAGGAGAAGTGGTGCGGGCGGGGCCAGGCTGGGAGGGGAAGCTGGGCGGGCAGGAACGGACTCGGGAGCGGAAGCTGGCCGGGCGGGGCCAGGATCGGGAGGGGAAGCTGGGCGGGCGGGCCCGGGAACGGGAGGAGAAACTGGTCGGGCGGGGCCTGGCTGGGAGGGGAAGCTGGGCGTGCGGGGACGGACTCGGGAGGGGAAGCTGGCGGGGCGGGGCCTGGCTGGGAGGGAAAGCTGGGCGGGCAGGAACGTACTCGGGAGCGGAAGCTGGCCGGGCGGGGCCAGCCTGGGAGGGGAAGCTGGGCGGGCGGGGCCTGGCTCGGGAGGAGAAGCTGGGCGGGCGGGGCCAGGCTTGGGAGCAGAAGCTGGGCAGGCGGGGCCAGGCTGCGAGGAGAAGATTGGCGGGCGGGGCCAGGCTGGGAGGGGAAGCTGGGCGGGCGGGGCCGGACTCGGGAGGGGAAGCCGGGAAGGCGGGGCTAGGCTGGGAAGGGAAGCTGGGGGGCGGGGCCAGGCTGGGAGGGGAAGGTGGTCGGGCGGGGCCTGGCTCATGAGGAGAAGCTGGGCGGGCGGGGCCAGGCTGGGAGGGGAAGCTCGGCGGGCGGGGTCAGGCTGGGAGGAGAAGCTGGGCGGGCGGGGCCTGGCTTGGGAGGAGAAGCTGGGCGGGCGGGTGTGACGGCGCGTTGGGGTCCCCCGTCTCCTGCACCCCGAAATGGCGGAAACAGACTGCACCAGCCAGTGGAATTGAGGGTGGTTTATTGCTCCTCCAGCACAGCGCAGCACAGATGTAATCTGGTCACAGGAACTGGGCTAGGATGCCTCAGGCCCCCTTGAGATGGGGGAGACTGGGCCCCTAAACTCCAGCTCCTCTCCCTAGGCTGTCTCATCCATGCCCTCCGACAGCCAGCAACCAACCCCCTAACTTCCAGCCCTGCCCCCAAGCCAAGGCAGCATTCCACCTTCCTTTGTTCCTCTCCATGGGGGGTGTCTGGCCACTGGTTTGCATAGTGACTCATCCTGTTTTGCTGGGTCGTGGTACCCACGGCAGCCAGTGGGGGTTCCCCCAGAGCCAGCAGCATAGAAACCAGCCAGGTACCCCCACTACGTCACAGTTCTCCCCCCTCCGAGAGCAAACTGAGCAGGGTCACTCCGCTCGTGACCTAGGGAAGTTCGGGTCCTCTGCGTGGGAACCCGCCCTGGGGACATGGGTGCTCCCCTTGACTCGGGCCGGCCGTGGCGAGGCCCCACATGAATTGGCTTCCCTCTGTCCACTCGCCGCCCCGCTCCAGGGTGACTGGCCCAGGCCTGTCCTCGGGGGTCACACCCACCCTTCCGCTGGCCTTGATCTCTGGCCAGGGTCTCTCGGGCCGGGGCCATGAGCCCAGCGAGCCTTCTCTGGACAGCCAGGGCGGCTTCCACCCCCGATGCTCCATCCAGGGAGGACTTCCCCTCCCATAACTCTCTCAGCAAGCCCAGAGGGTCTATCTGGGGTAGAGACCCCCAAGCCGCTTTCCTCCTGTCTTGGGCCTTCCCGCCCCTCTGGCAGGAGTCACAGGACCGGCAGTACCGCTGCACGGCTGTAAAGATTCCCGGCCAATAGAAGTGCTGGAGCAGCTTCAGCCGGGTGCTCCGGATCCCCCGGTGGCCCCCAACGGGGACATCGTGGGCCAAATACAGCAGCTTGAGGCGATACTTTCGGGGGACGACCAGCTGCCGCTGGACACCCCATGCCCTCGCCTTCCTGGGGGGGAGCCACTCACGGAACAGGAGCCCACGCTCCCGCAGGAATCTCTCCTGGCCACCTCTCCCCCGGGGCTGAGCTGCACGGAGGCCAGCCTGGTCCCTCAGCCTCTGCAAGGAGGGGTCTGCCTGCACCTCAGCCTGGAATTCAGCTGCTGAGGCAGGGATCGGGACCTGTCCCCCACCTCTGCCTAGGTCCGGAGTCCCAGCCTGGCTGGACCCCGTGTCCACTGGGATGGGACCCTGAGGACGCTGCCAGGAGTCCTTCCCTGGACCCACGTTGTCAGCCCCCCGCTGGCTCTGGCTCCGGGTAGTGACTAGAGCCCGCTGGGATTCATGGGGCCACTCCTCTAGGTCGTTCCCCATCAGCACCTCGGTGGGCAAGTGCGGGTGCACCCCCACTTCCTTGAGGCCTTCCTTCGCCCCCCATTTCAGATGCACCCTGGCTACAGGCACCTTAAACGGGGACCCGTCTATGCCCTTCAGGGTCAGCTGCGCGTGGGGTAGTATCCGCTCCTGGGCCACTATGTCAGATCGGGCCAGAGTCACCTCCGCCCCCGTGTCCCAGAAGCCCGTCACCTTCCTACCATCCACCTCCAGGGGTATGAGGCACTCGCTCCGCAGGGGCCGTCCTGCCCCCACCCGGTACACGGAGAAATCCGCCTCCTGAGAATCAGACCTCCCAGGGGAGGTGCACTGAGCATCCTTCCCCTCTCTCTGAGCTGAGGTTTGCCTGCCAGCCCCTGCCTCTGGGGCAGCCTGCCCTTCCTCCCGCCCCAGCCAGTTAACCCTGGACAGTCCCCGGTCCTGGGACCTGGTGCACTGAGCCCTCTTGTGGCCTTTTTGCCCACAGCGATGGCAAGTTAGGCTTTGGGCTGTCTCTGTCCAGGCCCTGGCTGGTTCTCTGGGGCGCAGACGACCTGTTCCTTGGTCTCGCCCCGTAGTTGACTCCCTCCGTCGCTCAGCCGAGATCCGGTCTCTGCGCGGTTCCCTTTCTCTCCGGGACTCCCGTTCACACCCGGACCGGCTCTCCGTGAACTCATCCGCCAGTCTCCCGGCCTCCTGGGGGTTCTCTGGTCTCCGGTCCTTGAGCCACAGCCTCAGTTTGGGTGGGCACGCTTCATAGAACTGCTCCATCATGACCAGCTTGAGCAGCTCCTCTGCGGTCTGGGCTCCAACTCCAGACACCCACTTGCGGCAGTATTGCGCCAGGCGGGAGGCCAGGTCCACATAGGTCTCCCGTGGCCCTTTCTGTACCCCCCGGAACTTCTTCCTGTATATCTCGGGGGTCAGCCCGAACTTGTGCAGCAGGGCCTCCTTGACTCGGTTGTAATCCCCTGGCTGTAGGTCCTCCAGCTGACTGAGCACTCCGGCCGCCTCCTGGCTCAGTGCGGGGATGAGCTCCTGCAGCCAGTCAGCTGGGGGAACCCGTTGCAGTCCACAGGCCCTCTCAAAGGAGCTGAGGAACCCGTCTATGTCACCCATGTCCTTCAATTGGGCCACCACGAGCCTCTCCAAGTGGCTGGCAGCCCTGGGACCTTGGGGCCCATCCGCACTTGGCGCAGCCGGTGCCCCGCCGGTTCTCCGCTCTGCCATGGCCAGCTCATGCTGTCGCTGCCTCTCTCGATCTTGGCGCTCCTTCTCTCGGTCCTCTACTTCCAATTCCTTCATCCGCAGCTGGATCTCCAGCCGCCGCAGCTCCGCTGGGCTGGCCCCTGCCCTAGATGGGCTACGGCTTGCAGGCCTCCCGGGAGACGCTGTCTCATCTCTCCGTTGGGTTCCAGCGCTCCTCCCCCTCTCTGAGCCTGACACACTCTCAGGGGGGGTCTGGCTGCTTCCCCTGGGGACAAGATCCTGGCCCTGTGGCTGGTCATTCTCTTCCAGCTGGGTAATCAGCTGGGCCTTGGTTGCTTTCCGCACAGGCAAGCCCCTCTCTCTGCACAGCCCCACCAGCTCTGCCTTCAAGAGTCGGGCGTAGGCCATCTGCCCGCTGGGCCCCTCGGTGCAGACTCACCAGTCTAGTGCTGCAGCGCCCCACGATTCCCAGGAACCGCTTCGCTCTGTCTCCAGCACGCCTGGCTCCAGGGCTCTTGCTTCTACTGCGCCTTGTCGCTTGCCGCTGGGAGCTTCATCCACGGGGTGCAGTGCATCCCACCCCTGACACCAGTGTGACGGCGCGTTGGGGTCCCCCGTCTCCTGCACCCCGAAATGGCGCAAACAGACTGCACCAGCCAGTGGAATTGAGGGTGGTTTATTGCTCCTCCAGCACAGCGCAGCACAGATGTAATCTGGTCACAGGAACTGGGCTAGGATGCCTCAGGCCCCCTTGAGATGGGGGAGACTGGGCCCCTAAACTCCAGCTCCTCTCCCTAGGCTGTCTCATCCATGCCCTCCGACAGCCAGCAACCAACTCCCTAACTTCCAGCCCTGCCCCCCAGCCAAGGCAGCATTCCACCTTCCTTTGTTCCTCTCCATGGGGGGTGTCTGGCCACTGGTTTGCATAGTGACTCATCCTGTTTTGCTGGGTCGTGGTACCCACAGCAGCCAGTGGGGGTTCCCCCAGAGCCAGCAGCATAGAAACCAGCCAGGTACCCCCACTACGTCACAGCGGGTCCTGGCTCAGGAGGAGAAGCTGGGCGGGCGGGGCCAGGCTGGGAGGGGAAGCTGGGCAGGCGGGGCCTGGCTTGGGAGCAGAAGCTGGGCGGGCAGGGACGGACTCAGGAGGGGAAGTTGGCCGTGCGGGGCCTGGCTCCGTAGGGGAAGCTGGGCGGGCAGGGACGGACTTTGGAGGGGAAGCTGGGCGGGCGGGGCCAAGCTGGGAGGGGAAGCTGGGCGGGCAGGGACGGACTCTGGAGGGGAAGCTGGGCGGGCGGGGCCAAGCTGGGAGGGGAAGCTGGGTGGGCGGGGCTTGGCTCCGGAGGAGAAGCTGGGCAGGCGGGGCCAGGCTGGGAGGGGAAGCTGGGCCTGCGGGGCCTGCCTCGGGAGGGGAAGCTGGGCGGGCGGGGCCTTCCTTGGGGGGAGAAGTTGGGCGGGCGGGGCCTGGCTCATGAGGGGATGCTGTGCAGGCGGGGCCAGGCTGGGAGGGGACGCTGGGCGGGCGGGGCCAGGCTAGTAGGGGAAGCTGGGCGGGCGGGGCCAGGCTGGGAGGGGAAGCTGGGCAGGCGGGGCCTGGCTTGGGAGGAGAAGCTGGGCGTGCGGAGCCGGGAACGGGAGGAGAAACTGGGCGGGCGGGGCCTGGCTGGGAGGGGAAGCTGGGCGGGCAGGGACCGACTCGGGAGGGGAAGCTGGCCGTGCGGGGCCTGGCTCGGTAGGGGAAGCTGGGCGGGCAGGGACGGACTCGGGAGGGGAAGCTGGGCGGGCGGGGCCAAGCTGGGAGGGGAAGCTGGGTGGGCGGGGCTTGGCTCCGGAGGAGAAGCTGGGCAGGCGGGGCCAGGCTGGGAGGGGAAGCTGGGCGTGCGGGGCCTGCCTCGGGAGGGGAACCTGGGCGGGCGGGGCCTTGCTTGGGAGGAGAAGTTGGGCGGGCGGGGCCTGGCTCGTGAGGAGAAGTGGTGCAGGCGGGGCCAGGCTGGGAGGGGAAGCTGGGCGGGCAGGAACGGACTCGGGAGCGGAAGCTGGCCGGGCGGGGCCAGGATCGGGAGGGGAAGCTGGGCGGGCAGGGACGGACTCGGGAGGGGAAGCTGGGCGGGCGGGGCCGGGCTCAGGAGGAGAAGCTGGGAGGGCGGGGCCTGGCTGGGAGGGAAAGCTGGGCGGGCAGGAACGTACTCGGGAGCGGAAGCTGGCCGGGCGGGGCCAGCCTGGGAGGGGAAGCTGGGCGGGCGGGGCCTGGCTCGGGAGGAGAAGCTGGGCGGGCGGGGCCAGGCTTGGGAGCAGAAGCTGGGCAGGCGGGGCCAGGCTGCGAGGAGAAGATTGCCGGGCGGGGCCAGGCTGGGAGGGGAAGCTGGGCGGGCGGGGCCGGACTCGGGAGGGGAAGCCGGGAAGGCGGGGCTAGGCTGGGAAGGGAAGCTGGGGGGCGGGGCCAGGCTGGGAGGGGAAGGTGGTCGGGCGGGGCCTGGCTCATGAGGAGAAGCTGGGCGGGCGGGGCCAGGCAGGGAGGGGAAGCTCGGCGGGCGGGGTCAGGCTGGGAGGAGAAGCTGGGCGGGCGGGGCCTGGCTTGGGAGGAGAAGCTGGGCGGGCGGGTCCTGGCTCAGGAGGAGAAGCTGGGCGGGCGGGGCCAGGCTGGGAGGGGAAGCTGGGCAGGCGGGGCCTGGCTTGGGAGCAGAAGCTGGGCGGGCAGGGACGGACTCAGGAGGGGAAGTTGGCCGTGCGGGGCCTGGCTCCGTAGGGGAAGCTGGGCGGGCAGGGACGGACTTTGGAGGGGAAGCTGGGCGGGCGGGGCCAAGCTGGGAGGGGAAGCTGGGCGGGCAGGGACGGACTCTGGAGGGGAAGCTGGGCGGGCGGGGCCAAGCTGGGAGGGGAAGCTGGGTGGGCGGGGCTTGGCTCCGGAGGAGAAGCTGGGCAGGCGGGGCCAGGCTGGGAGGGGAAGCTGGGCCTGCGGGGCCTGCCTCGGGAGGGGAAGCTGGGCGGGCGGGGCCTTCCTTGGGGGGAGAAGTTGGGCGGGCGGGGCCTGGCTCATGAGGAGATGCTGTGCAGGCGGGGCCTGGCTTGGGAGCAGAAGCTGGGCGGGCAGGGACGGACTCAGGAGGGGAAGTTGGCCGTGCGGGGCCTGGCTCCGTAGGGGAAGCTGGGCGGGCAGGGACGGACTGTGGAGGGGAAGCTGGGCGGGCGGGGCCAAGCTGGGAGGGGAAGCTGGGCGGGCAGGGACGGACTCGGGAGGGGAAGCTGGCCGTGCGGGGCCTGGCTCCGTAGGGGAAGCTGGGCGGGCAGGGACGGACTCTGGAGGGGAAGTTGGGCGGGCGGGGCCAAGCTGGGAGGGGAAGCTGGGCGGGCGGGGCTTGGCTCCGGAGGAGAAGCTGGGCAGGCGGGGCCAGGCTGGGAGGGGAAGCTGCGCGTGCGGGGCCTGCCTCGGGAGGGGAACCTGGGCGGGCGGGGCCTTGCTTGGGAGGAGAAGTTGGGCGGGCGGGGCCTGGCTCATGAGGAGAAGTGGTGCAGGCGGGGCCAGGCTGGGAGGGGAAGCTGGGCGGGCAGGAACGGACTCGGGAGCGGAAGCTGGCCGGGCGGGGCCAGGATCGGGAGGGGAAGCTGGGCGGGCGGGCCCGGGAACGGGAGGAGAAACTGGTCGGGCGGGGCCTGGCTGGGAGGGGAAGCTGGGCGTGCAGGGACGGACTCGGGAGGGGAAGCTGGCGGGGCGGGGCCTGGCTGGGAGGGAAAGCTGGGCGGGCAGGAACGTACTCGGGAGCGGAAGCTGGCCGGGCGGGGCCAGCCTGGGAGGGGAAGCTGGGCGGGCGGGGCCTGGCTCGGGAGGAGAAGCTGGGCGGGCGGGGCCAGGCTTGGGAGCAGAAGCTGGGCAGGCGGGGCCAGGCTGCGAGGAGAAGATTGCCGGGCGGGGCCAGGCTGGGAGGGGAAGCTGGGCGGGCGGGGTCGGACTCGGGAGGGGAAGCCGGGAAGGCGGGGCTAGGCTGGGAAGGGAAGCTGGGGGGCGGGGCCAGGCTGGGAGGGGAAGGTGGTCGGGCGGGGCCTGGCTCATGAGGAGAAGCTGGGCGGGCGGGGCCAGGCTGGGAGGGGAAGCTCGGCGGGCGGGGTCAGGCTGGGAGGAGAAGCTGGGCGGGCGGGGCCTGGCTTGGGAGGAGAAGCTGGGCGGGCGGGTCCTGGCTCAGGAGGAGAAGCTGGGCGGGCGGGGCCAGGCTGGGAGGGGAAGCTGGGCAGGCGGGGCCTGGCTTGGGAGCAGAAGCTGGGCGGGCAGGGACGGACTCAGGAGGGGAAGTTGGCCGTGCGGGGCCTGGCTCCGTAGGGGAAGCTGGGCGGGCAGGGACGGACTTTGGAGGGGAAGCTGGGCGGGCGGGGCCAAGCTGGGAGGGGAAGCTGGGCGGGCAGGGACGGACTCTGGAGGGGAAGCTGGGCGGGCGGGGCCAAGCTGGGAGGGGAAGCTGGGTGGGCGGGGCTTGGCTCCGGAGGAGAAGCTGGGCAGGCGGGGCCAGGCTGGGAGGGGAAGCTGGGCCTGCGGGGCCTGCCTCGGGAGGGGAAGCTGGGCGGGCGGGGCCTTCCTTGGGGGGAGAAGTTGGGCGGGCGGGGCCTGGCTCATGAGGAGATGCTGTGCAGGCGGGGCCAGGCTGGGAGGGGACGCTGGGCGGGCGGGGCCAGGCTAGTAGGGGAAGCTGGGCGGGCGGGGCCAGGCTGGGAGGGGAAGCTGGGCAGGCGGGGCCTGGCTTGGGAGGAGAAGCTGGGCGTGCGGAGCCGGGAACGGGAGGAGAAACTGGGCGGGCGGGGCCTGGCTGGGAGGGGAAGCTGGGCGGGCAGGGACCGACTCGGGAGGGGAAGCTGGGCGGGCGGGGCCAAGCTGGGAGGGGAAGCTGGGCGGGCGGGGCTTGGCTCCGGAGGAGAAGCTGGGCAGGCGGGGCCAGGCTGGGAGGGGAAGCTGGGCGTGCGGGGCCTGCCTCGGGAGGGGAACCTGGGCGGGCGGGGCCTTGCTTGGGAGGAGAAGTTGGGCGGGCGGGGCCTGGCTCGTGAGGAGAAGTGGTGCAGGCGGGGCCAGGCTGGGAGGGGAAGCTGGGCGGGCGGGAACGGACTCGGGAGCGGAAGCTGGCCGGGCGGGGCCAGGATCGGGAGGGGAAGCTGGGCGGGCAGGGACGGACTCGGGAGGGGAAGCTGGGCGGGCGGGGCCGGGCTCAGGAGGAGAAGCTGGGAGGGCGGGGCCAGGCTGGGAGGGGAAGCTGGGCGGGCGGGGCAAGGCTGGGAGGGGAAGCTGGGCGGGCGGGGCCTGGCTTGGGAGGAGAAGCTGGGCGGGCGGGCCCGGAAACGGGAGGAGAAACTGGGCGGGCGGAGCCTGGCTGGGAGGGGAAGCTGGGCGGGCAGAGACGGAATCGGGAGGGGAAGCTGGCCGGGCGGGGCCTGGCTGGGAGGGGAAGCTGGGCGGGAGGAACGGACTCGGGAGCGGAAGCTGGCCGGGCGGGGCCAGGCTGGGAGGGGAAGCTGGGCGGGCGGGGCCTGGCTCGGGAGGGGAAGCTGGGCGGGCGGGGCCAGGCTTGGGAGCAGAAGCTGGGCAGGCTGGTCCAGGCTGGGAGGAGAAGCTGGCCGTGCGGGGCCAGGCTGGGAGGGGAAGCTGGGCGGGCGGGGCCGGACTCGGGAGGGGAAGCCGGGAAGGCGGGGCCGGGCTCGGGAAGACAAAGTGGGCGGGCGGGGCCGGACTCGGGAGGGGAAACTGGTCGAGCGGGGCCAGGCTGGGAGGGGAAGCTGCGGGGGCCGGGCCAAGCTGGGAGGTGAATGTGGTCGGGCGGGGCCTGGCTTGGGAGGAGAAGCTGGGCGGGCGGGGCCTGGCTCATGAGGGGAAGCTTGGCGGGCGGGGCCATGCTGGGAGGGGAAGCTCGGCGGGCGGGGTCAGGCTGGGAGGAGAAGCTGGGCGGGCGGGGCCTGGCTTGGGAGGAGAAGCTGGGTGAGCGGGTCCTGGCTCACGACGAGAAGCTGGGCGGGCGGGGCCAGGCTGGGAGGGGAAGCTGGGAGGGTGGGGCCAGGCTGGGAAGGGAAGCTGGGCAGGCGGGGCCTGGCTTGAGAGGAGAAGCTGGGCGGGCGGGGCCGGGAACGGGAGGAGAAACTGGGCGGGCGGGGCCTGGCTGGGAGGGGAAGCTGGTCGGGCAGGGACGGACTCGGGGGGGTAGCTGGCCGGGCGGGGCCAGGCTCGGGAGGAGAAGCTGGGCGGGCGGGGCCTGGCTTGGGAGGAGAAGCTGGGCGGGCGGGGCCTGGCTTGGGAGGAGAAGCTGGGCGGGCGGGGCCTGGCTCAGGAGGAGAAGCTGGGCGGTCGGGGCGAGGCTGGGAGGAGAGCCTGGGCGGGCGGAGCCTGGCTTGGGAGGAGAAGCTGGGCGGGCGGGGCCTGGCTCAGGAGGAGAAGCTGGGTGGGCGGGGCCGGGCTCGAGAGGGGAAGCTGGGAAGGCGGGGCCGGGCTCGGGAAGAGAAAGTGGGCGGGCGGGGCCAGGCTGGGAGGGGAAGCTGGGAGGGCGGGACCAGGCTGGGAGGGGAAGCTGGGCAGGCGGGGCCTGGCTTGGGAGGAGAAGCTGGGCGGGCGGGGCCGGGAACGGGAGGAGAAACTGGGCGGGCGGGGCCTGGCTGGGAGGGGAAGCTGGGCGGGCGGGGCCAGGACTCGGGAGGGGAAGCTGGCCGTGCGGGGCCTGGCTCGGTAGGGGAAGCTGGGCGGGCAGGGACGGACTCGGGAGGGGAAGCTGGGCGGGCGGGGTCAAGCTGGGAGGGGAAGCTGGGCGGGCGGGGCTTGGCTCCGGAGGAGAAGCTGGGCAGGCGTGGCCAGGCTGGGAGGGGAAGCTGGGCGTGCAGGGCCTTGCTTGGGAGGAGAAGTTGGGCGGGCGGGGCCTGGATCATGAGGATAAGTGGTGCAGGCGGGGCCAGGCTGGGAGGGGAAGCTGGGCGGGCGGGGCCAGGCTGGGAGGGGAAGCTGGGCGGGCAGGGACGGACTCGGGAGGGGAAGCTGGGCGGGCGGGGCCGGGCTCAGGAGGAGAAGCTGGGCGGGCGGGGCCAGGCTGGGAGGGGAAGCTGGGCGGGCGGGGCAAGGCTGGGAGGGGAAGCTGGGCGGGCGGGGCCATGCTGGGAGGGGAAGCTCGGCGGGCGGGGTCAGGCTGGGAGGAGAAGCTGGGCGGGCGGGGCCTGGCTTGGGAGGAGAAGCTGGGTGGGCGGGTCCTGGCTCACGACGAGAAGCTGGGCGGGCGGGGCCAGGATGGGAGGGGAAGCTGGGAGGGTGGGGCCAGGCTGGGAAGGGAAGCTGGGCAGGCGGGGCCTGGCTTGAGAGGAGAAGCTGGGCGGGCGGGGCCGGGAACGGGAGGAGAAACTTGGCGGGCGGGGCCTGGCTGGGAGGGGAAGCTGGGCGGGCAGGGACGGACTCGGGGGGGGAGCTGGCCGGGCGGGGCCAGGCTCGGGAGGAGAAGCTGGGCGGGCGGGGCCTGGCTTGGGAGGAGAAGCTGGGCGGGCGGGGCCTTGCTGGGGAGGAGAAGCTGGGCGGGCGGGGCCTGGCTCAGGAGGAGAAGCTGGGCAGTCGGGGCCAGGCTGGGAGGAGAACCTCGGCGGGCGGAGCCTGGCTTGGGAGGAGAAGCTGGGCGGGCGGGGCCTGGCTCAGGAGGAGAAGCTGGCGGGGCGGGGCCAGGCTGGGAGGGGAAGCTGGGCGCGCGGGGCCGGACTCGGGAGGGGAAGCTGGGCGGGCGGGGCCAGGCTGGGAGGAGAAGCTGGGTGGGCGGGGCCGGGCTCGAGAGGGGAAGCTGGGAAGGCGGCGCCGGGCTCGGGAAGAGAAAGTGGGCGGGCGGGGCCAGGCTGGGAGGGGAAGCTGGGCGGGCGGAGCCAGGATGGGAGGGGAATCTGGGCGGGCGGGGTCTGGCTGGGGGGGGAAGCTGGGTGGGCGGGGCCAGGATGGGAGGGGAAGCTGGGGGGCGGGGCCAAGATGGGAGGGGAAGGTGGGCGGGCGGGGCCAGGCTGGGAGGAGAAGCTGAGCGGGAGGGGCCGGACTCGGGAGGGGAAGCTGGGCGGGCGGGGCCTGGCTGGGAAGGGGAAGCTGGGCGGTCGGGGCCAAGCTGGGAGGGGAAGGTGGGCGTGCGGAGCCTGGCTGGGAGGGGAAGCTGGGCGGGCGGGGCCTGGCTCGGAAGGGGAAGATGGGCGGGCGGGGCCAACTTGGAGGGAGAAGCTGGGTGGGCGGGGCCGGGCTCGGGAGGGGAAGCTGGGCGGGCGGGGCCAGGCTGGGAGGGGAAGCAGGGCGGGCGGGGCCTGGCTCATGAGGAGAAGCTGGGCGGGCGGGGCCGGGAACGGGAGGAGAAACTTGGCGGGCGGGGCCTGGCTGGGAGGGGAAGCTGGTCGGGCAGGAACGGACTCGGGAGCGGAAGCTGGCCGGGCGGGGCCAGGATCGGGAGGGGAAGCTGGGCAGGGGGGGGCCGGGCTCAGGAGGAGAAGCTGGCCGGGCCGGGCCAGGCTGGGAGGGGAAGCTGGGCGTGCGGGGCCAGGCTGGGAGGGGAAGCTGGGCGGGCGGGGCCTGGCTTGGGAGGAGAAGCTGGGCGGGCGGGCCCGGGAACGGGAGGAGAAACTGGTCGGGCGGGGCCTGGCTGGGAGGGGAAGCTGGGCGTGCAGGGACGGACTCGGGAGGGGAAGCTGGCGGGGCGGGGCCTGGCTGGGAGGGAAAGCTGGGCGGGCAGGAACGTACTCGGGAGCGGAAGCTGGCCGGGCGGGGCCAGCCTGGGAGGGGAAGCTGGGCGGGCGGGGCCTGGCACGGGAGGGGAAGCTGGGCGGGCGGGGCCTGGCACGGGAGGGGAAGCTGGGCGGGCGGGGCCAGGTTTGGGAGCAGAAGCTGGGCAGGCGGGGCCAGGCTGCGAGGAGAAGATGGCCGGGCGGGGCCAGGCTGGGAGGGGAAGCTGGGCGGGCGGGGCCTGGCTTGGGAGGAGAAGCTGGGCGGGCGGGCCCGGGAACGGGAGGAGAAACTGGGCGGGCGGAGCCTGGCTGGGAGGGGAAGCTGGGCGGGCAGAGACGGAATCGGGAGGGGAAGCTGGCCGGGCGGGGCCTGGCTGGGAGGGGAAGCTGGGCGGGCAGGAACGGACTCGGGAGCGGAAGCTGGCCGGGCGGGGCCAGGCTGGGAGGGGAAGCTGGGCGGGCGGGGCCTGGCTCGGGAGGGGAAGCTGGGCGGGCGGGGCCAGGCTTGGGAGCAGAAGCTGGCCAGGCTGGTCCAGGCTGGGAGGAGAAGCTGGCCGGGCGGGGCCAGGCTGGGAGGGGAAGCTGGGCGGGCGGGGCCGGACTCCGGAGGGGAAGCCGGGAAGGCGGGGCCGGGCTCGGGAAGACAAAGTGGGCGGGCCGGGCCGGACTCGGGAGGGGAAACTGGTCGAGCGGGGCCAGGCTGGGAGGGGAAGCTGCGGGGGCGGGGCCAAGCTGGGAGGTTAAGGTGGTCGGGCGGGGCCTGGCTTGGGAGGAGAAGCTGGGCGGGCGGGGCCTGGCTCATGAGGAGAAGCTTGGCGGGCGGGGCCATGCTGGGAGGGTAAGCTCGGCGGGCGGGGTCAGGCTGGGAGGAGAAGCTGGGCGGGCGGGGCCTGGCTTGGGAGGAGAAGCTGGGTGAGCAGGTCCTGGCTCACGACGAGAAGCTGGGCGGGCGGGGCCAGGCTGGGAGGGGAAGCTGGGAGGGTGGAGCCAGGCTGGGAATGGAAGCTGGGCAGGCGGGGCCTGGCTTGAGAGGAGAAGCTGGGCGGGCGGGGCCGGGAACGGGAGGAGAAACTGGGCGGGCGGGGCCTGGCTGGGAGGGGAAGCTGGTCGGGCAGGGACGGACTCGGGGGGGAAGCTGGCCGGGCGGGGCCAGGCTCGGGAGGAGAAGCTGGGCGGGCGGGGCCTGGCTTGGGAGGAGAAGCTGGGCGGGCGGGGCCTGGCTTGGGAGGAGAAGCTGGGCGGGCGGGGCCTGGCTCAGGAGGAGAAGCTGGGCAGTCGGGGCCAGGCTGGGAGGAGAACCTCGGCGGGCGGAGCCTGGCTTGGGAGGAGAAGCTGGGCGGGCGGGGCCTGGCTCAGGAGGAGAAGCTGGGCGGGCGGGGCCAGGCTGGGAGGGGAAGCTGGGCGCGCGGGGCCGGACTCGGGAGGGGAAGCTCGGCGGGCGGGGCCAGGCTGGGAGGAGAAGCTGGGCGGGCAGGGACGGACTCGGGAGGGGAAGCTGGCCGTGCAGGGCCTGGCTCGGTAGGGGAAGCTGAGCGGGCAGGGACGGACTCGGGAGGGGAAGCTGGGCGGGCGGGGCCAAGCTGGGAGGGGAAGCTGGGCGGGCGGGGCTTGGCTCCGGAGGAGAAGCTGGGCAGGCGGGGCCAGGCTGGGAGGGGAAGCTGGGCGGGCGGGCCCGGGAACGGGAGGAGAAACTGGTCGGGCGGGGCCTGGCTGGGAGGGGAAGCTGGGCGTGCAGGGACGGACTCGGGAGGGGAAGCTGGGCGGGCGGGGCCAGGCTAGGAGGGGAAGCTGGGCGGGCGGGGCCAGGCTGGGAGGGGAAGGTGGGCAGGCGGGGCCTGGCTTGGGAGGAGAAGCTGGGCGGGCGGGCCCGGGCTGGGAGGAGAACCTGGGCGGGCGGAGCCTGGCTGGGAGGGGAAGCTGGGCGGGCAGAGACGGAATCGGGAGGGGAAGCTGGGCGGGCGGGGCCAAGCTGGGAGGGGAAGCTGGGCGGGCGGGGCTTGGCTCCGGAGGAGAAGCTGGGCAGGCGGGGCCAGGCTGGGAGGGGAAGCTGGGCGGGCGGGCCCGGGAACGGGAGGAGAAACTGGTCGGGCGGGGCCTGGCTGGGAGGGGAAGCTGGGCGTGCAGGGACGGACTCGGGAGGGGAAGCTGGGCGGGCGGGGCCAGGCTAGGAGGGGAAGCTGGGCGGGCGGGGCCAGGCTGGGAGGGGAAGGTGGGCAGGCGGGGCCTGGCTTGGGAGGAGAAGCTGGGCGTGCGGGGCCGGGAACGGGCGGAGAAACTGGGCGGGCGGGGCCTGGCTGGGAGGGGAAGCTGGGCGGGCAGGGACGGACTCGGGAGGGGAAGCTGGCCGTGCGGGGCCAGGCTGGGAGGGGAAGCTGGGCGGGCGGGAACGGACTCGGGAGCGGAAGCTGGCCGGGCGGGGCCAGGATCGGGAGGGGAAGCTGGGCGGGCAGGGACGGACTCGGGAGGGGAAGCTGGGCGGGCGGGGCCGGGCTCAGGAGGAGAAGCTGGGCGGGCGGGGCCAGGCTGGGAGGGGAAGCTGGGCGGGCGGGGCAAGGCTGGGAGGGGAAGCTGGGCGGGCGGGGCCATGCTGGGAGGGAAGCTCGGCGGGCGGGGTCAGGCTGGGAGGAGAAGCTGGGCGGGCGGGGCCTGGCTTGGGAGGAGAAGCTGGGTGGGCGGGTCCTGGCTCACGACTGAGAAGCTGGGCGGGCGGGGCCAGGATGGGAGGGGAAGCTGGGAGGGTGGGGCCAGGCTGGGAAGGGAAGCTGGGCAGGCGGGGCCTGGCTTGAGAGGAGAAGCTGGGCGGGCGGGGCCGGGAACGGGAGGAGAAACTTGGCGGGCGGGGCCTGGCTGGGAGGGGAAGCTGGGCGGGCAGGGACGGACTCGGGGGGGAAGCTGGCCGGGCGGGGCCAGGCTCGGGAGGAGAAGCTGGGCGGGCGGGGCCTGGCTTGGGAGGAGAAGCTGGGCGGGCGGGGCCTTGCTTGGGAGGAGAAGCTGGGCGGGCGGGGCCTGGCTCAGGAGGAGAAGCTGGGCAGTCGGGGCCAGGCTGGGAGGAGAACCTCGGCGGGCGGAGCCTGGGTTGGGAGGAGAAGCTGGGCGGGCGGGGCCTGGCTCAGGAGGAGAAGCTGGGCGGGCGGGGCCAGGCTGGGAGGGGAAGCTGGGCGCGCGGGGCCGGACTCGGGAGGGGAAGCTGGGCGGGCGGGGCCAGGCTGGGAGGAGAAGCTGGGTGGGCGGGGCCGGGCTCGAGAGGGGAAGCTGGGAAGGCGGCGCCGGGCTCGGGAAGAGAAAGTGGGCGGGCGGGGCCAGGCTGGGAGGGGAAGCTGGGCGGGCGGAGCCAGGATGGGAGGGGAATCTGGGCGGGCGGGGTCTGGCTGGGAGGGGAAGCTGGGTGGGCGGGGCCAGGATGGGAGGGGAAGCTGGGGGGCGGGGCCAAGATGGGAGGGGAAGGTGGGCGGGCGGGGCCAGGCTGGGAGGAGAAGCTGAGCGGGAGGGGCCGGACTCGGGAGGGGAAGCTGGGCGGGCGGGGCCTGGCTGGGAAGGGGAAGCTGGGCGGTCGGGGCCAAGCTGGGAGGGGAAGGTGGGCGTGCGGAGCCTGGCTGGGAGGGGAAGATGGGCGGGCGGGGCCAACTGGGAGGGAGAAGCTGGGTGGGCGGGGCCGGGCTCGGGAGGGGAAGCTGGGCGGGCGGGGCCAGGCTGGGAGGGGAAGCAGGGCGGGCGGGGCCTGGCTCATGAGGAGAAGCTGGGCGGGCGGGGCCGGGAACGGGAGGAGAAACTTGGCGGGCGGGGCCTGGCTGGGAGGGGAAGCTGGTCGGGCAGGAACGGACTCGGGAGCGGAAGCTGGCCGGGCGGGGCCAGGATCGGGAGGGGAAGCTGGGCGGGGGGGGCCGGGCTCAGGAGGAGAAGCTGGCCGGGCCGGGCCAGGCTGGGAGGGGAAGCTGGGCGTGCGGGGCCAGGCTGGGAGGGGAAGCTGGGCGGGCGGGGCCTGGCTTGGGAGGAGAAGCTGGGCGGGCGGGCCCGGGAACGGGAGGAGAAACTGGTCGGGCGGGGCCTGGCTGGGAGGGGAAGCTGGGCGTGCAGGGACGGACTCGGGAGGGGAAGCTGGCGGGGCGGGGCCTGGCTGGGAGGGAAAGCTGGGCGGGCAGGAACGTACTCGGGAGCGGAAGCCGGCCGGGCGGGGCCAGCCTGGGAGGGGAAGCTGGGCGGGCGGGGCCTGGCACGGGAGGGGAAGCTGGGCGGGCGGGGCCTGGCACGGGAGGGGAAGCTGGGCGGGCGGGGCCAGGCTTGGGAGCAGAAGCTGGGCAGGCGGGGCCAGGCTGCGAGGAGAAGATTGCCGGGCGGGGCCAGGCTGGGAGGGGAAGCTGGGCGGGCGGGGCCTGGCTTGGGAGGAGAAGCTGGGCGGGCGGGCCCGGGAACGGGAGGAGAAACTGGGCGGGCGGAGCCTGGCTGGGAGGGGAAGCTGGGCGGGCAGAGACGGAATCGGGAGGGGAAGCTGGCCGGGCGGGGCCTGGCTCGGTAGGGGAAGCTGAGCGGGCAGGGACGGACTCGGGAGGGGAAGCTGGGCGGGCGGGGCCAAGCTGGGAGGGGAAGCTGGGCGGGCGGGGCTTGGCTCCGGAGGAGAAGCTGGGCAGGCGGGGCCAGGCTGGGAGGGGAAGCTGGGGGGCGGGGCCAAGATGGGAGGGGAAGGTGGGCGGGCGGGGCCAGGCTGGGAGGAGAAGCTGAGCGGGAGGGGCCGGACTCGGGAGGGGAAGCTGGGCGGGCGGGGCCTGGCTGGGAAGGGGAAGCTGGGCGGTCGGGGCCAAGCTGGGAGGGGAAGGTGGGCGTGCGGAGCCTGGCTGGGAGGGGAAGCTGGGCGGGCGGGGCCTGGCTCGGAAGGGGAAGATGGGCGGGCGGGGCCAACTTGGAGGGAGAAGCTGGGTGGGCGGGGCCGGGCTCGGGAGGGGAAGCTGGGCGGGCGGGGCCAGGCTGGGAGGGGAAGCAGGGCGGGCGGGGCCTGGCTCATGAGGAGAAGCTGGGCGGGCGGGGCCGGGAACGGGAGGAGAAACTTGGCGGGCGGGGCCTGGCTGGGAGGGGAAGCTGGTCGGGCAGGAACGGACTCGGGAGCGGAAGCTGGCCGGGCGGGGCCAGGATCGGGAGGGGAAGCTGGGCAGGGGGGGGCCGGGCTCAGGAGGAGAAGCTGGCCGGGCCGGGCCAGGCTGGGAGGGGAAGCTGGGCGTGCGGGGCCAGGCTGGGAGGGGAAGCTGGGCGGGCGGGGCCTGGCTTGGGAGGAGAAGCTGGGCGGGCGGGCCCGGGAACGGGAGGAGAAACTGGTCGGGCGGGGCCTGGCTGGGAGGGGAAGCTGGGCGTGCAGGGACGGACTCGGGAGGGGAAGCTGGCGGGGCGGGGCCTGGCTGGGAGGGAAAGCTGGGCGGGCAGGAACGTACTCGGGAGCGGAAGCTGGCCGGGCGGGGCCAGCCTGGGAGGGGAAGCTGGGCGGGCGGGGCCTGGCACGGGAGGGGAAGCTGGGCGGGCGGGGCCTGGCACGGGAGGGGAAGCTGGGCCGGCGGGGCCAGGCTTGGGAGCAGAAGCTGGGCAGGCGGGGCCAGGCTGCGAGGAGAAGATTGCCGGGCGGGGCCAGGCTGGGAGGGGAAGCTGGGCGGGCGGGGCCTGGCTTGGGAGGAGAAGCTGGGCGGGCGGGCCCGGGAACGGGAGGAGAAACTGGGCGGGCGGAGCCTGGCTGGGAGGGGAAGCTGGGCGGGCAGAGACGGAATCGGGAGGGGAAGCTGGCCGGGCGGGGCCTGGCTCGGTAGGGGAAGCTGAGCGGGCAGGGACGGACTCGGGAGGGGAAGCTGGGCGGGCGGGGCCAAGCTGGGAGGGGAAGCTGGGCGGGCGGGGCTTGGCTCCGGAGGAGAAGCTGGGCAGGCAGGGCCAGGCTGGGAGGGGAAGCTGGGCGGGCGGGCCCGGGAACGGGAGGAGAAACTGGTCGGGCGGGGCCTGGCTGGGAGGGGAAGCTGGGCGTGCAGGGACGGACTCGGGAGGGGAAGCTGGGCGGGCGGGGCCAGGCTAGGAGGGGAAGCTGGGCGGGCGGGGCCAGGCTGGGAGGGGAAGGTGGGCAGGCGGGGCCTGGCTTGGGAGGAGAAGCTGGGCGTGCGGGGCCGGGAACGGGCGGAGAAACTGGGCGGGCGGGGCCTGGCTGGGAGGGGAAGCTGGGCGGGCAGGGACGGACTCGGGAGGGGAAGCTGGCCGTGCGGGGCCAGGCTGGGAGGGGAAGCTGGGCGGGCAGGAACGGACTCGGGAGCGGAAGCTGGCCGGGCGGGGCCAGGATCGGGAGGGGAAGCTGGGCGGGCAGGGACGGACTCGGGAGGGGAAGCTGGGCGGGCGGGGCCGGGCTCAGGAGAAGAAGCTGGGCGGGCGGGGCCAGGCTGGGAGGGGAAGCTGGGCGGGCGGGGCAAGGCTGGGAGGGGAAGCTGGGCGGGCGGGGCCATGCTGGGAGGGAAGCTCGGCGGGCGGGGTCAGGCTGGGAGGAGAAGCTGGGCGGGCGGGGCCTGGCTTGGGAGGAGAAGCTGGGTGGGCGGGTCCTGGCTCACGACGAGAAGCTGGGCGGGCGGGGCCAGGATGGGAGGGAAAGCTGGGAGGGTGGGGCCAGGCTGGGAAGGGAAGCTGGGCAGGCGGGGCCTGGCTTGAGAGGAGAAGCTGGGCGGGCGGGGCCGGGAACGGGAGGAGAAACTTGGCGGGCGGGGCCTGGCTGGGAGGGGAAGCTGGGCGGGCAGGGACGGACTCGGGGGGGAAGCTGGCCGGGCGGGGCCAGGCTCGGGAGGAGAAGCTGGGCGGGCGGGGCCTGGCTTGGGAGGAGAAGCTGGGCGGGCGGGGCCTTGCTTGGGAGGAGAAGCTGGGCGGGCGGGGCCTGGCTCAGGAGGAGAAGCTGGGCGGGAGGGGCCGGACTCGGGAGGGGAAGCTGGGCGGGCGGGGCCTGGCTGGGAAGGGGAAGCTGGGCGGTCGGGGCCAAGCTGGGAGGGGAAGGTGGGCGTGCGGAGCCTGGCTGGGAGGGGAAGCTGGGCGGGCGGGGCCTGGCTCGGAAGGGGAAGATGGGCGGGCGGGGCCAACTTGGAGGGAGAAGCTGGGTGGGCGGGGCCGGGCTCGGGAGGGGAAGCTGGGCGGGCGGGGCCTGGCTCATGAGGAGAAGCTGGGCGGGCGGGGCCGGGAACGGGAGGAGAAACTTGGCGGGCGGGGCCTGGCTGGGAGGGGAAGCTGGTCGGGCAGGAACGGACTCGGGAGCGGAAGCTGGCCGGGCGGGGCCAGGATCGGGAGGGGAAGCTGGGCAGGGGGGGGCCGGGCTCAGGAGGAGAAGCTGGCCGGGCCGGGCCAGGCTGGGAGGGGAAGCTGGGCGTGCGGGGCCAGGCTGGGAGGGGAAGCTGGGCGGGCGGGGCCTGGCTTGGGAGGAGAAGCTGGGCGGGCGGGGACGGGAACGGGAGGAGAAACTGGTCGGGCGGGGCCTGGCTGGGAGGGGAAGCTGGGCGTGCAGGGACGGACTCGGGAGGGGAAGCTGGCGGGGCGGGGCCTGGCTGGGAGGGAAAGCTGGGCGGGCAGGAACGTACTCGGGAGCGGAAGCTGGCCGGGCGGGGCCAGCCTGGGAGGGGAAGCTGGGCGGGCGGGGCCTGGCACGGGAGGGGAAGCTGGGCGGGCGGGGCCTGGCACGGGAGGGGAAGCTGGGCGGGCGGGGCCAGGCTTGGGAGCAGAAGCTGGGCAGGCGGGGCCAGGCTGCGAGGAGAAGATGGCCGGGCGGGGCCAGGCTGGGAGGGGAAGCTGGGCGGGCGGGGCCTGGCTTGGGAGGAGAAGCTGGGCGGGCGGGCCCGGGAACGGGAGGAGAAACTGGGCGGGCGGAGCCTGGCTGGGAGGGGAAGCTGGGCGGGCAGAGACGGAATCGGGAGGGGAAGCTGGCCGGGCGGGGCCTGGCTGGGAGGGGAAGCTGGGCGGGCAGGAACGGACTCGGGAGCGGAAGCTGGCCGGGCGGGGCCAGGCTGGGAGGGGAAGCTGGGCGGGCGGGGCCTGGCTCGGGAGGGGAAGCTGGGCGGGCGGGGCCAGACTTGGGAGCAGAAGCTGGGCAGGCTGGTCCAGGCTGCGAGGAGAAGCTGGCCGGGCGGGGCCAGGCTGGGAGGGGAAGCTGGGCGGGCGGGGCCGGACTCGGGAGGGGAAGCCGGGAAGGCGGGGCCGGGCTCGGGAAGACAAAGTGGGCGGGCGGGGCCGGACTCGGGAGGGGAAACTGGTCGAGCGGGGCCAGGCTGGGAGGGGAAGCTCGGCGGGCGGGGTCAGGCTGGGAGGAGAAGCTGGGCGGGCGGGGCCTGGCTTGGGAGGAGAAGCTGGGCGGGCGGGTCCTGGCTCACGAGGAGAAGCTGGGCGGGCGGGGCCAGGCTGGTAAGGGAAGCTGGGCGGGCGGGGCCAGGCTGGGAGGGGAAGCTCGGCGGGCGGGGCCAGGCTAGGAGGGGAAGCTGGGCGGGCGGGGCCAGGCTGGGATGTGAAGCTGGGCAGGCGGGGCCTGGCTTGGGAGGAGAAGCTGGGTGGGCGGGGCCGGGAACGGAAGGAGAAACTGGGCGGGCGGGGCCTGGCTGGGAGGGGAAGCTGGGCGTGCAGTGACGGACTCGGGAGGGGAATATGGCCGTGCGGGGCCTGGCTCGGTAGGGGAAGCTGGGCGGGCAGGGACGGACTCGGGAGGGGAAGCTGGGCGGGAGGGGCCAAGCTGGGAGGGGAAGCTGGGCGGGCGGGGCTTGGCTCCTGAGGAGAAGCTGGGCAGGCGGGGCCAGGCTGGGAGGGGAAGCTGGGCCTGCGGGGCCTGCCTCGGGAGGGGAACCTGGGCGGGCGGGGCCTTGCTTGGAAGGAGAAGTTGGGCGGGCGGGGCCTGGCTCATGAGGAGAAGTGGTGCAGGCGGGGCCAGGCTGGGAGGGGAAGCTGGGCGGGTGGGGCCGGGCTCAGGAGGAGAAGCTGGGCGGGCGGGGCCAGGCTGGGAGGGGAAGCTGGGCGGGCGGGGCAAGTCTGGGAGGGGAAGCTGGGCGGGCGGGGCCTGGCTTGGGAGGAGAAGCTGGGCGGGCGGGCCCGGGAACGGGAGGAGAAACTGGGCGGGCGGAGCCTGGCTGGGAGGGGAAGCTGGGCGGGCAGGGACGGAATCGGGAGGGGAAGCTGGGAGGGCGTGGCCGGGCTCAGGAGGAGAAGCTGGCCGGGCGGGGCCAGGCTGGGAGGGGAAGCTGGGCGGGCGGGGCCTGGCTTGGGAGGAGAAGCTGGGCGGGCGGGTCCTGGCTCACGAGGAGAAGCTGGGCGGGCGGGGCCAGGCTGGTAAGGGAAGCTGGCGGGCGCGGCCAGGCTCGGAGGGGAAGCTGGGCAGGCGGGGCCTGGCTTGGGAGGAGAAGCTGGACGGGCGGGGCCGGGAACGGGAGGAGAAACTGGGCGGGCGGGGCCTGGCTGGGAGGGGAAGCTGGGCAGGCAGGGACGGACTCGGGAGGGGAAGCTGGCCGTGCGGGGCCTGGCTCCGGAGGGGAAGCTGGGCGGGCAGGGACGGACTCTGGAGGGGAAGCTGGGCGGGCGGGGTCAAGCTGGGAGGGGAAGCTGGGCGGGCGGGGCTTGGCTCCGGAGGAGAAGCTGAGCAGGCGGGGCCAGGCTGGGAGGGGAAGCTGGGCCTGAGGGGCCTGCCTCGGGAGGTGAAGCTGGGCGGGCGGGGCCTTGCTTGGGAGGAGAAGTTGGGCGGGCGGGGCCTGGCTCATGAGGAGATGCTGTGCAGGCGGGGCCAGGCTGGGAGGGGAAGCTGGGCGGGCGGGGCCAGGATAGGAGGGGAAGCTGGGCGGGCGGGGCCAGGCTGGGATGTGAAGGTGGGCAGGCGGGGCCTGGCTTGGGAGGAGAAGCTGGGCGGGCGGGGCCGGGAACGGGAGGAGAAACTGGGCGGGCGGGGCCTGGCTGGGAGGGGAAGCTGGGCGTGCAGGGACGGACTCGGGAGGGGAATCTGGCCGTGCGGGGCCTGGCTCGGTAGGGGAAGCTGGGCGGGCAGCGACGGACTCTGGAGGGGAAGCTGGGCGGACAGGGCCAAGCTGGGAGGGGAAGCTGGGCGGGCGGGGCTTGGCTCCTGAGGAGAAGCTGGGCAGGCGGGGCCAGGCTGGGAGGGGAAGCTGGGCCTGCGAGGTCTGCCTCGGGAGGGGAACCTGGGCGGGCGGGGACTTGCTTGAAAGGAGAAGTTGGGCGGGCGGGGCCTGGCTCATGAGGAGAAGTGGTGCAGGCGGGGCCAGGCTGGGAGCGGAAGGTGGTCGGGCGGGGCCTGGCTTGGGAAGAGAAGCTGGGCGGGCGGGGCCTGACTCATGAGGACAAGCTGGGCGGGCGGGGCCAGGCTGGGAGGGGAAGCTGGGCGGGCAGGGACGGACTCGGGAGGGGAAGCTGGCCGTGCGGGGCCTGGCTCGGTAGGGGAAGCTGGGCGGGCAGGGACGGACTCGGGAGGGGAAGCTGGGCGGGCGGAGCCAAGCTGGGAGGGGAAGCTGGGCGGGCGGGGCTTGGCTGGGAGGGGAAGCTGGGCGGGCGGGGCAAGGCTGGGAGGGGAAGCTGGGCGGGCGGGGCCTGGCTTGGGAGGAGAAGCTGGGCGGGCGGGCCCGGGAACGGGAGGAGAATCTGGGCGGGCGGAGCCTGGCTGGGAGGGGAAGCTGGGCGGGCAGGGACGGAATCGGGAGGGGAAGCTGGCCGGGCGGGGCCTGGCTGGGAGGGGAAGCTGGGCGGGCAGGAACGGACTCGGGAGCGGAAGCTGGCCGGGCGGGGCCAGGCTGGTAAGGGAAGCTGGGCGGGCGGGGCCTGGCTCGGGAGGGGAAGCTGGGCGGGCGGGGCCAGGCTTGGGAGCAGAAGCTGGGCAGGCTGGTCCAGGCTGGGAGGAGAAGCTGGCCGGGCGGGGCCAGGCTGGGAGGGGAAGCTGGGCGGGCGGGGCCGGACTCGGGAGGGGAAGCTGGTCGAGCGGGGCCAGGCAGGGAGGGGAAGCTGGGGGGGCGGGGCCAAGCTGGGAGGGGAAGGTGGTCGGGCGGGGCCTGGCTTGGGAGGAGCAGCTGGGCGGGCGGGTCCTGGCTCACGAGGAGAAGGTGGGCTGCCGGGGCCAGGCTGGGAGGGGAAGCTCGGCGGGCGGGGTCAGGATAGGAGGAGAAGCTGGGCGGGCGGGGCCTGGCTTGGGAGGAGAAGCTGGGCGGGCGGGTCCTGGCTCACGAGGAGAAGCTGGGCAATCGGGGCCAGGCTGGGAGGAGAACCTCGGCGGGCGGAGCCTGGCTTGGGAGGAGAAGCTGGGCGGGCGGGGCCTGGCTCAGGAGGAGAAGCTGGGCGGGCGGGGCCAGGCTGGGAGGAAAAGCTGGGTGGGCGGGGCCGGGCTCGAGAGGGGAAGCTGGGAAGGCGGGGCCGGGCTCGGGAAGAGAAAGTGGGCGGGCGGGGACAGGCTGGGAGGGGAATTTGGGCGGGCGGGGGCTGGCGGGGAGGGTAAGCTGGGTGGGCGGGGACAGGCTGGGAGGGGAAGCTGGGGGGCGGGGCCATGGTGGGAGGGGAAGGTGGGCGGGCGGGGCCAGGCTGGGAGGAGAAGCTGAGCGGGCGGGGCAAGGCTGGGAGGGGAAGCTGGGCGGGCGGGGCCTGGCTCACGAGGAGAAGCTGGGCGGGCGGGCCGGGGAACTGGAGGAGAAACTGGTCGGGCGGGGCCTGGCTGGGAGGGGAAGCTGGGCGTGCAGGGACGGACTCTGGAGGGGAAGCTGGCGGGGCGGGGCCTGGCTGGGAGGGGAAGCTGGGCGGGCAGGAACCGACTCGGGAGCGGAAGCTGGCCGGGCGGGGCCAGCCTGGGAGAGGAAGCTGGGCGGGCGGGGCCTGGCTCGGGAGGGGAAGCTGGGCGGGCGGGGCCAGGCTTGGGAGCAGAAGCTGGGCAGGCGGGGCCAGGCTGCGAGGAGAAGCTGGCCGGGCGGGGCCAGGCTGGGAGGGGAAGCTGGGCGGGCGGGGCCGGACTCGGGAGGGGAAGCCGGGAAGGCGGGGCTAGGCTGGGAAGGGAAGCTGGGGGGCGGGGCCAGGCTGGGAGGGGAAGGTGGTCGGGCGGGGCCTGGCTTGGGAGGAGAAGTTGGGCGGGCGGGGCCTGGCTCATGAGGAGAAGCTGGGCGGGCGGGGTCAGGCTGGGAGGGGAAGCTCGGCGGGCGGGGTCAGGCTGGGAGGAGAAGCTGGGCGGGCGGGGCCTGGCTTGGGAGGAGAAGCTGGGCGGGCGGGTCCTGGCTCACGAGGAGAAGCTGGGCGGGCGGGGCCAGGCTGGTAAGGGAAGCTGGGCGGGCGGGGCCAGGCTAGGAGGGGAAGCTGGGCGGGCGGGGCTTGGCTCCGGAGGAGAAGCTGGGCTGGCGGGGCCAGGCTGGGAGGGGAAGCTGGGCCTGCGGGGCCTGCCTCGGGAGGGGAAGCTGGGCGGGCGGGGCCTTGCTTGGGAGGAGAAGTTGGGCGGGCGTGGCCTGGCTCATGAGGAGATGCTGTGCAGGCGGGGCCAGGCTGGGAGGGGAAGCTGGGCGGGCGGGGCCAGGCTGGGAGGGGAAGCTGGGCAGGCGGGGCCTGGCTTGGGAGGAGAATCTGGGCGGGCTGGGCCGGGAACGGGAGGAGAAACTTGGTGGGCGGGGCCTGGCTGGGAGGGGAAGCTGGGCGGGCAGGGACGGACTCGGGAGGGGAAGCTGGGAGGGCGGGGCCCGGCTCAGGAGGAGAAGCTGGCCGGGCGGGGCCAGGCTGGGAGGGGAAGCTGGGCGGGCGGGGCCTGGCTTGGGAGGAGAAGCTGGGCGGGCGGGTCCTGGCTCACGAGGAGAAGCTTGGCGGGCGGGGCCAGGCTGGTAAGGGAAGCTGGGCGGGCGGGGCCAGGCTGGGAGGGGAAGCTGGGCAGGCGGGGTCTGGCTTGGGAGGAGAATCTGGGCGGGCTGGGCCGGGAACGGGAGGAGAAACTTGGTGGGCGGGGCCTGGCTGGGAGGGGAAGCTGGGCGGGCAGGGACGGACTCGGGAGGGGAAGTTGGCCGTGCGGGGCCTGGCTCGGTAGGGGAAGCTGGGCGGGCAGGGACGGACTCGGGAGGGGAAGCTGGGAGGGCGGGGCCAAGCTGGGAGGGGAAGCTCGGCGGGCGGGGCTTGGCTCCGGAGGAGAAGCTGGGCAGGCGGGGCCAGGCTGAGAGGGGAAGCTGGGCGGGCAGGAACGGACTCGGGAGAGGAAGCTGGCCGGGCGGGGCCAGGATCGGGAGGGGAAGCTGGGCGGGCAGGGACGGACTCGGGAGGGGAAGCTGGGCGGGCGGGGCCGGGTTCAGGAGGAGAAGCTGGGCGGGCGGGGCCAGGCTGGGAGGGGAAGCTGGGCGGGCGGGGCAAGGCTGGGATGGGAAGCTGGGCGGGCGGGGCCTGGGTTGGGAGGAGAAGCTGGGCGGGCGGGCCCGGGAACGGGAGGAGAAACTGGGCGGGCGGAGCCTGGCTGGGAGGGGAAGCTGGGCGGGCAGGGACGGACTCGGGAGGGGAAGCTGGCCGTGCGGGGCCTGGTTCCGTAGGGGAAGCTGGGCGGGCAGGGACGGACTCTGGAGGGGAAGCTGGGCGGGCGGGGCCAAGCTGGGAGGGGAAGCTGGGCGGGCGGGGCTTGGCTCCGGAGGAGAAGCTGGGCAGGCGGGGCCAGGCTGGGAGGGGAAGCTGGGCCTGCGGGGCCTGCCTCGGGAGGGGAAGCTGGGTGGGCGGGGCCTTGCTTGGGAGGAGAAGTTGGGCGGGCGGGGCCTGGCTCATGAGGAGATGCTGTGCAGGCGGAGCCAGGCTGGGAGGGGAAGCTGGGCGGGCGGGGCCAGGCTAGGAGGGGAAGCTGGGCGGGCGGGGCCAGGCTGGGAGGGGAAGCAGGGCGGGCGGGGCCTGGCTCATGAGGAGAAGCTGGGCGGGCGGGACCGGGAACGGGAGGAGAAACTGGGCGGGCGGGGCCTGGCTGGGAGGGGAAGCTGGGCGGGCAGGAACGGACTCGGGAGCGGAAGCTGGCCGGGCGGGGCCAGGATCGGGAGGGGAAGCTGGGCGGGCGGGGCCGGGCTCAGGAGGAGAAGCTGGCCGGGCGGGGCCAGGCTGGGAGGGGAAGCTGGGCGGGCGGGGCCAGGCTGGGAGGGGAAGCTGGGCGGGCGGGCCCGGGAACGGGAGGGGAAGCTGGCCGGGCGGGGCCTGGCTGGGAGGGGAAGCTGGGCGGGCAGGAACGGACTCGGGAGCGGAAGCTGGCCGGGCGGGGCCAGCCTGGGAGGGGAAGCTGGGCGGGCTGGGCCTGGCTCGGGAGGGGAAGCTGGGCGGGCGGGGCCAGGCTTGGGAGCAGAAGCTGGGCAGGCTGGTCCAGGCTGGGAGGAGAAGCTTGCCGGGCGGGGCCAGGCTGGGAGGGGAAGCTGTGCGGGCGGGGCCGCACTCGGGAGGGGAAGCCGGGAAGGCGGGGCCGGGCTCGGGAAGACAAAGTGGGTGGGCGGGGCCGCACTCGGGAGGGGAAGCTGGTCGAGCGGGGCCAGGCTGGGAGGGGAAGCTGGGGGGGCGGGGCCAAGCTGGGAGGGGAAGGTGGTCGGGCGGGGCCTGGCTTGGGAGGAGAAGCTGGGCGGGCGGGGCCGGGCTCACGAGGAGAAGCTGGGCGGGCGGGGCCAGGCTGGGAGGGGAAGCTCGGCGGGCGGGGTCAGGCTGGGAGGAGAAGCTGGTCGGGCGGGTCCTGGCTGACGAGGAGAAGCTGGGCGGGCGGGGCCAGGCTGGGAGGGGAACCTGGGAGGGTGGGGCGAGGCTGGGAAGGGAAGCTGGGCAGGCGGGGCCTGGCTTGGGAGGAGAAGCTGGGCGGGCGGGGTCGGGAACGGGAATAGAAACTGGGCGGGCGGGGCCTGGCTGGGAGGGGAAGCTGGGCGGCCAGGGACGGACTCGGCGGGGAAGCTGGCCGGGCGGGGCCAGGCTCGGGAGGAGAATCTGGGCGGGCGGGGCCTGGCTTGGGAGGTGTGACGTAGTGGGGGTACTTGCTGGGATGTGGTGACCTCTGCTGTCTGGAGCAAGACGCAGCAGGGAAAACCTCACTAGGCAGAGGTAAGGACAAACTTGTTGAACCAGTGGCTGGGGGGCAGGGCTGGAAGTGGGTTAGTTGGTTGGTGGCTGTCTGTGAGGATGGATGAGACAGCCTAGGGAGAGGAGCTGGAGTTTTAGGGGCCCAGTCTCCCCCATCTCAAGGGAGCCTGAGGCATCCTAGCCCAGTTCCTGTAACCAGATTACATCTGTGCTGCGCTGTGCTGGAGGAGCAATAAACCACCCTCAATTCCACTTGCTGGTACAGTCTGTTTGTGCCATTTCGGGGTGCAGGAGACGGGGAACCCCCAACGCGCCGTCACAGGAGGAGAAGCTGGGCGGGCGGGGCCTGGCTTGGGAGGAGAAGCTGGGCAGTCGGGGCCAGGCTGGGAGGAGAACCTCGGCGGGCGGGGCCTGGCTTGGGAGGAGAAGCTGGGCGGGCGGGGCCTGGCTCAGGAGGAGAAGCTGGGCGGGCGGGGCCAGGCTGGGAGGGGAAGCTGGGCGCGCGGGGCCGGACTCGGGAGGGGAAGCTGGGCGGGCGGGGCCAGGCTGGGAGGAGAAGCTGGGTGGGCGGGGCCGGGCTCGAGAGGGGAAGCTGGGAAGGCGGGGCCGGGCTCGGGAAGAGAATGTAGGCGGGCGGGGCCAGGCTGGGAGGGGAAGCTGGGCGGGCGGGGCCAGGCTGGGAGGGGAATCTGGGCGGGCGGGGGCTGGCTGGGAGGGGAAGCTGGGTGGGCGGGGGCTGGCTGGGAGGGGAAGCTGGGTGGGCGGGGCCTGGCTCGGGAGGGGAAGCTGGGCGGGCGGGGCCAGGCTTGGGAGCAGAAGCTGGGGAGGCTGGTCCAGGCTGGGAGGAGAAGCTGGCCGGGCGGGGCTTGGCTGGGAGGGGAAGCTGGGCGGGCAGGGACGGACTCGGGGGGGGGAAGCTGGCCGGGCGGGGCCAGGCTCGGGAGGAGAAGCTGGGCGGGCGGGGCCTGGCTTGGGAGGAGAAGCTGGGCGGGCGGGGCCTTGCTTGGGAGGAGAAGCTGGGCGGGCGGGGCCTGGCTCAGGAGGAGAAGCTGGGTAGTCGGGGCCAGGCTGGGAGGAGAAGCTGGGCGGGCAGGGACGGACTCGGGAGGGGAAGCTGGGCGGGCGGAGCCAAGCTGGGAGGGGAAGCTGGGCGGGCGGGGCTTGGCTCCGGAGGAGAAGCTGGGAAGGCGGGGCCGGGCTCGGGAAGAGAAAGTGGGCGGGCGGGGCCAGGCTGGGAGGGGAAGCTGGGCGGGCGGGTCCTGGCTCACGAGGAGAAGCTGGGCGGGCGGGGCCAGGCTGGGAGGGGAAGCTGGGAGGGTGGGGCCAGGCTGGGAAGGGAAGCTGGGCGGGCGGGGCCGGGAACGGGAGGAGAAACTGGGCGGGCGGGGCTTGGCTGTGAGGGGAAGCTGGGCGGGCAGGGACGGACTCGGGGGGGGAAGCTGGCCGGGCGGGGCCAGGCTCGGGAGGAGAAGCTGGGCGGGCGGGGCCTGGCTTGGGAGGAGAAGCTGGGCGGGCTGGGCCTGGCTTGGGAGGAGAAGCTGGGCGGGCGGGGCCTGGCTCGGGAGGAGAAGCTGGGCAGTCGGGGCCAGGCTGGGAGGAGAACCTCGGCGGGCGGAGCCGGGCTCGAGAGGGGAAGCTGGGCGGGCGGGGCCTGGCTGGGGAGGTGAAGCTGGGCGGTCGGGGCCAAGCTGGGAGGGGAAGGTGGGCGGGCGGGGCCAGGCTTGGGAGCAGAAGCTGGGCAGGCGGGGCCAGGCTGCGAGGAGAAGCTGGCCGGGCGGGGCCAGGCTGGGAGGGGAAGCTGGGCGGGCGGGGCCGGACTCGGGAGGGGAAGCCGGGAAGGCGGGGCTAGGCTGGGAAGGGAAGCTGGGCGTGCAGGGACGGACTCGGGAGGGGAATCTGGCCGTGCGGGGCCTGGCTCGGTAGGGGAAGCTGGGCGGGCAGCGACGGACTCTGGAGGGGAAGCTGGGCGGGCAGGGCCAAGCTGGGAGGGGAAGCTGGGCGGGCGGGGCTTGGCTCCTGAGGAGAAGCTGGGCAGGCGGGGCCAGGCTGGGAGGGGAAGCTGGGCCTGCGAGGTCTGCCTCGGGAGGGGAACCTGGGCGGGCGGGGACTTGCTTGAAAGGAGAAGTTGGGCGGGCGGGGCCTGGCTCATGAGGAGAAGTGGTGCAGGCGGGGCCAGGCTGGGAGCGGAAGGTGGTCGGGCGCGGCCTGGCTTGGGAAGAGAAGCTGGGCGGGCGGGGCCTGACTCATGAGGACAAGCTGGGCGGGCGGGGCCAGGCTGGGAGGGGAAGCTGGGCGGGCAGGGACGGACTCGGGAGGGGAAGCTGGCCGTGCGGGGCCTGGCTCGGTAGGGGAAGCTGGGCGGGCAGGGACGGACTCGGGAGGGGAAGCTGGGCGGGCGGAGCCAAGCTGGGAGGGGAAGCTGGGCGGGCGGGGCTTGGCTGGGAGGGGAAGCTGGGCGGGCGGGGCAAGGCTGGGAGGGGAAGCTGGGCGGGCGGGGCCTGGCTTGGGAGGAGAAGCTGGGCGGGCGGGCCCGGGAACGGGAGGAGAATCTGGGCGGGCGGAGCCTGGCTGGGAGGGGAAGCTGGGCGGGCAGGGACGGAATCGGGAGGGGAAGCTGGCCGGGCGGGGCCTGGCTGGGAGGGGAAGCTGGGCGGGCAGGAACGGACTCGGGAGCGGAAGCTGGCCGGGCGGGGCCAGGCTGGTAAGGGAAGCTGGGCGGGCGGGGCCTGGCTCGGGAGGGGAAGCTGGGCGGGCGGGGCCAGGCTTGGGAGCAGAAGCTGGGCAGGCTGGTCCAGGCTGGGAGGAGAAGCTGGCCGGGCGGGGCCAGGCTGGGAGGGGAAGCTGGGCGGGCGGGGCCGGACTCGGGAGGGGAAGCTGGTCGAGCGGGGCCAGGCAGGGAGGGGAAGCTGGGGGGGCGGGGCCAAGCTGGGAGGGGAAGGTGGTCGGGCGGGGCCTGGCTTGGGAGGAGCAGCTGGGCGGGCGGGTCCTGGCTCACGAGGAGAAGCTGGGCTGCCGGGGCCAGGCTGGGAGGGGAAGCTCGGCGGGCGGGGTCAGGATAGGAGGAGAAGCTGGGCGGGCGGGGCCTGGCTTGGGAGGAGAAGCTGGGCGGGCGGGTCCTGGCTCACGAGGAGAAGCTGGGCAATCGGGGCCAGGCTGGGAGAACCTCGGCGGGCGGAGCCTGGCTTGGGAGGAGAAGCTGGGCGGGCGGGGCCTGGCTCAGGAGGAGAAGCTGGGCGGGCGGGGCCAGGCTGGGAGGAAAAGCTGGGTGGGCGGGGCCGGGCTCGAGAGGGGAAGCTGGGAAGGCGGGGCCGGGCTCGGGAAGAGAAAGTGGGCGGGCGGGGACAGGCTGGGAGGGGAATTTGGGCGGGCGGGGGCTGGCGGGGAGGGTAAGATGGGTGGGCGGGGACAGGCTGGGAGGGGAAGCTGGGGGGCGGGGCCATGGTGGGAGGGGAAGGTGGGCGGGCGGGGCCAGGCTGGGAGGAGAAGCTGAGCGGGCGGGGCAAGGCTGGGAGGGGAAGCTGGGCGGGCGGGGCCTGGCTCACGAGGAGAAGCTGGGCGGGCGGGCCGGGGAACGGGAGGAGAAACTGGTCGGGCGGGGCCTGGCTGGGAGGGGAAGCTGGGCGTGCAGGGACGGACTCTGGAGGGGAAGCTGGCGGGGCGGGGCCTGGCTGGGAGGGGAAGCTGGGCGGGCAGGAACCGACTCGGGAGCGGAAGCTGGCCGGGCGGGGCCAGCCTGGGAGAGGAAGCTGGGCGGGCGGGGCCAGGCTTGGGAGCAGAAGCTGGGCAGGCGGGGCCAGGCTGCGAGGAGAAGCTGGCCGGGCGGGGCCAGGCTGGGAGGGGAAGCTGGGCGGGCGGGGCCGGACTCGGGAGGGGAAGCCGGGAAGGCGGGGCTAGGCTGGGAAGGGAAGCTGGGGGGCGGGGCCAGGCTGGGAGGGGAAGGTGGTCGGGCGGGGCCTGGCTTGGGAGGAGAAGTTGGGCGGGCGGGGCCTGGCTCATGAGGAGAAGCTGGGCGGGCGGGGTCAGGCTGGGAGGGGAAGCTCGGCGGGCGGGGTCAGGCTGGGAGGAGAAGCTGGGCGGGCGGGGCCTGGCTTGGGAGGAGAAGCTGGGCGGGCGGGTCCTGGCTCACGAGGAGAAGCTGGGCGGGCGGGGCCAGGCTGGTAAGGGAAGCTGGGCGGGCGGGGCCAGGCTAGGAGGGGAAGCTGGGCGGGCGGGGCTTGGCTCCGGAGGAGAAGCTGGGCTGGCGGGGCCAGGCTGGGAGGGGAAGCTGGGCCTGCGGGGCCTGCCTCGGGAGGGGAAGCTGGGCGGGCGGGGCCTTGCTTGGGAGGAGAAGTTGGGCGGGCGTGGCCTGGCTCATGAGGAGATGCTGTGCAGGCGGGGCCAGGCTGGGAGGGGAAGCTGGGCGGGCGGGGCCAGGCTGGGAGGGGAAGCTGGGCAGGCGGGGCCTGGCTTGGGAGGAGAATCTGGGCGGGCTGGGCCGGGAACGGGAGGAGAAACTTGGTGGGCGGGGCCTGGCTGGGAGGGGAAGCTGGGCGGGCAGGGACGGACTCGGGAGGGGAAGCTGGGAGGGCGGGGCCCGGCTCAGGAGGAGAAGCTGGCCGGGCGGGGCCAGGCTGGGAGGGGAAGCTGGGCGGGCGGGGCCTGGCTTGGGAGGAGAAGCTGGGCGGGCGGGTCCTGGCTCACGAGGAGAAGCTTGGCGGGCGGGGCCAGGCTGGTAAGGGAAGCTGGGCGGGCGGGGCCAGGCTGGGAGGGGAAGCTGGGCAGGCGGGGTCTGGCTTGGGAGGAGAATCTGGGCGGGCTGGGCCGGGAACGGGAGGAGAAACTTGGTGGGCGGGGCCTGGCTGGGAGGGGAAGCTGGGCGGGCAGGGACGGACTCGGGAGGGGAAGTTGGCCGTGCGGGGCCTGGCTCGGTAGGGGAAGCTGGGCGGGCAGGGACGGACTCGGGAGGGGAAGCTGGGAGGGCGGGGCCAAGCTGGGAGGGGAAGCTCGGCGGGCGGGGCTTGGCTCCGGAGGAGAAGCTGGGCAGGCGGGGCCAGGCTGAGAGGGGAAGCTGGGCGGGCAGGAACGGACTCGGGAGAGGAAGCTGGCCGGGCGGGGCCAGGATCGGGAGGGGAAGCTGGGCGGGCAGGGACGGAATCGGGAGGGGAAGCTGGGCGGGCGGGGCCGGGTTCAGGAGGAGAAGCTGGGCGGGCGGGGCCAGGCTGGGAGGGGAAGCTGGGCGGGCGGGGCAAGGCTGGGAGGGGAAGCTGGGCGGGCGGGGCCTGGGTTGGGAGGAGAAGCTGGGCGGGCGGGCCCGGGAACGGGAGGAGAAACTGGGCGGGCGGAGCCTGGCTGGGAGGGGAAGCTGGGCGGGCAGGGACGGACTCGGGAGGGGAAGCTGGCCGTGCGGGGCCTGGTTCCGTAGGGGAAGCTGGGCGGGCAGGGACGGACTCTGGAGGGGAAGCTGGGCGGGCGGGGCCAAGCTGGGAGGGGAAGCTGGGCGGGCGGGGCTTGGCTCCGGAGGAGAAGCTGGGCAGGCGGGGCCAGGCTGGGAGGGGAAGCTGGGCCTGCGGGGCCTGCCTCGGGAGGGGAAGCTGGGTGGGCGGGGCCTTGCTTGGGAGGAGAAGTTGGGCGGGCGGGGCCTGGCTCATGAGGAGATGCTGTGCAGGCGGAGCCAGGCTGGGAGGGGAAGCTGGGCGGGCGGGGCCAGGCTAGGAGGGGAAGCTGGGCGGGCGGGACCAGGCTGGGAGGGGAAGCAGGGCGGGCGGGGCCTGGCTCATGAGGAGAAGCTGGGCGGGCGGGACCGGGAACGGGAGGAGAAACTGGGCGGGCGGGGCCTGGCTGGGAGGGGAAGCTGGGCGGGCAGGAACGGACTCGGGAGCGGAAGCTGGCCGGGCGGGGCCAGGATCGGGAGGGGAAGCTGGGCGGGCGGGGCCGGGCTCAGGAGGAGAAGCTGGCCGGGCGGGGCCAGGCTGGGAGGGGAAGCTGGGCGGGCGGGGCCAGGCTGGGAGGGGAAGCTGGGCGGGCGGGCCCGGGAACGGGAGGGGAAGCTGGCCGGGCGGGGCCTGGCTGGGAGGGGAAGCTGGGCGGGCAGGAACGGACTCGGGAGCGGAAGCTGGCCGGGCGGGGCCAGCCTGGGAGGGGAAGCTGGGCGGGCTGGGCCTGGCTCGGGAGGGGAAGCTGGGCGGGCGGGGCCAGGCTTGGGAGCAGAAGCTGGGCAGGCTGGTCCAGGCTGGGAGGAGAAGCTTGCCGGGCGGGGCCAGGCTGGGAGGGGAAGCTGTGCGGGCGGGGCCGCACTCGGGAGGGGAAGCCGGGAAGGCGGGGCCGGGCTCGGGAAGACAAAGTGGGTGGGCGGGGCCGCACTCGGGAGGGGAAGCTGGTCGAGCGGGGCCAGGCTGGGAGGGGAAGCTGGGGGGGCGGGGCCAAGCTGGGAGGGGAAGGTGGTCGGGCGGGGCCTGGCTTGGGAGGAGAAGCTGGGCGGGCGGGGCCGGGCTCACGAGGAGAAGCTGGGCGGGCGGGGCCAGGCTGGGAGGGGAAGCTCGGCGGGCGGGGTCAGGCTGGGAGGAGAAGCTGGTCGGGCGGGTCCTGGCTGACGAGGAGAAGCTGGGCGGGCGGGGCCAGGCTGGGAGGGGAACCTGGGAGGGTGGGGCGAGGCTGGGAAGGGAAGCTGGGCAGGCGGGGCCTGGCTTGGGAGGAGAAGCTGGGCGGGCGGGGTCGGGAACGGGAATAGAAACTGGGCGGGCGGGGCCTGGCTGGGAGGGGAAGCTGGGCGGCCAGGGACGGACTCGGCGGGGAAGCTGGCCGGGCGGGGCCAGGCTCGGGAGGAGAATCTGGGCGGGCGGGGCCTGGCTTGGGAGGTGTGACGTAGTGGGGGTACTTGCTGGGATGTGGTGACCTCTGCTGTCTGGAGCAAGACGCAGCAGGGAAAACCTCACTAGGCAGAGGTAAGGACAAACTTGTTGAACCAGTGGCTGGGGGGCAGGGCTGGAAGTGGGTTAGTTGGTTGGTGGCTGTCTGTGAGGATGGATGAGACAGCCTAGGGAGAGGAGCTGGAGTTTTAGGGGCCCAGTCTCCCCCATCTCAAGGGAGCCTGAGGCATCCTAGCCCAGTTCCTGTAACCAGATTACATCTGTGCTGCGCTGTGCTGGAGGAGCAATAAACCACCCTCAATTCCACTTGCTGGTACAGTCTGTTTGTGCCATTTCGGGGTGCAGGAGACGGGGAACCCCCAACGCGCCGTCACAGGAGGAGAAGCTGGGCGGGCGGGGCCTGGCTTGGGAGGAGAAGCTGGGCAGTCGGGGCCAGGCTGGGAGGAGAACCTCGGCGGGCGGGGCCTGGCTTGGGAGGAGAAGCTGGGCGGGCGGGGCCTGGCTCAGGAGGAGAAGCTGGGCGGGCGGGGCCAGGCTGGGAGGGGAAGCTGGGCGCGCGGGGCCGGACTCGGGAGGGGAAGCTGGGCGGGCGGGGCCAGGCTGGGAGGAGAAGCTGGGTGGGCGGGGCCGGGCTCGAGAGGGGAAGCTGGGAAGGCGGGGCCGGGCTCGGGAAGAGAATGTAGGCGGGCGGGGCCAGGCTGGGAGGGGAAGCTGGGCGGGCGGGGCCAGGCTGGGAGGGGAATCTGGGCGGGCGGGGGCTGGCTGGGAGGGGAAGCTGGGTGGGCGGGGGCTGGCTGGGAGGGGAAGCTGGGTGGGCGGGGCCTGGCTCGGGAGGGGAAGCTGGGCGGGCGGGGCCAGGCTTGGGAGCAGAAGCTGGGGAGGCTGGTCCAGGCTGGGAGGAGAAGCTGGCCGGGCGGGGCTTGGCTGGGAGGGGAAGCTGGGCGGGCAGGGACGGACTCGGGGGGGGGAAGCTGGCCGGGCGGGGCCAGGCTCGGGAGGAGAAGCTGGGCGGGCGGGGCCTGGCTTGGGAGGAGAAGCTGGGCGGGCGGGGCCTTGCTTGGGAGGAGAAGCTGGGCGGGCGGGGCCTGGCTCAGGAGGAGAAGCTGGGTAGTCGGGGCCAGGCTGGGAGGAGAAGCTGGGCGGGCAGGGACGGACTCGGGAGGGGAAGCTGGGCGGGCGGAGCCAAGCTGGGAGGGGAAGCTGGGCGGGCGGGGCTTGGCTCCGGAGGAGAAGCTGGGAAGGCGGGGCCGGGCTCGGGAAGAGAAAGTGGGCGGGCGGGGCCAGGCTGGGAGGGGAAGCTGGGCGGGCGGGTCCTGGCTCACGAGGAGAAGCTGGGCGGGCGGGGCCAGGCTGGGAGGGGAAGCTGGGAGGGTGGGGCCAGGCTGGGAAGGGAAGCTGGGCGGGCGGGGCCGGGAACGGGAGGAGAAACTGGGCGGGCGGGGCTTGGCTGTGAGGGGAAGCTGGGCGGGCAGGGACGGACTCGGGGGGGGAAGCTGGCCGGGCGGGGCCAGGCTCGGGAGGAGAAGCTGGGCGGGCGGGGCCTGGCTTGGGAGGAGAAGCTGGGCGGGCTGGGCCTGGCTTGGGAGGAGAAGCTGGGCGGGCGGGGCCTGGCTCGGGAGGAGAAGCTGGGCAGTCGGGGCCAGGCTGGGAGGAGAACCTCGGCGGGCGGAGCCGGGCTCGAGAGGGGAAGCTGGGCGGGCGGGGCCTGGCTGGGGAGGGGAAGCTGGGCGGTCGGGGCCAAGCTGGGAGGGGAAGGTGGGCGTGCGGAGCCTGGCTGGGAGGGGAAGCTGGGCGGGCGGGGCCTGGCTCGGAAGGGGAAGATGGGCGGGCGGGACCAACTTGGGGGGAGAAGCTGGGTGGGCGGGGCCGGGCTCGGGAGGGGAAGCTGGGCGGGCGGGGCCAGGCTGGGAGGGGAAGCAGGGCGGGCGGGGCCTGGCTCATGAGGAGAAGCTGAGCGGGCGGGGCCGGGAACGGGAGGACAAACTGGGCGGGCGGGTCCTGGCTGGGAGGGGAAGCTGGGCGGGCAGGAACGGACTCGGGAGCGGAAGCTGGCCGGGCGGGGCCAGGATCGGGAGGGGAAGCTGGGCGGGCGGGGCCGGGCTGGGAGGGGAAGCTGGGCGGGCAGGGACGGACTCGGGAGGGGAAGCTGGCCGTGCGGGGCCTGGCTCGGTAGGGGAAGCTGGGCGGGCGGGGCCTGGCTGGGAGGGGAAGCTGGGCGGGCAGGGACGGACTCGGGAGGGGAAGCTGGCCGTGCGGGGCCTGGCTCGGTAGGGGAAGCTGGGCGGGCAGGGACGGACTCGGGAGGGGAAGCTGGGCGGGCGGGGCCAAGCTGGGAGGGGAAGCTGGGCGGGCGGGGCTTGGCTCCGGAGGAGAAGCTGGGCAGGCGGGGCCAGGCTGGGAGGGGAAGCTGGGCCTGCGGGGCCTGCATCGGGAGGGGAACCTGGGCGGGCGGGGCCTTGCTTGGGAGGAGAAGTTGGGCGGGCGGGGCCTGGCTCATGAGGAGAAGTGGTGCAGGCGAGGCCAGGCTGGGAGGGGAAGCTGGGCGGGCGGGGCCAGGATCGGGAGGGGAAGCTCGGCGGGCGGGGCCTGGCTCAGGAGGAGAAGCTGGGCAGTCGGGGCCAGGCTGGGAGGAGAACCTCGGCGGGCGGAGCCTGGCTTGGGAGGAGAAGCTGGGCGGGCGGGGCCTGGCTCAGGAGGAGAAGCTGGGCGGGCGGGGCCAGGCTGGGAGGAGAACCTCGGCGGGCGAAGCCTGGCTTGGGAGGAGAAGCTGGGCGGGCGGGGTCTGGCTGGGAGGGGAAGCTGGGCGTGCAGGGACGGACTCGGGAGGGGAAGCTGGCGGGGCGGGGCCTGGCTGGGAGGGAAAGCTGGGCGGGCAGGAACGTACTCGGGAGCGGAAACTGGCCGGGCGGGGCCAGGCTGGGAGGAGAAGCTGGGCGGGCGGGGACTGGCTCGGGAGGGGAAGCTGGGCGGGCGGGGCCAGGCTTGGGAGCAGAAGCTGGGCAGGCTGGTCCAGGCTGGGAGGAGAAGCTGGCCGGGCGGGGCCAGGCTGGGAGGGGAAGCTGGGCGGGCGGGGCCGGACTCAGGAGGGGAAGCTGGTCGAGCGGGGCCAGGCAGGGAGGGGAAGCTGGGGGGGCGGGGCCAAGCTGGGAGGGGAAGGTGGTCGGGCGGGACCTGGCTTGGGAGGAGCAGCTGGGCGGGCGGGTCCTGGCTCACGAGGAGAAGCTGGGCTGCCGGGGCCAGGCTGGGAGGGGAAGCTCGGCGGGCGGGGTCAGGCTAGGAGGAGAAGCTGGGCGGGCGGGGCCTGGCTTGGGAGGAGAAGCTGGGCGGGCGGGTCCTGGCTCACGAGGAGAAGCTGGGCAATCGGGGCCAGGCTGGGAGGAGAACCTCGGCGGGCGGAGCCTGGCTTGGGAGGAGAAGCTGGGCGGGCGGGGCCTGGCTCAGGAGGAGAAGCTGGGCGGGCGGGGCCAGGCTGGGAGGAGAAGCTGGGTGGGCGGGGCCGGGCTCGAGAGGGGAAGCTGGGAAGGCGGGGCCGGGCTCGGGAAGAGAAAGTGGGCGGGCGGGGCCAGGCTGGGAGGGGAAGCTGGGCGGGCGGCGCCAGGCTGGGAGGGGAATTTGGGCGGGCGGGGGCTGGCGGGGAGGGGAAGCTGGGTGGGCGGGGACAGGCTGGGAGGGGAAGCTGGGGGGCGGGGCCATGGTGGGAGGGGAAGGTGGGCGGGCGGGGCCAGGCTGGGAGGAGAAGCTGAGCGGGCGGGGCCAGGCTGGGAGGAGAAGCTGAGCGAGCGGGGCCGGACTCGGCAGGGGAAGCTGGGCGGGCGGGGCCTGGCTGGGGAGGGGAAGCTGGGCGGTCGGGGCCAAGCTGGGAGGGGAAGGTGGGCGTGCGGAGCCTGGCTGGGAGGGGAAGCTGCGCGGGCGGGGCCAGGCTGGGAGGGGAAGCTGGGCGGGCAGGAACGGACTCGGGAGCGGAAGCTGGCCGGGCGGGGCCAGGATCGGGAGGGGAAGCTGGGCGGGCAGGGACGGACTCGGAAGAGGAAGCTGGGCGGGCGGGGCCGGGCTCAGGAGGAGAAGCTGGGCGGGCGGGGCCAGGCTGGGAGGGGAAGCTGGGCGGGCGGGGCCAGGCTGGGAGGGGAAGGTGGTCGGGCGGGGCCTGGCTTGGGAGGAGAAGTTGGGCGGGCGGGGCCTGGCTCATGAGGAGAAGCTGGGCGGGCGGGGTCAGGCTGGGAGGGGAAGCTCGGCGGGCGGGGTCAGGCTGGGAGGAGAAGCTGGGCGGGCGGGGCCTGGCTTGGGAGGAGAAGCTGGGCGGGCGGGTCCTGGCTCACGAGGAGAAGCTGGGCGGGCGGGGCCAGGCTGGTAAGGGAAGCTGGGCGGGCGGGGCCAGGCTAGGAGGGGAAGCTGGGCGGGCGGGGCTTGGCTCCGGAGGAGAAGCTGGGCTGGCGGGGCCAGGCTGGGAGGGGAAGCTGGGCCTGCGGGGCCTGCCTCGGGAGGGGAAGCTGGGCGGGCGGGGCCTTGCTTGGGAGGAGAAGTTGGGCGGGCGTGGCCTGGCTCATGAGGAGATGCTGTGCAGGCGGGGCCAGGCTGGGAGGGGAAGCTGGGCGGGCGGGGCCAGGCTGGGAGGGGAAGCTGGGCAGGCGGGGCCTGGCTTGGGAGGAGAATCTGGGCGGGCTGGGCCGGGAACGGGAGGAGAAACTTGGTGGGCGGGGCCTGGCTGGGAGGGAAGCTGGGCGGGCAGGGACGGACTCGGGAGGGGAAGCTGGGAGGGCGGGGCCCGGCTCAGGAGGAGAAGCTGGCCGGGCGGGGCCAGGCTGGGAGGGGAAGCTGGGCGGGCGGGGCCTGGCTTGGGAGGAGAAGCTGGGCGGGCGGGTCCTGGCTCACGAGGAGAAGCTTGGCGGGCGGGGCCAGGCTGGTAAGGGAAGCTGGGCGGGCGGGGCCAGGCTGGGAGGGGAAGCTGGGCAGGGGGGGTCTGGCTTGGGAGGAGAATCTGGGCGGGCTGGGCCGGGAACGGGAGGAGAAACTTGGTGGGCGGGGCCTGGCTGGGAGGGGAAGCTGGGCGGGCAGGGACGGACTCGGGAGGGGAAGTTGGCCGTGCGGGGCCTGGCTCGGTAGGGGAAGCTGGGCGGGCAGGGACGGACTCGGGAGGGGAAGCTGGGAGGGCGGGGCCAAGCTGGGAGGGGAAGCTCGGCGGGCGGGGCTTGGCTCCGGAGGAGAAGCTGGGCAGGCGGGGCCAGGCTGAGAGGGGAAGCTGGGCGGGCAGGAACGGACTCGGGAGAGGAAGCTGGCCGGGCGGGGCCAGGATCGGGAGGGGAAGCTGGGCGGGCAGGGACGGAATCGGGAGGGGAAGCTGGGCGGGCGGGGCCGGGTTCAGGAGGAGAAGCTGGGCGGGCGGGGCCAGGCTGGGAGGGGAAGCTGGGCGGGCGGGGCAAGGCTGGGAGGGGAAGCTGGGCGGGCGGGCCTGGGTTGGGAGGAGAAGCTGGGCGGGCGGGCCCGGGAACGGGAGGAGAAACTGGGCGGGCGGAGCCTGGCTGGGAGGGGAAGCTGGGCGGGCAGGGACGGACTCGGGAGGGGAAGCTGGCCGTGCGGGGCCTGGTTCCGTAGGGGAAGCTGGGCGGGCAGGGACGGACTCTGGAGGGGAAGCTGGGCGGGCGGGCCAAGCTGGGAGGGGAAGCTGGGCGGGCGGGGCTTGGCTCCGGAGGAGAAGCTGGGCAGGCGGGGCCAGGCTGGGAGGGGAAGCTGGGCCTGCGGGCCTGCCTCGGGAGGGGAAGCTGGGTGGGCGGGGCCTTGCTTGGGAGGAGAAGTTGGGCGGGCGGGGCCTGGCTCATGAGGAGATGCTGTGCAGGCGGAGCCAGGCTGGGAGGGGAAGCTGGGCGGGCGGGGCCAGGCTAGGAGGGGAAGCTGGGCGGGCGGGGCCAGGCTGGGAGGGGAAGCAGGGCGGGCGGGGCCTGGCTCATGAGGAGAAGCTGGGCGGGCGGGACCGGGAACGGGAGGAGAAACTGGGCGGCGGGGCCTGGCTGGGAGGGGAAGCTGGGCGGGCAGGAACGGACTCGGGAGCGGAAGCTGGCCGGGCGGGGCCAGGATCGGGAGGGGAAGCTGGGCGGGCGGGGCCGGGCTCAGGAGGAGAAGCTGGCCGGGCGGGGCCAGGCTGGAGGGGAAGCTGGGCGGGCGGGGCCAGGCTGGGAGGGGAAGCTGGGCGGGCGGGCCCGGGAACGGGAGGGGAAGCTGGCCGGGCGGGGCCTGGCTGGGAGGGGAAGCTGGGCGGGCAGGAACGGACTCGGGAGCGGAAGCTGGCCGGGCGGGGCCAGCCTGGGAGGGGAAGCTGGGCGGGCTGGGCCTGGCTCGGGAGGGGAAGCTGGGCGGGCGGGGCCAGGCTTGGGAGCAGAAGCTGGGCAGGCTGGTCCAGGCTGGGAGGAGAAGCTTGCCGGGCGGGGCCAGGCTGGGAGGGGAAGCTGTGCGGGCGGGGCCGCACTCGGGAGGGGAAGCCGGGAAGGCGGGGCCGGGCTCGGGAAGACAAAGTGGGTGGGCGGGGCCGCACTCGGGAGGGGAAGCTGGTCGAGCGGGGCCAGGCTGGGAGGGGAAGCTGGGGGGGCGGGGCCAAGCTGGGAGGGGAAGGTGGTCGGGCGGGGCCTGGCTTGGGAGGAGAAGCTGGGCGGGCGGGGCCGGGCTCACGAGGAGAAGCTGGGCGGGCGGGGCCAGGCTGGGAGGGGAAGCTCGGCGGGCGGGGTCAGGCTGGGAGGAGAAGCTGGTCGGGCGGGTCCTGGCTGACGAGGAGAAGCTGGGCGGGCGGGGCCAGGCTGGGAGGGGAACCTGGGAGGGTGGGGCGAGGCTGGGAAGGGAAGCTGGGCAGGCGGGGCCTGGCTTGGGAGGAGAAGCTGGGCGGGCGGGGTCGGGAACGGGAATAGAAACTGGGCGGGCGGGGCCTGGCTGGGAGGGGAAGCTGGGCGGCCAGGGACGGACTCGGCGGGGAAGCTGGCCGGGCGGGGCCAGGCTCGGGAGGAGAATCTGGGCGGGCGGGGCCTGGCTTGGGAGGTGTGACGTAGTGGGGGTACTTGCTGGGATGTGGTGACCTCTGCTGTCTGGAGCAAGACGCAGCAGGGAAAACCTCACTAGGCAGAGGTAAGGACAAACTTGTTGAACCAGTGGCTGGGGGGCAGGGCTGGAAGTGGGTTAGTTGGTTGGTGGCTGTCTGTGAGGATGGATGAGACAGCCTAGGGAGAGGAGCTGGAGTTTTAGGGGCCCAGTCTCCCCCATCTCAAGGGAGCCTGAGGCATCCTAGCCCAGTTCCTGTAACCAGATTACATCTGTGCTGCGCTGTGCTGGAGGAGCAATAAACCACCCTCAATTCCACTTGCTGGTACAGTCTGTTTGTGCCATTTCGGGGTGCAGGAGACGGGGAACCCCCAACGCGCCGTCACAGGAGGAGAAGCTGGGCGGGCGGGGCCTGGCTTGGGAGGAGAAGCTGGGCAGTCGGGGCCAGGCTGGGAGGAGAACCTCGGCGGGCGGGGCCTGGCTTGGGAGGAGAAGCTGGGCGGGCGGGGCCTGGCTCAGGAGGAGAAGCTGGGCGGGCGGGGCCAGGCTGGGAGGGGAAGCTGGGCGCGCGGGGCCGGACTCGGGAGGGGAAGCTGGGCGGGCGGGGCCAGGCTGGGAGGAGAAGCTGGGTGGGCGGGGCCGGGCTCGAGAGGGGAAGCTGGGAAGGCGGGGCCGGGCTCGGGAAGAGAATGTAGGCGGGCGGGGCCAGGCTGGGAGGGGAAGCTGGGCGGGCGGGGCCAGGCTGGGAGGGGAATCTGGGCGGGCGGGGGCTGGCTGGGAGGGGAAGCTGGGTGGGCGGGGGCTGGCTGGGAGGGGAAGCTGGGTGGGCGGGGCCTGGCTCGGGAGGGGAAGCTGGGCGGGCGGGGCCAGGCTTGGGAGCAGAAGCTGGGGAGGCTGGTCCAGGCTGGGAGGAGAAGCTGGCCGGGCGGGGCTTGGCTGGGAGGGGAAGCTGGGCGGGCAGGGACGGACTCGGGGGGGGGAAGCTGGCCGGGCGGGGCCAGGCTCGGGAGGAGAAGCTGGGCGGGCGGGGCCTGGCTTGGAGGAGAAGCTGGGCGGGCGGGGCCTTGCTTGGGAGGAGAAGCTGGGCGGGCGGGGCCTGGCTCAGGAGGAGAAGCTGGGTAGTCGGGGCCAGGCTGGGAGGAGAAGCTGGGCGGGCAGGGACGGACTCGGGAGGGGAAGCTGGGCGGGCGGAGCCAAGCTGGGAGGGGAAGCTGGCGGGCGGGGCTTGGCTCCGGAGGAGAAGCTGGGAAGGCGGGGCCGGGCTCGGGAAGAGAAAGTGGGCGGGCGGGGCCAGGCTGGGAGGGGAAGCTGGGCGGGCGGGTCCTGGCTCACGAGGAGAAGCTGGGCGGGCGGGGCCAGGCTGGGAGGGGAAGCTGGGAGGGTGGGGCCAGGCTGGGAAGGGAAGCTGGGCGGGCGGGGCCGGGAACGGGAGGAGAAACTGGGCGGGCGGGGCTTGGCTGTGAGGGGAAGCTGGGCGGGCAGGGACGGACTCGGGGGGGAAGCTGGCCGGGCGGGGCCAGGCTCGGGAGGAGAAGCTGGGCGGGCGGGGCCTGGCTTGGGAGGAGAAGCTGGGCGGGCTGGGCCTGGCTTGGGAGGAGAAGCTGGGCGGGGCGGGGCCTGGCTCGGGAGGAGAAGCTGGGCAGTCGGGGCCAGGCTGGGAGGAGAACCTCGGCGGGCGGAGCCGGGCTCGAGAGGGGAAGCTGGGCGGGCGGGGCCTGGCTGGGGAGGGGAAGCTGGGCGGTCGGGGCCAAGCTGGGAGGGGAAGGTGGGCGTGCGGAGCCTGGCTGGGAGGGGAAGCTGGGCGGGCGGGGCCTGGCTCGGAAGGGGAAGATGGGCGGGCGGGACCAGCTTGGGGGGAGAAGCTGGGTGGGCGGGGCCGGGCTCGGGAGGGGAAGCTGGGCGGGCGGGGCCAGGCTGGGAGGGGAAGCAGGGCGGGCGGGGCCTGGCTCATGAGGAGAAGCTGAGCGGGCGGGGCCGGGAACGGGAGGACAAACTGGGCGGGCGGGTCCTGGCTGGGAGGGGAAGCTGGGCGGGCAGGAACGGACTCGGGAGCGGAAGCTGGCCGGGCGGGGCCAGGATCGGGAGGGGAAGCTGGGCGGGCGGGGCCGGGCTGGGAGGGGAAGCTGGGCGGGCAGGGACGGACTCGGGAGGGGAAGCTGGCCGTGCGGGGCCTGGCTCGGTAGGGGAAGCTGGGCGGGCGGGGCCTGGCTGGGAGGGGAAGCTGGGCGGGCAGGGACGGACTCGGGAGGGGAAGCTGGCCGTGCGGGGCCTGGCTCGGTAGGGGAAGCTGGGCGGGCAGGGACGGACTCGGGAGGGGAAGCTGGGCGGGCGGGGCCAAGCTGGGAGGGGAAGCTGGGCGGGCGGGGCTTGGCTCCGGAGGAGAAGCTGGGCAGGCGGGGCCAGGCTGGGAGGGGAAGCTGGGCCTGCGGGGCCTGCATCGGGAGGGGAACCTGGGCGGGCGGGGCCTTGCTTGGGAGGAGAAGTTGGGCGGGCGGGGCCTGGCTCATGAGGAGAAGTGGTGCAGGCGAGGCCAGGCTGGGAGGGGAAGCTGGGCGGGCGGGGCCAGGATCGGGAGGGGAAGCTCGGCGGGCGGGGCCTGGCTCAGGAGGAGAAGCTGGGCAGTCGGGGCCAGGCTGGGAGGAGAACCTCGGCGGGCGGAGCCTGGCTTGGGAGGAGAAGCTGGGCGGGCGGGGCCTGGCTCAGGAGGAGAAGCTGGGCGGGCGGGGCCAGGCTGGGAGGAGAACCTCGGCGGGCGAAGCCTGGCTTGGGAGGAGAAGCTGGGCGGGCGGGGTCTGGCTGGGAGGGGAAGCTGGGCGTGCAGGGACGGACTCGGGAGGGGAAGCTGGCGGGGCGGGGCCTGGCTGGGAGGGAAAGCTGGGCGGGCAGGAACGTACTCGGGAGCGGAAACTGGCCGGGCGGGGCCAGGCTGGGAGGAGAAGCTGGGCGGGCGGGGACTGGCTCGGGAGGGGAAGCTGGGCGGGCGGGGCCAGGCTTGGGAGCAGAAGCTGGGCAGGCTGGTCCAGGCTGGGAGGAGAAGCTGGCCGGGCGGGGCCAGGCTGGGAGGGGAAGCTGGGCGGGCGGGGCCGGACTCAGGAGGGGAAGCTGGTCGAGCGGGGCCAGGCAGGGAGGGGAAGCTGGGGGGGCGGGGCCAAGCTGGGAGGGGAAGGTGGTCGGGCGGGACCTGGCTTGGGAGGAGCAGCTGGGCGGGCGGGTCCTGGCTCACGAGGAGAAGCTGGGCTGCCGGGGCCAGGCTGGGAGGGGAAGCTCGGCGGGCGGGGTCAGGCTAGGAGGAGAAGCTGGGCGGGCGGGGCCTGGCTTGGGAGGAGAAGCTGGGCGGGCGGGTCCTGGCTCACGAGGAGAAGCTGGGCAATCGGGGCCAGGCTGGGAGGAGAACCTCGGCGGGCGGAGCCTGGCTTGGGAGGAGAAGCTGGGCGGGCGGGGCCTGGCTCAGGAGGAGAAGCTGGGCGGGCGGGGCCAGGCTGGGAGGAGAAGCTGGGTGGGCGGGGCCGGGCTCGAGAGGGGAAGCTGGGAAGGCGGGGCCGGGCTCGGGAAGAGAAAGTGGGCGGGCGGGGCCAGGCTGGGAGGGGAAGCTGGGCGGGCGGCGCCAGGCTGGGAGGGGAATTTGGGCGGGCGGGGGCTGGCGGGGAGGGGAAGCTGGGTGGGCGGGGACAGGCTGGGAGGGGAAGCTGGGGGGCGGGGCCATGGTGGGAGGGGAAGGTGGGCGGGCGGGGCCAGGCTGGGAGGAGAAGCTGAGCGGGCGGGGCCAGGCTGGGAGGAGAAGCTGAGCGAGCGGGGCCGGACTCGGCAGGGGAAGCTGGGCGGGCGGGGCCTGGCTGGGGAGGGGAAGCTGGGCGGTCGGGGCCAAGCTGGGAGGGGAAGGTGGGCGTGCGGAGCCTGGCTGGGAGGGGAAGCTGCGCGGGCGGGGCCAGGCTGGGAGGGGAAGCTGGGCGGGCAGGAACGGACTCGGGAGCGGAAGCTGGCCGGGCGGGCCCAGGATCGGGAGGGGAAGCTGGGCGGGCAGGGACGGACTCGGAAGAGGAAGCTGGGCGGGCGGGGCCGGGCTCAGGAGGAGAAGCTGGGCGGGCGGGGCCAGGCTGGGAGGGGAAGCTGGGCGGGCGGGGCAAGGCTGGGAGGGGAAGCTGGGCGGGCGGGGCCTGGCTAACGAGGAGAAGCTGGGCGGGCGGGTCCTGGCTCACGAGTAGAAGCTGGCCGGGCGGGGCCAGGCTGGGAGGGGAAGCTGGGCGGGCGGGGCCGGGCTCAGGAGGAGAAGCTGGCCGGGCGGGGCCAGGCTGGGAGTGGAAGCTGGGCGGGCGGGGCCAGGCTGGGAGGGGAAGCTGGGCGGGCGGGGCCTGCCTTGGGAGGAGAAGCTGGGCGGGCGGGCCCGGGAACGGGAGGGGAAGCTGGCGGGGCGGGGCCTGGCTGGGAGGGGAAGCTGGGCGGGCAGGAACCGACTCGGGAGCGGAAGCTGGCCGGGCGGGGCCAGCCTGGGAGAGGAAGCTGGGCGGGCGGGGCCTGGCTCGGGAGGGGAAGCTGGGCGGGCGGGGCCAGGCTTGGGAGCAGAAGCTGGGCAGGCGGGGCCAGGCTGCGAGGAGAAGCTGGCCGGGCGGGGCCAGGCTGGGAGGGGAAGCTGGGCGGGCGGAGCCGGACTCGGGAGGGGAAGCCGGGAAGGCGGGGCTAGGCTGGGAAGGGAAGCTGGGGGGCGGGGCCAGGCTGGGAGGGGAAGGTGGTCGGGCGGGGCCTGGCTTGGGAGGAGAAGTTGGGCGGGCGGGGCCTGGCTCATGAGGAGAAGCTGGGCGGGCGGGGTCAGGCTGGGAGGGGAAGCTCGGCGGGCGGGGTCAGGCTGGGAGGAGAAGCTGGGCGGGCGGGGCCTGGCTTGGGAGGAGAAGCTGGGCGGGCGGGTCCTGGCTCACGAGGAGAAGCTGGGCGGGCGGGGCCAGGCTGGTAAGGGAAGCTCGGCGGGCTGGGTCAAGCTGGGAGGGGAAGCTGGGCGGGTGGGGCTTGGCTCCGGAGGAGAAGCTGGGCTGGCGGGGCCAGGCTGGGAGGGGAAGCTGGGCCTGCGGGGCCTGCCTCGGGAGGGGAAGCTGGGCGGGCGGGGCCTTGCTTGGGAGGAGAAGTTGGGCGGGCGTGGCCTGGCTCATGAGGAGATGCTGTGCAGGCGGGGCCAGGCTGGGAGGGGAAGCTGGGCGGGCGGGGCCAGGCTGGGAGGGGAAGCTGGGCAGGCGGGGCCTGGCTTGGGAGGAGAATCTGGGCGGGCTGGGCCGGGAACGGGAGGAGAAACTTGGTGGGCGGGGCCTGGCTGGGAGGGGAAGCTGGGCGGGCAGTGACGGACTCGGGAGGGGAAGTTGGCCGTGCGGGGCCTGGCTCGGTAGGGGAAGCTGGGCGGGCAGGGACGGACTCGGGAGCGGAAGCTGGCCGGGCGGGGCCAGGATCGGGAGGGGAAGCTGGGAGGGCGGGGCCCGGCTCAGGAGGAGAAGCTGGCCGGGCGGGGCCAGGCTGGGAGGGGAAGCTGGGCGGGCGGGGCCTGGCTTGGGAGGAGAAGCTGGGCGGGCGGGTCCTGGCTCACGAGGAGAAGCTGGGCGGGCGGGGCCAGGCTGGTAAGGGAAGCTGGGCGGGCGGGGCCAGGCTGGGAGGGGAAGCTGGGCAGGCGGGGTCTGGCTTGGGAGGAGAATCTGGGCGGGCTGGGCGGGGAACGGGAGGAGAAACTTGGTGGGCGGGGCCTGGCTGGGAGGGGAAGCTGGGCGGGCAGGGACGGACTCGGGAGGGGAAGTTGGCCGTGCGGGGCCTGGCTCGGTAGGGGAAGCTGGGCGGGCAGGGACGGACTCGGGAGGGGAAGCTGGGAGGGCGGGGCCAAGCTGGGAGGGGAAGCTCGGCGGGCGGGGCTTGGCTCGGGAGGAGAAGCTGGGCAGGCGGGGCCAGGCTGAGAGGGGAAGCTGGGCGGGCAGGAACGGACTCGGGAGAGGAAGCTGGCCGGGCGGGGCCAGGATCGGGAGGGGAAGCTGGGCGGGCAGGGACGGACTCGGGAGGGGAAGCTGGGCGGGCGGGGCCGGGTTCAGGAGGAGAAGCTGGGCGGGCGGGGCCAGGCTGGGAGGGGAAGCTGGGCGGGCGGGGCAAGGCTGGGAGGGGAAGCTGGGCGGGCGGGGCCTGGGTTGGGAGGAGAAGCTGGGCGGGCGGGCCCGGGAACGGGAGGAGAAACTGGGCGGGCGGAGCCTGGCTGGGAGGGGAAGCTGGGCGGGCAGGGACGGACTCGGGAGGGGAAGCTGGCCGTGCGGGGCCTGGTTCCGTAGGGGAAGCTGGGCGGGCAGGGACGGACTCTGGAGGGGAAGCTGGGCGGGCGGGGCCAAGCTGGGAGGGGAAGCTGGGCGGGCGGGGCTTGGCTCCGGAGGAGAAGCTGGGCAGGCGGGGCCAGGCTGGGAGGGGAAGCTGGGCCTGCGGGGCCTGCCTCGGGAGGGGAAGCTGGGCGGGCGGGGCCTTGCTTGGGAGGAGAAGTTGGGCGGGCGGGGCCTGGCTCATGAGGAGATGCTGTGCAGGCGGAGCCAGGCTGGGAGGGGAAGCTGGGCGGGCGGGGCCAGGCTAGGAGGGGAAGCTGGGCGGGCGGGGCCAGGCTGGGAGGGGAAGCAGGGCGGGCGGGGCCTGGCTCATGAGGAGAAGCTGGGCGGGCGGGACCGGGAACGGGAGGAGAAACTGGGCGGGCGGGGCCTGGCTGGGAGGGGAAGCTGGGCGGGCAGGAACGGACTCGGGAGCGGAAGCTGGCCGGGCGGGGCCAGGATCGGGAGGGGAAGCTGGGCGGGCGGGGCCGGGCTCAGGAGGAGAAGCTGGCCGGGCGGGGCCAGGCTGGGAGGGGAAGCTGGGCGGGCGGGGCCAGGCTGGGAGGGGAAGCTGGGCGGGCGGGCCCGGGAACGGGAGGGGAAGCTGGCCGGGCGGGGCCTGGCTGGGAGGGGAAGCTGGGCGGGCAGGAACGGACTCGGGAGCGGAAGCTGGCCGGGCGGGGCCAGCCTGGGAGGGGAAGCTGGGCGGGCTGGGCCTGGCTCGGGAGGGGAAGCTGGGCGGGCGGGGCCAGGCTTGGGAGCAGAAGCTGGGCAGGCTGGTCCAGGCTGGGAGGAGAAGCTTGCCGGGCGGGGCCAGGCTGGGAGGGGAAGCTGTGCGGGCGGGGCCGCACTCGGGAGGGGAAGCCGGGAAGGCGGGGCCGGGCTCGGGAAGACAAAGTGGGTGGGCGGGGCCGCACTCGGGAGGGGAAGCTGGTCGAGCGGGGCCAGGCTGGGAGGGGAAGCTGGGGGGGCGGGGCCAAGCTGGGAGGGGAAGGTGGTCGGGCGGGGCCTGGCTTGGGAGGAGAAGCTGGGCGGGCGGGGCCGGGCTCACGAGGAGAAGCTGGGCGGGCGGGGCCAGGCTGGGAGGGGAAGCTCGGCGGGCGGGGTCAGGCTGGGAGGAGAAGCTGGTCGGGCGGGTCCTGGCTGACGAGGAGAAGCTGGGCGGGCGGGGCCAGGCTGGGAGGGGAACCTGGGAGGGTGGGGCGAGGCTGGGAAGGGAAGCTGGGCAGGCGGGGCCTGGCTTGGGAGGAGAAGCTGGGCGGGCGGGGTCGGGAACGGGAATAGAAACTGGGCGGGCGGGGCCTGGCTGGGAGGGGAAGCTGGGCGGCCAGGGACGGACTCGGCAGGGAAGCTGGCCGGGCGGGGCCAGGCTCGGGAGGAGAATCTGGGCGGGCGGGGCCTGGCTTGGGAGGTGTGACGTAGTGGGGGTACTTGCTGGGATGTGGTGACCTCTGCTGTCTGGAGCAAGACGCAGCAGGGAAAACCTCACTAGGCAGAGGTAAGGACAAACTTGTTGAACCAGTGGCTGGGGGGCAGGGCTGGAAGTGGGTTAGTTGGTTGGTGGCTGTCTGTGAGGATGGATGAGACAGCCTAGGGAGAGGAGCTGGAGTTTTAGGGGCCCAGTCTCCCCCATCTCAAGGGAGCCTGAGGCATCCTAGCCCAGTTCCTGTAACCAGATTACATCTGTGCTGCGCTGTGCTGGAGGAGCAATAAACCACCCTCAATTCCACTTGCTGGTACAGTCTGTTTGTGCCATTTCGGGGTGCAGGAGACGGGGAACCCCCAACGCGCCGTCACAGGAGGAGAAGCTGGGCGGGCGGGGCCTGGCTTGGGAGGAGAAGCTGGGCAGTCGGGGCCAGGCTGGGAGGAGAACCTCGGCGGGCGGGGCCTGGCTTGGGAGGAGAAGCTGGGCGGGCGGGGCCTGGCTCAGGAGGAGAAGCTGGGCGGGCGGGGCCAGGCTGGGAGGGGAAGCTGGGCGCGCGGGGCCGGACTCGGGAGGGGAAGCTGGGCGGGCGGGGCCAGGCTGGGAGGAGAAGCTGGGTGGGCGGGGCCGGGCTCGAGAGGGGAAGCTGGGAAGGCGGGGCCGGGCTCGGGAAGAGAATGTAGGCGGGCGGGGCCAGGCTGGGAGGGGAAGCTGGGCGGGCGGGGCCAGGCTGGGAGGGGAATCTGGGCGGGCGGGGGCTGGCTGGGAGGGGAAGCTGGGTGGGCGGGGGCTGGCTGGGAGGGGAAGCTGGGTGGGCGGGGCATGGCTCGGGAGGGGAAGCTGGGCGGGCGGGGCCAGGCTTGGGAGCAGAAGCTGGGGAGGCTGGTCCAGGTTGGGAGGAGAAGCTGGCCGGGCGGGGCTTGGCTGGGAGGGGAAGCTGGGCGGGCAGGGACGGACTCGGGGGGGGGAAGCTGGCCGGGCGGGGCCAGGCTCGGGAGGACAAGCTGGGCGGGCGGGGCCTGGCTTGGGAGGAGAAGCTGGGCGGGCGGGGCCTTGCTTGGGAGGAGAAGCTGGGCGGGCGGGGCCTGGCTCACGAGGAGAAGCTGTGCAGGCGGGGCCAGGCTGGGAGGAGAAGCTGGGTAGTCGGGGCCAGGCTGGGAGGAGAAGCTGGGCGGGCAGGGACGGACTCGGGAGGGGAAGCTGGGCGGGCGGAGCCAAGCTGGGAGGGGAAGCTGGGCGGGCGGGGCTTGGCTCCGGAGGAGAAGCTGTGCAGGCGGGGCCAGGCTGGGAGGAGAAGCTGGGTGGGCGGGGCCGGGCTCGAGAGGGGAAGCTGGGAAGGCGGGGCCAGGCTGGGAGGAGAAGCTGGGTGGGCGGGGCCGGGCTCGAGAGGGGAAGCTGGGAAGGCGGGGCCGGGCTCGGGAAGAGAAAGTGGGCGGGCGGGGCCAGGCTGGGAGGGGAAGCTGGGCGGGCGGGGCCAGGCTTGGGAGCAGAAGCTGGGCAGGCTGGTCCAGGCTGGGAGGAGAAGCTGGCCGGGCGGGGCCAGGCTGGGAGGGGAAGCTGGGCGGGCGGGGCCGGACTCGGGAGGGGAAGCCGGGAAGGCGGGGCCGGGCTCGGGAAGACAAAGTGGGCGGGCGGGGCCGGACTCTAGAGGGGAAGCTGGTCGAGCGGGGCCAGGCTGGGAGGGGAAGCTGGGGGGGCGGGGCCAAGCTGGGAGGGGAAGGTGGTCGGGCGGGGCCTGGCTTGGGAGGAGAAGCTGGGCGGGCGGGTCCTGGCTCACGAGGAGAAGCTGGGCGGGCGGGGCCAGGCTGGGAGGGGAAGCTGGGAGGGTGGGGCCAGGCTGGGAAGGGAAGCTGGGCGGGCGGGGCCGGGAACGGGAGGAGAAACTGGGCGGGCGGGGCTTGGCTGTGAGGGGAAGCTGGGCGGGCAGGGACCGACTCGGGGGGGAAGCTGGCCGGGCGGGGCCAGGCTCGGGAGGAGAAGCTGGGCGGGCGGGGCCTGGCTTGGGAGGAGAAGCTGGGCGGGCTGGGCCTGGCTTGGGAGGAGAAGCTGGGCGGGCGGGGCCTGGCTCGGGAGGAGAAGCTGGGCAGTCGGGGCCAGGCTGGGAGGAGAACCTCGGCGGGCGGAGCCGGGCTCGAGAGGGGAAGCTGGGCGGGCGGGGCCTGGCTGGGGAGGGGAAGCTGGGCGGTCGGGGCCAAGCTGGGAGGGGAAGGTGGGCGTGCGGAGCCTGGCTGGGAGGGGAAGCTGGGCGGGCGGGGCCTGGCTGGGGAGGGGAAGCTGGGCGGGCGGGGCCAGGCTGGGAGGGGAAGCAGGGCGGGCGGGGCCTGGCTCATGAGGAGAAGCTGAGCGGGCGGGGCCGGGAACGGGAGGACAAACTGGGCGGGCGGGTCCTGGCTCGGAGGGGAAGCTGGGCGGGCAGGAACGGACTCGGGAGCGGAAGCTGGCCGGGCGGGGCCAGGATCGGGAGGGGAAGCTGGGCGGGCGGGGCCGGGCTCAGGAGGAGAAGCTGGGCGGGCGGGGCCGGGCTCAGGAGGAGAAGCTGGGCGGGCGGGGCCAGGCTGGGAGGGGAAGCTGGGCGGGCGGCGCAAGGCTGGGAGGGGAAGCTGGGCGGGCGGGGCCTGGCTTGGGAGGAGAAACTGGGCGGGCGGGCCCGGGAACGGGAGGAGAAACTGGGCGGGCGGAGCCTGGCTGGGAGGGGAAGCTGGGCGGGCAGAGACGGAATCGGGAGGGGAAGCTGGGCGGGCGGGGCCTGGCTGGGAGGGGAAGCTGGGCGGGCAAGAAAGGAATCGGGAGCGGAAGCTGGCCGGGCGGGGCCAGGCTGGGAGGGGAAGCTGGGCGGGCGGGGCCTGGCTCGGGAGGGGAAGCTGGGCGGGCGGGGCCAGGCTTGGGAGCAGAAGCTGGGCAGGCTGGTCCAGGCTGGGAGGAGAAGCTGGCCGGGCGGGGCTTGGCTGGGAGGGGAAGCTGGGCGGGCAGGGACGGACTCGGGGGGGGGGAAGCTGGCCGGGCGGGGCCAGGCTGGGAGGGGAAGCTGGGGGGGCGGGGCCGAGCTGGGAGGGGAAGGTGGTCGGGCGGGGCCTGGCTTGGGAGGAGAAGCTGGGCGGGCGGGTCCTGGCTCAGGAGGAGAAGCTGGGCGGGCGGGGCCAGGCTGGGAGGGGAAGCTAGGAGGGTGGGGCCAGGCTGGGAAGGGAAGCTGGGCAGGCGGGGCCTGGCTTGAGAGGAGAAGCTGGGCGGGCGGGGCCTGGCTCATGAGGACAAGCTGGGCGGGCGGGGCCTGGCTCATGAGGACAAGCTGGGCGGGCGGGGCCAGGCTGGGAGGGGAAGCTGGGCGGGCAGGGACGGACTCGGGAGGGGAAGCTGGCCGTGCGGGGCCTGGCTCGGTAGGGGAAGCTGGGCGGGCAGGGACGGACTCGGGAGGGGAAGCTGGGCGGGCGGAGCCAAGCTGGGAGGGGAAGCTGGGCGGGCGGGGCTTGGCTCCGGAGGAGAAGCTGGGCAAGCGGGGCCACGCTGGGAGGGGAAGCTGGGCCTGCGGGGCCTGCCTCGGGAGGGGAAGCTGGGCAGGCGGGGCCTTGCTTGGGAGGAGAAGTTGGGCGGGCGGGGCCTGGCTCATGAGGAGAAGCTGTGCAGGCGGGGCCAGGCTGGGAGGGGAAGCTGGGCGGGCGGGTCCAGGCTGGGAGGGGAAGGTGGGCGGGCAGGAACGGACTCGGGAGCGGAAGCTGGCCGGGCGTTGCCAGGATCGGGAGGGAAAGCTGGGCGGGCAGGGACGGACTCGGGAGGGGAAGCTAGGCGGGCGGGGCCGGGCTCAGGAGGAGAAGCTGGGCGGGCGGGGCCAGGCTGGGAGGGGAAGCTGGGCGGGCGGGGCCTGGCTTGGGAGGAGAAGCTGGGCGGGCGGGCCCGGGAACGGGAGGAGAAACTGGGCGGGCGGAGCCTGGCTGGGAGGGGAAGCTGGGCGGGCAGAGACGGAATCGGGAGGGGAAGCTGGGCGGGCGGGGCTTGGCTCCGGAGGAGAAGCTGGGCAGGCGGGGCCAGGCTGGGAGGGGAAGCTGGGCCTGCGGGGCCTGCCTCGGGAGGGGAACCTGGGCGGGCGGGGCCTTGCTTGGGAGGAGAAGTTGGGCGGGCGGGGCCTGGCTCATGAGGAGAAGTGGTGCAGGCGGGGCCAGGCTGGGAGGGCAAGCTGGGCGGGCGGGGCCAGGCTGGGAGGGGAAGCTGGGCGGGCAGGAACGGACTCGGGAGCGGAAGCTGGCCGGGCGGGGCCAGGATCGGGAGGGGAAGCTGGCCGGGCAGGGACGGACTCGGGAGGGGAAGCTGGGCGGGCGGGGCCGGGCTCAGGAGGAGAAGCTGGGCGGGCGGGGCCAGGCTGGGAGGGGAAGCTGGGCGGGCGGGGCAAGGCTGGGAGGGGAAGCTGTGCGGGCGGGGCCTGGCTTGGGAGGAGAAGCTGGGCGGGCGGGGCCTGGCTCATGAGGACAAGTTGGGCGGGCGGGGCCAGGCTGGGAGGGGAAGCTGGGCGGGCAGGGACGGACTCGGGAGGGGAAGCTGGCCGTGCGGGGCCTGGCTCGGTACGGGAAGCTGGGCGGGCAGGGACGGACTCGGGAGGGGAAGCTGGGCGGGCGGAGCCAAGCTGGGAGGGGAAGCTGGGCGGGCGGGGCTTGGCTCCGGAGGAGAAGCTGGGCAGGCGGGGCCAGGCTGGGAGGGGAAGCTGGGCCTGCGGGGCCTGCCTCGGGAGGGGAAGCTGGGCGGGCGGGGCCTTGCTTGGGAGGAGAAGCTGTGCAGGCGGGGCCAGGCTGGGAGGAGAAGCTGGGTGGGCGGGGCCGGGCTCGAGAGGGGAAGCTGGGAAGCCGGGGCCAGGCTCGGGAAGAGAAAGTGGGCGGGCGGGGCCAGGCTGGGAGGGGAAGCTGGGCGGGCGGGGCCAGGCTTGGGAGCAGAAGCTGGGCAGGCTGGTCCAGGCTGGGAGGAGAAGCTGGCCGGGCGGGGCCAGGCTGGGAGGGGAAGCTGGGCGGGCGGGACCGGACTCGGGAGGGGAAGCCGGGAAGGCGGGGCCGGGCTCGGGAAGACAAAGTGGGCGGGCGGGGCCGGACTCTGGAGGGGAAGCTGGTCGAGCGGGGCCAGGCTGGGAGGGGAAGCTGGGGGGGCGGGGCCAAGCTGGGAGGGGAAGGTGGTCGGGCGGGGCCTGGCTTGGGAGGAGAAGCTGGGCGGGCGGGTCCTGGCTCACGAGGAGAAGCTGGGCGGGCGGGGCTAGGCTGGGAGGGGAAGCTGGGAGGGTGGGGCAAGGCAGGGAAGGGAAGCTGGGCGGGCGGGGCCGGGAACGGGAGGAGAAACTGGGCGGGCGGGGCTTGGCTGTGAGGGGAAGCTGGGCGGGCAGGGACGGACTCGGAGGGGGAAGCTGGCCGGGCGGGGCCAGGCTCGGGAGGAGAAGCTGGGCGGGCGGGGCCTGGCTTGGGAGGAGAAGCTGGGCGGGCTGGGCCTGGCTTGGGAGGAGAAGCTGGGCGGGCGGGGCCTGGCTCAGGAGGAGAAGCTGGGCAGTCGGGGCCAGGCTGGGAGGAGAACCTCGGCGGGCGGAGCCGGGCTCGAGAGGGGAAGCTGGGCGGGCGGGGCCTGGCTGGGGAGGGGAAGCTGGGCGGTCGGGGCCAAGCTGGGAGGGGAAGGTGGGCGTGCGGAGCCTGGCTGGGAGGGGAAGCTGGGCGGGCGGGGCCTGGCTCGGAAGGGGAAGCTGGGCGGGCGGGGCCAGGCTGGGAGGGGAAGCAGGGCGGGCGGGGCCTGGCTCATGAGGAGAAGCTGAGCGGGCGGGGCCGGGAACGGGAGGAGAAACTGGGCGGGCGGGTCCTGGCTGGGAGGGGAAGCTGGGCGGGCAGGAACGGACTCGGGAGCGGAAGCTGGCCGGGCGGGGCCAGGATCGGGAGGGGAAGCTGGGCGGGCGGGGCCGGGCTCAGGAGGAGAAGCTGGGCGGGCGGGGCCGGGCTCAGGAGGAGAAGCTGGTCGGGCGGGGCCAGGCTGGGAGGGGAAGCTGGGCGGGCGGGGCAAGGCTGGGAGGGGAAGCTGGGCGGGCGGGGCCTGGCTTGGGAGGAGAAGCTGGGCGGGCGGGCCCGGGAACGGGAGGAGAAACTGGGCGGGCGGAGCCTGGCTGGGAGGGGAAGCTGGGCGGGCAGATACGGAATCGGGAGGGGAAGCTGGGCGGGCGTGGCCTGGCTGGGAGGGGAAGCTGGGCGGGCAAGAAAGGAATCGGGAGCCGAAGCTGGCCGGGCGGGGCCAGGCTGGGAGGGGAAGCTGGGCGGGCGGGGCCTGGCTCGGGAGGGGAAGCTGGGCGGGCGGGGCCAGGCTTGGGAGCAGAAGCTGGGCAGGCTGGTCCAGGCTGGGAGGAGAAGCTGGCCGGGCGGGGCTTGGCTGGGAGGGGAAGCTGGGCGGGCAGGGACGGACTCGGGGGGGGGAAGCTGGCCGGGCGGGGCCAGGCTGGGATGGGAAGCTGGGGGGGCGGGGCCAAGCTGGGAGGGGAAGGTGGTCGGGCGGGGCCTGGCTTGGGAGGAGAAGCTGGGCGGGCGGGGCCAGGCTGGGAGGGGAAGCTGGGCAGGCGGGGCCTGGCTTGAGAGGAGAAGCTGGGCGGGCGGGGCCTGGCTCATGAGGACAAGCTGGGCGGGCGGGGCCAGGCTGGGAGGGGAAGCTGGGCGGGCAGGGACGGACTCGGGAGGGGAAGCTGGGCGGGCAGGGACGGACTCGGGGGGGACGCTGGCCGGGCGGGGCCAGGCTCGGGAGGAGAAGCTGGGCGGGCGGGGCCTTGCTTGGGAGGAGAAGCTGGGCGGGCGGGGCCTGGCTCAGGAGGAGAAGCTGGGCAGTCGGGGCCAGGCTGGGAGGAGAACCTCGGCGGGCGGAGCCTGGCTTGGGAGGAGAAGCTGGGCGGGCGGGGCCTGGCTCAGGAGGAGAAGCTGGGCGGGCGGGGCCAGGCTGGGAGGGGAAGCTGGGCGCGCGGGGCCGGACTCGGGAGGGGAAGCTGGGCGGGCGGGGCCAATCTGGGAGGAGAAGCTGGGTGGGCGGGGCCGGGCTCGAGAGGGGAAGCTGGGAAGGCGGGGCCGGGCTCGGGAAGAGAAAGTGGGCGGGCGGGGCCAGGCTGGGAGGGGAAGCTGGGCGGGCGGGGCCAGGCTTGGGAGCAGAAGCTGGGCAGGCTGGTCCAGGCTGGGAGGAGAAGCTGGCCGGGCGGGGCCAGGCTGGGAGGGGAAGCTGGGCGGGCGGGGCCGGACTCGGGAGGGGAAGCCGGGAAGGCGGGGCCGGGCTCGGGAAGACAAAGTGGGCGGGCGGGGCCGGACTCTAGAGGGGAAGCTGGTCGAGCGGGGCCAGGCTGGGAGGGGAAGCTGGGGGGGCGGGGCCAAGCTGGGAGGGGAAGGTGGTCGGGCGGGGCCTGGCTTGGGAGGAGAAGCTGGGCGGGCGGGTCCTGGCTCACGAGGAGAAGCTGGGCGGGCGGGGCCAGGCTGAGAGGGCAAGCTGGGAGGGTGGGGTCACGCTGGGAAGGGAAGCTGGGCGGGCGGGGCCGGGAACGGGAGGAGAAACTGGGCGGGCGGGGCTTGGCTGTGAGGGGAAGCTGGGCGGGCAGGGACGGATTCGGGGGGGGGAAGCTGGCCGGGCGGGGCCAGGCTCGGGAGGAGAAGCTGGCCGGGCGGGGCCTGGCTCAGGAGGAGAAGCTGGACAGTCGGGGCCAGGCTGGGAGGAGAACCTCGGCGGGCGGAGCCGGGCTCGCGAGGGGAAGCTGGGCGGGCGGGGCCTGGCTGGGAGGGGAAGCTGGGCGGGCGGGGCCTGGCTCGGAAGGGGAAGATGGGCGGGCGGGACCAACTTGGGGGGAGAAGCTGGGTGGGCGGGGCCGGGCTCGGGAGGGGAAGCTGGGCGGGCGGGGCCAGGCTGGGAGGGGAAGCAGGGCGGGCGGGGCCTGGCTCATGAGGAGAAGCTGAGCGGGCGGGGCCGGGAACGGGAGGAGAAACTGGGCGGGCGGGTCCTGGCTGGGAGGGGAAGCTGGGCGGGCAGGAACGGACTCGGGAGCGGAAGCTGGCCGGGCGGGGCCAGGATCGGGAGGGGAAGCTGGGCGGGCGGGGCCGGGCTCAGGAGGAGAAGCTGGGCGGGCGGGGCCGGGCTCAGGAGGAGAAGCTGGGCGGGCGGGGCCAGGCTGGGAGGGGAAGCTGGGCGGGCGGGGCAAGGCTGGGAGGGGAAGCTGGGCGGGCGGGGCCTGGCTTGGGAGGAGAAGCTGGGCGGGCGGGCCCGGGAACGGGAGGAGAAACTGGGCGGGCGAAGCCTGGCTGGGAGGGGAAGCTGGGCGGGCAGAGACCGAATCGGGAGGGGAAGCTGGGCGGGCGGGGCCTGGCTGGGAGGGGAAGCTGGGCGGGCAAGAAAGGAATCGGGAGCGGAAGCTGGCCGGGCGGGGCCAGGCTGGGAGGGGAAGCTGGGCGGGCGGGGCCTGGCTCGGGAGGGGAAGCTGGGCGGGCGGGGCCAGGCTTGGGAGCAGAAGCTGGGGAGGCTGGTCCAGGCTGGGAGGAGAAGCTGGGCGGGCGGGGCCTGGCTCAGGAGGAGAAGCTGGGCAGTCGGGGCCAGGCTGGGAGGAGAACCTCGGCGGGCGGAGCCGGGCTCGAGAGGGGAAGCTGGGCGGGCGGGGCCTGGCTGGGGAGGGGAAGCTGGGCGGTCGGGGCCAAGCTGGGAGGGGAAGGTGGGCGTGCGGAGCCTGGCTGGGAGGGGAAGCTGGGCGGGCGGGGCCTGGCTCGGAAGGGGAAGATGGGCGGGCGGGACCAACTTGGGGGGAGAAGCTGGGTGGGCGGGGCCGGGCTCGGGAGGGGAAGCTGGGCGGGCGGGGCCAGGCTGGGAGGGGAAGCAGGGCGGGCGGGGCCTGGCTCATGAGGAGAAGCTGAGCGGGCGGGGCCGGGAACGGGAGGAGAAACTGGGCGGGCGGGTCCTGGCTGGGAGGGGAAGCTGGGCGGGCAGGAACGGACTCGGGAGCGGAAGCTGGCCGGGCGGGGCCAGGATCGGGAGGGGAAGCTGGGCGGGCGGGGCCGGGCTCAGGAGGAGAAGCTGGGCGGGCGGGGCCGGGCTCAGGAGGAGAAGCTGGGCGGGCGGGGCCAGGCTGGGAGGGGAAGCTGGGCGGGCGGGGCAAGGCTGGGAGGGGAAGCTGGGCGGGCGGGGCCTGGCTTGGGAGGAGAAGCTGGGCGGGCGGGCCCGGGAACGGGAGGAGAAACTGGGCGGGCGGAGCCTGGCTGGGAGGGGAAGCTGGGCGGGCAGAGACGGAATCGGGAGGGGAAGCTGGGCGGGCGGGGCCTGGCTGGGAGGGGAAGCTGGGCGGGCAAGAAAGGAATCGGGAGCGGAAGCTGGCCGGGCGGGGCCAGGCTGGGAGGGGAAGCTGGGCGGGCGGGGCCTGGCTCGGGAGGGGAAGCTGGGCGGGCGGGGCCAGGCTTGGGAGCAGAAGCTGGGCAGGCTGGTCCAGGCTGGGAGGAGAAGCTGGCCGGGCGGGGCTTGGCTGGGAGGGGAAGCTGGGCGGGCAGGGACGGACTCGGGGGGGGGGGAAGCTGGCCGGGCGGGGCCAGGCTGGGAGAGGAAGCTGGGGGGGCGGGGCCAAGCTGGGAGGGGAAGGTGGTCGGGCGGGGCCTGGCTTGGGAGGAGAAGCTGGGCGGGCGGGTCCTGGCTCACGAGGAGAAGCTGGGCGGGCGGGGCCAGGCTGGGAGGGGAAGCTGGGAGGGTGGGGCCAGGCTGGGAAGGGAAGCTGGGCAGGCGGGGCCTGGCTTGAGAGGAGAAGCTGGGCGGGCGGGGCCTGGCTCATGAGGACAAGCTGGGCGGGCGGGGCCAGGCTGGGAGGGGAAGCTGGGCGGGCAGGGACGGACTCGGGAGGGGAAGCTGTCCGTGCGGGGCCTGGCTCGGTAGGGGAAGCTGGGCGGGCAGGGACGGACTCGGGAGCGGAAGATGGGCGGGCGGAGCCAAGCTGGGAGGGGAAGCTGGGCGGGCGGGGCTTGGCTCCGGAGGAGAAGCTGGGCAAGCGGGGCCAGGCTGGGAGGGGAAGCTGGGCCTGCGGGGCCTGCCTCGGGAGGGGAAGCTGGGCAGGCGGGGCCTTGCTTGGGAGGAGAAGTTGGGCGGGCGGGGCCTGGCTCATGAGGAGAAGCTGTGCAGGCGGGGCCAGGCTGGGAGGGGAAGCTGGGCGGGCGGGTCCAGGCTGGGAGGGGAAGCTGGGCGGGCAGGAACGGACTCGGGAGCGGAAGCTGGCCGGGCGTGGCCAGGATCGGGAGGGAAAGCTGGGCGGGCAGGGACGGACTCGGGAGGGGAAGCTAGGCGGGCGGGGCCGGGCTCAGGAGGAGAAGCTGGGCGGGCGGGGCTTGCCTCGGGAGGGGAACCTGGGCGGGCGGGGCCTGGCTTGGGAGGAGAAGCTGGGCGGGCGGGCCCGGGAACGGGAGGAGAAACTGGGCGGGCGAAGCCTGGCTGGGAGGGGAAGCTGGGCGGGCAGAGACGGAATCGGGAGGGGAAGCTGGGCGGGCGGGGCCTGGCTGGGAGGGGAAGCTGGGCGGGCAAGAAAGGAATCGGGAGCGGAAGCTGGCCGGGCGGGGCCAGGCTGGGAGGGGAAGCTGGGCGGGCGGGGCCTGGCTCGGGAGGGGAAGCTGGGCGGGCGGGGCCAGGCTTGGGAGCAGAAGCTGGGGAGGCTGGTCCAGGCTGGGAGGAGAAGCTGGCCGGGCGGGGCTTGGCTGGGAGGGGAAGCTGGGCGGGCAGGGACGGACTCGGGGGGGGGGAAGCTGGGCCTGCGGGGCCTGCCTCGGGAGGGGAACCTGGGCGGGCGGGGCCTTGCTTGGGAGGAGAAGTTGGGCGGGCGGGGCCTGGCTCATGAGGAGAAGTGGTGCAGGCGGGGCCAGGCTGCTAGGGGAAGCTGGGCGGGCAGGGACGGACTTGGGAGGGAAGCTGGCCGGGCGGGGCCAGGCTCGGGAGGAGAAGCTGGGCGGGCGGGGCCTGGCTGGGAGGGGAAGCTGGGCGGGCAGGGACGGACTCGGGGGGGAAGCTGGCCGGGCGGGGCCAGGCTCGGGAGGAGAAGCTGGGCGGGCGGGGCCTGGCTGGGAGGGGAAGCTGGGCGGGCAGGGACGGACTCGGGGGGGAAGCTGGCCGGGCGGGGCCAGGCTCGGGAAGAGAAGCTGGGCGGGCGGGGCCTGGCTTGGGAGGAGAAGCTGGGCGGGCGGGGCCTTGCTTGGGAGGAGAAGCTGGGCGGGCGGGGCCTGGCTCAGGAGGAGAAGCTGGGCGGGCGGGGCCTGGCTCAGGAGGGGAAGCTGGGCGCGCGGGGCCGGACTCGGGAGGGGAAGCTGGGCGGGCGGGGCCAGGCTGGGAGGTGAAGCTGGGTGGGCGGGGCCGGGCTCGAGAGGGGAAGCTGGGAAGGCGGGGCCGGGCTCGGGAAGAGAAACTGGGCGGGCGGGGCCAGGCTGGGAGGGGAAGCTGGGCGGGCGGGGCCAGGCTTGGGAGCAGAAGCTGGGCAGGCTGGTCCAGGCTGGGAGGAGAAGCTGGCCGGGCGGGGCCAGGCTGGGAGGGGAAGCAGGGCGGGCGGGGCCTGGCTCATGAGGAGAAGCTGAGCGGGCGGGGCGGGAACGGGAGGAGAAACTGGGCGGGCGGGTCCTGGCTGGGAGGGGAAGCTGGGCGGGCAGGAACGGACTCGGGAGCGGAAGCTGGCCGGGCGGGGCCAGGATCGGGAGGGGAAGCTGGGCGGGCGGGGCCGGGCTCAGGAGGAGAAGCTGGGCGGGCGGGGCCGGGCTCAGGAGGAGAAGCTGGGCGGGCGGGGCCAGGCTGGGAGGGGAAGCTGGGCGGGCGGGGCAAGGCTGGGAGGGGAAGCTGGGCGGGCGGGGCCTGGCTTGGGAGGAGAAGCTGGGCGGGCGGGCCCGGGAACGGGAGGAGAAACTGGGCGGGCGAAGCCTGGCTGGGAGGGGAAGCTGGGCGGGCAGAGACGGAATCGGGAGGGGAAGCTGGGCGGGCGGGGCCTGGCTGGGAGGGGAAGCTGGGCGGGCAAGAAAGGAATCGGGAGCGGAAGCTGGCCGGGCGGGGCCAGGCTGGGAGGGGAAGCTGGGCGGGCGGGGCCTGGCTCGGGAGGGGAAGCTGGGCGGGCGGGGCCAGGCTTGGAAGCAGAAGCTGGGGAGGCTGGTCCAGGCTGGGAGGAGAAGCTGGCCGGGCGGGGCTTGGCTGGGAGGGGAAGCTGGGCGGGCAGGGACGGACTCGGGGGGGGAGCTGGCCGGGCGTGGCCAGGATCGGGAGGGAAAGCTGGGCGGGCGGGGCTTGGCTCCGGAGGAGAAGCTGGGCAGGCGGGGCCAGGCTGGGAGGGGAAGCTGGGCCTGCGGGGCCTGCCTCGGGAGGGGAACCTGGGCGGGCGGGGCCTTGCTTGGGAGGAGAAGTTGGGCGGGCGGGGCCTGGCTCATGAGGAGAAGTGGTGCAGGCGGGGCCAGGCTGGGAGGGGAAGCTGGGCGGGCAGGGACGGACTCGGGAGGGAAGCTGGCCGGGCGGGGCCAGGCTCGGGAGGAGAAGCTGGGCGGGCGGGGCCTGGCTGGGAGGGGAAGCTGGGCGGGCAGGGACGGACTCGGGGGGGAAGCTGGCCGGGCGGGGCCAGGCTCGGGAGGAGAAGCTGGGCGGGCGGGGCCTGGCTGGGAGGGGAAGCTGGGCGGGCAGGGACGGACTCGGGGGGGAAGCTGGCCGGGCGGGGCCAGGCTCGGGAGGAGAAGCTGGGCGGGCGGGGCCTTGCTTGGGAGGAGAAGCTGGGCGGGCGGGGCCTGGCTCAGGAGGAGAAGCTGGGCGGGCGGGGCCTGGCTCAGGAGGGGAAGCTGGGCGCGCGGGGCCGGACTCGGGAGGGGAAGCTGGGCGGGCGGGGCCAGGCTGGGAGGTGAAGCTGGGTGGGCGGGGCCGGGCTCGAGAGGGGAAGCTGGGAAGGCGGGGCCGGGCTCGGGAAGAGAAAGTGGGCGGGCGGGGCCAGGCTGGGAGGGGAAGCTGGGCGGGCGGGGCCTGGCTTGGGAGCAGAAGCTGGGCAGGCTGGTCCAGGCTGGGAGGAGAAGCTGGCCGGGCGGGGCCAGGCTGGGAGGGGAAGCAGGGCGGGCGGGGCCTGGCTCATGAGGAGAAGCTGAGCGGGCGGGGCCGGGAACGGGAGGAGAAACTGGGCGGGCGGGTCCTGGCTGGGAGGGGAAGCTGGGCGGGCAGGAACGGACTCGGAAGCGGAAGCTGGCCGGGCGGGGCCAGGATCGGGAGGGGAAGCTGGGCGGGCGGGGCCGGGCTCAGGAGGAGAAGCTGGGCGGGCGGGGCCGGGCTCAGGAGGAGAAGCTGGGCGGGCGGGGCCAGGCTGGGAGGGGAAGCTGGGCGGGCGGGGCAAGGCTGGGAGGGGAAGCTGGGCGGGCGGGGCCTGGCTTGGGAGGAGAAGCTGGGCGGGCGGGCCCGGGAACGGGAGGAGAAACTGGGCGGGCGAAGCCTGGCTGGGAGGGGAAGCTGGGCGGGCAGAGACGGAATCGGGAGGGGAAGCTGGGCGGGCGGGGCCTGGCTGGGAGGGGAAGCTGGGCGGGCAAGAAAGGAATCGGGAGCGGAAGCTGGCCGGGCGGGGCCAGGCTGGGAGGGGAAGCTGGGCGGGCGGGGCCTGGCTCGGGACGGGAAGCTGGGCGGGCGGGGCCAGGCTTGGGAGCAGAAGCTGGGGAGGCTGGTCCAGGCTGGGAGGAGAAGCTGGCCGGGCGGGGCTTGGCTGGGAGGGGAAGCTGGGCGGGCAGGGACGGACTCGGGGGGGGGAAGCTGGCCGGGCGGGGCCAGGCTCGGGAGGAGAAGCTGGGCGGGCGGGGCCTGGCTTGGGAGGAGAAGCTGGGCGGGCGGGGCCTTGCTTGGGAGGAGAAGCTGGGCGGGCGGGGCCTGGCTCAGGAGGAGAAGCTGGGCGGGCAGGGACGGACTCGGGAGGGGAAGCTGGGCGGGCGGAGCCAAGCTGGGAGGGGAAGCTGGGCGGGCGGGGCTTGGCTCCGGAGGAGAAGCTGGGCGGGCGGGGCCTTGCTTGGGAGGAGAAGTTGGGCGGGCGGGGCCTGGCTCATGAGGAGAAGCTGTGCAGGCGCGGCCAGGCTGGGAGGAGAAGCTGGGTGGGCGGGGCCGGGCTCGAGAGGGGAAGCTGGGAAGGCGGGGCCAGGCTGGGAGGAGAAGCTGGGTGGGCGGGGCCGGGCTCGAGAGGGGAAGCTGGGAAGGCGGGGCCGGGCTCGGGAAGAGAAAGTGGGCGGGCGGGGCCAGGCTGGGAGGGGAAGCTGGGCGGGCGGGGCCAGGCTTGGGAGCAGAAGCTGGCCGGGCGGGGCCAGGCTGGGAGGGGAAGCTGGGCGGGCGGGGCCGGACTCGGGAGGGGAAGCCGGGAAGGCGGGGCCGGGCTCGGGAAGACAAAGTGGGCGGGCGGGGCCGGACTCTAGAGGGGAAGCTGGTCGAGCGGGGCCAGGCTGGGAGGGGAACCTGGGGGGGCGGGGCCAAGCTGGGAGGGGAAGGTGGTCGGGCGGGGCCTGGTTTGGGAGGAGAAGCTGGGCGGGCGGGTCCTGGCTCACGAGGAGAAGCTGGGCGGGCGGGGCCAGGCTGGGAGGGGAAGCTGGGAGGGTGGGGCCAGGCTGGGAATGGAAGCTGGGCGGGCGGGGCCGGAACGGGAGGAGAAACTGGGCGGGCGGGGCTTGGCTGTGAGGGGAAGCTGGGCGGGCAGGGACGGACTCGGGGGGGGAAGCTGGCCGGGCGGGGCCAGGCTCGGGAGGAGAAGCTGGCCGGGCGGGGCCAGGATCGGGAGGGGAAGCTGGGCGGGCGGGGCCGGGCTCAGGAGGAGAAGCTGGGCGGGCGGGGCCGGGCTCAGGAGGAGAAGCTGGGCGGGCGGGGCCAGGCTGGGAGGGGAAGCTGGGCGGGCGGGGCAAGGCTGGGAGGGGAAGCTGGGCGGGCGGGGCCTGGCTTGGGAGGAGAAGCTGGGCGGGCGGGCCCGGGAACGGGAGGAGAAACTGGGCGGGCGAAGCCTGGCTGGGAGGGGAAGCTGGGCGGGCAGAGACGGAATCGGGAGGGGAAGCTGGGCGGGCGGGGCCTGGCTGGGAGGGGAAGCTGGGCGGGCAAGAAAGGAATCGGGAGCGGAAGCTGGCCGGGCGGGGCCAGGCTGGGAGGGGAAGCTGGGCGGGCGGGGCCTGGCTCGGGAGGGGAAGCTGGGCGGGCGGGGCCAGGCTTGGGAGCAGAAGCTGTGGAGGCTGGTCCAGGCTGGGAGGAGAAGCTGGGCGGGCGGGGCCTGGCTCAGGAGGAGAAGCTGGGCAGTCGGGGCCAGGCGGGGAGGAGAACCTCGGCGGGCGGAGCCGGGCTCGAGAGGGGAAGCTGGGCGGGCGGGGCCTGGCTGGGGAGGGGAAGCTGGGCGGTCGGGGCCAAGCTGGGAGGGGAAGGTGGGCGTGCGGAGCCTGGCTGGGAGGGGAAGCTGGGCGGGCGGGGCCTGGCTCGGAAGGGGAAGATGGGCGGGCGGGACCAACTTGGGGGGAGAAGCTGGGTGGGCGGGGCCGGGCTCGGGAGGGGAAGCTGGGCGGGCGGGGCCAGGCTGGGAGGGGAAGCAGGGCGGGCGGGGCCTGGCTCATGAGGAGAAGCTGAGCGGGCGGGGCCGGGAACGGGAGGAGAAACTGGGCGGGCGGGTCCTGGCTGGGAGGGGAAGCTGGGCGGGCAGGAACGGACTCGGGAGCGGAAGCTGGCCGGGCGGGGCCAGGATCGGGAGGGGAAGCTGGGCGGGCGGGGCCGGGCTCAGGAGGAGAAGCTGGGCGGGCGGGGCCGGGCTCAGGAGGAGAAGCTGGGCGGGCGGGGCCAGGCTGGGAGGGGAAGCTGGGCGGGCGGGGCAAGGCTGGGAGGGGAAGCTGGGCGGGCGGGGCCTGGCTTGGGAGGAGAAGCTGGGCGGGCGGGCCCGGGAACGGGAGGAGAAACTGGGCGGGCGGAGCCTGGCTGGGAGGGGAAGCTGGGCGGGCAGAGACGGAATCGGGAGGGGAAGCTGGGCGGGCGGGGCCTGGCTGGGAGGGGAAGCTGGGCGGGCAAGAAAGGAATCGGGAGCGGAAGATGGCCGGGCGGGGCCAGGCTGGGAGGGGAAGCTGGGCGGGCGGGGCCTGGCTTGGGAGGGGAAGCTGGGCGGGCGGGGCCAGGCTTGGGAGCAGAAGCTGGGCAGGCTGGTCCAGACTGGGAGGAGAAGCTGGCCGGGCGGAGCTTGGCTGGGAGGGGAAGCTGGGCGGGCAGGGACGGACTCGGGGGGGGGAAGCTGGCCGGGCGGGGCCAGGCTGGGAGGGGAAGCTGGGGGGGCGGGGCCAAGCTGGGAGGGGAAGGTGGTCGGGCGGGGCCTGGCTTGGGAGGAGAAGCTGGGCGGGCGGGGCCAGGCTGGGAGGGGAAGCTGGGCGGGCGGGGCAAGGCTGGGAGGGGAAGCTGGGCGGGCGGGGCCTGGCTTGGGAGGAGAAGCTGGGCGGGCGGGCCCGGGAACGGGAGGAGAAACTGGGCGGGCGGAGCCTGGCTGGGAGGGGAAGCTGGGCGGGCAGAGACGGAATCGGGAGGGGAAGCTGGGCGGGCGGGGCCTGGCTGGGAGGGGAAGCTGGGTGGGCAAGAAAGGAATCGGCAGCGGAAGCTGGCCGGGCGGGGCCAGGCTGGGAGGGGAAGCTGGGCGGGCGGGGCCTGGCTTGGGAGGGGAAGCTGGGCGGGCGGGGCCAGGCTTGGGAGCAGAAGCTGGGCAGGCTGGTCCAGGCTGGGAGGAGAAGCTGGCCGGGCGGAGCTTGGCTGGGAGGGGAAGCTGGGCGGGCAGGGACGGACTCGGGGGGGGGGAAGCTGGCCGGGCGGGGCCAGGCTGGGAGGGGAAGCTGGGGGGGCGGGGCCAAGCTGGGAGGGGAAGGTGGTCGGGCGGGGCCTGGCTTGGGAGGAGAAGCTGGGCGGGCGGGTCCTGGCTCACGAGGAGAAGCTCGGCGGGCGGGGCCAGGCTGGGAGGGGAAGCTGGGAGGGTGGGGCCAGGCTGGGAAGGGAAGCTGGGCAGGCGGGGCCTGGCTTGAGAGGAGAAGCTGGGCGGGCGGGGCCTGGCTCATGAGGACAAGCTGGGCGGGCGGGGCCAGGCTGGGAGGGGAAGCTGGGCGGGCAGGGACGGACTCGGGAGGGGAAGCTGTCCGTGCGGGGCCTGGCTCGGTAGGGGAAGCTGGGCGGGCAGGGACGGACTCGGGGGGGAAGCTGGCCGGGCGGGGCCAGGCTCGGGAGGAGAAGCTGGGCGGGCGGGGCCTGGCTTGGGAGGAGAAGCTGGGCGGGCGGGGCCTTGCTTGGGAGGAGAAGCTGGGCGGGCGGGGCCTGGCTCAGGAGGAGAAGCTGGGCAGTCGGGGCCAGGCTGGGAGGAGAACCTCGGCGGGCGGAGCCTGGCTTGGGAGGAGAAGCTGGGCGGGCGGGGCCTGGCTCAGGAGGAGAAGCTGGGCGGGCGGGGCCAGGCTGGGAGGGGAAGCTGGGCGCGCGGGGCCGGACTCGGGAGGGGAAGCTGGGCGGGCGGGGCCAGGCTGGGAGGTGAAGTTGGGTGGGCGGGGCCGGGCTCGAGAGGGGAAGCTGGGAAGGCGGGGCCGGGCTCGGGAAGAGAAAGTGGGCGGCGGGGCCAGGCTGGGAGGGGAAGCTGGGCGGGCGGGGCCAGGCTTGGGAGCAGAAGCTGGGCGGGCTGGTCCAGGCTGGGAGGAGAAGCTGGCCGGGCGGGGCCAGGCTGGGAGGGGAAGCTGGGCGGGCGGGGCCGGACTCGGGAGGGGAAGCCGGGAAGGCGGGGCCGGGCTCGGGAAGACAAAGTGGGCGGGCGGGTCCGGACTCTGGAGGGGAAGCTGGTCGAGCGGGGCCAGGCTGGGAGAGGAAGCTGGGGGGGCGGGGCCAAGCTGGGAGGGGAAGCTGGGCGGGCGGGGCTTGGCTGTGAGGGGAAGCTGGGCGGGCAGGGACGGACTCGGGGGGGGAAGCTGGCCGGGCGGGGCCAGGCTCGGGAGGAGAAGCTGGGCGGGCGGGGCCTGGCTTGGGAGGAGAAGCTGGGCGGGCTGGGCCTGGCTTGGGAGGAGAAGCTGGGCGGGCGGGGCCTGGCTCAGGAGGAGAAGCTGGGCAGTCGGGGCCAAGCTGGGAGGGGAAGGTGGGCGTGCGGAGCCTGGCTGGGAGGGGAAGCTGGGCGGGCGGGGCCTGGCTCGGAAGGGGAAGATGGGCGGGCGGGACCAACTTGGGGGGAGAAGCTGGGTGGGCGGGGCCGGGCTCGGGAGGGGAAGCTGGGCGGGCGGGGCCAGGCTGGGAGGGGAAGCAGGGCGGGCGGGGCCTGGCTCATGAGGAGAAGCTGAGCGGGCGGGGCCGGGAACGGGAGGAGAAACTGGGCGGGCGGGTCCTGGCTGGGAGGGGAAGCTGGGCGGACAGGAACGGACTCGGGAGCGGAAGCTGGCCGGGCGGGGCCAGGATCGGGAGGGGAAGCTGGGCGGGCGGGGCCGGGCTCAGGAGGAGAAGCTGGGCGGGCGGGGCCGGGCTCAGGAGGAGAAGCTGGGCGGGCGGGGCCAGGCTGGGAGGGGAAGCTGGGCGGGCGGGGCAAGGCTGGGAGGGGAAGCTGGGCGGGCGGGGCCTGGCTTGGGAGGAGAAGCTGGGCGGGCGGGCCCGGCTGGGAGGGGAAACTGGGCGGGCGAAGCCTGGCTGGGAGGGGAAGCTGGGCGGGCGGGGCTTGGCTCCGGAGGAGAAGCTGGGCGGGCGGGGCCTTGCTTGGGAGGAGAAGTTGGGCGGGCGGGGCCTGGCTCATGAGGAGAAGCTGTGCAGGCGCGGCCAGGCTGGGAGGAGAAGCTGGGTGGGCGGGGCCGGGCTCGAGAGGGGAAGCTGGGAAGGCGGGGCCAGGCTGGGAGGAGAAGCTGGGTGGGCGGGGCCGGGCTCGAGAGGGGAAGCTGGGAAGGCGGGGCCGGGCTCGGGAAGAGAAAGTGGGCGGGCGGGGCCAGGCTGGGAGGGGAAGCTCGGCGGGCGGGGCCAGGCTTGGGAGCAGAAGCTGGGCGGGCGGGGCCAGGCTGGGAGGGGAAGCTGGGCGGGCGGGGCCGGACTCGGGAGGGGAAGCCGGGAAGGCGGGGCCGGGCTCGGGAAGACAAAGTGGGCGGGCGGGGCCGGACTCTAGAGGGGAAGCTGGTCGAGCGGGGCCAGGCTGGGAGGGAAACCTGGGGGGGCGGGGCCAAGCTGGGAGGGGAAGGTGGTCGGGCGGGGCCTGGCTTGGGAGGAGAAGCTGGGCGGGCGGGTCCTGGCTCACGAGGAGAAGCTGGGCGGGCGGGGCCAGGCTGGGAGGGGAAGCTGGGAGGGTGGGGCCAGGCTGGGAAGGGAAGCTGGGCGGGCGGGGCCGGGAACGGGAGGAGAAACTGGGCGGGCGGGGCTTGGCTGGGAGGGGAAGCTGGGCGGGCAGGAACGGACTCGGGAGCGGAAGCTGGCCGGGCGGGGCCAGGATCGGGAGGGGAAGCTGGGCGGGCGGGGCCGGGCTCAGGAGGAGAAGCTGGGCGGGCGGGGCCGGGCTCAGGAGGAGAAGTTGGGCGGGCGGGGCCAGGCTGGGAGGGGAAGCTGGGCGGGCGGGGCAAGGCTGGGAGGGGAAGCTGGGCGGGCGGGGCCTGGCTTGGGAGGAGAAGCTGGGCGGGCGGGCCCGGGAACGGGAGGAGAAACTGGGCGGGCGGAGCCTGGCTGGGAGGGGAAGCTGGGCGGGCAGAGACGGAATCGGGAGGGGAAGCTGGGCGGGCGGGGCCAGGCTGGGAGGGGAAGCTGGGCGGGCGGGGCCAGGCTTGGGAGCAGAAGCTGGGCAGGCTGGTCCAGGCTGGGAGGAGAAGCTGGCCGGGCGGGGCTTGGCTGGGAGGGGAAGCTGGGCGGGCAGGGACGGACTCGGGGGGGGGGGAGCTGGCCGGGCGGGGCCAGGCTGGGATGGGATTCTGGGGGGGCGGGGCCAAGCTGGGAGGGGAAGGTGGTCGGGCGGGGCCTGGCTTGGGAGGAGAAGCTGGGCGGGCGGGGCCAGGCTGGGAGGGGAAGCTGGGAGGGTGGGGCCAGGCTGGGAAGGGAAGCTGGGCAGGCGGGGCCTGGCTTGAGAGGAGAAGCTGGGCGGGCGGAGCCTGGCTCATGAGGACAAGCTGGGCGGGCGGGGCCAGGCTGGGAGGGGAAGCTGGGCGGGCAGGGACGGACTCGGGAGGGGAAGCTGGGCGGGCAGGGACGGACTCGGGGGGGACGCTGGCCGGGCGGGGCCAGGCTCGGGAGGAGAAGCTGGGCGGGCGGGGCCTGGCTGGGAGGGGAAGCTGGGCGGGCAGGGACGGACTCGGGGGGGAAGCTGGCCGGGCAGGGCCAGGCTCGGGAGGAGAAGCTGGGCGGGCGGGGCCTGGCTTGGGAGGAGAAGCTGGGCGGGCGGGGCCGGGCTCAGGAGGAGAAGCTGGGCGGGCGGGGCCAGGCTGGGAGGGGAAGCTGGGCGGGCGGGGCAAGGCTGGGAGGGGAAGCTGGGCGGGCGGGGCCTGGCTTGGGAGGAGAAGCTGGGCGGGCGGGCCCGGGCTGGGAGGAGAAACTGGGCGGGCGAAGCCTGGCTGGGAGGGGAAGCTGGGCGGGCAGAGACGGAATCGGGAGGGGAAGCTGGGCGGGCGGGGCCTGGCTGGGAGGGGAAGCTGGGCGGGCAAGAAAGGAATCGGGAGCGGAAGCTGGCCGGGCGGGGCCAGGCTGGGAGGGGAAGCTGGGCGGGCGGGGCCTGGCTCGGGAGGGGAAGCTGGGCGGGCGGGGCCAGGCTTGGGAGCAGAAGCTGTGGAGGCTGGTCCAGGCTGGGAGGAGAAGCTGGGCGGGCGGGGCCTGGCTCAGGAGGGGAAGCTGGGCGGGCGGGGCCAGGCGGGGAGGGGAAGCTGGGCGGGCGGAGCCGGGCTCGAGAGGGGAAGCTGGGCGGGCGGGGCCTGGCTGGGGAGGGGAAGCTGGGCGGTCGGGGCCAAGCTGGGAGGGGAAGGTGGGCGTGCGGAGCCTGGCTGGGAGGGGAAGCTGGGCGGGCGGGGCCTGGCTCGGAAGGGGAAGATGGGCGGGCGGGACCAGCTTGGGGGGAGAAGCTGGGTGGGCGGGGCCGGGCTCGGGAGGGGAAGCTGGGCGGGCGGGGCCAGGCTGGGAGGGGAAGCAGGGCGGGCGGGGCCTGGCTCATGAGGAGAAGCTGAGCGGGCGGGGCCGGGAACGGGAGGAGAAACTGGGCGGGCGGGTCCTGGCTGGGAGGGGAAGCTGGGCGGGCAGGAACGGACTCGGGAGCGGAAGCTGGCCGGGCGGGGCCAGGATCGGGAGGGGAAGCTGGGCGGGCGGGGCCGGGCTCAGGAGGAGAAGCTGGGCGGGCGGGGCCGGGCTCAGGAGGAGAAGCTGGGCGGGCGGGGCCAGGCTGGGAGGGGAAGCTGGGCGGGCGGGGCAAGGCTGGGAGGGGAAGCTGGGCGGGCGGGGCCTGGCTTGGGAGGAGAAGCTGGGCGGGCGGGCCCGGGAACGGGAGGAGAAACTGGGCGGGCGGAGCCTGGCTGGGAGGGGAAGCTGGGCGGGCAGAGACGGAATCGGGAGGGGAAGCTGGGCGGGCGGGGCCTGGCTGGGAGGGGAAGCTGGGCGGGCAAGAAAGGAATCGGGAGCGGAAGCTGGCCGGGCGGGGCCAGGCTGGGAGGGGAAGCTGGGCGGGCGGGGCCTGGCTTGGGAGGGGAAGCTGGGCGGGCGGGGCCAGGCTTGGGAGCAGAAGCTGGGCAGGCTGGTCCAGGCTGGGAGGAGAAGCTGGCCGGGCGGAGCTTGGCTGGGAGGGGAAGCTGGGCGGGCAGGGACGGACTCGGGGGGGGGAAGCTGGCCGGGCGGGGCCAGGCTGGGAGGGGAAGCTGGGGGGGCGGGGCCAAGCTGGGAGGGGAAGGTGGTCGGGCGGGGCCTGGCTTGGGAGGAGAAGCTGGGCGGGCGGGGCCAGGCTGGGAGGGGAAGCTGGGCGGGCGGGGCAAGGCTGGGAGGGGAAGCTGGGCGGGCGGGGCCTGGCTTGGGAGGAGAAGCTGGGCGGGCGGGCCCGGGAACGGGAGGAGAAACTGGGCGGGCGGAGCCTGGCTGGGAGGGGAAGCTGGGCGGGCAGAGACGGAATCGGGAGGGGAAGCTGGGCGGGCGGGGCCTGGCTGGGAGGGGAAGCTGGGCGGGCAAGAAAGGAATCGGCAGCGGAAGCTGGCCGGGCGGGGCCAGGCTGGGAGGGGAAGCTGGGCGGGCGGGGCCTGGCTTGGGAGGGGAAGCTGGGCGGGCGGGGCCAGGCTTGGGAGCAGAAGCTGGGCAGGCTGGTCCAGGCTGGGAGGAGAAGCTGGCCGGGCGGAGCTTGGCTGGGAGGGGAAGCTGGGCGGGCAGGGACGGACTCGGGGGGGGGGGGGAAGCTGGCCGGGCGGGGCCAGGCTGGGAGGGGAAGCTGGGGGGGCGGGGCCAAGCTGGGAGGGGAAGGTGGTCGGGCGGGGCCTGGCTTGGGAGGAGAAGCTGGGCGGGCGGGTCCTGGCTCACGAGGAGAAGCTGGGCGGGCGGGGCAAGGCTGGGAGGGGAAGCTGGGAGGGTGGGGCCAGGCTGGGAAGGGAAGCTGGGCAGGCGGGGCCTGGCTTGAGAGGAGAAGCTGGGCGGGCGGGGCCTGGCTCATGAGGACAAGCTGGGCGGGCGGGGCCAGGCTGGGAGGGGAAGCTGGGCGGGCAGGGACGGACTCGGGAGGGGAAGCTGTCCGTGCGGGGCCTGGCTCGGTAGGGGAAGCTGGGCGGGCAGGGACGGACTCGGGGGGGAAGCTGGCCGGGCGGGGCCAGGCTCGGGAGGAGAAGCTGGGCGGGCGGGGCCTGGCTGGGAGGGGAAGCTGGGCGGGCAGAGCCGGAATCGGGAGGGGAAGCTGGGCGGGCGGGGCCTGGCTGGGAGGGGAAGCTGGGCGGGCAAGAAAGGAATCGGGAGCGGAAGCTGGACGGGCGGGGCCAGGCTGGGAGGGGAAGCTGGGCGGGCGGGGCCTGGCTCGGGAGGGGAAGCTGGGCGGGCGGGGCCAGGCTTGGGAGCAGAAGCTGGGGAGGCTGGTCCAGGCTGGGAGGAGAAGCTGGCCGGGCGGGGCTTGGCTGGGAGGGGAAGCTGGGCGGGCAGGGACGGACTCGGGGGGGGGGAAGCTGGGCCTGCGGGGCCTGCCTCGGGAGGGGAACCTGGGCGGGCGGGGCCTTGCTTGGGAGGAGAAGTTGGGCGGGCGGGGCCTGGCTCATGAGGAGAAGTGGTGCAGGCGGGGCCAGGCTGGGAGGGGAAGCTGGGCGGGCAGGGACGGACTCGGGAGGGAAGCTGGCCGGGCGGGGCCAGGCTCGGGAGGAGAAGCTGGGCGGGCGGGGCCTGGCTGGGAGGGGAAGCTGGGCGGGCAGGGACGGACTCGGGGGGGAAGCTGGCCGGGCGGGGCCAGGCTCGGGAGGAGAAGCTGGGCGGGCGGGGCCTGGCTGGGAGGGGAAGCTGGGCGGGCAGGGACGGACTCGGGGGGGAAGCTGGCCGGGCGGGGCCAGGCTCGGGAAGAGAAGCTGGGCGGGCGGGGCCTGGCTTGGGAGGAGAAGCTGGGCGGGCGGGGCCTTGCTTGGGAGGAGAAGCTGGGCGGGCGGGGCCTGGCTCAGGAGGAGAAGCTGGGCGGGCGGGGCCTGGCTCAGGAGGGGAAGCTGGGAGCGCGGGGCCGGACTCGGGAGGGGAAGCTGGGCGGGCGGGGCCAGGCTGGGAGGTGAAGCTGGGTGGGCGGGGCCGGGCTCGAGAGGGGAAGCTGGGAAGGCGGGGCCGGGCTCGGGAAGAGAAAGTGGGCGGGCGGGGCCAGGCTGGGAGGGGAAGCTGGGCGGGCGGGGCCAGGCTTGGGAGCAGAAGCTGGGCAGGCTGGTCCAGGCTGGGAGGAGAAGCTGGCCGGGCGGGGCCAGGCTGGGAGGGGAAGCAGGGCGGGCGGGGCCTGGCTCATGAGGAGAAGCTGAGCGGGCGGGGCGGGAACGGGAGGAGAAACTGGGCGGGCGGGTCCTGGCTGGGAGGGGAAGCTGGGCGGGCAGGAACGGACTCGGGAGCGGAAGCTGGCCGGGCGGGGCCAGGATCGGGAGGGGAAGCTGGGCGGGCGGGGCCGGGCTCAGGAGGAGAAGCTGGGCGGGCGGGGCCGGGCTCAGGAGGAGAAGCTGGGCGGGCGGGGCCAGGCTGGGAGGGGAAGCTGGGCGGGCGGGGCAAGGCTGGGAGGGGAAGCTGGGCGGGCGGGGCCTGGCTTGGGAGGAGAAGCTGGGCGGGCGGGCCCGGGAACGGGAGGAGAAACTGGGCGGGCGAAGCCTGGCTGGGAGGGGAAGCTGGGCGGGCAGAGACGGAATCGGGAGGGGAAGCTGGGCGGGCGGGGCCTGGCTGGGAGGGGAAGCTGGGCGGGCAAGAAAGGAATCGGGAGCGGAAGCTGGCCGGGCGGGGCCAGGCTGGGAGGGGAAGCTGGGCGGGCGGGGCCTGGCTCGGGAGGGGAAGCTGGGCGGGCGGGGCCAGGCTTGGAAGCAGAAGCTGGGGAGGCTGGTCCAGGCTGGGAGGAGAAGCTGGCCGGGCGGGGCTTGGCTGGGAGGGGAAGCTGGGCGGGCAGGGACGGACTCGGGGGGGGGAAGCTGGCCGGGCGGGGCCTTGCTTGGGAGGAGAAGCTGGGCGGGCGGGGCCTGGCTCAGGAGGGGAAGCTGGGCGGGCGGGGCCTGGCTCAGGAGGGGAAGCTGGGAGCGCGGGGCCGGACTCGGGAGGGGAAGCTGGGCGGGCGGGGCCAGGCTGGGAGGTGAAGCTGGGTGGGCGGGGCCGGGCTCGAGAGGGGAAGCTGGGAAGGCGGGGCCGGGCTCGGGAAGAGAAAGTGGGCGGGCGGGGCCAGGCTGGGAGGGGAAGCTGGGCGGGCGGGGCCAGGCTTGGGAGCAGAAGCTGGGCAGGCTGGTCCAGGCTGGGAGGAGAAGCTGGCCGGGCGGGGCCAGGCTGGGAGGGGAAGCAGGGCGGGCGGGGCCTGGCTCATGAGGAGAAGCTGAGCGGGCGGGGCGGGAACGGGAGGAGAAACTGGGCGGGCGGGTCCTGGCTGGGAGGGGAAGCTGGGCGGGCAGGAACGGACTCGGGAGCGGAAGCTGGCCGGGCGGGGCCAGGATCGGGAGGGGAAGCTGGGCGGGCGGGGCCGGGCTCAGGAGGAGAAGCTGGGCGGGCGGGGCCGGGCTCAGGAGGAGAAGCTGGGCGGGCGGGGCCAGGCTGGGAGGGGAAGCTGGGCGGGCGGGGCAAGGCTGGGAGGGGAAGCTGGGCGGGCGGGGCCTGGCTTGGGAGGAGAAGCTGGGCGGGCGGGCCCGGGAACGGGAGGAGAAACTGGGCGGGCGAAGCCTGGCTGGGAGGGGAAGCTGGGCGGGCAGAGACGGAATCGGGAGGGGAAGCTGGGCGGGCGGGGCCTGGCTGGGAGGGGAAGCTGGGCGGGCAAGAAAGGAATCGGGAGCGGAAGCTGGCCGGGCGGGGCCAGGCTGGGAGGGGAAGCTGGGCGGGCGGGGCCTGGCTCGGGAGGGGAAGCTGGGCGGGCGGGGCCAGGCTTGGAAGCAGAAGCTGGGGAGGCTGGGCCAGGCTGGGAGGAGAAGCTGGCCGGGCGGGGCTTGGCTGGGAGGGGAAGCTGGGCGGGCAGGGACGGACTCGGGGGGGGGAAGCTGGCCGGGCGTGGCCAGGATCGGGAGGGAAAGCTGGGCGGGCGGGGCTTGGCTCCGGAGGAGAAGCTGGGCAGGCGGGGCCAGGCTGGGAGGGGAAGCTGGGCCTGCGGGGCCTGCCTCGGGAGGGGAACCTGGGCGGGCGGGGCCTTGCTTGGGAGGAGAAGTTGGGCGGGCGGGGCCTGGCTCATGAGGAGAAGTGGTGCAGGCGGGGCCAGGCTGGGAGGGGAAGCTGGGCGGGCAGGGACGGACTCGGGAGGGAAGCTGGCCGGGCGGGGCCAGGCTCGGGAGGAGAAGCTGGGCGGGCGGGGCCTGGCTGGGAGGGGAAGCTGGGCGGGCAGGGACGGACTCGGGGGGGAAGCTGGCCGGGCGGGGCCAGGCTCGGGAGGAGAAGCTGGGCGGGCGGGGCCTGGCTGGGAGGGGAAGCTGGGCGGGCAGGGACGGACTCGGGGGGGAAGCTGGCCGGGCGGGGCCAGGCTCGGGAGGAGAAGCTGGGCGGGCGGGGCCTTGCTTGGGAGGAGAAGCTGGGCGGGCGGGGCCTGGCTCAGGAGGAGAAGCTGGGCGGGCGGGGCCTGGCTCAGGAGGGGAAGCTGGGCGCGCGGGGCCGGACTCGGGAGGGGAAGCTGGGCGGGCGGGGCCAGGCTGGGAGGTGAAGCTGGGTGGGCGGGGCCGGGCTCGAGAGGGGAAGCTGGGAAGGCGGGGCCGGGCTCGGGAAGAGAAAGTGGGCGGGCGGGGCCAGGCTGGGAGGGGAAGCTGGGCGGGCGGGGCCTGGCTGGGAGCAGAAGCTGGGCGGGCTGGTCCAGGCTGGGAGGAGAAGCTGGCCGGGCGGGGCCAGGCTGGGAGGGGAAGCAGGGCGGGCGGGGCCTGGCTCATGAGGAGAAGCTGAGCGGGCGGGGCCGGGAACGGGAGGAGAAACTGGGCGGGCGGGTCCTGGCTGGGAGGGGAAGCTGGGCGGGCAGGAACGGACTCGGAAGCGGAAGCTGGCCGGGCGGGGCCAGGATCGGGAGGGGAAGCTGGGCGGGCGGGGCCGGGCTCAGGAGGAGAAGCTGGGCGGGCGGGGCCGGGCTCAGGAGGAGAAGCTGGGCGGGCGGGGCCAGGCTGGGAGGGGAAGCTGGGCGGGCGGGGCAAGGCTGGGAGGGGAAGCTGGGCGGGCGGGGCCTGGCTTGGGAGGAGAAGCTGGGCGGGCGGGCCCGGGCTGGGAGGAGAAACTGGGCGGGCGAAGCCTGGCTGGGAGGGGAAGCTGGGCGGGCAGAGACGGAATCGGGAGGGGAAGCTGGGCGGGCGGGGCCTGGCTGGGAGGGGAAGCTGGGCGGGCAAGAAAGGAATCGGGAGCGGAAGCTGGCCGGGCGGGGCCAGGCTGGGAGGGGAAGCTGGGCGGGCGGGGCCTGGCTCGGGAGGGGAAGCTGGGCGGGCGGGGCCAGGCTTGGGAGCAGAAGCTGGGGAGGCTGGTCCAGGCTGGGAGGAGAAGCTGGCCGGGCGGGGCTTGGCTGGGAGGGGAAGCTGGGCGGGCAGGGACGGACTCGGGGGGGGGAAGCTGGCCGGGCGGGGCCAGGCTCGGGAGGAGAAGCTGGGCGGGCGGGGCCTGGCTTGGGAGGAGAAGCTGGGCGGGCGGGGCCTTGCTTGGGAGGAGAAGCTGGGCGGGCGGGGCCTGGCTCAGGAGGAGAAGCTGGGCGGGCAGGGACGGACTCGGGAGGGGAAGCTGGGCGGGCGGAGCCAAGCTGGGAGGGGAAGCTGGGCGGGCGGGGCTTGGCTCCGGAGGAGAAGCTGGGCGGGCGGGGCCTTGCTTGGGAGGAGAAGTTGGGCGGGCGGGGCCTGGCTCATGAGGAGAAGCTGTGCAGGCGCGGCCAGGCTGGGAGGAGAAGCTGGGTGGGCGGGGCCGGGCTCGAGAGGGGAAGCTGGGAAGGCGGGGCCAGGCTGGGAGGAGAAGCTGGGTGGGCGGGGCCGGGCTCGAGAGGGGAAGCTGGGAAGGCGGGGCCGGGCTCGGGAAGAGAAAGTGGGCGGGCGGGGCCAGGCTGGGAGGGGAAGCTGGGCGGGCGGGGCCAGGCTTGGGAGCAGAAGCTGGCCGGGCGGGGCCAGGCTGGGAGGGGAAGCTGGGCGGGCGGGGCCGGACTCGGGAGGGGAAGCCGGGCGGGCGGGGCCGGGCTCGGGAAGGGGAAGTGGGCGGGCGGGGCCGGACTCTAGAGGGGAAGCTGGTCGAGCGGGGCCAGGCTGGGAGGGGAACCTGGGGGGGCGGGGCCAAGCTGGGAGGGGAAGGTGGTCGGGCGGGGCCTGGTTTGGGAGGAGAAGCTGGGCGGGCGGGTCCTGGCTCACGAGGAGAAGCTGGGCGGGCGGGGCCAGGCTGGGAGGGGAAGCTGGGAGGGTGGGGCCAGGCTGGGAATGGAAGCTGGGCGGGCGGGGCCGGAACGGGAGGAGAAACTGGGCGGGCGGGGCTTGGCTGTGAGGGGAAGCTGGGCGGGCAGGGACGGACTCGGGGGGGGAAGCTGGCCGGGCGGGGCCAGGCTCGGGAGGAGAAGCTGGCCGGGCGGGGCCAGGATCGGGAGGGGAAGCTGGGCGGGCGGGGCCGGGCTCAGGAGGAGAAGCTGGGCGGGCGGGGCCGGGCTCAGGAGGAGAAGCTGGGCGGGCGGGGCCAGGCTGGGAGGGGAAGCTGGGCGGGCGGGGCAAGGCTGGGAGGGGAAGCTGGGCGGGCGGGGCCTGGCTTGGGAGGAGAAGCTGGGCGGGCGTGCCCGGGAACGGGAGGAGAAACTGGGCGGGCGAAGCCTGGCTGGGAGGGGAAGCTGGGCGGGCAGAGACGGAATCGGGAGGGGAAGCTGGGCGGGCGGGGCCTGGCTGGGAGGGGAAGCTGGGCGGGCAAGAAAGGAATCGGGAGCGGAAGTTGGCCGGGCGGGGCCAGGCTGGGAGGGGAAGCTGGGCGGGCGGGGCCTGGCTCGGGAGGGGAAGCTGGGCGGGCGGGGCCAGGCTTGGGAGCAGAAGCTGTGGAGGCTGGGCCAGGCTGGGAGGAGAAGCTGGGCGGGCGGGGCCTGGCTCAGGAGGGGAAGCTGGGCGGGCGGGGCCAGGCGGGGAGGGGAAGCTCGGCGGGCGGAGCCTGGCTCGAGAGGGGAAGCTGGGCGGGCGGGGCCTGGCTGGGGAGGGGAAGCTGGGCGGTCGGGGCCAAGCTGGGAGGGGAAGGTGGGCGTGCGGAGCCTGGCTGGGAGGGGAAGCTGGGCGGGCGGGGCCTGGCTCGGAAGGGGAAGATGGGCGGGCGGGACCAACTTGGGGGGAGAAGCTGGGTGGGCGGGGCCGGGCTCGGGAGGGGAAGCTGGGCGGGCGGGGCCAGGCTGGGAGGGGAAGCAGGGCGGGCGGGGCCTGGCTCATGAGGAGAAGGTGAGCGGGCGGGGCCGGGAACGGGAGGAGAAACTGGGCGGGCGGGTCCTGGCTGGGAGGGGAAGCTGGGCGGGCAGGAACGGACTCGGGAGCGGAAGCTGGCCGGGCGGGGCCAGGATCGGGAGGGGAAGCTGGGCGGGCGGGGCCGGGCTCAGGAGGAGAAGCTGGGCGGGCGGGGCCGGGCTCAGGAGGAGAAGCTGGGCGGGCGGGGCCAGGCTGGGAGGGGAAGCTGGGCGGGCGGGGCAAGGCTGGGAGGGGAAGCTGGGCGGGCGGGGCCTGGCTTGGGAGGAGAAGCTGGGCGGGCGGGCCCGGGCTGGGAGGAGAAACTGGGCGGGCGGAGCCTGGCTGGGAGGGGAAGCTGGGCGGGCAGAGACGGAATCGGGAGGGGAAGCTGGGCGGGCGGGGCCTGGCTGGGAGGGGAAGCTGGGCGGGCAAGAAAGGAATCGGGAGCGGAAGATGGCCGGGCGGGGCCAGGCTGGGAGGGGAAGCTGGGCGGGCGGGGCCTGGCTTGGGAGGGGAAGCTGGGCGGGCGGGGCCAGGCTTGGGAGCAGAAGCTGGGCAGGCTGGTCCAGGCTGGGAGGAGAAGCTGGCCGGGCGGAGCTTGGCTGGGAGGGGAAGCTGGGCGGGCAGGGACGGACTCGGGGGGGGGAAGCTGGCCGGGCGGGGCCAGGCTGGGAGGGGAAGCTGGGGGGGCGGGGCCAAGCTGGGAGGGGAAGGTGGTCGGGCGGGGCCTGGCTTGGGAGGAGAAGCTGGGCGGGCGGGGCCAGGCTGGGAGGGGAAGCTGGGCGGGCGGGGCAAGGCTGGGAGGGGAAGCTGGGCGGGCGGGGCCTGGCTTGGGAGGAGAAGCTGGGCGGGCGGGCCCGGGAACGGGAGGAGAAACTGGGCGGGCGGAGCCTGGCTGGGAGGGGAAGCTGGGCGGGCAGAGACGGAATCGGGAGGGGAAGCTGGGCGGGCGGGGCCTGGCTGGGAGGGGAAGCTGGGTGGGCAAGAAAGGAATCGGCAGCGGAAGCTGGCCGGGCGGGGCCAGGCTGGGAGTGGAAGCTGGGCGGGCGGGGCCTGGCTTGGGAGGGGAAGCTGGGCGGGCGGGGCCAGGCTTGGGAGCAGAAGCTGGGCAGGCTGGTCCAGGCTGGGAGGAGAAGCTGGCCGGGCGGAGCTTGGCTGGGAGGGGAAGCTGGGCGGGCAGGGACGGACTCGGGGGGGGGGAAGCTGGCCGGGCGGGGCCAGGCTGGGAGGGGAAGCTGGGGGGGCGGGGCCAAGCTGGGAGGGGAAGGTGGTCGGGCGGGGCCTGGCTTGGGAGGAGAAGCTGGGCGGGCGGGTCCTGGCTCACGAGGAGAAGCTCGGCGGGCGGGGCCAGGCTGGGAGGGGAAGCTGGGAGGGTGGGGCCAGGCTGGGAAGGGAAGCTGGGCAGGCGGGGCCTGGCTTGAGAGGAGAAGCTGGGCGGGCGGGGCCTGGCTCATGAGGACAAGCTGGGCGGGCGGGGCCAGGCTGGGAGGGGAAGCTGGGCGGGCAGGGACGGACTCGGGAGGGGAAGCTGTCCGTGCGGGGCCTGGCTCGGTAGGGGAAGCTGGGCGGGCAGGGACGGACTCGGGGGGGAAGCTGGCCGGGCGGGGCCAGGCTCGGGAGGAGAAGCTGGGCGGGCGGGGCCTGGCTGGGAGGGGAAGCTGGGCGGGCAGGGACGGACTCGGGGGGGAAGCTGGCCGGGCGGGGCCAGGCTCGGGAGGAGAAGCTGGGCGGGCGGGGCCTGGCTTGGGAGGAGAAGCTGGGCGGGCGGGGCCTTGCTTGGGAGGAGAAGCTGGGCGGGCGGGGCCTGGCTCAGGAGGAGAAGCTGGGCAGTCGGGGCCAGGCTGGGAGGAGAACCTCGGCGGGCGGAGCCTGGCTTGGGAGGAGAAGCTGGGCGGGCGGGGCCTGGCTCAGGAGGAGAAGCTGGGCGGGCGGGGCCAGGCTGGGAGGGGAAGCTGGGCGCGCGGGGCCGGACTCGGGAGGGGAAGCTGGGCGGGCGGGGCCAGGCTGGGAGGTGAAGTTGGGTGCGCGGGGCCGGGCTCGAGAGGGGAAGCTGGGAAGGCGGGGCCGGGCTCGGGAGGAGAAAGTGGGCGGCGGGGCCAGGCTGGGAGGGGAAGCTGGGCGGGCGGGGCCAGGCTTGGGAGCAGAAGCTGGGCAAGCTGGTCCAGGCTGGGAGGAGAAGCTGGCCGGGCGGGGCCAGGCTGGGAGGGGAAGCTGGGCGGGCGGGGCCGGACTCGGGAGGGGAAGCCGGGAAGGCGGGGCCGGGCTCGGGAAGACAAAGTGGGCGGGCGGGTCCGGACTCTGGAGGGGAAGCTGGTCGAGCGGGGCCAGGCTGGGAGAGGAAGCTGGGGGGGCGGGGCCAAGCTGGGAGGGGAAGCTGGGCGGGCGGGGCTTGGCTGTGAGGGGAAGCTGGGCGGGCAGGGACGGACTCGGGGGGGGAAGCTGGCCGGGCGGGGCCAGGCTCGGGAGGAGAAGCTGGGCGGGCGGGGCCTGGCTTGGGAGGAGAAGCTGGGCGGGCTGGGCCTGGCTTGGGAGGAGAAGCTGGGCGGGCGGGGCCTGGCTCAGGAGGAGAAGCTGGGCAGTCGGGGCCAAGCTGGGAGGGGAAGGTGGGCGTGCGGAGCCTGGCTGGGAGGGGAAGCTGGGCGGGCGGGGCCTGGCTCGGAAGGGGAAGATGGGCGGGCGGGACCAACTTGGGAGGAGAAGCTGGGTGGGCGGGGCCGGGCTCGGGAGGGGAAGCTGGGCGGGCGGGGCCAGGCTGGGAGGGGAAGCAGGGCGGGCGGGGCCTGGCTCATGAGGAGAAGCTGAGCGGGCGGGGCCGGGAACGGGAGGAGAAACTGGGCGGGCGGGTCCTGGCTGGGAGGGGAAGCTGGGCGGACAGGAACGGACTCGGGAGCGGAAGCTGGCCGGGCGGGGCCAGGATCGGGAGGGGAAGCTGGGCGGGCGGGGCCGGGCTCAGGAGGAGAAGCTGGGCGGGCGGGGCCGGGCTCAGGAGGAGAAGCTGGGCGGGCGGGGCCAGGCTGGGAGGGGAAGCTGGGCGGGCGGGGCAAGGCTGGGAGGGGAAGCTGGGCGGGCGGGGCCTGGCTTGGGAGGAGAAGCTGGGCGGGCGGGCCCGGGCTGGGAGGAGAAACTGGGCGGGCGAAGCCTGGCTGGGAGGGGAAGCTGGGCGGGCGGGGCTTGGCTCCGGAGGAGAAGCTGGGCGGGCGGGGCCTTGCTTGGGAGGAGAAGTTGGGCGGGCGGGGCCTGGCTCATGAGGAGAAGCTGTGCAGGCGCGGCCAGGCTGGGAGGAGAAGCTGGGTGGGCGGGGCCGGGCTCGAGAGGGGAAGCTGGGAAGGCGGGGCCAGGCTGGGAGGAGAAGCTGGGTGGGCGGGGCCGGGCTCGAGAGGGGAAGCTGGGAAGGCGGGGCCGGGCTCGGGAAGAGAAAGTGGGCGGGCGGGGCCAGGCTGGGAGGGGAAGCTGGGCGGGCGGGGCCAGGCTTGGGAGCAGAAGCTGGGCGGGCGGGGCCAGGCTGGGAGGGGAAGCTGGGCGGGCGGGGCCGGACTCGGGAGGGGAAGCCGGGAAGGCGGGGCCGGGCTCGGGAAGACAAAGTGGGCGGGCGGGGCCGGACTCTAGAGGGGAAGCTGGTCGAGCGGGGCCAGGCTGGGAGGGAAACCTGGGGGGGCGGGGCCAAGCTGGGAGGGGAAGGTGGTCGGGCGGGGCCTGGCTTGGGAGGAGAAGCTGGGCGGGCGGGTCCTGGCTCACGAGGAGAAGCTGGGCGGGCGGGGCCAGGCTGGGAGGGGAAGCTGGGAGGGTGGGGCCAGGCTGGGAAGGGAAGCTGGGCGGGCGGGGCCGGGAACGGGAGGAGAAACTGGGCGGGCGGGGCTTGGCTGGGAGGGGAAGCTGGGCGGGCAGGAACGGACTCGGGAGCGGAAGCTGGCCGGGCGGGGCCAGGATCGGGAGGGGAAGCTGGGCGGGCGGGGCCGGGCTCAGGAGGAGAAGCTGGGCGGGCGGGGCCGGGCTCAGGAGGAGAAGTTGGGCGGGCGGGGCCAGGCTGGGAGGGGAAGCTGGGCGGGCGGGGCAAGGCTGGGAGGGGAAGCTGGGCGGGCGGGGCCTGGCTTGGGAGGAGAAGCTGGGCGGGCGGGCCCGGGCTGGGAGGAGAAACTGGGCGGGCGGAGCCTGGCTGGGAGGGGAAGCTGGGCGGGCAGAGACGGAATCGGGAGGGGAAGCTGGGCGGGCGGGGCCAGGCTGGGAGGGGAAGCTGGGCGGGCGGGGCCAGGCTTGGGAGCAGAAGCTGGGCGGGCTGGTCCAGGCTGGGAGGAGAAGCTGGCCGGGCGGGGCTTGGCTGGGAGGGGAAGCTGGGCGGGCAGGGACGGACTCGGGGGGGGGGGAAGCTGGCCGGGCGGGGCCAGGCTGGGATGGGATTCTGGGGGGGCGGGGCCAAGCTGGGAGGGGAAGGTGGTCGGGCGGGGCCTGGCTTGGGAGGAGAAGCTGGGCGGGCGGGGCCAGGCTGGGAGGGGAAGCTGGGAGGGTGGGGCCAGGCTGGGAAGGGAAGCTGGGCAGGCGGGGCCTGGCTTGAGAGGAGAAGCTGGGCGGGCGGGGCCTGGCTCATGAGGACAAGCTGGGCGGGCGGGGCCAGGCTGGGAGGGGAAGCTGGGCGGGCGGGGACTGGCTCGGGAGGGGAAGCTGGGCGGGCAGGGGCGGACTCGGGAGGGGACGCTGGCCGGGCGGGGCCAGGCTCGGGAGGAGAAGCTGGGCGGGCGGGGCCTGGCTGGGAGGGGAAGCTGGGCGGGCAGGGACGGACTCGGGGGGGAAGCTGGCCGGGCAGGGCCAGGCTCGGGAGGAGAAGCTGGGCGGGCGGGGCCTGGCTTGGGAGGAGAAGCTGGGCGGGCGGGGCCGGGCTCAGGAGGAGAAGCTGGGCGGGCGGGGCCAGGCTGGGAGGGGAAGCTGGGCGGGCGGGGCAAGGCTGGGAGGGGAAGCTGGGCGGGCGGGGCCTGGCTTGGGAGGAGAAGCTGGGCGGGCGGGCCCGGGAACGGGAGGAGAAACTGGGCGGGCGAAGCCTGGCTGGGAGGGGAAGCTGGGCGGGCAGAGACGGAATCGGGAGGGGAAGCTGGGCGGGCGGGGCCTGGCTGGGAGGGGAAGCTGGGCGGGCAAGAAAGGAATCGGGAGCGGAAGCTGGCCGGGCGGGGCCAGGCTGGGAGGAGAAGCTGGGCGGGCGGGGCCTGGCTCAGGAGGAGAAGCTGGGCGGGCGGGGCCAGGCGGGGAGGGGAAGCTGGGCGGGCGGAGCCGGGCTCGAGAGGGGAAGCTGGGCGGGCGGGGCCTGGCTGGGGAGGGGAAGCTGGGCGGTCGGGGCCAAGCTGGGAGGGGAAGGTGGGCGTGCGGAGCCTGGCTGGGAGGGGAAGCTGGGCGGGCGGGGCCTGGCTCGGAAGGGGAAGATGGGCGGGCGGGACCAACTTGGGGGGAGAAGCTGGGTGGGCGGGGCCGGGCTCGGGAGGGGAAGCTGGGCGGGCGGGGCCAGGCTGGGAGGGGAAGCAGGGCGGGCGGGGCCTGGCTCATGAGGAGAAGCTGAGCGGGCGGGGCCGGGAACGGGAGGAGAAACTGGGCGGGCGGGTCCTGGCTGGGAGGGGAAGCTGGGCGGGCAGGAACGGACTCGGGAGCGGAAGCTGGCCGGGCGGGGCCAGGATCGGGAGGGGAAGCTGGGCGGGCGGGGCCGGGCTCAGGAGGAGAAGCTGGGCGGGCGGGGCCGGGCTCAGGAGGAGAAGCTGGGCGGGCGGGGCCAGGCTGGGAGGGGAAGCTGGGCGGGCGGGGCAAGGCTGGGAGGGGAAGCTGGGCGGGCGGGGCCTGGCTTGGGAGGAGAAGCTGGGCGGGCGGGCCCGGGAACGGGAGGAGAAACTGGGCGGGCGGAGCCTGGCTGGGAGGGGAAGCTGGGCGGGCAGAGACGGAATCGGGAGGGGAAGCTGGGCGGGCGGGGCCTGGCTGGGAGGGGAAGCTGGGCGGGCAAGAAAGGAATCGGGAGCGGAAGCTGGCCGGGCGGGGCCAGGCTGGGAGGGGAAGCTGGGCGGGCGGGGCCTGGCTTGGGAGGGGAAGCTGGGCGGGCGGGGCCAGGCTTGGGAGCAGAAGCTGGGCAGGCTGGTCCAGGCTGGGAGGAGAAGCTGGCCGGGCGGAGCTTGGCTGGGAGGGGAAGCTGGGCGGGCAGGGACGGACTCGGGGGGGGGAAGCTGGCCGGGCGGGGCCAGGCTGGGAGGGGAAGCTGGGGGGGCGGGGCCAAGCTGGGAGGGGAAGGTGGTCGGGCGGCGCCTGGCTTGGGAGGAGAAGCTGGGCGGGCGGGGCCAGGCTGGGAGGGGAAGCTGGGCGGGCGGGGCAAGGCTGGGAGGGGAAGCTGGGCGGGCGGGGCCTGGCTTGGGAGGAGAAGCTGGGCGGGCGGGCCCGGGAACGGGAGGAGAAACTGGGCGGGCGGAGCCTGGCTGGGAGGGGAAGCTGGGCGGGCAGAGACGGAATCGGGAGGGGAAGCTGGGCGGGCGGGGCCTGGCTGGGAGGGGAAGCTGGGCGGGCAAGAAAGGAATCGGCAGCGGAAGCTGGCCGGGCGGGGCCAGGCTGGGAGGGGAAGCTGGGCGGGCGGGGCCTGGCTTGGGAGGGGAAGCTGGGCGGGCGGGGCCAGGCTTGGGAGCAGAAGCTGGGCAGGCTGGTCCAGGCTGGGAGGAGAAGCTGGCCGGGCGGAGCTTGGCTGGGAGGGGAAGCTGGGCGGGCAGGGACGGACTCGGGGGGGGGGAAGCTGGCCGGGCGGGGCCAGGCTGGGAGGGGAAGCTGGGGGGGCGGGGCCAAGCTGGGAGGGGAAGGTGGTCGGGCGGGGCCTGGCTTGGGAGGAGAAGCTGGGCGGGCGGGTCCTGGCTCACGAGGAGAAGCTGGGCGGGCGGGGCAAGGCTGGGAGGGGAAGCTGGGAGGGTGGGGCCAGGCTGGGAAGGGAAGCTGGGCAGGCGGGGCCTGGCTTGAGAGGAGAAGCTGGGCGGGCGGGGCCTGGCTCATGAGGACAAGCTGGGCGGGCGGGGCCAGGCTGGGAGGGGAAGCTGGGCGGGCAGGGACGGACTCGGGAGGGGAAGCTGTCCGTGCGGGGCCTGGCTCGGTAGGGGAAGCTGGGCGGGCAGGGACGGACTCGGGGGGGAAGCTGGCCGGGCGGGGCCAGGCTCGGGAGGAGAAGCTGGGCGGGCGGGGCCTGGCTGGGAGGGGAAGCTGGGCGGGCAGGGACGGACTCGGGGGGGGAAGCTGGCCGGGCGGGGCCAGGCTCGGGAGGAGAAGCTGGGCGGGCGGGGCCTGGCTTGGGAGGAGAAGCTGGGCGGGCGGGGCCTTGCTTGGGAGGAGAAGCTGGGCGGGCGGGGCCTGGCTCAGGAGGAGAAGCTGGGCAGTCGGGGCCAGGCTGGGAGGAGAACCTCGGCGGGCGGAGCCTGGCTTGGGAGGAGAAGCTGGGCGGGCGGGGCCTGGCTCAGGAGGAGAAGCTGGGCGGGCGGGGCCAGGCTGGGAGGGGAAGCTGGGCGCGCGGGGCCGGACTCGGGAGGGGAAGCTGGGCGGGCGGGGCCAGGCTGGGAGGTGAAGTTGGGTGGGCGGGGCCGGGGTCGAGAGGGGAAGCTGGGAAGGCGGGGCCGGGCTCGGGAAGAGAAAGTGGGCGGGCGGGGCCAGGCTGGGAGGGGAAGCTGGGCGGGCGGGGCCAGGCTTGGGAGCAGAAGCTGGGCAGGCTGGTCCAGGCTGGGAGGAGAAGCTGGCCGGGCGGGGCCAGGCTGGGAGGGGAAGCTGGGCGGGCGGGGCCGGACTCGGGAGGGGAAGCCGGGAAGGCGGGGCCGGGCTCGGGAAGACAAAGTGGGCGGGCGGGTCCGGACTCTGGAGGGGAAGCTGGTCGAGCGGGGCCAGGCTGGGAGAGGAAGCTGGGGGGGCGGGGCCAAGCTGGGAGGGGAAGCTGGGCGGGCGGGGCTTGGCTGTGAGGGGAAGCTGGGCGGGCAGGGACGGACTCGGGGGGGGAAGCTGGCCGGGCGGGGCCAGGCTCGGGAGGAGAAGCTGGGCGGGCGGGGCCTGGCTTGGGAGGAGAAGCTGGGCGGGCTGGGCCTGGCTTGGGAGGAGAAGCTGGGCGGGCGGGGCCTGGCTCAGGAGGAGAAGCTGGGCAGTCGGGGCCAAGCTGGGAGGGGAAGGTGGGCGTGCGGAGCCTGGCTGGGAGGGGAAGCTGGGCGGGCGGGGCCTGGCTCGGAAGGGGAAGATGGGCGGGCGGGACCAGGCTGGGGGGAGAAGCTGGGTGGGCGGGGCCAAGCTGGGAGGGGAAGGTGGGCGGGCGGGGCCAGGCTGGGAGAGGAAGCAGGGCGGGCGGGGCCTGGCTCATGAGGAGAAGCTGAGCGGGCGGGGCCGGGAACGGGAGGAGAAACTGGGCGGGCGGGTCCTGGCTGGGAGGGGAAGCTGGGCGGACAGGAACGGACTCGGGAGCGGAAGCTGGCCGGGCGGGGCCAGGATCGGGAGGGGAAGCTGGGCGGGCGGGGCCGGGCTCAGGAGGAGAAGCTGGGCGGGCGGGGCCGGGCTCAGGAGGAGAAGCTGGGCGGGCGGGGCCAGGCTGGGAGGGGAAGCTGGGCGGGCGGGGCAAGGCTGGGAGGGGAAGCTGGGCGGGCGGGGCCTGGCTTGGGAGGAGAAGCTGGGCGGGCGGGCCCGGGAACGGGAGGAGAAACTGGGCGGGCGAAGCCTGGCTGGGAGGGGAAGCTGGGCGGGCGGGGCTTGGCTCCGGAGGAGAAGCTGGGCGGGCGGGGCCTTGCTTGGGAGGAGAAGTTGGGCGGGCGGGGCCTGGCTCATGAGGAGAAGCTGTGCAGGCGCGGCCAGGCTGGGAGGAGAAGCTGGGTGGGCGGGGCCGGGCTCGAGAGGGGAAGCTGGGAAGGCGGGGCCAGGCTGGGAGGAGAAGCTGGGTGGGCGGGGCCGGGCTCGAGAGGGGAAGCTGGGAAGGCGGGGCCGGGCTCGGGAAGAGAAAGTGGGCGGGCGGGGCCAGGCTGGGAGGGGAAGCTGGGCGGGCGGGGCCAGGCTTGGGAGCAGAAGCTGGGCGGGCGGGGCCAGGCTGGGAGGGGAAGCTGGGCGGGCGGGGCCGGACTCGGGAGGGGAAGCCGGGAAGGCGGGGCCGGGCTCGGGAAGACAAAGTGGGCGGGCGGGGCCGGACTCTAGAGGGGAAGCTGGTCGAGCGGGGCCAGGCTGGGAGGGAAACCTGGGGGGGCGGGGCCAAGCTGGGAGGGGAAGGTGGTCGGGCGGGGCCTGGCTTGGGAGGAGAAGCTGGGCGGGCGGGGCCAGGCTGGGAGGGGAAGCTGGGAGGGTGGGGCCAGGCTGGGAAGGGAAGCTGGGCGGGCGGGGCCGGGAACGGGAGGAGAAACTGGGCGGGCGGGGCTTGGCTGTGAGGGGAAGCTGGGCGGGCAGGGACGGACTCGGCGGGGGGGAAGCTGGCCGGGCGGGGCCAGGCTCGGGAGGAGAAGCTGGCCGGGCGGGGCCAGGATCGGGAGGGGAAGCTGGGCGGGCGGGGCCGGGCTCAGGAGGAGAAGCTGGGCGGGCGGGGCCGGGCTCAGGAGGAGAAGCTGGGCGGGCGGGGCCAGGCTGGGAGGGGAAGCTGGGCGGGCGGGGCAAGGCTGGGAGGGGAAGCTGGGCGGGCGGGGCCTGGCTTGGGAGGAGAAGCTGGGCGGGCGGGCCCGGGAACGGGAGGAGAAACTGGGCGGGCGAAGCCTGGCTGGGAGGGGAAGCTGGGCGGGCAGAGACGGAATCGGGAGGGGAAGCTGGGCGGGCGGGGCCTGGCTGGGAGGGGAAGCTGGGCGGGCAAGAAAGGAATCGGGAGCGGAAGCTGGCCGGGCGGGGCCAGGCTGGGAGGGGAAGCTGGGCGGGCGGGGCCTGGCTCGGGAGGGGAAGCTGGGCGGGCGGGGCCAGGCTTGGGAGCAGAAGCTGTGGAGGCTGGTCCAGGCTGGGAGGAGAAGCTGGGCGGGCGGGGCCTGGCTCAGGAGGAGAAGCTGGGCAGTCGGGGCCAGGCTGGGAGAAGAACCTCGGCGGGCGGAGCCGGGCTCGAGATGGGAAGCTGGGCGGGCGGGGCCTGGCTGGGGAGGGGAAGCTGGGCGGTCGGGGCCAAGCTGGGAGGGGAAGGTGGGCGTGCGGAGCCTGGCTGGGAGGGGAAGCTGGGCGGGCGGGGCCTGGCTCGGAAGGGGAAGATGGGCGGGCGGGACCAACTTGGGGGGAGAAGCTGGGTGGGCGGGGCCGGGCTCGGGAGGGGAAGCTGGGCGGGCGGGGCCAGGCTGGGAGGGGAAGCAGGGCGGGCGGGGCCTGGCTCATGAGGAGAAGCTGAGCGGGCGGGGCCGGGAACGGGAGGAGAAACTGGGCGGGCGGGTCCTGGCTGGGAGGGGAAGCTGGGCGGGCAGGAACGGACTCGGGAGCGGAAGCTGGCCGGGCGGGGCCAGGATCGGGAGGGGAAGCTGGGCGGGCGGGGCCGGGCTCAGGAGGAGAAGCTGGGCGGGCGGGGCCGGGCTCAGGAGGAGAAGTTGGGCGGGCGGGGCCAGGCTGGGAGGGGAAGCTGGGCGGGCGGGGCAAGGCTGGGAGGGGAAGCTGGGCGGGCGGGGCCTGGCTTGGGAGGAGAAGCTGGGCGGGCGGGCCCGGGAACGGGAGGAGGAACTGGGCGGGCGGAGCCTGGCTGGGAGGGGAAGCTGGGCGGGCAGAGACGGAATCGGGAGGGGAAGCTGGGCGGGCGGGGCCTGGCTGGGAGGGGAAGCTGGGCGGGCAAGAAAGGAATCGGGAGCGGAAGCTGGCCGGGCGGGGCCAGGCTGGGAGGGGAAGCTGGGCGGGCGGGGCCTGGCTTGGGAGGGGAAGCTGGGCGGGCGGGGCCAGGCTTGGGAGCAGAAGCTGGGCAGGCTGGTCCAGGCTGGGAGGAGAAGCTGGCCGGGCGGAGCTTGGCTGGGAGGGGAAGCTGGGCGGGCAGGGACGGACTCGGGGGGGGGAAGCTGGCCGGGCGGGGCCAGGCTGGGAGGGGAAGCTGGGGGGGCGGGGCCAAGCTGGGAGGGGAAGGTGGTCGGGCGGGGCCTGGCTTGGGAGGAGAAGCTGGGCGGGCGGGGCCAGGCTGGGAGGGGAAGCTGGGCGGGCGGGGCAAGGCTGGGAGGGGAAGCTGGGCGGGCGGGGCCTGGCTTGGGAGGAGAAGCTGGGCGGGCGGGCCCGGGAACGGGAGGAGAAACTGGGCGGGCGGAGCCTGGCTGGGAGGGGAAGCTGGGCGGGCAGAGACGGAATCGGGAGGGGAAGCTGGGCGGGCGGGGCCTGGCTGGGAGGGGAAGCTGGGTGGGCAAGAAAGGAATCGGCAGCGGAAGCTGGGCGGGCGGGGCCAGGCTGGGAGGGGAAGCTGGGCGGGCGGGGCCTGGCTTGGGAGGGGAAGCTGGGCGGGCGGGGCCAGGCTTGGGAGCAGAAGCTGGGCAGGCTGGTCCAGGCTGGGAGGAGAAGCTGGCCGGGCGGAGCTTGGCTGGGAGGGGAAGCTGGGCGGGCAGGGACGGACTCGGGGGGGGGGAAGCTGGCCGGGCGGGGCCAGGCTGGGAGGGGAAGCTGGGGGGGCGGGGCCAAGCTGGGAGGGGAAGGTGGTCGGGCGGGGCCTGGCTTGGGAGGAGAAGCTGGGCGGGCGGGTCCTGGCTCACGAGGAGAAGCTGGGCGGGCGGGGCCAGGCTGGGAGGGGAAGCTGGGAGGGTGGGGCCAGGCTGGGAAGGGAAGCTGGGCAGGCGGGGCCTGGCTTGAGAGGAGAAGCTGGGCGGGCGGGGCCTGGCTCATGAGGACAAGCTGGGCGGGCGGGGCCAGGCTGGGAGGGGAAGCTGGGCGGGCAGGGGCGGACTCGGGAGGGGAAGCTGTCCGTGCGGGGCCTGGCTCGGTAGGGGAAGCTGGGCGGGCAGGGACGGACTCGGGGGGGAAGCTGGCCGGGCGGGGCCAGGCTCGGGAGGAGAAGCTGGGCGGGCGGGGCCTGGCTGGGAGGGGAAGCTGGGCGGGCAGGGACGGACTCGGGGGGGAAGCTTGCCGGGCGGGGCCAGGCTCGGGAGGAGAAGCTGGGCGGGCAGGGCCTGGCTTGGGAGGAGAAGCTGGGCGGGCGGGGCCTTGCTTGGGAGGAGAAGCTGGGCGGGCGGGGCCTGGCTCAGGAGGAGAAGCTGGGCAGTCGGGGCCAGGCTGGGAGGAGAACCTCGGCGGGCGGAGCCTGGCTCAGGAGGAGAAGCTGGGCGGGCGGGGCCGGGCTCAGGAGGAGAAGCTGGGCGGGCGGGGCCAGGCTGGGAGGGGAAGCTGGGCGGGCGGGGCAAGGCTGGGAGGGGAAGCTGGGCGGGCGGGGCCTGGCTTGGGAGGAGAAGCTGGGCGGGCGGGCCCGGGAACGGGAGGAGAAACTGGGCGGGCGAAGCCTGGCTCGGAGGGGAAGCTGGGCGGGCAGAGACGGAATCGGGAGGGGAAGCTGGGCGGGCGGGGCCTGGCTGGGAGGGGAAGCTGGGCGGGCAAGAAAGGAATCGGGAGCGGAAGCTGGCCGGGCGGGGCCAGGCTGGGAGGGGAAGCTGGGCGGGCGGGGCCTGGCTCGGGAGGGGAAGCTGGGCGGGCGGGGCCAGGCTTGGAAGCAGAAGCTGGGGAGGCTGGTCCAGGCTGGGAGGAGAAGCTGGCCGGGCGGGGCTTGGCTGGGAGGGGAAGCTGGGCGGGCAGGGACGGACTCGGGGGGGGGAAGCTGGCCGGGCGTGGCCAGGATCGGGAGGGAAAGCTGGGCGGGCGGGGCTTGGCTCCGGAGGAGAAGCTGGGCAGGCGGGGCCAGGCTGGGAGGGGAAGCTGGGCCTGCGGGGCCTGCCTCGGGAGGGGAACCTGGGCGGGCGGGGCCTTGCTTGGGAGGAGAAGTTGGGCGGGCGGGGCCTGGCTCATGAGGAGAAGTGCTGCAGGCGGGGCCAGGCTGGGAGGGGAAGCTGGGCGGGCAGGGACGGACTCGGGAGGGAAGCTGGCCGGGCGGGGCCAGGCTCGGGAGGAGAAGCTGGGCGGGCGGGGCCTGGCTGGGAGGGGAAGCTGGGCGGGCAGGGACGGACTCGGGGGGGAAGCTGGCCGGGCGGGGCCAGGCTCGGGAGGAGAAGCTGGGCGGGCGGGGCCTGGCTGGGAGGGGAAGCTGGGCGGGCAGGGACGGACTCGGGGGGGAAGCTGGCCGGGCGGGGCCAGGCTCGGGAGGAGAAGCTGGGCGGGCGGGGCCTTGCTTGGGAGGAGAAGCTGGGCGGGCGGGGCCTGGCTCAGGAGGAGAAGCTGGGCGGGCGGGGCCTGGCTCAGGAGGGGAAGCTGGGCGACGGGAGGGGAAGCTGGGCGGGCGGGGCCAGGCTGGGAGGTGAAGCTGGGTGGGCGGGGCCGGGCTCGAGAGGGGAAGCTGGGAAGGCGGGGCCGGGCTCGGGAAGAGAAAGTGGGCGGGCGGGGCCAGGCTGGGAGGGGAAGCTGGGCGGGCGGGGCCAGGCTTGGGAGCAGAAGCTGGGCAGGCTGGTCCAGGCTGGGAGGAGAAGCTGGCCGGGCGGGGCCAGGCTGGGAGGGGAAGCAGGGCGGGCGGGGCCTGGCTCATGAGGAGAAGCTGAGCGGGCGGGGCCGGGAACGGGAGGAGAAACTGGGCGGGCGGGTCCTGGCTGGGAGGGGAAGCTGGGCGGGCAGGAACGGACTCGGAAGCGGAAGCTGGCCGGGCGGGGCCAGGATCGGGAGGGGAAGCTGGGCGGGCGGGGCCGGGCTCAGGAGGAGAAGCTGGGCGGGCGGGGCCGGGCTCAGGAGGAGAAGCTGGGCGGGCGGGGCCAGGCTGGGAGGGGAAGCTGGGCGGGCGGGGCAAGGCTGGGAGGGGAAGCTGGGCGGGCGGGGCCTGGCTTGGGAGGAGAAGCTGGGCGGGCGGGCCCGGGAACGGGAGGAGAAACTGGGCGGGCGAAGCCTGGCTGGGAGGGGAAGCTGGGCGGGCAGAGACGGAATCGGGAGGGGAAGCTGGGCGGGCGGGGCCTGGCTGGGAGGGGAAGCTGGGCGGGCAAGAAAGGAATCGGGAGCGGAAGCTGGCCGGCCGGGGCCAGGCTGGGAGGGGAAGCTGGGCGGGCGGGGCCTGGCTCGGGAGGGGAAGCTGGGCGGGCGGGGCCAGGCTTGGGAGCAGAAGCTGGGGAGGCTGGTCCAGGCTGGGAGGAGAAGCTGGCCGGGCGGGGCTTGGCTGGGAGGGGAAGCTGGGCGGGCAGGGACGGACTCGGGGGGGGGAAGCTGGCCGGGCGGGGCCAGGCTCGGGAGGAGAAGCTGGGCGGGCGGGGCCTGGCTTGGGAGGAGAAGCTGGGCGGGCGGGGCCTTGCTTGGGAGGAGAAGCTGGGCGGGCGGGGCCTGGCTCAGGAGGAGAAGCTGGGCGGGCAGGGACGGACTCGGGAGGGGAAGCTGGGCGGGCGGAGCCAAGCTGGGAGGGGAAGCTGGGCGGGCGGGGCTTGGCTCCGGAGGAGAAGCTGGGCGGGCGGGGCCTTGCTTGGGAGGAGAAGTTGGGCGGGCGGGGCCTGGCTCATGAGGAGAAGCTGTGCAGGCGCGGCCAGGCTGGGAGGAGAAGCTGGGTGGGCGGGGCCGGGCTCGAGAGGGGGAAGCTGGGAAGGCGGGGCCAGGCTGGGAGGAGAAGCTGGGTGGGCGGGGCCGGGCTCGAGAGGGGAAGCTGGGAAGGCGGGGCCGGGTCCGGGAAGAGAAAGTGGGCGGGCGGGGCCAGGCTGGGAGGGGAAGCTGGGCGGGCGGGGCCAGGCTTGGGAGCAGAAGCTGGCCGGGCGGGGCCAGGCTGGGAGGGGAAGCTGGGCGGGCGGGGCCGGACTCGGGAGGGGAAGCCGGGAAGGCGGGGCCGGGCTCGGGAAGACAAAGTGGGCGGGCGGGGCCGGACTCTAGAGGGGAAGCTGGTCGAGGGGGGCCAGGCTGGGAGGGGAACCTGGGGGGGCGGGGCCAAGCTGGGAGGGGAAGGTGGTCGGGCGGGGCCTGGTTTGGGAGGAGAAGCTGGGCGGGCGGGTCCTGGCTCACGAGGAGAAGCTGGGCGGGCGGGGCCAGGCTGGGAGGGGAAGCTGGGAGGGTGGGGCCAGGCTGGGAATGGAAGCTGGGCGGGCGGGGCCGGGAACGGGAGGAGAAACTGGGCGGGCGGGGCTTGGCTGTGAGGGGAAGCTGGGCGGGCAGGGACGGACTCGGGGGGGGAAGCTGGCCGGGCGGGGCCAGGATCGGGAGGGGAAGCTGGGCGGGCGGGGCCGGGCTCAGGAGGAGAAGCTGGGCGGGCGGGGCCGGGCTCAGGAGGAGAAGCTGGGCGGGCGGGGCCAGGCTGGGAGGGGAAGCTGGGCGGGCGGGGCAAGGATGGGAGGGGAAGCTGGGCGGGCGGGGCCTGGCTTGGGAGGAGAAGCTGGGCGGGCGGGCCCGGGAACGGGAGGAGAAACTGGGCGGGCGAAGCCTGGCTGGGAGGGGAAGCTGGGCGGGCAGAGACGGAATCGGGAGGGGAAGCTGGGCGGGCGGGGCCTGGCTGGGAGGGGAAGCTGGGCGGGCAAGAAAGGAATCGGGAGCGGAAGCTGGCCGGGCGGGGCCAGGCTGGGAGGGGAAGCTGGGCGGGCGGGGCCTGGCTAGGGAGGGGAAGCTGGGCGGGCGGGGCCAGGCTTGGGAGCAGAAGCTGTGGAGGCTGGTCCAGGCTGGGAGGAGAAGCTGGGCGGGCGGGGCCTGGCTCAGGAGGAGAAGCTGGGCGGTCGGGGCCAGGCGGGGAGGAGAACCTGGGCGGGCGGAGCCGGGCTCGAGAGGGGAAGCTGGGCGGGCGGGGCCTGGCTGGGGAGGGGAAGCTGGGCGGTCGGGGCCAAGCTGGGAGGGGAAGGTGGGCGTGCAGAGCCTGGCTGGGAGGGGAAGCTGGGCGGGCGGGGCCTGGCTCGGAAGGGGAAGATGGGCGGGCGGGACCAACTTGGGGGGAGAAGCTGGGTGGGCGGGGCCGGGCTCGGGAGGGGAAGCTGGGCGGGCGGGGCCAGGCTGGGAGGGGAAGCAGGGCGGGCGGGGCCTGGCTCATGAGGAGAAGCTGAGCGGGCGGGGCCGGGAACGGGAGGAGAAACTGGGCGGGCGGGTCCTGGCTGGGAGGGGAAGCTGGGCGGGCAGGAACGGACTCGGGAGCGGAAGCTGGCCGGGCGGGGCCAGGATCGGGAGGGGAAGCTGGGCGGGCGGGGCCGGGCTCAGGAGGAGAAGCTGGGCGGGCGGGGCCGGGCTCAGGAGGAGAAGCTGGGCGGGCGGGGCCAGGCTGGGAGGGGAAGCTGGGCGGGCGGGGCAAGGCTGGGAGGGGAAGCTGGGCGGGCGGGGCCTGGCTTGGGAGGAGAAGCTGGGCGGGCGGGCCCGGGAACGGGAGGAGAAACTGGGCGGGCGGAGCCTGGCTGGGAGGGGAAGCTGGGCGGGCAGAGACGGAATCGGGAGGGGAAGCTGGGCGGGCGGGGCCTGGCTGGGAGGGGAAGCTGGGCGGGCAAGAAAGGAATCGGGAGCGGAAGCTGGCCGGGCGGGGCCAGGCTGGGAGGGGAAGCTGGGCGGGCGGGGCCTGGCTTGGGAGGGGAAGCTGGGCGGGCGGGGCCAGGCTTGGGAGCAGAAGCTGGGCGGGCTGGTCCAGGCTGGGAGGAGAAGCTGGCCGGGCGGAGCTTGGCTGGGAGGGGAAGCTGGGCGGGCAGGGACGGACTCGGGGGGGGGAAGCTGGCCGGGCGGGGCCAGGCTGGGAGGGGAAGCTGGGGGGGCGGGGCCAAGCTGGGAGGGGAAGGTGGTCGGGCGGGGCCTGGCTTGGGAGGAGAAGCTGGGCGGGCGGGGCCAGGCTGGGAGGGGAAGCTGGGCGGGCGGGGCAAGGCTGGGAGGGGAAGCTGGGCGGGCGGGGCCTGGCTTGGGAGGAGAAGCTGGGCGGGCGGGCCCGGGAACGGGAGGAGAAACTGGGCGGGCGGAGCCTGGCTGGGAGGGGAAGCTGGGCGGGCACGGACGGAATCGGGAGGGGAAGCTGGGCGGGCGGGGCTTGGCTCCGGAGGAGAAGCTGAGCAGGCGGGGCCAGGCTGGGAGGGGAGGCTGGGCGGGCGGGGCCTGCCTGGGAGGGGAAGCTGGGCGGGGGGGGCCTTGCTCGGGAGGAGAAGTTGGGCGGGCGGGGCCTGGCTCATGAGGAGAAGTGGTGCAGGCGGGGCCAGGCTGGGAGGGGAAGCTGGGCGGGCAGGGACGGACTCGGGAGGGAAGCTGGCCGGGCGGGGCCAGGCTCGGGAGGAGAAGCTGGGCGGGCGGGGCCTGGCTGGGAGGGGAAGCTGGGCGGGCAGGGACGGGCTCGGGAGGGAAGCTGGCCGGGCGGGGCCAGGCTCGGGAGGAGAAGCTGGGCGGGCGGGGCCTGGCTGGGAGGGGAAGCTGGGCGGGCAGGGACGGACTCGGGGGGGAAGCTGGCCGGGCGGGGCCAGGCTCGGGAGGAGAAGCTGGGCGGGCGGGGCCTTGCTTGGGAGGAGAAGCTGGGCGGGCGGGGCCTGGCTCAGGAGGAGAAGCTGGGCGGGCGGGGCCTGGCTCAGGAGGGGAAGCTGGGCGCGCGGGGCCGGACTCGGGAGGGGAAGCTGGGCGGGCGGGGCCAGGCTGGGAGGTGAAGCTGGGTGGGCGGGGCCGGGCTCGAGAGGGGACGCTGGGAAGGCGGGGCCGGGATCGGGAAGAGAAAGTGGGCGGGCGGGGTCAGGCTGGGAGGGGAAGCTGGGCGGGCGGGGCCAGGCTTGGGAGCAGAAGCTGGGCGGGCTGGTCCAGGCTGGGAGGAGAAGCTGGCCGGGCGGGGCCAGGCTGGGAGGGGAAGCAGGGCGGGCGGGGCCTGGCTCATGAGGAGAAGCTGAGCGGGCGGGGCCGGGAACGGGAGGAGAAACTGGGCGGGCGGGTCCTGGCTGGGAGGGGAAGCTGGGCGGGCAGGAACGGACTCGGGAGCGGAAGCTGGCCGGGCGGGGCCAGGATGGGGAGGGGAAGCTGGGCGGGCGGGGCCGGGCTCAGGAGGAGAAGGTGGGCGGGCGGGGCCGGGCTCAGGAGGAGAAGCTGGGCGGGCGGGGCCAGGCTGGGAGGGGAAGCTGGGCGGGCGGGGCAAGGCTGGGAGGGGAAGCTGGGCGGGCGGGGCCTGGCTTGGGAGGAGAAGCTGGGCGGGCGGGCCCGGGCTGGGAGGAGAAACTGGGCGGCCGAAGCCTGGCTGGGAGGGGAAGCTGGGCGGGCAGAGACGGAATCGGGAGGGGAAGCTGGGCGGGCGGGGCCTGGCTGGGAGGGGAAGCTGGGCGGGCAAGAAAGGAATCGGGAGCGGAAGGTGGCCGGGCGGGGCCAGGCTGGGAGGGGAAGCTGGGCGGGCGGGGCCTGGCTCGGGAGGGGAAGCTGGGCGGGCGGGGCCAGGCTTGGGAGCAGAAGCTGGGGAGGCTGGTCCAGGCTGGGAGGAGGAGCTGGGCGGGCGGGGCTTGGCTGGGAGGGGAAGCTGGGCGGGCAGGGGCGGACTCGGGAGGGGAAGGTGGCCGGGCGGAGCCTGGCTCGGGAGGAGAAGGTGGGCGGGCGGGGCCGGGCTTGGGAGGAGAAGCTGGGCGGGCGGGGCCTTGCTTGGGAGGAGAAGCTGGGCGGGCGGGGCCTGGCTCAGGAGGAGAAGCTGGGTAGTCGGGGCCAGGCTGGGAGGAGAAGCTGGGCGGGCGGGACGGGCTCGGGAGGGGAAACTGAGCGGGCGGAGCCAGGCTGGGGGGGGAGGGGAAGCTGGGCGGGCGGGGCTTGGCTCCGGAGGAGAAGCTGGGGGGGCGGGGCCTTGCTTGGGAGGAGAAGGTGGGCGGGCGGGGCCTGGCTCATGAGGAGAAGCTGTGGAGGCGCGGCCAGGCTGGGAGGAGAAGCTGGGTGGGCGGGGCCGGGCTCGAGAGGGGAAGCTGGGAAGGCGGGGCCAGGCTGGGAGGAGAAGCTGGGTGGGCGGGGCCGGGCTCGGGAAGAGAAAGTGGGCGGGCGGGGCCAGGCTGGGAGGGGAAGCTGGGCGGGCGGGGCCAGGCTTGGGAGCAGAAGCTGGCCGGGCGGGGCCAGGCTGGGAGGGGAAGCTGGGCGGGCGGGGCCGGACTCGGGAGGGGAAGCCGGGAAGGCGGGGCCAGGCTGGAAGGGGAAGGTGGGCGGGCGGGGCCGGACGCTAGAGGGGAAGCTGGTCGAGCGGGGACAGGCTGGGAGGGGAACCTGGGGGGGCGGGGTCAAGCTGGGAGGGGAAGGTGGTCGGGCGGGGCCTGGCTTGGGAGGAGAAGCTGGGCGGGCGGGTCCTGGCTCACCAGGAGAAGCTGGGCGGGCGGGGCCAGGCTGGGAGGGGAAGCTGGGAGGGGGGGGCCAGGCTGGGAAGGGAAGCTGGGCGGGCGGGGCCGGGAACGGGAGGAGAAACTGGGCGGGCGGGGCTTGGCTGTGAGGGGAAGCTGGGCGGGCAGGGACGGACTCGGGGGGGGGGAAGCTGGGCGGGAGCGGCCAAGCCGCGAGGGGAAGGTGGGCGGGCGGGGCCAGGCTCGGGAGGGGGAGCTGGGCGGGCGGGGCCGGGCTCAGGAGGAGAAGCTGGGCGGGCGGGGCCGGGCTCAGGAGGAGAAGCTGGGCGGGCGGGGCCAGGCTGGGAGGGGAAGCTGGGCGGGCGGGGCAAGGCTGGGAGGGGAAGCTGGGCGGGCGGGGCCTGGCTTGGGAGGAGAGGCTGGGCGGGCGGGCCCGGGAACGGGAGCAGAAACTGGGCGGGCGGGGCCAAGCAGGGAGGGGAAGGTGGGCGGGCAGAGAGGGAATCGGGAGGGGAAGCTGGGCGGGCGGGGCCTGGCTGGGAGGGGAAGCTGGGCGGGCAAGAAAGGAATCGGGAGCGGAAGCTGGCCGGGCGGGGCCAGGCTGGGAGGGGAAGCTGGGCGGGCGGGGCCTGGCTCGGGAGGGGAAGCTGGGCGGGCGGGGCCAGGCTTGGGAGCAGAAGCTGGGCGGGCTGGTCCGGGCTGGGAGGAGAAGCTGGGCGGGCGGGGCCTGGCTCAGGAGGAGAAGCTGGGGGGGCGGGGCCAGGCGGGGAGGAGAAGCTGGGCGGGCGGAGCCGGGCTCGAGAGGGGAAGCTGGGCGGGCGGGGCCTGGCTGGGGAGGGGAAGCTGGGCGGTCGGGGCCAAGCTGGGAGGGGAAGGTGGGCGTGCGGAGCCTGGCTGGGAGGGGAAGCTGGGCGGGCGGGGCCTGGCTCGGAAGGGGAAGATGGGCGGGCGGGACCAACTTGGGGGGAGAAGCTGGGTGGGCGGGGCCGGGCTCGGGAGGGGAAGCTGGGCGGGCGGGGCCAGGCTGGGAGGGGAAGCAGGGCGGGCGGGGCCTGGCTCATGAGGAGAAGCTGAGCGGGCGGGGCCGGGAACGGGAGGAGAAACTGGGCGGGCGGGTCCTGGCTGGGAGGGGAAGCTGGGCGGGCAGGAACGGACTCGGGAGCGGAAGCTGGCCGGGCGGGGCCAGGATCGGGAGGGGAAGCTGGGCGGGCTGGGCCGGGCTCAGGAGGAGAAGCTGGGCGGGCGGGGCCGGGCTCAGGAGGAGAAGCTGGGCGGGCGGGGCCAGGCTGGGAGGGGAAGCTGGGCGGGCGGGGCAAGGCTGGGAGGGGAAGCTGGGCGGGCGGGGCCTGGCTTGGGAGGAGAAGCTGGGCGGGCGGGTCCGGGCTCAGGAGGAGAAACTGGGCGGGCGGAGCCTGGCTGGGAGGGGAAGCTGGGCGGGCAGAGACGGAATCGGGAGGGGAAGCTGGGCGGGCGGGGCCTGGCTGGGAGGGGAAGTTGGGCGGGCAAGAAAGGAATCGGGAGCGGAAGCTGGCCGGGCGGGGCCAGGCTGGGAGGGGAAGCTGGGCGGGCGGGGCCTGGCTTGGGAGGGGAAGCTGGGCGGGCGGGGCCAGGCTTGGGAGCAGAAGCTGGGCAGGCTGGTCCAGGCTGGGAGGAGAAGCAGGCCGGGCGGAGCTTGGCTGGGAGGGGAAGCTGGGCGGGTAGGGACGGACTCGGGGGGGGGGAAGCTGGCCGGGCGGGGCCAGGCTGGGAGGGGAAGCTGGGGGGGCGGGGCCAAGCTGGGAGGGGAAGGTGGTCGGGCGGGGCCTGGCTTGGGAGGAGAAGCTGGGCGGGCGGGGCCAGGCTGGGAGGGGAAGCTGGGCGGGCGGGGCAAGGCTGGGAGGGGAAGCTGGGCGGGCGGGGCCGGGCTCAGGAGGAGAAGCTGGGCGGGCGGGGCCGGGCTCAGGAGGAGAAGCTGGGCGGGCGGGGCCAGGCTGGGAGGGGAAGCTGGGCGGGCGGGGCAAGGCTGGGAGGGGAAGCTGGGCGGGCGGGGCCTGGCTTGGGAGGAGAAGCTGGGCGGGAGGGCCCGGGAACGGGAGGAGAAGGTGGGCGGGCGAAGCCTGGCTGGGAGGGGAAGCTGGGCGGGCAGAGACGGAATCGGGAGGGGAAGCTGGGCGGGCGGGGCCTGGCTCGGGAGGAGAAGCTGGCCGGGCGGGGCCAGGCTGGGAGGGGAATGTGGGCGGGCGGGGCCGGGCTCAGGAGGAGAAGCTGGGCGGGCGGGGCCGGGCTCAGGAGGAGAAGCTGGGCGGGCGGGGCCAGGCTGGGAGGGGAAGCTGGGCGGGCGGGGCAAGGCTGGGAGGGGAAGCTGGGCGGGCGGGGCCTGGCTTGGGAGGAGAAGGTGGGCGGGCGGGCCCGGGAACGGGAGGAGAAACTGGGCGGGCGAAGCCTGGCTGGGAGGGGAAGCTGGGCGGGCAGAGGCGGAAGCGGGAGGGGAAGCTGGGCGGGCGGGGCCTGGCTGGGAGGGGAAGCTGGGCGGGCAAGAAAGGAATCGGGAGCGGAAGCTGGCCGGGCGGGGCCAGGCTGGGAGGGGAAGCTGGGCGGGCGGGGCCTGGCTCGGGAGGGGAAGCTGGGCGGGCGGGGCCAGGCTTGGGAGCAGAAGCTGTGGGGGCTGGTCCAGGCTGGGAGGAGAAGGTGGGCGGGCGGGGCCTGGCTCAGGAGGAGAAGCTGGGCAGTCGGGGCCAGGCGGGGAGGGGAAGCTCGGGGGGCGGGGCCGGGCTCGAGAGGGGAAGCTGGGCGGGCGGGGCCTGGCTGGGGAGGGGAAGCTGGGCGGTCGGGGCCAAGCTGGGAGGGGAAGGTGGGCGTGCGGAGCCTGGCTGGGAGGGGAAGCTGGGCGGGCGGGGCCTGGCTCGGAAGGGGAAGATGGGCGGGCGGGACCAACTTGGGGGGAGAAGCTGGGTGGGCGGGGCCGGGCTCGGGAGGGGAAGCTGGGCGGGCGGGGCCAGGCTGGGAGGGGAAGCAGGGCGGGCGGGGCCTGGCTCATGAGGAGAAGCTGAGCGGGCGGGGCCGGGAACGGGAGGAGAAACTGGGCGGGCGGGTCCTGGCTGGGAGGGGAAGCTGGGCGGGCAGGAACGGACTCGGGAGCGGAAGCTGGCCGGGCGGGGCCAGGATCGGGAGGGGAAGCTGGGCGGGCTGGGCCGGGCTCAGGAGGAGAGGCTGGGGGGGCGGGGCCGGGCTCAGGAGGAGAAGCTGGGCGGGCGGGGCCAGGCTGGGAGGGGAAGCTGGGCGGGCGGGGCAAGGCTGGGAGGGGAAGCTGGGCGGGCGGGGCCTGGCTTGGGAGGAGAAGCTGGGCGGGCGGGTCCGGGCTCGGGAGGAGAAACTGGGCGGGCGGAGCCAAGCAGGGAGGGGAAGCTGGGCGGACAGAGACGGAATCGGGAGGGGTAGCTGGGCGGGCGGGGCCTGGCTGGGAGGGGAAGCTGGGCGGGCAAGAAAGGAATCGGGAGCGGAAGCTGGCCGGGCGGGGCCAGGCTGGGAGCCGAAGCTGGGCGGGCGGGGCCTAGCTCAGGAGGGGAAGCTTGGCAGGCAGGGCCAGGCTGGGAGGGGGGGGCGGGCTGGGGCAGGCTGGGAGGAGAAGCAGGCCGGGCGGAGCTTGGCTGGGAGGGGAAGCTGGGCGGGCAGGGACGGACTCGGGGGGGGGGAAGCTGGCCGGGCGGGGCCAGGCTGGGAGGGGAAGCTGGGGGGGCGGGGCCAAGCTGGGAGGGGAAGGTGGTCGGGCGGGGCCTGGCTTGGGAGGAGAATCTGGGAGGGCGGGGCCAGGCTGGGAGGGGAAGCTGGGCGGGCGGGGCCAGGCTGGGAGGGGAAGCTGGGCGGGCGGGGCCTGGCTTGGGAGGAGAAGCTGGGCGGGCGGGCCCGGGAACGGGAGGAGAAACCGGGCGGGCGGAGCCTGGCTGGGAGGGGAAGCTGGGCGGGCAGAGACGGAATCGGGAGGGGAAGCTGGGCGGGCGGGGCCTGGCTGGGAGGGGAAGCTGGGCGGGCAAGAAAGGAATCGGCAGCGGAAGCTGGCCGGGCGGGGCCAGGCTGGGAGGGGAAGCTGGGCGGGCGGGGCCTGGCTTGGGAGGGGAAGCTGGGCGGGCGGGGCCAGGATTGGGAGCAGAAGCTGGGGAGGCGGGTCCAGGCTGGGAGGAGAAGCTGGCCGGGCGGAGCTTGGCTGGGAGGGGAAGCTGGGCGGGCAGGGACGGACTCGGGGGGGGGAAGCTGGCCGGGCGGGGCCAGGCTGGGAGGGGAAGCTGGGGGGGCGGGGCCAAGCTGGGAGGGGAAGGTGGTCGGGCGGGGCCTGGCTTGGGAGGAGAAGCTGGGCGGGGGGGCCAAGCTGGGAGGAGAAGGTGGGCGGGCCGGGCCTGGCTGGGAGGGGAAGCTGGGAGGGTGGGGCCAGGCTGGGAAGGGAAAGTGGGCAGGCGGGGCCAGGCTTGAGAGGAGAAGCTGGGCGGGCGGGGCCTGGCTCATGAGGACAAGGTGGGCGGGCGGGGCCAGGCGCGGGAGGGGAAGCTGGGCGGGCAGGGACGGACTCGGGAGGGGAAGCTGTCCGTGCGGGGCCTGGCGCGGTAGGGGAAGGTGGGCGGGCAGGGACGGACTCGGGGGGGAAGCTGGCCGGGCGGGGCCAAGCTCGGGGGGAGAAGCTGGGCGGGCAGGGCCTGGCTCAGGAGGAGAAGCTGGGGAGGCGGGGCCGGACTCGGGGGGGAAGCTGGCCGGGCGGGGCCAGGCTCGGGAGGAGAAGCTGGGCGGGCGGGGCCTGGCTTGGGAGGAGAAGCTGGGCGGGCGGGGCCTTGCTTGGGAGGAGAAGCTGGGCGGGCGGGGCCTGGCTCAGGAGGAGAAGCTGGGCAGTCGGTGCCAGGCTGGGAGGAGAACCTCGGCGTGCGGAGCCTGGCTTGGGAGGAGAAGCTGGGCGGGCGGGGCCTGGCTCAGGAGGAGAAGCTGGGCGGGCGGGGCCAGGCTGGGAGGGGAAGCTGGGCGCGCGGGGCCGGACTCGGGAGGGGAAGCTGGGCGGGCGGGGCCAGGCTGGGAGGTGAAGTTGGGTGGGCGGGGCCGGGGTCGAGAGGGGAAGCTGGGAAGGCGGGGCCGGGCTCGGGAAGAGAAAGTGGTCGGGCGGGGCCAGGCTGGGAGGGTAAGCGGGGCGGGCGGGGCTAGGCTTGGGAGCAGAAGCTGGGCAGGCTGGGGCAGGCTGGGAGGAGAAGCTGGCGGGGCGGGGCCAGGCTGGGAGGAGAATCTGGGCAGGCGGGGCCAGGACTCGGGAGGGGAAGCGGGGAAGGCGGGGCCGGGCTCGGGAAGACAAAGTGGGCGGGCGGGTCCGGACTCTGGAGGGGAAGCTGGTCGAGCGGGGCCAGGCTGGGAGGAGAAAGTGGGGGGGCGGGGCCTGGATCGGCAGGAGAAGCTGGCTGGGCGGGGCCCGGCTCGGGAGGGGAAGCTGGCCGGGCGAGGCCAGGCTGGGAGGAGAATCTGGGAGGGCGGGGCCAGGCTCGGGAGGGGACGCTGGGAGGGCGGGGCCAAGATGGGAGGAGAAGCTGGGCGGGCTGGGCCTGGCTTGGGAGGAGAAGCTGGGCGGGCGGGGCCTGGCTCAGGAGGAGAAGCTGGGCAGTCGGGGCCAAGCTGGGAGGGGAAGGTGGGCGTGCGGAGCCTGGCTGGGAGGGGAAGCTGGGCGGGCGGGTCCGGGCTCAAGAGGAGAAACTGGCCGGGCGGGGCCAAGCAGGGAGGGAAAGCTGGCCGGGCGGGGTCAGGCTGGGAAGAGAAGCTGGGTGGGCGGAGCCGGGCTCGGGTGGGGAAGGAGAGCGGGCGGGGCCTGGCTCATGAGGAGAAGCGGAGCGGGCGGGGCAAACCTGGGAAGGGAAGGTGGGCGAGCGGGGCCTGGCTAGGAGGGGAAGCTGGGCGGGCAGGAACGGACTCGGGAGCGGAAGCTGGGGAGGCGGGGCCAGGCTGGGAAAAGAAGCGGGGCGGCCGGGGCCGGGCTCGGGAGGAGGAGCTGGGCGGGCGGGGCCGGGCTGGGAGGAGAAGCAGGCCGGGCGGGGCCAAGCTGGGAGGGGAAGGTGGGTGGCCGGAGCCTGGCTCGGGAGGGGAAGGTGGCCGGGCGGGGCCGGGCTGGGAGGGGAAACTGGGGGGGCGGGGCCAGGCTGGGAGGGGAAGCAGGTCGGGCGGGGCCTGGCTTGGGAGGAGAAGCTGGGCGGGCGGGGCCAGGCTGGGAGGGGAAGCTGGGCGGGCGGGGCAAGGCTGGGAGGGGAAGCTGGGCGGGCGGGGCCTGGCTTGGGAGGAGAAGGTGGGCGGGCGGGCCCGGGCTCAGGGGGAGAAGCTGGGCGGGCGGAGCCTGGCTGGGAGGGGAAGCTGGGCGGGCAGAGACGGAATCGGGAGGGGAAGTTGGGCGGGCGGGGCCTGGCTGGGAGGGGAAGCTGGGCGGGCAAGAAAGGAATCGGCAGCGGAAGCTGGCCGGGCGGGGCCAGGCTGGGAGGGGAAGCTGGGCGGGCGGGGCCTGGCTTGGGAGGGGAAGCTGGGCGGGAGGGGCCAGGCTTGGGAGCAGAAGCTGGGCAGGCTGGTCCAGGCTGGGAGGAGAAGCTGGCCGGGCGGAGCTTGGCTGGGAGGGGAAGCTGGGCGGGCAGGGACGGACTCGGGGGGGGGGGGGCCGGGGCGCAGGAGGAGAAGCTGGGGGGGCGGGGACAAGCTGGGAGGGGAAGGTGGGGGGGCGGGGCCTGGCTTGGGAGGAGAAGGTGGGCGGGCGGGGCCTGGCTCAGGAGGAGAAGCTGGGGAGGCCGGGCCAGGCTGGGAGGGGAAGCTGGGAGGGTGGGGCTGTGACGTAGTGGGGGTAATTGCTGGGCTGTGGTGACCCCTGCTGTCTGGAGCAAGACCCAGCAGGGAAAACCTGGCTAGGCAGAGATAAGGCCAAACTGGTTGAACCAGTGGCCAGACACCCCCCATGGAGAGGAACAAAGGAAGGTGGAATGCTGCCCTGACTGCGGGGGCAGGGCTGGAGGGGAATTTAGTTAGACTGTGGAAGAGCATGGAGGAGAGCCTAGGGGAAGGGGCTGGAGTTTAGGGGCCCAGTCTCCCCCATCTCAAGGGGGCCTGAGGCATCCTAGCCCAGTTCCTGTAACCAGATTACATCTGTGCTGCGCTGTGCTGGAGGAGCAATAAACCACCCTCAATTCCACTGGCTGGTGCAGTCTGTTTGTGCCATTTCGGGGTGCAGGAGACGGGGAACCCCCAACGCGCCGTCACACTGGTGTCAGAAGTGGGATCCACGGCACCCCGTGGATGAAGCTTCCAGCGGCGAGCGACAAGGCGCAGTAGAAGCAAGAGCCCTGGAGCCAGGCGTGCTGGAGACAGAGCGAAGCGGTTCCTGGGAATCGTGGGGCGCTGCAGCACTAGACTGGTGAGTCTGCACCGAGGGGCCCAGCGGGCAGATGGCCTACGCCCGACTCTTGAAGGCAGAGCTGGTGGGGCTGTGCAGAGAGAGGGGCTTGCCTGTGCAGAAAGCAACCAAGGCCCAGCTGATTGCTCAGCTAGAAGAGAACGACCAGCCACAGGGCCAGGATCTTGTCCCCAGGGGAAGCAGCCAGACCCCCCCTGAGAGTGTGTCAGGCTCAGAGAGGGGGAGGAGCGCTGGAACCCACAGGAGAGATGAGACAGCTTCCCCCAGGAGGCCTGCAAGCTGCAGCCCATCTAGGGCAGGGGCCAGCCAAGCAGAGCTGCGGCGGCTGGAGATCCAGCTGCGGATCAAGGAATTGGAAGTAGAGGACCGAGAGAGGGACCGCCAGGACCGAGAAAGGGATCGCCAAGATCGAGAGAGGCAGCGGCAGCATGAGCTGGCCATGGCAGAGCGGAGAACCGGCGGGGCACCGGCTGCGCCAAGAGTGGATGGGCCCCAGGGTCCCAGGACTGCCAGATGCTTGGAGAGGCCCGTGGTGGCCCAATTGAAGGACGTGGGTGACATAGACGGGTTCCTCAGTGCCTTTGAGAGGGCCTGTGGACTGCAACGGGTTCCCCCAGCTGACTGGCTGCAGGAGCTCATCCCCGCACTGAGCCAGGAGGCGGCCGGAGTGCTCAGTCAGCTGGAGGACCTACAACCCGGGGATTACAACCGAGTCAAGGAGGCCCTGCTGCACAAGTTCGGGCTGACCCCCGAGATGTACAGGAAGAAGTTCCGGGGGGTACAGAAAGGGCCACGGGAGACCTATGTGGATCTGGCCTCCCGCCTGGCGCAATACTGCCGCAAGTGGGTGTCTGGAGTCGGAGCCCAGACCGCAGAGGAGCTGCTCAAGCTGGTCATGATGGAGCAGTTCTATGAAGCGTGCCCACCCAAACGGAGGCTGTGGCTCAAGGACCGGAGACCAGAGAACCCCCAGGAGGCCGGGAGGCTGGCGGATGAGTTCACGGAGAGCCGGTCCGGGTGTGAACGGGAGTCCCGGAGAGAAAGGGAACCGCGCAGAGACCGGATCTCGGCTGAGCGACGGAGGGAGTCAACTACGGGGCGAGACCAAGGAACAGGTCATCTGTGCCCCAGAGAACCAGCCAGGGCCTGGACAGAGACAGCCCAAAGCCTAACTTGCCATCGCTGTGGGCAAAAAGGCCACAAGAGGGCTCAGTGCACCAGGTCCCAGGACCGGGGACTTTCCAGGGTTAACTGGCTGGGGCGGGAGGAAGGGCAGGCTGCCCCAGAGGCAGGGGCTGGCAGGCAAACCTCAGCTCAGAGAGAGGGGAAGGATGCTCAGTGCACCTCCCCTGGGAGGTCTGATTCTCAGGAGGCGGATTTCTCCGTGTACCGGGTGGGGGCAGGACGGCCCCTGCGGAGCGAGTGCCTCATACCCCTGGAGGTGGATGGTAGGAAGGTGACGGGCTTCTGGGACACGGGGGCGGAGGTGACTCTGGCCCGATCCGACATAGTGGCCCAGGAGCGGATACTACCCCACGCGCAGCTGACCCTGAAGGGCATAGACGGGTCCCCGTTTAAGGTGCCTGTAGCCAGGGTGCATCTGAAATGGGGGGCCAAGGAGGGCCTCAAGGAAGTGGGGGTGCACCCGCACTTGCCCACCGAGGTGCTGATGGGGAATGACCTAGAGGAGTGGCCCCATGGATCCCAGCGGGCTCTAGTCCCTACCCGGAG